>NC_084649.1:24032500-24632500 GCF_019802595.1 Syngnathoides biaculeatus
ATGTGACGGGACGTGCGTATATGCGCTCGCCAACAATGCTTGCCGACAGCAGACGTGATTTTTCCGCTTCCAGGCGGAATTCCGTCTTTTTAAATTGCATTGATTAAATATATATATATATATATATTCTCCATTTTTCTCCAATATTCCGACCGTAACCCGTGCCAGAATCCACACTTGTTCAAATTCCGGTCCGACTTTTGCAAGCGAGGTGGAAGACTAGATGCACGTCTGTTGATTGGTCGAATGTGTTCCTCCTGACCAATGAAAACGCTTGTTGGATATGAGGCGGTTCATTGGGCCATTTTGAAGTCGACACGATGGCGGTGCTCGAGGGGAAAGACGCCTCTCGAGTGAAAGAAATTGACAGATATGTCAAAAAATAAATTCCGATGGGATTGGATGGAACGAGAAATCGTCGATACAGTTGGAAAGAAGGAAGCTACCACTCTGTTAAGCGACTTCGTTCGCAAAATCGATTGACCCGGAAAAAAAACATTGTGCACGTGGTGTCAGAATACTGTTGAGTATGGATCAAGAGGTTTCAAGGCATTGGAAGTTCACGCGAAACGTCAAAAACTGTCATTTTGGGGGGTAAAGGTATGCACCTAAATAATGAACGATCATATTGTGTACATTTTGAAAACAAAATAACGTTTATTTACATATGTACTAGATATGTTTCATTCATAATGCAATTTATAAAACTTCCACGTTGAAATTGGTGATCATAATTTGATCATGCTTGCAGCCCCCAGAACTATTTTTCAGTCTTTTTTTATACAGTTGAAATCATGTCTAAGACAGAGTATTTATGTAAAAAAAAAAATTCCGGTGGTGGGCGGCGCATACGCACGCTGTCATTGTAAACCATATTGATGAGCTGAGTAAGGACTGCAACATTTGTCATTATGAGTGTACCCCTTTAAGAGCAGAGGGGGGCGGTGCAAGGTGAACTAGGAAGAGGAGCGAGTGGCAGTGCAGCAGGTCGTTGTTAGAGAAAGTTACGTGGGCTGCCAAAATGTTCACGCCGTCGCGCAATGGACCGTACCCCTGCTGTATACAGTATGTCGTTGTGAGGGCTCTGCGAGCCTTACGCAACCACCAAAAGGGCCAGGTATGGCTCGCGAGCCACAGGTTTCCGACCCCTGGTCCGCACAGAAGCCCCCCAAGGTGATTACCCGAGCCATAACAGACACAAGGATCGTGAAGCTCTTTAAAGAACCCTATGAAATGAAAATAAATAGTGTATGTGTCCTAAATTTGTCACATGGTGAAGAGGAGTGTTGTTAACAACTCTGCCAAATTTGAGTGATTCAAAAAAAGTTGCAGTATATAAAATGAGGCTTCACGTTTGTGAAAAATGAAACGGTTTGCGCCACTACTTCAGCTCTGCTGGCGTGTCTCCAGCGATTCCGTAGAATCTGACGTGATCGTTTGGCAGTTTTGTGTCCATCCATGTTTGTGATTTACTCGTGTCTCAAACGGTCTGGGGAGGTGTCCACGTCGGTGTTCCAGGCAGCCGGACAACTTTGAACATTCACCCAGTCTTACTTTAGCTCTTTCCATTCCATCTCCATCACAATAGCCGTTTTCATTTCATTTTTAAACTCCAGCGTTTGGGCAGACTCTGACATCAGGTCACTCGGCGGTGTTGCGCGCATCCCTATTTTTTACGCATTTCCTATTTCACGAGACTCGCTTATGCGTAATTGCATTCTTAAGCGCATTGTTTCCCATTGTGTTCCCGGCATATGCCGCGATACGCGCCGTACGCAGGCTAAACTTCATTAACCCAAATCAGCCCCATTTGCATAATGTCCAATTATATGCCTGACAACTGAATTATTACGTCTTCATTTCACACACTTCAGTGCCACGTTACGCTCCGGCGGCCAAACGGTGCCCGTCAGCGGCACATTTGGCAAAAAGTTTCACTCGCGCGTCTTTGATTTGACCGTCGTCCGGGGAGCTGCGCGGCACCGATAGCATCCGCTCCTCAGATCCGGTTTTCCGCCGGCAAATCTCCTCCTCTCGTGCGTGACGTCACCACCAGAAGTGACTTAGCCGTGCGTGCGTCTGGCGGGAGGCGATAAACACGTCTGCTGACAGCCTGGCTCGGGCTGATCCTTTTCCTATTGTATTCAAATATTGTCAATTACATTTTTAAAGGCGATTTTCTTTGTCACGATTTAAGAGCGTTCCCGTTTGTTTTCATCGACACTGTCCGACATTTTATTTTAGTCACCGGCAATGCGGGTACTGTATTTAAAAAGTGTGACGTCACATCGTGTCCCTTACGATTGTTATAATATATTAATAAAGGTTGTGGCGCCATTACCGACAAGAAAAATCCAAACGACGGCACGGTGGGCTCAGCTGGAAAGTGTTGGCCTAACAGTTCTGAGGTTCAAACCCAGACCCGCCTGTGCGGAGTTTGCACGTTCTCCCCGTGCCTGCGTGGCTTTGCTCCGGGTGGGCACTCCGGTTTCCTCCCACATCCCGAAAACACGCCACATTAATTGGACACTAAATTTCCCACTAGGTGTGATTGTGAATGCTGCTGTTTGTCTCCATGTGCCCTGCGATTGGTCTGGCAACCAGTTCGGGGTATAACTCCCCACGACACCTGTGAGGATAAGCGGGTAGGAAAATTGGATGGATGGCTCTTATATGAATATAAAAACACCAAAGTGGACATTTTGCACTTACAAACCATAGTTATACTTCTTATAAACTTCTGCCTATGCTAAACACAGCTGCTCCCCCCCCCACATACACAAATATCACAGACTCGCTGTATCATACTTCCTTGATACCAATTTCTACTTTCCCATTAGCCAGGCCTCATTGCCACCAGTTTGTAGCATTTATCGAAAGAGTACAAATAAAAGCGAGTTGGTGAGTTTTGCATCAAATGTAAATTAAAAACACCCTAACTGGAAGTGGGCATTTTTTTTTTTTTTAGCTCAACTGGTGTGGGGGGGGGGCTCCTCTTAGCCCCGCCCCCACCCAACTCTCACATTGACTTTTCTTGAACAATGAAATGTTTGACCATTCACTCTCCATAGCCAAGGACAACACACAATATTTATTTGTATTATTGCTCCCTCGGGTTCGAATAAATCATATTTGCAGACGTCCAAGAAGTCTCCGGGCCCGGTTTTGAACGAACTCGAGTGACCTCTTGACGACCTTTAAAGGGCAACGGGCTCATCAGCCCACGCGAAACAGGAGCGCAGACTTCCCCGTTGACGGCCCGACGTCAAACGCGACATCCTTTGAGCGCTAATTGGCTCGCCCCGGAAAAAGGGCATCGCTCTTTCGCTGGAAGCCGTTATTACTCGTCCCAGGTCCGTTCATTTTTTTATTGTAATAAATATTCCTCAAAAAAAAAAAAAAAACACACAAACAAAACATCTTGTTGAAGCTCATTAAAATTTGGCTCTCAATTATTATGAATTTTTAAGTAGGAGCAGAAATTGACCTCCAGTGCCTTTCATTAAATGCTGCCCCGACAAGACTATTTTCAGCTGTTGATTGGGGCTATTTAAAAAAAAAATGCTTATGTTTATCGCTCATTTTTTTGGGGTGGGGGGGTACACTATGACTCATCATTGCTGTGAATGCGTATTAGTAGTGGAGAGTAAATTGAATATTATGGAACATTTACTCTTTATAGCACTTGCCCACTCATCGTGTGAAATTGAACGTCCAAGTAAATCATTTATTATCCGGATATGTACGTAAATGTTTTGGTTTATAGTATTTTTTTAAGTCCTTTTGTGTGTGTGTGGTGTGTGTGTGTGTGTGTTGTGTGTGTGTGTGTGTGAGTGTGTGTGTGTTATTATGTCCTCCCAGTCTGCCTCTGATTTTGCTGTTTCTTGAAATTCCTTAAAGGCGTTCCTGTCCCAGCAATGTTGTGTGTTCGTGTTTGTACTTTGGGAAGCTACAGAACTTATTTACTCCTCCAATTCTACTTCTTTTCTTTCTTTTAGCTGCATTTTTGTTTCAATTTGAAAAATGTTCAACTGCAGGGTTCCAATAGAAGATGAAGTGGCGCCTCTTCAGTGTTGTGTGCGTCCATGCTTAAGTTCTGAAAAGCTGCACGATTTATTTGTTCTGCCCACTCTGCCTCTTTTCTCGCTTACTATTTTACAGCACTTCTCCACTTTTTTTTTTAATCCATTGAAAATTCACACAAGGTCCCCCTTCAACGTAGTCTTTTATGTGAAATTTTATGTTTGAGAGAGCCATGCGATTAGGTCTTCCACCATCTGCCTGTTTTTTCCTGCATCTCTTAATCACATTTGCCTCAATTTTACAGTTCTTTTACGGTTCTAGACCACAATCCGTGCCAGAAAACTGTTCGAAAAGTGAATTGTTCGAAAACCGAATCGATGTTTCCCATTACAATGAATGGAAAAAGAAATAATGCGTTCCAAGCCAAAACAATTGAACTTTTTAAAGCATGTTTTTAGCTTTTCCTGGTGATAAACTGCATAGTAGAAATACATGTATAGTTTGAATATTTTATATAATAAAATAATTTAAGAAATATATTTATTTTTTGCTTAAAATGTATGCTTTAGTAGTTGAGTAAGTTAGGCTGGGAGCGCATTGCGGTATCTGTAGCGACTTGGCCCCGAGCCTTGTAAACTTATTTTATTGACAAAAGTGAAAAATAATTTCAAACAAACAATGATGATGAGGAAGGGGGGAGCATTTCTTTGGAGCCATGATTGGGGGTTAATACGAGATGATGAGAATGGGATGAAAAGAAAAACAGCAGTCACTACCGGGACACGTCTGTGCACAGAAGCTTCGTCATACAGAATAACAAAAATGCGCCGATTGCGCTGCACGCGTTATGTAATTTTTTCTTTTTCGGGGGGCGTTCGAATAGACAATAACAAAACGCATCGTGGGTGGGTCAGCTGCTTGCGTCGGGCGCATTATGTTATTTCCGGGTTTTTTCGGCGGCGTGGGAATTCACAACAAAGGGTGTTGTGGGTCAGCTGGTCTGGCAGCACGTAATATGTTATTTCCGGGTTTTGTTGGGGGTGTTCGAGTACCTATTTTTGTCCGAAGACAGAAGCAAAAAATATCTTGAAATTTTTGTTCGAAAACCAGTTTGTTTGAAAACGGGGACGCCGGCGTACTTGTTTGGCATTTGTGAAGCCAAGTGTTAAACTGACAATCAAAGCAGGGCAGAGTCGAATTCCAGCATCCCAGGTTGCTGCCCTGCAATGTCACGTTTTGGTTTAAACTCCCTCAACATGTACAGCCCCCGTCTCCGCAACCGCCGCAGCTTCTTCTTAATCGTACGCATTAGACAAGCACCTGTTTTGTCTTCACGCTTTGTCTAAAAGCGTCAGCTTGGCGGCGGCGGCGGGCGTTTCCGTGCTTGACGGTTTGCCAGAAGCGGGAATTAAACAACACCTCTGACGCTTTCCACTTCACGCGCTATTCAATTAACATGTCGCAGAGAGACGGGCCTCTTTGTACACGCGCAATAAAAATAGCATCATCAGTGTGGATTGTAATCATCTCAATATTCCAAAAGTTGCCATACTCGTAAATTTCATCTCATCTCATCTCATCATGTGCCTACCCCAGCTAATTTTTGGCGAGCGAAGCGGGGTACACTATGGATTGGACAACTCTTCACATTTGTACAATTTAGAGTAACCAGACAACCTAGTCAAACCTGAGGCCCAGGGGCCAGATCTGGCCCGCCATATCATTTCATGTGTCCCGCCTAAGGAAACCGTGTGAGTCTACTTCATGTTCATCTGGAGCAAAACTTTCAATTGTCGTTACTGTTAATAACGGATTTTAGAATATGAAAGTTTGGAGTGATGCGAGAAGGTGGATGCGTTTAGTGTTTGGATCATTTTGGCGAATCCAGAACTTCTGAATTATGAGGAAGAGTTGCAAACCACTGAACATCTTCTTTTCCTTTTTCTTTCGGCTTGTCTCGTTAGTGGATTCCATTCGAACCTCGTCTGGCAGCCTATCCATTATTACCGCAAACAGGAAGGGGCTCAGCGCGGATCCCTGATGCAGTCCCACCTCCAACTTAAATTCTTCTGACACACCTACGGTCACATCTCACCGCTGTTCTGCTGACCTCATACATGTCCTGTCCTATTCTCATGTTTGTTTTGCAAACCACTGACCATCCGACTGGAAAAATCTGACTTTAATCCGAAATGTCGGCAACCCAATGTAGCATTTTGTCTCGCACGCTGCTCATAAATTTTAGAATCTGCAGTTTTTGTCAACTTGGCAACTCCTTGTTTGTAATTAAAGCAGCGTTCACATTTTTGTCAAACCAAGGCGAGCTGTCACCGCTCGTTCCGATCCTCCATTTTGTCCATTCGAGCGTCAGTAGCGTTTGTTGTTTTTTTTTTGTTTGTTTTTTTTTCCCTCTCTGTAAGTGACAACTTGGCAGCGAAAGACGCGACACCCGAGACGGATGACGACAAGAAAAACCTTTCCGACTGAGATTGTGTTTGGAGACGACAGCTGTTGCCGCTTTGGTTATTCACGGTTCAGTTCCGTCTCCAGGAAAGAGAATTATTACGTTATTTTAGCAAACACGGCCGCGGCGCTGGGAGATTAGTTTTGCTTCTGGTGCTTGTGTTATCATGCTCTATATGTTATTACTATTTAAACAGCAAGTTAACTTGAGCAACTGTAAAAAAAAAAATCCACCGTAAAAAAAAGTTTCACAATGAACCATCGTACATCTGTTGAGGATACTTACTTCAGATTTGGAAGTTTTTTTTTTTTTTTTTTTTACTGGAGTTAGTTTTACTGGAAAAAGTCCATCTGTAAGTGGCCTTTCATTCAAAAATTAGTCATCTAAAGTTTGTTTTGGTCGAGACCAGTTGGGCTCAAGTCCGTTTTACAGGTCGCTGACTCATTTAGCACTGCGCTTCTATTTTTTTAAAGAGTTCCTGAACGGTCAGTGAACACACCTCGAGGAGGCAGTGTTTTCTTTCCCAACTTGCGACCTGTTCTTTGACCGGCGACGGTGGACGTAATGACATAGTTTCATGTGCGAAAGTGCGTCTTCGCCGATTTTTGATGGCCGAGTCACATTTGAAGGAGGTGGGGGGGTGGGGGGGGAGACGCGCGCGGCCATCAAGACTCTGTTGTGTCGCTAATCGATGTTGTTGTGGTGAGACACAAGTCGGGGAAACAAGTCACTGTCATGGCCTCCGTCTGGTCAGCCGCGACTTGTTTCCGCTCCGCGCGCAGCATCCACGCCCGGAGGCATTTTTCTGCAGGACGACATCACCGCGTGTGCAGACTGCTCGCTCGCACGCCTCAGTGGAGAACGGCGAACTACATCCCGAATTTCCACCCGGTCTGGTGGCCTTTTCATCAGTCTGCGCCACTTAAAGACGAGCACCTGCGCGTCCACGTTGTTGACGTATTTGTACGTTGCCCGTCTGGCATTTGTCAAGCCAAGTGTCGGACTGACAATCAAAGCAGGGCAGGACCAATTGGAGGCTGTCTGAGGTGATTCAAGAACTGGCTCGGCCGAATAATTCGTCAGCAGTCTGGAAAGAAGGAAATCTCGCGCAAAAGTGCTATTGCATAGCCTCGATATCTACAAACGCTTCTGGGTTCTTCCTGGCGGTCTCAGCGAATGTTACAAGCTTCACACAATTAACCAGAACCTTGACTGGCCGCTCGAACGCTACGTCAAACTCAAACGTCGGACTTTAAACCAAAATGGCAGACTTCCTGGGTTTTTATGGTTCCTGAGACTAAACATGTTAGATCTTTCTTCTTTTCCTTTCGGCTTGTCCTGATTCAGGGGCAGCGTGTCATCTTTTTCCATCCAAGCCTATCTCGTCCATCTTCCTCTCTAACATCCACAGTCCACATGTCCTCCCTCACAATATCTATCAACCTTTACTTTGGTCTTCCTCTCGCTCTCTTCCCTGGTAGCTCCATCCTGACCATCCTCCTACCAATTTCCTTACTCGCTCACCTCTGGACATGTCCAAACCATCGAAGTCTGCTCTCTCGAACCTTGTCTCCAAAACATCCAACTTTGGCTGTCCCTCTAATGAGTTCATTTCTAATCCTATCCATCCTGCTCAGCTCAACACCTTCATTTCCGCTACCTCCAGCTCTGCTTCCTGTTGTTTCTTCAGTGCCACCGTCTCTAATCCGTACATCATGGCCAGCATCACCGCTGTTTTATAGACTTTGCCCTTCATCCTAGCAGAGACTCTTCGGTCACATAGAACACCAGACACCTTCCGCCAACCGGTCCACCCCGCTTGGACCCGTTTCTTCACTTCCCTACCACACTCTCCATTGCTCTGTATTGTTGAGCGCAAGTATTTGAAGTCGTCCACCCTCGCCATCTCTTCACTCTTCGTCCTCCACCCCTCTCATGCGTGCACATATATTCTGATTTACGTCAGCTAATCTTCATTCCCCTCCTTTCCAGTGCGTGCCTCCATCTTTCAAATTGTACTAAACGTTCGACGTGTCTGCCAAATACCATGATGCAAGGTCAAACTGATTTGAGGCCATGTATTTGGATTATCATTTGATGTGGATTATGTTTTTGGAGGGTTTTTTTTAAATTTGGTATCTAGTACATTTAGTTCAAATGTAATGGCACGTAATCAGTTGAAATCGAAAGGTTGTGCTCATCACTGAAATATGCATGAAAACTGAAATGAATAAATAACCATCTAATAGCCAAAGTGGTGGACTACCTTTTTCTTTTGTCGGATGGGTTTTTTAGACTTTTTTGTGGGTGTACTCATCATTAGAGACATCCCCTATGGAAATGACGCTAAATTAGCCACTTCAAACCAAAATGGCAGCCTTCCACTCGTTTGAAAAAAAGCCTCGACATTTGTGTTTCTTGTGTCCAACTGCTGATTGGGATCGATGCGAGGGAACTGGCCTTTCCCCAGATGCAATCAGTAATTGGTCAAACCGTCGGGACGCTTACTTTGACACGCAATAAATCCATACGTCAGCTGGCGTTGATCATAATGAGCCTTTCGACATTTTTTGCCCCCCAGCGCATATTCGGACGGACGCGTCGGGCATCGGCGGGCGATTGTTCGGCCGTCTGTGAACAGCGTCCAACCTTTTGTACCTTGATAAGAAATCAATAGCCCACGGCAAATGGATGCCAAAGATCGCCATGGTTACGAGCTGACGGGCTGAATGCGTCTCCACCATTGTTCCGCCGGCGCTTCACATCCAAGTTGGCCGCCGCGGCCTTACTTAACCTCCCGGCGCTCTTTGAAGGAATTCCTTCTGTTTTTCTGTCCATGAACTCGCTGCGTTTCAACCCCCCCCCCCCCCTTCAGACTTGATTCTCATTTTTATTCTTTGATTTTGTTGCAATATTGCATCATTCTCTTCAATTAGGATTCATTTATTTTGTCTTTTTATTGTCATATCACTGCCTGTTGACAGCTGGGATTGGCTCAAGCACTCCCGCAACCCTCGTGAGGATAAGATTTCTTTTTGTTCTTTTAGTATAATGATATTTCTTGTGATATCACAGCTTTATTCCGGTAAAATTAAGATATTTTCTAAATAATAATCAGGCATTTTTTAATACTAAAATTGACTTCTTGGGAATTAAGAACCTCTCTTTGATCAAAATTTGGTTTGTATGATTAACAAAAGGATGACATTTCAAGTAAAATTACAGCTTCAGCTTCATAAATGTAAAATTCTAAGGTTTTTTTTGTCTTTCTAGTATAATATTTCTTGTGATATTACAACTTTATTCCGTTAAAATTAAGATATTTTCTCAATAATAATCGGGCATTTTTTTAATATTAAAATTAAGACTTCTTGGGAATTAAGAACTTCTCTTTCATCAAAATGTGGTTTGTATGATTAATAAAAGGATGACATTTCAAGTAAAGTTACAGCTTCAGCTTTATAATGTAAAATTCTAAGATTTTTTTTGTCCTTCTCGTATAATGATATTTCTTGTGATATCACAACTTTATTCCGGTAAAATAAAGATATTTTCTAAATAATAATCAGGCATTTTTTTAATTTTAAGATTGAGACTTTTTGGGGATTAAGAACTTCTCTTTCATCAAAATTTGTTTTGTATGATTAACAAAAGTATAACATTTCAAGTAAAATTACAACTTCAGCTTTGTAAAGTTTTAATGCAATTATCATTTTAAAATTATATGATGATGATTATAATAATTTAACTTCATTTGTGGTAATAAAACCAATTAAAATGGAAATATATTTTGTTTCCTATAAAAATATAACCAGTCGTAACATTATGAACTATACTTGTCGTTCTGACTTCTCTCTAGTTTTAGCATTAGCACAGCTAATTAGCGATGTGCATTAGCACTCCGGTTAACAAGCTAACAACAGCAAAACTTTTCATTAGTTGGGTTGATCTAGTAGCAATTTTCTGCACAGATAAAATTGAGGCTTGATGGCCAATACTTCAATTTTATTTTCCACTTAGCTACCATGCAACAAGGGATTGCTGTTTTTTTTTTATTATTTTTTTTTTAATGTAGCCGTTGCAAGCTACAGTTTATTTGCTCTGGTGGTGCCTCATGTTACGTGACATCATATGCGGAAGGCATCATATTAATTAGCCGCAAATCTGCAAACAAATCCAACAAATGAAGTCAACAAACGGGAGGAAACATCCATGAGATGGACATATGTGTACAGAGGCACCCTCCCACGCGTACGCTCGCGTCTGCCGTGTGAAGAACGCCGACAGATGGTCGAAGGTCCGCGTTGGGATTAGCGGTGAACGTTTGTCGCGTTTGCAGGTACAGCAAGAAAAACTTGTGACTGGATTTCTCGTTTGTCTGCACGATTACGAAGGCAAAATGCAATTGAACCAAATTGGATACAAGTCGTATAGCGCATCAAAGTCAAAATCATTATTTTGGGGGACATGACAAAATCTGAGGAAAGCTACAGTTTCCGTGTTCAGAAGACGTAATCATTGACGTGTAAATTAAAAAAAAAATATATATATATATATATATATATATATATATATATATATATATATATATAAATCACCCAGATTTAGTGTTTTCTAGTAAAATGATGACAATTGCCTTTAAATGTATATTTTTCTTCCCAACATGTTTTATTTCTATTCTCTTACATTAAGAGTATTTGTCATCTGATATTGTCCCTTTTTTCTTGTAAAATTAATTGTCATTAAGTTATTTTTGTAGTAGTACTCTTTTGACTAGCAAAAGTTGCAATTTGCTATAAAATTACAGTTTTGTTGTTTGAAAGTATTGCATGATTTTTTTTTTCGTGTACCATAATTTCCGGCCTATAAGCCAAGACTTTTTTCACACGGTTCAAACCCTGCGGTTTATGCGGTGATTCGGTTCATTTGTGCATTGTTTCTAACGCCCACAAGGGGGAACTCGAGCGGAAAAGGTAAGAGTGAGACCGGTGGAATATATGTCCCGAGGAAGTGACTTTTACAGGTCTGGCCCTGTCAGCACTGCGCTAGCGAGTTATTGCCGTGTTTCAGTGATTTTTACCAGTTTGTTTTTTTTTTTAACCGGCCCTGTTAGCGTGGCGGCGCTAGTGTTAGCAATAGCAGCACTGGCGTTAGCATTAGCATGCCGGCGCTGGCGTTTAGCGTTAAACTCTCTGTGTACCGTCTTTCTTTGTAAATATCTCGTGTTTCAATGTGGGCACTCGCGGCTTTTACACAGCTGCGGCTTATGTATGTACCAAATGGTATTTCCTTTACAAATGTACTGGGTGAGGCTTATAACCAAGTGCGCTCTGTAGGCCGGGAATTACGGTATATATATTTTTTTTAATTCCCAGCAAAACATTAACATTCTTGCAACAATTTTTCTGGACATGTTGATTTTATTCAATTTGAAAAATGATTCATTTCTTGTGTAAATCTGACTTTATTCTTGTAAAATTCCATTATTATTATTTTTCTCTGCCTCTCCTTGTCGTATCCCAACTTGGTCTGCTCTTGTCAACTCTTCTTTTTTTTTTTTTTTTTTGTCCCAAGCCAAACCTCATCTGCATTTGAGCGAGCACAACGTATATAACGTGTCACATGTTCTTCCAGTTGTTTGCGGCGCGAGTGTCCGTCTCGTGGCCCGGAGTGTTGTCACAATATATCTTTTCCACACAAATGGGTCACCAACGCGTGAATCCCCCAGCAAAATAACACAAGTAGAATCTGAAACGATACCATATATATATATATATATATATAAAATCGAGGGCTTTTTTTTTCCACACCCTGAACGCACGCTTGAGTTTATACTGATTCCTTTTAATTTATTGGATAACCTTTAAAGAGAATTTTTTTTCAAGGCTAATTAAATAGCAGCCACTCGTTGTTTACGCCGGAAATTAATTTGACTTTAATCACATAACAAGCTGTTGAGAATGCAGTTAAGAACAGAAACCCTTCGTTGGGCTGTCACAGTCGGCACAATTTGCAAGGGGGAAAAAAAAAAAAACAAATAATCCAACAGGCCACGACAAATAAAAAAAAGTGACATTAAAATTTAAATGGCTTCTTAAACGCTTAACATTACAAAGTGATTCTTGTAATACCTTATCTTTTACTGATAAAATTATGACTGTTCTGCTGTTTATTCTTGGACTAGCACAACTTTGTTGACATAGAATTACAATTTTATTTTTTGGCTTTGCACTTCATTTTTATTCTTGGAAATTGGTTTCTACTTTTTTAAATTCCAACATTCTATTTTTAATATTTTAAGTTTTTTTCCAGGAAAATCTTTATATAATTTTGCTTATGTAAAATGTTCTAGTAATAATTTCATAGATTTTATTTATGTAATAATTTCAATGATTAAGTCTGTTTATTCTATTTTTTATGTTGTAAAGCTCCTTTTGTGTAATAACGGAAATTACATTTGTAAAATCAAAATGTATCAAATCCCATAAAATTAGTAATTTATAATTAATTGATTTATGATCAATTTAGTTTGCAGAATTTGAGACGGCAAAATCGTAAATGCTAAACAGTTAACAATCTTGATGAGCATTAGCGACCTAGCGTTTATGATTTGAGGTAAAAATGCTAACTACCATTCAGCTTCCTCATACTTCTCAAGTTACATGTATATGTACATCACACGTGTTAGAATGCCTTAAAAATGACTTATAGACTGTCCTCTGTCATTTTTGTTAAAGTTTATCCGTGGCCCAACACTCCGTCTATCGTCAATAAACGTTAATGTGAAACATTAGCTTTGGCGCTGCAACAATGTTCCGGGTGGAACTTTTTTGTTTTTTTTTTTTTTTTTTTTTTTAGCGCAGCAGAGCTTTGAGGAAAAATTTTGTGACAACCTGTTTTTGAAGTGCATTTTGCAGCTTTTCTACCCCAAATACTGTAAATTGAAGGCCTGACATAAAGTCAACAAAGTCTCGCATTGAACAGTTGGACTCCACTTGATTAATTCAACTGTGTACGCTGCCACGACGGCACTTTTCACTCTCGAGTTGGCGGTAGAAGACGTCGCTCGCACCTTCGAGGCTGCGCTTGAAGTGCGCGAGAAACTTTGACGCGCTTGATCTGCCCTCTTTTTTTTTTTTTCCTTTCTTTGTCCCTGCTGTGTTCCCGGCATTTAGCGCCTCTTCCACCCGAGCCTTCACGCGTGACCTGATGATCGGCACCAAAAATTGGTGACAGACAACGTTTGGGCCACAAAATTAAAGCTCGTTGCCGGTGTCTTTGGTTTACGATTCACACAATTCAGAAATGAAAGAAGGAAAAAGAAAATGCGTGGAAAGTGGGGATTTCCTCAAATTGGAAGCAATCGAAAAACTTGCTTCTTACAAAAAAAATAAAGTGAAATAATTTTCTCATAGAATTATTATTTTATCACAAAAAATTATATTTATTTAAGATGTTTTCTTCTGATACATAAATAAATCAAAATTCTAACTGGAATAGTTGCGTAACTCTGATTTATTTCCAGTGGAAATAATTTTTTTTTAATATATATATATATATATTTTTTTTTAATTTATTTTGTATTTTTCAGTATATTAAAAATCACAATTTTCATCATCTAAAATTTTGACTTTTTCAGCTAATATTTAGACAACTCATGCGTTGCTACTCATGATGCAGTTTTTATTGGGATAATTTGACTTGAGTTGGGCAGCACAGTGAAGCCACTGGATACAGCGTTGGCCTCACAGTTCTGGAGACCGTGGTTCAATTCCCGGCCCCGCCTGTGTGGAGTTTTCATGTTCTCCCTTTGCCTGCGTGGCTTTTCTACGGGTGGGCACTCCAATCCCCCCGCACATCCCAAAACCATGCATTCATTGGGGACTCTAAATTGCCCGTAGGTGTGATTGTGAGTGCGACTGTTGTTTGTCTCCATGTGCCCTGCGATTGGCTGGCAACTAGTTCAGGGTGTACCCCGCCTCCTGCTCGATGACAGCTGGGATTGGCTCCAGCACTTCTGCGACTCTTGTGAGGATAAGCGGCTCAGAAAATAGATAATATTAGTTTCCTTTGTCTCGGTCTTATTTTTGTAAAATTTTGGGGTTTTTTTTACACATGACGGCTTCTTCATCCTTTCAGCCTCCCGAATTCTTCTTTTTGCCGCTGCCGTCGTTTTCCCTCCAACCAGACGACTCCCCGCAAGTGTTCTTCACCAAAGCAAAAAACGCCGGACGGTTGACATCGGCGTAAATGAAGTCACCAGAAAAGCCGCGACAGGGCAGATGGCGCGCACCGCCGCGTTCGACAGGGAAAACAGAACGATGCCATCGCGGCTCCCTCCGGTACGAGTCCGACACGCCTCAGAGTTTATCAACGCGAGACAAAACATGGAGCCGGTCGACGCGGACGGGAGCTCCACGGGTCAGCGTCGCTCGTCCCCAGTGTGAAAGTTGGGGGAGAAAAGATGTGCAACGCTTGTCTGCTCTTGCGTGATAAATGCGCTTCTTCCTCAACGCTTCTTTCTCTCAATCGCTCTTATTTCGCCGAGGCCTCAGCGCGTCATGTCTGCTATTTCAGGCCCGCCGGAAAAAAATTAGGGCCACAGAGATAAGGTTAAAAAAATAAATTAAATAAAAATCCAACTATTGTGGACCCAGACGTATTCCGGTGACGAATTCACAAATTCTTTTCAATCCATCATCCGGTATTCATGGGAGATTTATTTCTGTTTTTCATACCAAAGTCAGAGCAAAAGAAAAAATTAGTCAGAATCTGTTTTCGTTAGGTCTAATTCATTGATAGGGTTTTGTTTTTTTTTTTCGTATAATTTGCCATTTTGTTGGCAGTTCTGGAATGTACCTCGTGCAGCAACAGCAGTGAAACTGGATGTCTGATTGTTTGTGGACATATTTGTTTACGTGCGTGTTATTGAGACTAGTACAGCAGTGAACACTAATAATGAGCCACATGTAAAGCTGTTTAATTTGAGTAATTTAATGGTAGAATACAGTTCTTTATGTAACATGGATTCAGGACTGTATACATGCTGGAAAGCGTGGTGTTGCTGCTTTGTGATCATCTGCATTTTAAGCGATATGCAGCCACCTTGTGCCATGTACAATGGTACCTCGGTTTTTGAACAAATCGGTTTTCGAACAATTTTTTTTGCTCTGGTTTTCAAACGAAAATCAGGATTCGGACGCCCCAACCGGCTGACCCGCGACGATTTGTTATTGTGCTTTCGAACACATCCCCGAAAAAATGGAAACAACATAACGCGCACGACTGCGCGCGACGCAAACAGTTGACCTCCGCACTCCTCTGCACGCGGACGTGTCCCGGTAGTGACTTATTTTTTTCTTCCAATTGAACAATATTAACCCCTGATCATGCCTCCAAAGAAGGCAAGTGGAACTGCACATGTATTTCTACTATGCAGTTTATAATCACGAAAAATAAAAAAATAAAAAAACGAACAAAAAAAAAAAAAACATTTTTTTTTTTTTAGGCTTGGAACGCATTATTCCAGTTTCCATTCATTGTAATGGGAAAACACGCTTCGGTTTTTGAACGTTTCGGTTTTGCGTTTGAGAACCGAGGCACCATGTATGTAATTACAAATGTCTGTGGTATAGTAATTATTCGCAGATAGCAGTGGGCCACTGTACCGTACATAGGAAAAAACTTCTTCCGTCGTTATGGACACTCCCCAACTTTGGGTTTGCAAGTAGAAGCCATTTTAGTAGCAACGCTTATCCTGCGCCCCCAGTCGCCATAGTAACAAAGGCCTGACTCTGACTCACCATTGGCCTGGCACAATGTGGGGCGGGGCATGCAGTTGCTCAGAAACTGGACTGTCAGCCCGCGAGGCCTCAATGCTGACACTGCTACCTTGCTGCCAAGCGGCCGGCGGCGGGGAGGGGTGCCCGTCTGGCACATGGACGGCGCCCGGCGAGTCGAGTCAGCGTGCCCTTGAGCATCGCTACCTCGCCATTTCAAGCAAACATTTACATCCTCTCACTTCTTCTTTTTCTCTCCGGCAGAAGCAAGTAGCTTAGCTCGTATACGCTAGTGCGCGTGTATCCACGGAACACTGTAACTTCTGACCCGACAACATAATGAGAACGGAGCTCTCTCCATTAACGTTTTACTGTTTTGTCCATATGGGCGACGAACATGCTTTACATCACGTCCACATTCTCTCTCTCTTTCTGGCGCTCTCGTTTTGAGCGTTACTCAATTAGAGCGGATGTTGAATGATTGGAAAGCGGAGTGCAAATGGGGGACGGTTATAATGGCGGACCGGGAGAAATACGCACCTCCGCGTCCGTCTCGCCACATCGACGACAATTCTGTGTCCGACTGTACTGCTCGGTGGTTTCGGAACAGACATATTTGGTCAAATTGACTTTTTAATGGCTTGCGTGCGAGCGGTTGGGTTTCTGAAGTGCCTCCCCACCCGTCAAGTGTGAAATTAAACAAGCAAGTAGATCTTCAGATCGCTGCGCGAGGGCCCTCCTGCACTGTTACGTGGGAGCGGGGCTCATTTGCATGATGAGCTCCTCCACGCCGTGTTTTCTTTTTTGCAACCCAGGACTTGATCCGCAGGCCGGCTGAAGATCAAGGGCCACCGTCGAGTTTTAAACACTAACACGCAGAGGCACTCGCGGTCCGCACTTCTTCGCCGCCCCTGCTATCATATCAGTCAAAGGTAAGCAGAGCTGCGTTCCAATTGCGCTGCACGCACAAATGAGTGGTCGCTAACACATTTAGCATCTGATAAGCCGTGCATACGTAAACAGACAAAAGACCACCCGGTCCCTTACACGGCTCTTAAAAAGGATATATTATGGAAAATATACTTTTTAACTCCTTGCATTCAAATACCGTAATTCCCAGCCTACAGAGCGCACCTGATTATAAGCCTCACCCAGTACATTTGTAAAGGAAATACCATTTGGTACGTGCATAAGCCGCAGCCGTGTAAAAGCCGTAAGTGCCCACATTGAAACACGAAATATTTACAAAGATGTACGGAGATTTTAACGGTAGCGCGCCACGTTAATGCTAACGCTAACCACGCTAATGCTAGCGCTGCCGGGCTAATGCTAGCGCCTCGCTAACAGGGGGTGGTTAAAAAAAAAAATCATACTGGTAAAAATCAGTGAGACACAGCAGTAACACGCTAGCGCAGCGCTAACAGGGCCGGGCCGGTAAAAGTCACTTCCTCGGCACATGTATTCCACCGGTCTCACTCTGACCTTTTCCGCTCGAGTGCCCCCCTTGCGGCCGTTAGAGAAAATGCACAAATTAGCCGCATCACGGCTTAGAGGCGGGAAATTACGGTAGTTGGGTTTCCGGAATCCCTCCCCAGCCATTTGATGCGAGTACAGCGAGATATGAACCAGGGCAGGAACTGTGTGAATGTGTCCATAATTGAGAAATTCAGAATTTTGATGTGTTGTGATGTTCAGCTAATTTCCCATGCCACGTTTCTCCTGAGAAAAAAGATCTCCCACTTTCTCGCCATAACCGTCGCATAACACTGTCAGATACACAATCATGTCTACGGCAAAAGGTAAGCAGAGCTGCATTGACTTCTGTTAGTACGTACGTAAACCCGCGGGAAATAGCACCGCATTCCTCCCGTCCGAGCGCGGCAACGCGGGAAGACACAAACGTCGAGAGGAATGCTAATGGCCGCAACCAGCAGAAAGGGACGGGGCGAGATCAGAGAAACGCCAATTAAATATGCAAGGACGCCGCCGACACGCATTAATGAGCAGGGAATGAGTGCGGCGCTTTCACGAGTGGGTGACGATGCTCATTACCTGGATGAACGCGTACGAGTGTGATGTTCCGACACTCATAAAGATTTTAAAAAGAAAAAAAACGAGAGGCGCAAAAAGCAGGTGGTCCCGGTGTGGTTTGGAAGACAAAGAAGATCTCGTGAGTTGATGGCGACGTCGTCCTGCGTGTAGCGTTGAAGAAAACATCTTGGCCATTCTTAGTCCCTGAGCGCGTTCATAACGTGGACCGTATGTGACGCGCCTTTGTCGGAATACCCAAAGGATCAACAATCGGATTGTCACTTCCATGCTACCAACTAATGACATGCTTTTTTTTTTACTTGTCCAAAAGGCACAATTTTTCAGAAGAGTCGACATTCATTGTTCCACTTTTCAATGTGCGACCTGTTTTTTTATGTGATTACATTTTCATGATAATTGAATTTAGATTACGATTTGAAATTAAGATTCATTTGTGGTTACATTTTAGCTTTTGTATAATTCCATACTTTTTTCATTTAATATTTCTATCATAATATGGAAACAACAGTTTTCTTCTAATATCAATATATTAATACATTAATTTATTTATTTATATTAATGTAATCTTTCAGAGGCGCTGTAGCTCAGCGGTAAGAGCACTGGTTTGGTAAACCAGGGGTTGTGGGTTCGTATCCCACTGGGGCCTCCACTCCCTGAGAAGGGTTGCGTCAGGAAGGGCATCCGGCGTAAAAATTGTGCCAAACATATATGTGCGTTCATCTGAGATGACACGCTGTGGCGACCCCGAAAGGGACAAGCCGAAAGATACTTACTTACTTACTATATTAATGTAATCTTTCAATATGTAATATAATATACATTTCATGACCATAATTAAACCATTTTCGAGTATATTGTGTTTTTTCTTGTCATATCCATCCATCCATTTTCTTTTGCCGCTTATCCTCAAGAGGGTCGCGGGGAGTGCTCAACAGCCAGGAGGCGGGGTACACCCTGAACTGGTCGCCAGCCAATCGCAGGGCACATCGAGACAAACGGCCGCACTCACAATCACACCTATGGGCAATTTAGAGTGTCCGATTAATTTAGCATGTTTTTGGGATGTGGGAGGAAACCGGAGCGCCCACCCGGAGAAAACCCACGCAGGCATGGGGAGACCTTGAAAACTCCACACATTGGCCGGGATCGAACCTGGGTCCTCAGAACTGTGAGGCTAACACTTAACCAGCTGCCCCCACCGTGCCGCCCTCTTGTCACATCATAACTTCTTTTGATTCTCAAGAAATGTAAATGTTTTGTTGACATCTTACACCAGATGTCGCAAATCTTTGAACTGCTTTTCCCCGCCTCCTGCCGAATAAGAGCTGGTATAGGCTCCCAGCACTCCTGCGACCCTTGTGAGGATAAGCAGCTCAGAAAATGGAAGGTTGTCATCACAGTTTTCATTCTTGTAATATTATGATTTTTTTTCCCCCCACTTGTAAAATGAAAACATTTTCCCTCGAATGTGACAGACAAACGGCACATTTTCTCGAAAAGAAACTCAAAGAAGAGAGAAGCACGGCTGACTTCCTCTTCAGCATCAGCGTACGCAGACATGGCGACTTTTTTTTTTTTACGTCGCTATCCCTGCGTCATTTTGAAAGATAATCGAATACAGTTTCACATCTGTCATCATCATCGCCCAGACCAGGTCATGATATTAAACTTGCCGCCGGTTCGGTACCTGGTGAACGTGTTGCGGTCGTAAACAAATCTCTGGGTCGTGTATGCCGGGGCGGCACCTAATTTTCTTTCAGCCCATTTTATTGAGCAATCAGCATACTCGCTATGATTTCCCTCAGCGAGAGTTTGGGGGGGAATTAAAAAGTGACGATTGGTTGGACCAACGTCCGAGTTGACTTTTGCGAAGCCTGTGACTTTGTGTGCGTGTGTGTTTGTGTTCCCCGAGTCCAAGTAGACCAAACAGTCCGTAGCACGGTTGCAGTTTGTTTGATAGATTCTGTTCTTTTGTCTGTGTTTGCATATTTATGCCGTCCTTTAAGCTTTAAGCTACAGCAACCGTTTGTAGCACTACTTATCACGTCTGCACGTGTCCCGTCCCGCCGCTCACAACCCTCGTGTCCCCGCCCACTGATACGCAACAATGAAATCGGCAGCTCGTTTGTCATAAACGAAGGCGAAATCGAGATAAAGCGGAATCGACTGTTTCTGTAATTACGTGCGTCACGGGGGGACTGGGTCAGAAAAGCAGAATCGACGTCCCAACGACGGGACGGACGCTTAGCGGCGATGTATCGAGGAGTTTGTGATAAACAGCATGCTGGGATTTTTTTTTTTTTTTTTTTTTTTTTTTACCGTGGGAAAACCTCTTAGATTGAACTCATGTGACATAAAGGTGACATTTTATCGTTTTTCTTTGCCGGAGCAACGCAAAGAAACAACAAATAATGAAGGCGAAGGGAAAGGGAATTTTTTGCTTGAATTATCACAGTCATTCCTTTCGCAAAAGTTTCTAAAGGTCAGAGTCAAAATCAATCTCTGCTGATCATGATAATAGATAATCCATCCATTTTCTTAGCCGCTTATCCTCACGAGGCTCGCGGGGAGTGCTGGAGCCTACCCCGGCTGTCAACGGGCAGGAGGCGGGGTACACCCTGAACTGGTTGCCAGCCAATTGCAGGGCGCATAGAGACAAACAGCCGCACTCACAATCACACCTTGGGGCAATTTAGAGTGTCCAATTAATGTTCTATGTTTTTGGGGTGTGGGAGGAAACCGGAGAGCCCGGAGAAAACCCATGGATCGAACCCGGATCCTCAGAACTATGAGGACAACGCTGTAACCATCTGATCCACCGTGCCGCCTATAATAATATCGTAATTTGAATATTCCAGTCCTTTCCCAAAACATAGACATGACCATTCATTCTGACTTTGGGAAGCATTTTACCCTCCACCGATTGAAGACACCGGATGTCGCAAAGCAGGCCCAGAATATGCCCAAGAAACCAACGAATCCAACAGAGGACCGCACGCTACACCCCAGCATGCCTTGGTAGTCTTGAGATTCAACCCGCACAGATTCAAGACTCCCCATGCCAGATCAAACAAAGCAATCCGGAGAACAGAACCGAGATCAACCATTTGGACACTGGGCGGCACTGAAAGCCTTGCTAGTCCCAAGATTTCATTGTACCCATTGTACAGATTTAAGACAGCTTGGATCAGTCATTCACGGCAAAAAATCTTTTTGGTCCTGAGATTTCATCGTACCAATTCAGGACATCCTCTGTCGGATTCTAGCGAAGAGTCCCCTCCATAATTCACCAGAGCTACAAAACCTTCTTTGCATTTGTAAACAGAACCGCTCGTGTGACTTGCCAAATTGGCTCATTACAATGCTTTTTGCGCAGAGTCCTTCTTCATGTATGTAAGGCGATGCATCTCGAGACCAAAACCAGACGCACCTTCAGAAAGCCCTTTGTAAGTGTATTATTGATGCGTGTGAACGGAGTGTTGTTGTTTTTCTAAGCTTAAGCGCAGTAAACAGCCAACTCGGAAGAAAGACCGCGGCGGGGGGGGGGGGGGGGGGGGGGGCGACGAAAGCCAGTAGTAACATATTAATCGCTTTGCTTCTGTGACAGGCAATACCTCTCATTGCTTAGCAACCAACTCCTCGTGGGCAAAGTCGGAGCGATAAGATTTACCGAGGGATTCCCCCCTTTTGCTCTCGCCGTCGAAAGTTAAAAATGCGTCCGGTGCGTTGCAGCAGCTATCACGCGCAGTGTCTCGTCTCTCTTGTTTTCTTGTAGCGGGCGCAAACAAAAGTAAAAGATTCAGTCAAAAGGGTGCCTCTCTTGGCTCGATATACTCGGTCCCTATCGAAGGTCTAGATCAGGATTTGTAGGTACCGGTAGTCTATTTATTTGGTGGGTCAACCTTCAGCGACACAAATGTTTTCTTCAGATCCTAGTCACAATTTTTCAGCAACTCTCTGTCTTTGTTCCACTAAATTGTTTCCCAAATTCGGACTTACAGATAAACTTGCGATCATGACTTCGAAAGCAATCTGGTCATTCCTTCTATTCATGTGGGAATCAAGTAACAACTGTAGAGGTCTTTTGATATCAAATGAAAGCGTTTATCTTTTGGTCATCGTGAAGCGACAGACCAAATTTCAAGCTAATTCGCTGACACATTTTCAGTGACTGTAGATCCTAGCTATGCGATCCAGATCTTGACTAAAAAATGTTGATTTTTCTTTGGGTCACCACAAAGCTACACACAAAATGTTATCGTAATCTTGTCACAGTTTCTGATTGGTGGTTCCGGATATTTGGCCTTCATAGCAATTCCAGATGAATCTAAAATACATTATTAGGTTAGCTTGTAAATGTTGGTGCGTATTACAGTCTTCTGGAAATTTCACCCAAAAGACAAATATCCTTAGCTCCTTGTGAGTGGTGCATGTCTCAGATATAAGACCCAAATCCTGATCAAAGGTGGATTTACCTTTAGGTCATAGCAAAGGTACATGTCGAACATCATCACACTGCATTCACGGGATTTTGAGTATGCCTGTTCATACCAATTTCACACAAAACACTTGCGGGTGTTCTGCCGCTTGTCCCTACCTTGAAGAGTCTCAGTATGTTTGCCACCATGATGGAAACGGAGCTGGACGACGCTCCGATGACACCCACCACCCTCTCTGGTTTGGTAATGATGGGCGCCCCGCCACCCAGACACTTAACGTCCGTCCCGTCCTTTTCGATCAGCGCCTGCACGAAGGTGAGCGACTGCTCCAAGGCGTGCGTGTCCCGGGAGCAAGTGTCCAGGATCCGGGCGCCCAGCGTGATGTTCGGGAGCAAGTTGTTATCGTTGTTGATGCGGTCCAAGGCGAAGAGCATGGCCTCCAGCCGGTGAATCCCTTTCTCCTTCTTCAGCTCACCGCACGGCTTGCCCTCGTGGCCCCTAGCGTGGACCGGGAAGAGCCCGCCCAAGGAGATATCCCCGTCGATACGGATCGAGTTCAGGTGGGTGTGACCCGGGCCTTTGGGTTTGGCGGCCTGTCCCGCCTTGAGGGAGCTGTCGAGCAGCAACAGGAGCAGAAGAACCGAGCGGTGTCGCCGCCACCCGGTCCCGTCCGGTCTGCAAGGCGGTATGTGAAACATGACCGCGGCTCGTACAAGCAAACCGCCGCAATCAAGAAAATGGAAGCCAGGTAGTCACTCGCGCTGGCCAGAGGGTTAATTGCTCTCCAAGAAGCTGGCACGGGAAAGGCTTCCTCTCATGTCTCCTCTCACTCAGACAGTCACTTAATGTCCAATACGAGCTAAGCTCTTTCCAAGAGCTGCAGTCCCGCTCTCCTAACGCGCACTCCCTCACTCCATCGTCCGAACAGACTCGTCTCCGAAGATCCTGCACTCAGGGCATCGAGAAGAACGCAACTTGGAAGATCACCTCCTTCGGCTCCCTCGTTCAGTCTCTAGAATCTCTTCAAGGCGTCCGCCGGAATCGCTTGTTTTAATCTTCGCTGTCCCCCTCGGCGGAGATGCGCTATTTGTCAGAGCCTTCGGGGCCGCTTGGGTCTGCAGGTTTCACCGTCAATTCCTGCGAGATGAAAAGGAAGAAAGCAGCGGTGAGGTCGTGCGGGAAGGGAAAAAAAAACAAGCCAAATGGATTCGTGTTGGCTTTTCAATACTTTTTTTTTTTTTTTTTTTGCAAATGTAACCTTGAATCAGCGGATAACAGGCGATGACGCGTTTTGAATTGAGACAGCGGCGTCACGCCGTCTCTCAAGGTTGATGGTCACATCCCACGTGCTCGCTTCTCACCTGTCAGCTTTGTCAAAGGCGCGCGCGTTCTCCGGCAAAAAAAAAAAAAAAAAAAATAGTCGCACATTTACTGAATGCGTGGGCTTCCGCTCGGTATGTCATACCGCAACACTCGCATCGTATGGACGGCCCCGAGCCTGCCAAAAACATATATAGTACATCAAATAGAGGAAAAACGTGGAAAAACTAACGCCCCCTCCCAACTTAAAAATGTTTCGAATTGCTTAGCCTTGGCGTGTGTCTTGATTACCGCCATGCTACCTTGAGAACGCCCGGTCTCGTCAGATCTCGGAAGCAAAGCGGGTTTGGCCCCGGTTAGTACTTGGATGGGAAACCGCCTGGGAATGCCGAGTACTGTCAGCTTCTCTCCCCGGCTAAATGCAAAATGGTGCGTCAGGAAGGGCATCCAACGTAAAACTGTGCCAAACAAATGTGCGTTCATCTAGGATGACACGCTAACGGGACAAGCCGAAAGGAAAAGAAGAAGAAGCCTAAGCGTGGGTCTTCTTGCGCAGGTGATGATGTATGTTGGGAAAACGAGAAATCGGGAAATCATTAAAGCCGTAAAACATTGCCCTAATCTCTCTTCACGACAAATGGACCGTTTCTGCATTACTTTGATGTGTCCGCTCACTACGACTGGCAGAATCAATTACGACATTTATTATAGAAGTCACACGTACATCTCCCAAAACATGTACAGTGCGCGCGGCAGAGCACCGCGGCCTAAAGCAAACAGTCGGATGTGGTAATGGCGCTATTAGCAATGAAAAGGGACGTGAATATTGAAAGGGAACGGTCCGACTTAATAGACTTGCTGCATTAAACAAGGAGAGACTCGGTTCGTGTTTTCTGTGAAAACCCTGCCGGTGCTTCTTCCGGAGTGATGCACAACTCCTGGATCGGGTTCTGTCCTTTTAGCGTGAGAAAATTCGGCTTCGTGCGCAAACCAGATTTGCAGCGGTGGTCTAGAAAATCATTTGGATGATGCACAATTACAATGAACGCTTCATTGCTTGGCATACGTTGCCGAGCCACTCCCTTAAAGTGAAAATATGAAGAAAGATTATTGATGGATTATTTCATTTTTCTCAAATAGTTTTCCTTTGGCGGCACGGCGGTTCAGCTGGAAAGCATTGCCCTCGCAGGTCCAAGGTTCAATTCCGGCCCTCCCTGTGTGGAGATTGCATGTTCTCCCCGTTCCTGCGTGGGTTTTCTCCGGGTGGGCACTCCGGTTACCTCCCACATCCCAAAAAACATGCAACATTAATTGGACAACCTAAATTTCCCCGTCGGTGTGATTTTGAGTGTTTGTCTCCATGTGCCCTGCGATTGGCCAGCGACCAGTTCAGGGTGTGCCCCGCCTCCTGCCCGTTGACAGGTGGGATAAGCTCCAGCACTCCCCGCGACCCTCGTGAGGATAAGCAGCTAATAAAATGGATGGATGGGTGGATATTTGCAAAAAAAAGACTTTGCAACTATTATCAAAGATAAGGATTTTTTTTACTTCTTCACTGTCAATGCTGATGATTCATAATTTTTTGAAAGCGTGATAATTATTAAAAAAAAAACGTTCATCTGGCTGTATGAATAATTGAAGCAAAAACAGCTCCCATTGAAAACATGATGGAAATGAAATCCAAGTGTGACATCAGCCTCATTTTTGTACCCTTTCAAAGAAAGGTAACGAGCTTTTCATCCACGCGTACTCGCCAACTTCATCCAGTCGACACACGCAACGATTCCTAGAAGTCGTTCTGGAAGCGCTTTCTCGGCACGGCGGCCGAAGTCGCGAGCAAACAAATCTCGCCCGCGCGCAGTCCACGCTCAGGACGGGCGGGTGAAAGGCTCGAGATTCATTGAGAGCGCACGGGAAGTGACAAGGTTCCGTGGATACGCCCGGCGAGTGAGCGCGAGTCGTTTTTCACAGGCGATTCACTCCGGGTGCCCTTTAACCCCCGCCGGCCGGCTTGAAAGACGAGTGGATCCAGCAGGAAGGCTTCGGGATGAGAGGTGAAAGGAAAGAATCCTTTCCTGTTCCCAGCACGGCCACCACAACTTTAGCAACACAATTTGGAAAATCGGGCCCAAACTTTGACGATATCTCACAAGTCACAAGTCACAAGTTGCAAGCTCCTGAGGAACTTGGAACATGCAAATCCTCTGCTAGCCGCGGGAAGGCCCAAAATAAAGTCCGCCCTGTCATGAGCAAGGCATGGTCACTGCCGGGAGGGGCGTGGCCAGGCCACTGTTCTGGGTGTGTCACAGCTGTTTCACATTCAGACTGTAATTAGACGGGCATTTAAGTTGTAGTTTTCGTCACTGGGATTTCCCAGTTCGTTGCCGTGCGTTAGTGAGTTGCATTCACTGCCTGTGGGACTCTCTGCTTGTACACGTAAGTTAAAGTAACCCCAGTCAGAGCGATTATGTGCCTTTTCGTTTGATCCTGTCCTGTTGAGTTGGTTACTTTGCCCCAGAGTCATCGGACCTTGCTGTATGTCTTTTGGATCCCGCCTAGCTTAGCGTTTCTGTACCTCTGCCTTGTCGGACTGGTACACCTAATAAACCACATTGAACGTTATGCCTCTCCCTTGAAGTCCTGCATTTGGGTCTGCCCTTGCACCGTTGGTTCATGACGCACCCAATTATTTGTTCGGATGTATCAAATCACATTTCAACTATGACTGGGTGGGTTAAATTTGCAAATTCGATCCTATTACCCAAATAATTATAATTATTTCTTCCTGTTTCAAATACAATTTGGCGTTCGATCACTGTAATGTGCTTGGCGCATAAAAGCCACGTGACGGTGTGTCTTGTGTTGCCTAATTATGTACAAAAAACTCACTTATTTTACCTTCAATCAATGAGGAATTTCATCCATCCATCCATTTTCTTAGCTGCTTCTCCTCACGAGGGTCACGGGAGTGCTGGAGCCTATCCCAGCTCTCAACGGACAGGAAACAGGTTACACCCTGAACTGGTTGCGAGCCAATCGCAGGGAACATAGAGACAAACAGCCGCACTGACAATCACACCTAGGGGCAATTTAGAATGTCCAATTAATCGTGCATGTTTTTGAGATGTGGGAGGAAACCGGAGTGCCCACCCGGAGAAAACCCATGCAGGCACGGGGAGAAGATGCAAACTCCACGCAGGCGGGTCCGGGATTGAACCCGGGACATTAGAACTGCGGTTGTGTGATTTGTACTTCATGCCTTCATAGTTGTGAGCGGTTAGCAAGTGCGACTCACAGGTCAGAGGTCATGAGTTCAAATCTGGTCTCCTGAGGTTTGCATGTTCTGGGCAAAAAGACTCAATGAAGACTCCAAAGAGCCTCCCATCGGGTGGCAACTCATTCAGGCTGGACCTCAAAGTCTTTCTGGTGAGCAGAGATATTCCAACTTTGAAACGTTCACAAATATACGTGTATACAGTATATATTTTACGCTAGTTGTATAAATGTACCCTCCGGCACACTAACATGAGCTCAAAGAGAGCTGCAAGGATTGGAAATACTGCCGCTGCCAAGAAAGTGTCCAAGAAGAAACTCTTCTGCAACACTGCAAATTTCTCACGTCAACTTGTTCGTAGGTCTAAAAGGAGATTTAAGAGCTGGAAAGATCACACGCCAGGCTTTTATCGGTGTTGTCGAGGTTGGTTCCGACTTAGCCAGGATTTATTTTAATTCACTGAAAAAAAAAAAAAAAACAATCTGAATATATCATAGCGGTGACCACTACCCGTCTAAAGCATTTAATCAAAGCACCACGTTGGTCGTGAAGTGCATGCGTTAGTACGCAGGCTCCCTCTAGTGGTATGCCAAAGAATCACTAAAATAAATATACATGTTGTTCCGGTGTTTTTAAACGTCTTAAATCAATACAGTGAAGTCGTGCATAAACTTATTAGTTCAGATTAGTACCTGAGATTGGTTGGAAAGCAAAATAAAAGGCTAACGTATTAGTACAGGTATTGGTTGACAGTTTACCACAATATATATTAAATAATAAATATGTGAATGCATGAAAGCAAGATTTTCAGGAAAAATGTTTTGAGTCCAAGAGACATGGTGTATTATGTGTTTGAATCTCTACCTGTGTAATATTTGCCC
Source organism: Syngnathoides biaculeatus (assembly GCF_019802595.1). Taxonomy (NCBI): domain Eukaryota; kingdom Metazoa; phylum Chordata; class Actinopteri; order Syngnathiformes; family Syngnathidae; genus Syngnathoides; species Syngnathoides biaculeatus. The sequence continues at coordinate 24,060,733 of NC_084649.1, forward strand.
ATTTTAATGCTCATTTGAAGTCGTTCTGTTCTTCGAGAAGATCAGGACCTCAATTTTTGTTTTCATTTCATAATGGAACACCTGAAAAAAGCATTTTGCATTTAAAGTAGACTTTTGGGAGTCATTATCAGTGTTTCTGCATCAATCTCACTGCATTTGCATAGATAGAAAGATAGACAGAGATCTCGTGTTCTAGTAAGAATCCATTACAAGTAAGTCATGCTCCCAATGTATTAGCTGTGGTTAGCTTGTTTACAGTAATGCTAATGCTGTCGTCTAAATGGCCACGTCTGAGGATCGCATTCATGCACATGAGAGAGGAGCGTGACGATTTTGGTAGAAGATACGAGGGGAAGAAGGATTAATCAAGTGAGGCTATACGTTCAACTCTTGCTAACAGCTCCTCGCTTACTTAACTTATATAAAGTACAGTTTTGTTTCCTTCATGTTACTATATTTTGGCACGGTGTTAGTGTTCAAACTGCGTAGTAGCACAGTGGCTAGCAATGGTATTGAATATACTTTGTAGGAATAAAAAAACTCTTCATTGAACACTTGCGTCTACTACGCGGGACTTGCGCATACAGTACCACAGTTCCTCTCTTGGTACTCTGTCATAGGCTTTCTCCAGGTCTACAAAGACACAATGTAGCTCCTTCTGACCTTCTCTGTACTTTTCCACGAGCATCCTCAAGGCAAATAATGCATCTATGGTACTCTTTCTAGGCATGAATCCATACTGTTGCTCGCAGATACTTCCTTCTGTCCTGAGTCTAGCCTCCACTACTCTTTCCCATAACTTCATTGTGTGCCTCATCATGTTTATTCCTCTGTAGTTTCCGCAGCTCTCCAGCTTAGTAGGGCGCGCCCGGCAGTTGTACAGGTCCTGCGTGTCGTGTGGCCCGGTGCCACAGTCTGACAATGTTAGGCTTGTAGGCCAGCCTGTGTGTTGGTGACGGCCGATGTGTGGAGTTCAGTAAGTCCGCGTTTGTATTGTTGGTCGTCTGGCCGTCCGTTTGTGCCGACGAACTGGCCTTTGTCCGCTTGCCGACGAGAGACGTCGTAGATTTTGAGACTCTGTGGTCGGACGCGACGGACCGGCTTGCTGTTTGGATGAGCCGGTCGATAGCATTGAAGCAAATACTGCCTAGACAGCAGTTCGTTGTGTTGACAGACGGGCAAGGTCTTGGTCTTTCCATTTTTTTCATTCTGTTCAGTGCCTTTCTAACTTCCCCCTTACTAATCATCGCCACTTCCTGGTCATTCACGCTTGCCTCTTCGACTCTACCTTCTCTCCCATTTTCTTCATTCATTAACTTCTCAACGATTTCTTTCCATCTACTTAGCACACTACTGGCACCAGTCAAATATTTCCATCGCTATCCTTAATCACCCTTACCTGCTGCACATCCTGCCCATCTCTATCCCTCCGTCCGACCAACCTGTAGAGATCCTTTTCTCCTTCTTCCGCATCCAACCTGGTGTACATGTCGTCATATTCCTCTTGTTCATCCTTCGCACCTCTACCTTTGCCCTACGTCGCATTTCAATGTATTCTCCGTCTACTCCGCCACTAGATTTTCATTTTAGTCATTGCGGCGGTACTTGAAGAGCTAAGTACATTTCCGCGTGGTACACGGAGTGAAAAGTTTGCAAACCGCCTCGTTAGCATGTCTGGTATCATCACCGCCATTGTCACGTATCCCATTTCCAGATGCTCGCGCACGCCTGACGGCGGTCGATTGACGAAGTGTGTGCAGAAACTCGGTCGCACGGCAAGTGCTTACCCGTTTGAAATTGTCAGCGGCAGCTTCCCTCAAAGATTGATATCAGGAGAACAGCTTTCGCGCGGGTGCGAAAAGCTTATTTAGGCGTTGGATTTTTTAAAAGGCCATTCTATAAGCTTCAGGCAAATAAGTACGTGTCATTGCAGAAACCCGCGAGCTGACACCTTTATTCAAGAGCTAAACTCTGACAACTTGCGGTAATACATCTAAAATACCCTCCACCCTTCTGATATCTTCTCACTAAGAGGCGCCTTGTTTTTTTTTTTTTTTTTTTTTTTTTTTTCCCGCGCACACCTCGGCGCAGCGTGGAGCGCTTTCGCTCACGCGCCTGTCACCGAGTCGTGTCTTTTGGCTTTTGATATCCGAGAGGCGACATGGCGGCGGAGAGAATCGACGCTCCGAGGCGGTCTGGAGACCGTTTGTGCTCTTGCAGGAGATAAACGACAGACCCGAGGGGGGCGGGGGGAGATAAGACGCGCGAAACGTTCAAGGTCACTAGTCAGTGTCTCGGCAGCAGGATTTAGTGGGAACCCTCCCAAAAAAAAAGCAAAGTGTAATTTTTTCAAGTGGACTTTTTTAGGGGGGAGTTTTGTCACCAATTTTTGTAGCTCAGTGAAAAATAATTGGAACTATTGCCATTGGCAGAGACACTAGGAAATAATTATTAACTATGGCTTCAAGATAGAATTGGAGTTAAAAAGAAGGCATCAAATTAGGGTCCGGGAAAGGGTTAGGGTATCAAATCTGAGTTATGGTTTCAAATTAACGGTGGCTCAGCTGGAAAGCGCTGGCTTCACAGTTCTGAAGTCCCGAGTTTGCATGTTTTCCCTGTGCCTGCGTGGGTTTTCTCTGGGTGGGCACTCCGGTTTCCTCCCGCATCCCAAAAACATGCAACATTAATTGGACAGTCCTAATTGCCCCTAGGTGTGATTTTGAGTGCGACTGTTGTCTGTCTCGATGTGCCCTGCAATTGGCTGGCAACCAGTTCAGAGTGTACCCCGTCTCCTGCCCGTTGACAGCTGGGATAGGCTCCAGCACTCCTTGCGACTGTCGTGAGGATAAGCACCAAAGAAAACGGGTCAGAGTTGTTGGGTGGCTTCAAGATAGAGTTAGGGTTGAAAACAAGTCATCAAAATAGGGTCCGGGAAAGGGTTAGGGTATAAAATCAGAGTTCCGGTTTCAAATTAACGGTGGGTCAGGTGATTCAATCCCGGACTTCCCTGTGTAGAGTTTGCATGTTGTCCCCGTGCCTGCGTGGGTTTTCTCCAGGTGGGTACTCCGGTTTCCTCCCACAATCCCAAAAACATGCAACATTAATTGGACAGTCCTAATTGCCCCTAGGTGTGATTGTGAGTGCGACTGTTGTCTGTGTCAATGTGCCCTGCCGTTGGCTGGCAACCAGTTCAGGGTGTTACCTCGTTTCCTGGCGCTTAACAGCTGGGATAGGGTCCAGCACTCCCTGCGACCCTCGTGAGGATGAGCGGCAACGAAAATGGGGGGCTTCAAGATAGAGTTAGCCTTAGGGTCAAGGAAAGGCTTAAGGTATAAAATCAGAGTTATGGTTTCAAATTAACGGTGGGTCAGGTGGTTCAATCTCGAACCCGCCTGTGTTGCCTGTGTGGGGTTTGCATGTTTTCCCTGTGCCTGCGTGGGTTTTCTCTGGGTGGGCACTCCGGTTTCCTCCCGCATCCCAAAAACATCCAACATTAATTGGACACTTTAAATTGCCTCTAGGTGTGATTGTGAGTGTGACTGTTTGTCGCGATTGGCTGGCAACCAGTGCAGGTTGCCTGTTGACCACTGGGATAGGCTCCAGCACTACTGCGGCCCTCGTGAGGATAAGCGGCTAAGAAAATGGATGGATGGATGAATGTATGGTTTCAAATGATTTTAAAATGAGATTAGGGTTTCAAATTAGAGATTTAAGACCGGGTTAAAGATCTAAAGTCGGGTTTCAAGACCGGGTTCCACAAAATAATCATTTGTAACTTTAATGTCTTTCTTGTGAACAACGTGGACATCATGGGAAGGAAATAAAGCGCAAAGGTGATGTCCTCTCGCTTACCTTTTCGTTTTAGCGAAATCGTGCTCCATTTTCTGACCCAGCTGTCCAGAAATAACTCATTTTAATTTCATATTTTGTGCGCGTATTCTATTCTGTATTGTGGACACAATTCTTTCCCTGGTGTCCTGTCTGGGCTTGTGCAGTTTTCAGTCTATGAATATGAATAATATTTAGATCACCTGCTGTTGGCGTGGGAGACATGAACAGCTGTCGGGGGGGGGGGCTTTTTTTTTTTTTTTTTTTCGCTTCCCGAGTTGCGCTCCTGCGACAGATGGGCAGGAGTGGCCGTCTAATTGACACTCGAGTATGTTGACGGCGAGCGGCAGATCAATAGCGCGCTGGAGGACGGCTGCCCTGAGGGGAATGAACGGGGAGTGCACATGAAGGAGGAGAAACGGGGGTGGCCACCCTGCTTGTAGTCCAAGAAGCCTTTGGGTGGATGGCGCTTTGAAGTGTGCGAGCGCAACAGCGGCATTTGTCACTGGAAAGCCTTTCACGCACGCTCAAAAGGCTGCTCAGGGACAAGTTAGGGGTTCTAACAAAAGGGTTGTGAGGATAAGCGGCTTGGAAAATGGGATTTCTTTGAGTTTGAAATTGAGGTTCCATACCAGAGTCTGAATTTCGAGTTAGGGTTTGGGGCCCAAGTTAGGTTTTTCCATTTAGATTTGAAGGTTGGACTAAGGTTTCAAAGTAGAGGTTGAGGGTTTTGAATTCGGGCTTCGAGCCCGGGTTAGGGCGTCAAAGGTTTGAGTTTCACAATTTGGTTTTCAAATTACAATTAACCATCCATCCATTTTCTTTGCCGCTTATCCTCACGGGGGTCGTGGGGAGTACTGGAGCCTCAACGGGCAGGAGGCAGCGTACACCCTAAACTGGTCGCCAGCCAATCGCAAGGCACATCGAGACAAACAGTTGCACTCACAATCACACCTAGGGGCAATTTAGAGTGTCGAATTAATGTTGCATGTTTTTGGAGATGTGGGAGGAAACCGGAAGGCCCGGAGGAAACCCACGCAGGCACAGAGAGAACATGCAAACTCCACGCTGGTGGGTATGGAATTGAACCCAGAACCTGAGAACTGTGAGGCCAACGCTTTCCAGCTGAGCCACCGTTAATTTGAAACCGTAACTCTGATTTTATCACCTAACCCCTTCCTGGATCCTAATTTGATGACTTGTTTTAATCCCTGACTCTATCTTCAAGCCATCCATCCATTTTCTTTGCCGCTTATGCTCACGAGGGTCGCGGGGAGTGCTGGAGCCTATCCCAGCTGTCAACGGGAAGGAGGCGGGGTACACCCTGAACTGGTTGCCAGCCAATCGCAGGGCACATGGAGACAAACAGGCGCACTCAGAATCACACCTATGGGCAATTTAGAGTGTCTAATTAATGTTGCATGTTTTTGGAGATGTGGGAGGAAACTGGAGTGCCCACCCAGAGAAAACCCAAGCAAACACGGGGAGAACATGCAAACTCCACACAGGCAGGGTCGGGATGGAACCCAGAACTTCAGAACTGCGAGGCCAACGCTTTCCAGCTGAGCCACCGTGTGGCCAAATTACAATTAAGGTTTAAAATTACTGTTTTGAATCAGGGTTAGGGGTTGAAATTAGGGATTCAGTTCAGGGTTACGGTTTTACATTGGTGTTTTAAACCAGGGTGGGGGTTGAAAATTGGGGTTTTAAGACTGGGTTAGAATTTCAAACAAGGGTTAGGGTTTGAAAACAGTTTTGGGGATTTAAATTTGGATTTCAAGACTGAGTAAAGGTTTCAAAGACTGGATTTTTAGGGCTTAGCTTTTCCAGTTTAAGGTTTTCAACAAGGGTTAAGGTTTCAAGTTAAGGTTTTAAATCAGGATTAGGGAATCAAGTTAGAGTTTTAAACCTGAGTTAGGATTTTCTAATTAGGGCTCGAAGTCCGAGTTAGGGTTTTTGCAAATTTGAAATTCGAGTTAGGGTTTCAATTTAGGGTTTCAAGCCTGGCATGAAGTTTCAAACAACTGATCCAGATTCAAGTCTGGTTTGAAGTCAGGGTCGAGGTTTCGTCGTAGGACACCACCACGTTCAGGAGAACTGATGAGTTTTTTTGAAACAAATAAACAAAAAGTCAATTTCTAAAATCTTTCAGAGCTTCTGTGTTGTTTATTTTTTCCACAAATCACACAAAGCTCGCCCACCAGCGGGTCCGCACAAAAATCCATCACGACAGCCGCCATTTTCCAGCCGTCACCGCCAAACAAACAGCGCCGCTGACACTGCCGCCGCCTTTTGATTCAGCGTGATGCAAAAAGACAACAAACACACAAGTTCGGGGGATGGGGTGGGGGGGTGGGAGGGGAGTTTAACAATTTCTTCAAGCCGCCGAGCCCCCGCCAAGCCTCGCAGCGGCGAAGTGGCGCTCCCCTTCCCCGCCTTGGATGCGTGCATGCGGGCCTTTTCTCAGAGCGCCGCGGTGAAAATGTGCCACAGCTGTCACAGCGACTGCGTTTGGCAGAGAGGAAGAAAACACACACACACGCGTTCATCGCATGAAAATCAAATGCATATTTTTCTTTAACCTCCACCAAGGATGTTTTGCGTCGTGGTCAATGTTTGGATTTAAGTTAAGGTTTCAAGACGTGGTCTGGGTTTTAAATTCAGGTTTCAAGCCTAGGTGAATGTATTAAACAAGGGTTGTTTCAAATTTGTGTTGCAAAAAGGTATAGTTGGCAAATCGGGGTTTCAAGACTGGGAGAGGGTTTCAAATGAAGGGGGGGGTTCAGGGGCAGTCGGGGAAAAAGAATGTTCAAAAGTTGCTTTCAAGATTGGGTTACGGTTTCGAAAATCGGGTTTTAAAGAGTGTGTCAAGTGAGGGTGTCACACGAGGATTGTGCTGTCAAAATACGGTTTCAAGACATGGTTCGGCTTTCAAGACGGGCTTTCAACCCAAAGTTGGGGTTTCAAATTAAGGTTAGCATATCAATGGTGTGGCAGCACAGTGTGACAGACGGTTAGAGCATCTGTCTCACGGTTCTGAGGACCGGGGTTGCCTGTGTGGCGTCTGCATGTTCTCCCCGTGCCTGGGTGGGTTTTCTGCGGGTACTCCGGTTTCCTCCCACATCCCAAAAACATGCAGTCATGGTAGACTCCACATTGCCCCTTGTTATGATTGTGAGTGCGACTGTTGCCTGTCTCCGTGTGCCCTGTGATTGGCTGGCAAGCAATCCAGGGTGTTCCCCACATCCTGCCCTAAAATAACTGGGATAGATTCGAGCACTCCCGCGACTCTTGCGAGGATAAGCGTCTCGGAAAATGGATGGACGGATGTGAGCGGCGTTTTGCATTGTTTGTTAGCATTAAGCTCAGCTGTATTTTTGTTATGGCAAATCTATGCACCATTTTCCAAAGCGTTCCTTGATGTGAAGCCAGTTGAAATAAATTAATTTCCACTAAACGGTCCTCCTACATCGAGTTTCCGCTTGCAAAATATGGATAATGACAGCTCATATCTTTAAAAACCTCCAGTCTCGACAATCGCAAGGCATGACTGTCCTTATATTATTATTACTAATACAACATTTGTCGCTATTGTCTGGGATCTCAGCCCTGCAATTTTCAAGGGACTGCTCTACTTTACAAATGTGTTTTCATAAGTTTGTCTTAATTATCTTAAAACTGCATCGTGGGGACCATCAGGAAAAAAAAAGTGTTATGATGCGGTCTTGATATTACCGATTTCCACGAGTGCGTCTTGATGAGTTTCCAGGCATGAACCGCTTTTCCATGCAAGCCTAATGGAGGGCTACCATCACAAAGTGAAACGTGAGAAGGGGTCTTGCGTCTCCTGGATGGAAGATGCCTCGCAGGGAATCCATCAGGACGGCACGGAAAGGTATTAAATATGGGTTGACTTCCCACTCATCTGATTCAGTGATTAGCGTCTTCCTAAAATGATGGAAGAAATGCCTCCCCCTGTACAAAATTACCTCTTATGCAGTGACTCCTTTTGGGAATGAAAAGTAATAAAAAGTCAGCCCATCATCACACGCGCACCTGATGGAGGAGGAGGAGGAGGTGGTGCGGTGCATCGAAGAGAAGTCCAAAGACCGCATGATGGAATTTACGGATTCAAAATCCAATCTCACTTTTGAGGAAGTGCAAGACCGACAGCCCGAGTGAGGTTAGCCCTCCGCTAGCAACTGTTGACTGGGAGTTGATCGGCGCTGGTCTTCGGTTTCAAACTACTTCTGGTTTGAAATTAGAGTTCCAAGACAGAGTCAAGGTGTCAATTGTGGGTTTGAAGCCAGCTGACTAGACTTAGGGTTTCAAATGGGGGTTACAATTAAGTTTTTAAGCTTGGATTTGGGTTTGAACAAAGGTATCTAGCCAGTGTTAGAGTTTCAAATGAGGTTTGTAGTTTGAAACTAGAGTGTAAAGCTTGCCAAGCCGTAGGTTTTCAAACGGGCTGGGGTTTCAAAGTGGGGCTCCAAACCAGGATGAGGTTTTCAAAATAGTTTTTTTTTTTTTGGTGTCCATGTGAAAATTTCGAGCGAGGGTTGGAGTTCAAATAAGGTTGGTGCTTTCAAATTGAGATTTAATGTCTGGGTTCGGGCCTCGCAATGAGGTTTCAAAGCATTGTTAGGGTTTCAAGCCAGGTTAATGATTTCAAATCAAGCTTTAAAGCCTGGCTTTAGTTTTCAAACAAGGGTGAGCGTTTAGAATTAAGTCCAGACCAGGTTATGGTTTCAAGCCTGGGTTAGTGCAGTTTCCTGGAAGTCAGCGGTCACAAATCTTTGGGTGTTTTGAAAATCCAGCCTTCATTATGGGACTGGCTGCAATTAGCTCAGTATGCACAAGACTGCCAGCCTGAAGACGATCCGAACCTGACTCAAAGCTGTCAGTGGACCGAGCAAGCGAGCGAGGGAGGATGTTGAGAGGGAGTCGGACGGTCGATACGAGAGGCTGCTACCTCTCAGACGCTCCCATTGATTTACTGTATCTGTCGAGCTCCACCTGCCCGCCTGTCAAGATTAAAGCATTCTTGTCCTGTCAAAGACACCCCCACCCCCACGCACCTCCCCATCCTGCCGTCACCCCTACCCTGGAGAGAATTTGTTTCCGACAGAATTGCTCCAGGCCGCCGTGTATGGAAAAGTAGGCCGCCTGGGCAAAATAAGGAGCTGCTCGGGAAGCGTCGTCACCATTTTCTCGAGATCCTTTACGGCCTGCTTGAGCGCTGTGAGTAGGAGTCAAATCCGCATCTCCGTCCCACCTCAATCCCGAGAAGAGCCTTTGCTTTCATCTCGCGAGAGATTTACGTCAAGGGTGACTGATATATCACAGACCTCTGATTGGATGGCTAATAAGACCGTGTGGTTAGTGCTAGGTTTCCAAATTAGGGGTCTGAAGATGGGGATAGGTTTTGAAATGAGTGTGTTCAAGTCTGGTCTTAGGTTCTGGACCGATTTATGGTTTTATGTCTAGATTAGGAGTTTCAAGCCTGATGTGCGTGTTCTAACGCGGGGCTACGTTTTCAAATACAGAAGGGGATCGAAGACTATCACAGACCTGTAGGTGTTGACATAATGAATATTTTCAATCTTGGCTTTCTCATATACAAGTTTACCTTAAGTCAACAAGAGACTGGTAGAGAGAGTCTGGTCCACGAGTGGCTATATAAAATATTCAAGGAACTTTAATACTGCTTTACTAGAAGGACGTCTCCTTTACAAGTCAGAGTGACATTCAACTAGCGAGAACACAAAGCGCACATATGCACTGATATCTCCTCAAAACAGCCCCAGACAACCTGCTTAATTATGCAGCAAAACCTCACAACTCAGCCCAACGTTTGGCTCCCGGGCTGGAATATTGTAATTCCTCTCTTGCCGTTCGGCGGATCCCAACCATCCGCAACCGCTTGTCGGTCTGTACTGAATTCCGAAAAAGAGGTCACATCTCTCCCGTATTAGCGTCTCTGTAGAAACAAGAGCTGAACTTTTCAAAACTTCGCTGAGGCACCTAGAACAGCGGTCCGGTTACGCCGCCGGGAGAGCGGACTCAAAAATCCAGAAATTCTCCGCGTCCTGCGAGAAAACGACGCAGGGAAAATGACATGTTTACTCACCGTATGTTTGCGTCTGTTAGTTGGGTTTCAAGTCAGGATTGTTATTCTTGGGTTTACCCATTGCGCAAATGATAAATGGCAGCCAGAAATCAAGGATCCAGGTGAGCGGTGTGCCACAACCGCCAGATTCCTGGTTTGTTTATGCTTCAGCATCGCTTGTGTGTACCTTGGTGATATCTCAGTCCCATCAGTCTCTACCCTTTGGACTCGCTTCGCTTCGGCACGACGTAAAATCACACAAGAAACAAGCCCGCAGAGTTTAGGACGGAGCCAAAGGTAAACACGCGGTGCTCCCCGGGACGCATGTTGACTTCCAAGTTGTTCTCGTTAAAAAACAATTTCGATCGAGTCTTGCCTTTGCCACCAGCAGGTCATGTTTTCAATGAAACCTTTTCACCTTTTTTACTCTCGCTTAGTTGAGTGACTTAGTCGATTTGTCAGTCAGTCTGTTGGTTAGTTAGTCAATCATGTTGTTAGTTATTCCGTTTATTAATTACTTGGGCAGTCAGTAAGTTGTTGATTAATTAATTAGTTAATGAGTCAGTTTACTTAGTAAAACAATCAGTGAGTCAATCCTTCGTTTACTTAGTCATTTAGATCTACTAGATTTAGCTAATCGGTCAACTAGTCAGTCGGCCCATTTAGTTACTTGGTAAAAAAATGAGTCGGTTCTTTAGTCACTTGGTTGGTCACTCACTTTCTCAATTTTTAAGTAATTCAGCCATACAATTCTTGACTTAGCTCGTGAGCTCGTCAGTCACTCAGCCAATTAATGAGACATTAAAATAACGCCAGTCATTTCGTCAGTCACTTAGTTCGCCAATGAGTCACATTTTAGTGACATGCTTAGCCCATCTGTTCATTCATTTTCTTGTACGACACTGACAAAGGATGAAACACGGCGCAGCGCTTGTGCCTCGCAGTCAGGTGACTTGGGTTCAGTTCTTCGTCGGAACCTCTCCGTGTTGAGTTTGCTCCCCGGGTACTCCTGGCTGCTCCGGTTTCCGCCCACATCCCAAAAAACCACGCTCGTTAGAATAATTGCACTGCAAGTGAGCAAGCGGTCCGGGGAGTATCCCGCCTCACGCCCAAAATCAGATGGCATAATTACCAGTTTCCCGTGAACCTAACGAGGACGCAAATGGATGGATTGATCGGCACAATTCACATGCAGGAGGTGCAGACTCTGATATGATGCATGATCTGCATACGATGTTCCACCGTTCCAAATCCAGGAGATTTTGGCCTTGGCGGAGGTCTGCACTTCCCCTGAGCTCTATTCTCGTTTGCCCATTTGACCAAAAAAAAAAAAAAATGATGTGATTTCCACTATCACTATCACTCCTCCCATGATACTTTTCTAATAAGTGATCCTTTCACTTTTTTTGGGTTGGAGCTCGCTGACAACTCCCCATCGACCAATTTCCGAAGACTATTACGGAAACTATTCCCGAAGCTCGGCGTTTTGTTCTTATCGCACAGCAGGTAAAAGCGAAACAGCGCCATTAATCCCCGCAAATCAGTTCATTTACAATCAATCAACCCCGCCTATTAAACTGAGCGTCTTGTAGATTGACGCTGGAAGTTTCTTCTCAGTTCATTTCCTCTCCGCTGACTTATCTGATAAGATAATTTCGGGGACTTTGCTTGTTTTACTTCTGCGGCGACAGAGCTCGGAAAACAAACCGGAAGGGGAAGAAAGGAAGAGAGTCGCAGGGAGGGGGGAGAAAAATCAATGTAACTGAACACTTCGTCGGCCGCTGCTATAGAGCGTGTCGATACGAGTGTCTGACGCTAAAAAGGGAAAACGTGCGTCGTCATCCTGCGCCGCACTTAAAGCTGGCGGCGGCTCGCGAACAGAAAGTCACCCAGTCGCAGAATGTCTCCAAAGTTTCAAAGTCGGGACACTGCGTCATCATGACAACGGGGGGAAAATGTCGTTCGATGTCGCTCATTAGGTCGCTAACGACTTGCTGATGGATTTGAGGTGTTTGCGTGTTTATGTGGACGCCCGAGCTCCTTTACTTCTCCCTAATGCCGTCATTTACGTCCCGCTAATGGGGCCGGCGTGCTGCGTCTTCCCTCGCCAAAATCAATGGAAATGTTTTTTTTTTTTTTTCATGCCCGAATCCTTTGATCATGTACGGACGTGGTCCTTGCTCTCGTTCGAGTATAAAGGGAGGATAACCCCTGCAAAATACGACTAAAAGGAAGTAAGAATACTCATCCTTGGATCAATCGCTCGATGAGTCATTTAGTTAGTCAGCCGTTGAGTGGGTTCGTTAGTTCCAAACAAGTTGATTAGGTTACACAAAAAGGGAAAAAAATTCTCCCAAAAACATCCATCCATCCATTTTCTTCGCCGCTTATCCTCACGAGGGTCGCGGGGAGTGCTGGAGCCTATCCCAGATGTCAACGGGCAGGAGCCGGGGTTACACCCTGAACTGGTTTCCAGCCAATCGCAGGGCAGATGGAGACAAACAGCCGCCCTCAGAATCACACCTAGGCGCAATTTAGTGTCCAATCAATGTTGCATGTTTTTGGAATGTGGGAGGAAAGCTGGGTGGCAGGAGGAAACCCACGCAGGCACGAGGAGAACATGCAAACTCCACACAGCGGGGTCTGGGATTGAACCCGGGTTCTCAGAACTGTGAGGCTAACACTTTACAAGCCGATTCACCATGTCGCCTTGAGCCGTGACAATAAATGATGTATCCCGCAAAAAAATTATTCCTTGAGTGACGTTAAAACATTATAAGAAGTCCACTTTTGCCGACAGTCGGACTCAGCAATGCTTGACTGAACTGAGTTCATTGAAGGCGCCCCTCAATATAATAACGCCGTCTGGGTTTCGAATATTAAAACATCAAAACGGCTGAACTGTCAAAGCTGCCAAAGTGCGGCTTTAAAGCGGCGCGACGTTGTAATTTGACCTCAGAATAACGGCGTCACGATTGTGCTGATGCTACGCCGGCTTCTAATAATAATAAAAAAAAAAACATTGCTGTTGTTGCCAAGGCGACCCCGGATCACCGACACATACACGCACACGGTCTACGGCGACCGGTCAGGACATCTCACGAGTTGTGTCGAGGCAAAGCATTCGGGTTTGGAGTTTTAGTGCGGCGCTTGTAGATACTTTCATGCAATGGAATGACAGACAACGTTTCAGGGTCTACGCCGTCTCCTGCCCAAAGATGACTGGGATAGGCTCCAACGCTCCTGCAACCCTTGTGAGAATAAGCGCCTCAGATAATGGATGGATAGTTAGTTAGATAGCTCATCATGATGGATTGCTCGGGTGTAGTGCTGCAGTTGTATTTTTTTTTTTTAAAAAACAACTGTTGCTTATATCTGCTTTAAGCATTGCGCGCTACAACATCAGTATTGTTGACAGTTTCCGACAACATCCGTAGCATCCGGCAGCAACGGGACCTTTGGCTTTGCCTCCGATCGCCACTCATAAATTATTCATCTGTGCGCGGCGCTGACATATTTGGCTTTCTCCTCGTTTGGGCCTCAAGGGTTCCCGTCCCGGTGACATTAAAACAGAGGACATCCGGATCTTTCTTTTTTTCTGTTTTGTTTTGTTTTGTTTTGTTCTAATGAAAGTTGTTCATCATTGCATTGCCATCAACAGGTTGACGCCACTTAGTCTCCCCCAAGGAGAGCTGTCAGGTTCAATTCTCCATCCTGACATTTTACTTTGACCAGCGCCGGGGTAGCCCCGCATCTGGGGTGGCCTGGCGGGGTTTTGGGGCATGCAGCTCTTTCAGAAATCAGCACAGTTTGTGAAATATAGTCCAGTGTATACATAAGAGAGCTTCACATTTCAGATAGAAGTTCACGTTGTAGATGTATGACGAAGGCCTAGACGTGGCCTTTGATGCTGATGCAGATGCCGCTGAATAAGACCCTTAGAGTGGTCCATTCTCTCCAGTCTCTCCTATTGAGCGACCGCAGCCACAGAGAACAAACCGTGTCTCGGGTCTGCGTGGTGGAGACGGTCGCAACACTTCTCACATGGACCACTTACCGAGGTAAAACAGTCACTTGCGTGCGGTGATCATTGCACGGTTGAGTTCAAGTATAGATTTTGTCTCGACTGGGACTCAAACGCTAAGCAGGATGTCCCTTGTTGTGGATGTTGGTTGGTTTGACTTATTGGTTGGTGGATTGATCTGTTAGTCCGCTCATTGGATTGTTAACTTGTTGGATCGTCCGTCGATTGCGTCGGTTAATTTGTTTGTTAGTTCGTTGATTGTTAGTTTATGGGTTCGTTCACTAGTTTGTTGGTTTGTTCGCTGGCTGCATCAGTTTTTTTTAGTTACTGTCAGACAGACAACCAAGCAGTTGGTTAGCGAGTCAATCAGTCCATTGGTTGGTTAGCAAGTCAATCAGTCAGTTATTTAGTTATGCTAGTCGTTCGATCAAGAGTCATTCACTCCACGGATTAGTCAGTCAGTTGGCCGGTTTTTTAACTGTCTTTGTTGATTGAGGACTCGTTATTTTGCATAATTTGGCCACAGCGTTAGATTTTTCAAAGGCCCCTCCAAGGTCAAGCCGTGGCTGAGACGGCCAGTGTTTGTTGTTTTTGCCCCACTTGCCTCGCTTGGCTGGTTCCAGGCGTAAAGCAGTGTGTGTTTGTGTGCGTATGTGTGGAAGGGGATGGTGGGTGGGTGGGGCGGTTACAGTAATTCATGCTGACATCCTGAGAAGCCGTGATTGCACACGGCTTTGCGGGCAAGCTCCGTGTGGGCGGTGGCGACGGGAGGGGATCGTGTCGGTGTCTCCCGCCGAGCCTTTAACAGCCTTCTAAGAGCTGCAAGACGGTCCCCGGCACGCCGTCCGCCGCCCAGGGGGAGTGAAAGAGCTGACGCGGCCGCAAGGGGTAGGGTGGCCTCGGTTCCTGGAATGCCGTTCACACACACAACCCGGGCAATCCCCTTCCTCTCCGCGGCACCGACGCACCTCGCCTTCCGCGACCCCGGAGTGGGTGCGGTGCGGTCGGTCCGTAATCGCGACCGTTTGTGTTGAATAATTCACCAGCGCCGGAACGACCTCGAGCACTCACGCTCACTCGTCCCGTAGCGCTTTCCATTGCAGCCTGCTTTGGTCAACACGGCCGGACAGATGGAAACACAGAAAGCTCTTAGGAGTTCTGCTCAGTCCACATCACTTACCCGTCTGTCTTCAAACAATCAGAATGGCACAACAACAACAATCGTGACTTCAAGTTTCCACATATCCTGGTGCTTGTTGAACTCCCACACCACCAACCAAGAATCCATCCGTCCAGCAAAAGTACCTGGAGTCTATCCCAGCTGTCAACGGGCAGGAAGTGGACCCTGAACTGGTCGCCAGCCAATCGCAGACAAACAGCCGCACTCACAATCACACCAAGGGGCAATTTAGAGTGTCCAATTTATGCATGTTTTGGGGATGTGGGAGGAAACGGGAGTGCCTGGAGAAAACCCACGGATAGATGGATAGATGGATAGATAGATAGATAGATAGATAGATAGATAGATAGATAGATAGATAGATAGATAGATTGATTGACTATGTCGCCTTGAGCCGTGGCAAAAAAATGATATATCCCCAACCAGCGACCAGCACAGTGAGTCAGCTGGAAAGCGTTGGCGTAACAGTTCTGAGGTCCCAGGTTCAATCCAGGACCCGCCTGTGTGGAGTTTGCATCTTCCCCACGTTTTCTCCGGGCACGCCGGTTTCCTCCCAGATTCCAAAAACATGCCACAATAATTGGACGCTCCAAATTGCCCCTAGGTGTGATTATGAGTGCAGCTGTTTGTCTCGATGTGCCCTGTGATTGGCTGGCGACCAGTTCAGGGTGTATCCCGCCTCCTGGCAGTTGACAGCTGGGATAGGCTCCAGCCCTCCCCACCACCCTCGTGAGGATAAGCAGCTAATGAAATGGCTGTCAAAACAGTTCAAATTTAACATGACCAATATGGAAGAGCTACATTAGATGAAATTGAGTAACTTCCCAGAATTGCTGCGTTACAAAAAGTACTATATATTTTTCTTCTTGCCTTTTTTTGGGCCACAGTGACCAGCTGGGATCCCCGAAAGAACATTAATGCTTGTTTCGCCAATAACTCCCTCAGACTTCCAGTTGTGTGTCATACTCCACGCCAGCGAGGGAGAATGACTTTTTCTGACTGTGAATGTGACAAATGCGTGAAGACTCAGTGGGCTAGAATGTGAAGAAGGGGGGCTCGGGAGGAGTGCTGATGATGATGATGGGGGGGGGGGGGGGACGCTGCGGCCTTCCCACAGACGACCGCAACGGCGGCGGCAGCAAAACGCATCACAACACAACGCTGTAGGCGACCGTAAGTCAACAGTGCCTAATGCGAGCCTTTGGCATGCAGGGTGTTAAATAGATTGTGAAAAGGCTCCCTTCATGACTGAGATGGAGCTTTTCATTAATCCTGCGGCTCTACCTGCCTCTGCATCACAGCACAGGCGCCTCCCCCACCCCCCCCCCCCCTCGAAGGGGAGGGACGGGCGAGGGGGCGGGGGGGTCAAAAATGCCCACGGAGGGCCGGCGGGATCTTGCAAGAACTCGCGGTCCTTGCATACAACTCCGCCATTTGTGATTTGCATGGCCGTAAACGCACGCCGCGTGCCACGGGCGTCGCGCGCCATCCTGCGCGGCGTTTCATCAAAACACCAACATACGCTTTTGTACGCCGCCTGTAGGAGGATGCGCTTGATGCTGCCGTACGCTCGCGCAACTTAAATCGTGTTTTTTGCCTTTTATGCGGGGAAGATATGGCATTTATAGATGGATTTTTATTTTGGGGGACGGCGCCTTTAATGATACCCACGCGGGGATTAGAGCAACGGAGCTCCTGCATGTGTGCGGATGCTGATAATTCCTGTCCTATGAAAAGCTTGTATGTCACATTTACATTATTTATTTGTATTTTTTGGGGGGGAGCAAGAAAAAGAAATACTGCAGTATATTTAATGAAAATTACAATAAGCTCAATAGTTGCCGACACTTGGTTCACGAACACAAAATAGCTCCAAGTGGCGCATAATTCACGATTTAACACTGTCCTCCCGGTGCTTGCGTGGGTTTTCTCCGGGTGGGCACTCCAGTTTCCGCCCACATCCCCAAAAAACATGCAACATTAATTGGACATTCTAAATTGCCCCTCGGTGTGATTGCGAGTGCAGCTGTTTGTCCAACCAGTTCAGGGTGTACCCCGATTCCTGCCCGTTGACAGCTGGGATAGGCTCCAGGAGTCCAGTGACCCTCGTGAGGATAAGCGGCTAAGAAAATGGATGGATGGATGTTTTCTCTCGCATTAATCGCAAAACATAGCATTATTATCAATATTGTCCTTAATGCATTACGTTGATTTTTCGAGGTTGCCTGCAATATTTTCTTTTTCAACTGCAGGGGGTGTATAATTAATATTTTAATGGAATGTACCGGTACATTCACCCTCATTTGGACTTGCATGCCTCGATCATCATCATCGAAATCATACCTTTACAGTCAATAACGGGGTTGTGTTAGGGGTTAGCGGTCCTCATACGTCAATACCCGCATCAGTCGGACTTTGCTCTTTTTTTCCGTCTATGACGCACTTATAAACATTCAATTTTCACCCCCCACCAATGTCTGTATTCTGTTCAACCAATTATAGTAGCTACAATCTGTCCATAATTCATATTTTGATGGCTAAATTAGCGTTGGATCCGCACGCATCTGTTAGAACTCCAAAACAAACCTTTTATTGTCAGTCATCGGCTCAAAAATGTGATTATGCCATTTTGTCTGCACTTGGTTAAGTAAAAAAAATTACCTCTGATTGGCGCATAATTCATAGTTCAGCCAGACTGGATAACCTTTGTTGTCAACCATCGGCTTACTTCTAAGATGTCGATTTCTCATCCAAAGTGGTCTCCCCGTTGTTCATTAAAATTAAATGACTGCGATTGGTATAAGATTCGCAGCTAATTTAATGGCTAATTTATTCACCTCCTTTTGGCCCGGGCGGCACGGTGGAGCGGGTGTAGCGTTCTGGCCTCTCAGTTTTGAGGACGGGGGTTCAAATTCTGGCCTCCCCCTGTGGAGTTTGCATGTTCTCCCCGTGCCTGCGTCGGTTTTCTCTGGGTGGGCACTCCAGTTTCCTCCCACGTCCCAAAAAACATGCAATAATACATTGGGGACTCCAAATTGCCCATAGGTCTGATTGTGAGTGCAGCTGTTGTCTGTCTCCATGTGCCCTGCGATTGCCTGGTAACCAGTTCAGGGTGTACCCCGCCTCCTGCCTGGTGACAGCTTGTATAGGTTCCAGTACTCCTCGTGACCCTTGTGAGGATAAGCGGCTAAGGAAATGGATGGATGGATGGATGGATGGATGTATACTGAGGTGCCTGCATGCAGAGAACGTCACTGTTTTGAAAAAGAGGAATCTTGGCCCACACAAGCGACTTAATGTTATTTGCACCACCGTGGGAAGCTTGGGGGGGGGGGTTAATTCCCTCATCTCGATCTCGCCTCCGTCCGTCTTCTCCGGCATCTCCTATTAATTATGAATCCGGCGTGAGGAAGCGAACAGGTGCGCAAACTAATTGAAGCCGTGATTGCAATATCGGCGTCGCGGATGAGCCCGAGCGTACACGTTGAATTGAAGTGCCGTCGCCGGCCAGGTCGCCGGAGCCAGAAGGGCGTTTGTCATGCTCGAGATGATATTGCCGCGTGTTGTTGTTGATGTTTCAGCAAATGTCGTCAGACACGCGAGTCACCGCCGCAACTGGTTGGCCGAGCAAAGTGTGCGTGTGGGCGTGCGTGTCCGACCCACTTTTAGGCTTCATTTAAAGCGCACAAAACCCTCGTTTAAAACCTGAACCAGAGCTTGTAACCCTAATTTGAACCCCAAACTCTATTTTGAGACCCTAACCTTTTGCATGAACCTCTAGTTTGAAAGAAGAACCCTGATTTGAAACCATTATGGCTGGTAAAGTGTTGGCCTGACAGTTCTGAGGACCGGGGTTCGATCCCGGCCCCACATGTGTGGCGTTTGCATGCTCTCTCCGTGCCTGCGTGGGTTTCCTCCCACACCCCAAAAACATGCAACCTTAATTGGACACTCTAAATTGCCCCGAGGTGTGATTTTGAGTGCGGCTGTTTGTCTTGACGTGCCCTGCGATTGGCTAGCAACCAGTTCAGGGTGTACCCCGCCTCCTGCCCGTTGACAGCTGGGATAGGCTCCAGCCCTACCTGCGACCCTCATGGGGATAAGCGGCTAAGAAAATGGATGGACGGGTGAAACCATTATTTGAAACCCAATCCACGACTTGAAACCCTGACCCTGAATTTGCAACATCTCCCATGACTTGAAACCAACTTTGACGTCATAATGCAGCCTTCAAACCCAGAACCCTTCATTTTAAACTAGAACCCTGACTTTGAAGTCCTAGTTTGAAATCCTAACCCAGTCTTAAAACCCTACTATGAAACCATAATCCTGGCTGGAAACCAATGTTCAAACCCGAACCCAGGATTTAACCCCCCATTTGAAACCCTTACCCTGCCTTGTAACCCTGCTTTGAAACCGGTCTTGAAACCTTAATTTGAAACCCAAACCCAGACTGGACACCCTAAATTGAAAACCGTAACCATAACTTACCCACATTTGAAATCCTGAGCCTGTCTTTTAACCCTAATTTGAAAGTCAGAATCACCTTTATTGGCCAAGTGTGTAAAAACACGAGGAATTTTTCTCCAGCAGTCGGTGCTGCCCTGGTACGACATTCAGAACAAAGAACAAGCGACATTTCTGTTTACAGGAACTATTCCTTATTAGAGTCGTGCAAGATGTAAAATCTTTTTCATTTGGAAAAGATCAGAGATAAGTGTGTCAACGTCCCACATTGTGTTAAATGTGTACAGAGTGCCTTTACCTGTTTGCGGTTCCCGTTATAGTGCAATGACAATTGTGCAAAGGGAGTAGTTGAAAGTGACGAATCGTGCAATAGTCTACTACTAGTACTAGTATTAGTCTAATACTAATTGGACTACTATTAGTCTAATACTAATACTGATTGGACCAGCAGGATGTGAGTATCCCAACAATCACTCGAGGCAGAAAATGGTAAATTTGCTGATCTAGCATTTAATGACTTAAACAGTTGCTGGAAGGTGTCTGGTGTTCTATGTGGCAGAAGAGTCTCCGCAAGGATGACTGGCAAAGTCTATAAAACCGTAGTGAGGCCGGCCATGATGTACGGATTAGAGACTGTGGCACTGGAGAAACAACAGGAAGCAGAACTGGAGGTAGCAGAACTGGAGATGTTGAGGTTCTTGCTCGGAGTGAGCAGGTTGGATAGGATTTGAAATTCGCTCATTGGAGGGTTAGCCAAAGTTGGACGTTTTGGAGACTAGATTCGAGAGAGCAGACTTGGATGGTTTGGACATGTCCAGAGGCGAGAGAGTGAGTATATTGGTAGAAGGATGCTGAGGATGGAGCTGCCGGGCTAAAGAGCGAGAGGAAGACCGAAGAAAGGGTTGATGAATGTGGTGAGGGAGGACATGAAGACTGCGGCAACCCCTAATCGGGACAAGCCGAAAGAAAAGGAAGAAGAAAGAAGAATTGCCAGAGGGGAAAAAAAAAACCTGTTCCAATGCGTGCTAATTTTGACTTTCATTGATCTGTAACGCTTTCCCGATGAAAGGACCTGGAAGGGCTGGTTGCCAGGATGTGCAGGGTCTGAAAGGATCCCGGCTGCTCTGGACCTCGTTCGCGTTGGGTGCTAGTCCTCAAAAATCATAATAATAGTCATGACCTGTCATTACCTGTACTGCTCTGTATTGTAATAAGTGTATTATCTATGTATATAGTGTACGTACTATATATAGAGTAACTAAAGCTATCGAGGTCGGTATGAACTGAAAGGTGCGTGCGTGCCGCCGCATGCTCACTCATCTCTTCCACTCATCCATTTGCACCCACATTCAGAGGTGGAAAGAAGTGAACAAGTGCGATATTATTATTAGTATTACTCCGCGTACCTCGCCGGTGCACTTTCAGGGGGGGGGTGAAAAAAAAAAGGGAGCGTGCGTCTGCAGTCGAAAGGCGGATTTTTATTTTTTCGGCAGCCGTGCAAAAAAAAAATTTGTTGCGTAAAAATCACCGCAGCGTCGCGGTGACGCTGCTGACATTCCAGCTGCTAGTTCGCATTTAAACTCGATTTTATCTGTACGGTTCAGTCGAGACCATTTTGTTGTAGCCAGTGTACTTCGTGCTCCAGTAAGAAGACAGAACACTCCTGAAATCCTTCCCTCATGCCCCCTTTGAAACCCTAAAAGTAAGTAAGTAAGTTTCTTTCGGCTTGTCCCTTTCGGGGTCGCCACAGCGTGTCATCTCAGATGAACGCACATATGTTTGGCACAATTTTTACGCCGGATGCCCTTCCTGACACAACCCTTCTCAGGGAGTGGAGGCCCCAGTGGGATACGAACCCACAACCCCTGGTTTATCAAACCAGTGCTCTAACCACTGAGCTACAGGGCCTTTGAAACCCTAAACAGGCTTAAAAATCGTCGTTTAAAACCCGGACCCTGTCTTGAGACCCTAAAGCAGGCTCCAAGGACAACTTTCCAACCCTAACCCTGGATTGAAACACCAATTTACAATTGGAATCCTTGTTTGAAAACCCAAACCCAGATTTGAAACCCTGACGGAGGCCTGAAACCCACATTTGAAATGTTAAACTTCAAAACCGAACACCCGGCCAATCCAGTTACACTTTCTTCGTATGTGACGTCACGTGACTAAGAAAGCGTAACTGCGATTGGCCGGGTGTTTGAGTTCTGACCTGAAGTAACCCTGCCTGGTGGCGCATACGGTGAATTTAAGACAACGAATTTTCGCAACTATTGAAAATGTGTTCACTAAATCTGAAAACCCAAGTCCACGGGTGTCAAACTCAAGGCCCGAGTCCAGATCCGGCCAGCCCTATAATTTTATGTGGCCTATGAAGGCAAATCGTGTGTGTCAACTGCCGTGATTGTTGTGAAAATTGGTACCAAAAATTGAAAAATTTGAAAATAATCAAATTGTCATATATCATAAGCGATAATATTGAGATTTTTCTGTTACCAAAACTCAACAATGGCTGAAAAACTCATTTCCCTTCATTTCTGATTCCAAAACTATCCATCCATCCATTTTCTTTCCCGCTTATCCTCACAAGGGCTGCGGGGAATGCCGGAGCCTATCCTAGCTGTCAATGGGCAGGAGGCGGGCTACACCCTGCACTGGTTGCCAGCCAATCGCAGGGCACATCGATACAAACAGATGCACTGACAATCACACCTAGGGGCAATTTAGAATGTCCAATTAATGTTGCATGTATTTGGAATGTGGGAGGAAACCGGAGTGCCCGGAGAAAACCCACGCAGGCATGGGGGAGAACCTGCAAACTCCACCACAGGCGGGTCCGGGATTGAACCCGGGACCGCAGAACTGCGATTGTGTGATTTGTACTTCATGTCTTCACAGTTGTGAGCGGTCAGCAAGTGCGCCTCTCAGGTCAGAGGTCATGAGTTCAAATCTGGTCAATCACACCTACGGGCAATTTAGAGTGTCCAATTAATGTTGCATGTTTTTGGGTAACCTAACCATCCAGAACTAGTTAATAGATTTTGTTTGTAAATATGATGAGGCCATTAAAAAAAATGTATGGTTTTACAGTCATAACAGCCCTGCTACCCTGAGAACACCCGATCTCATCAGATCTCGGGAGCTAAGCGGGTTTGGACCCGGTTCGTACTTGGACGGGAGACCGCTTGGGAATTCAAGGTGCTGTAAGCTTCTCTTCCCAGCTAAATGCAGAGGTTTTGCGTCAGGATGGGGATCGGGCGTAAAACTGCGTCAAATAAATATTTGCGTTCATCCAAGATGACGCGCTGTGGCGACCCCTAACGGGACAAACCGAAAGGAAAAGAAGAAGAAGAACGGCCCTCTGAGAGAAAAGGCATCTACAAATTTGACACCCTTTGACATCTTAAAACCCTACTATGAAATCTGAACACATCTTTCAAACCCATCACGATCCGCCCAAACTGCAAAAAACCCTCTTCCAAATTCACCCCTTTGCCAAAAAGCCCCCCCCCCCACCGCCGCCTGGAGCGAAAAAACAAAAACTGCGAGTCGGCAATCGGACCGCCGACGTGCGTTTAAAAAGTCCGACGCCAAGCGCGCGGCACCGCTCAGGTGTGTGACAAACTCGCGTGACAAATGGACTCCGGCGCGGTTAAATGGACACGCGTGGAAACAAATGGAACTGGGAGGCAGATTCCCAGGCAAAGATGCACTTGAACCCCGGTGGAAGATAATGCGTATAATCCACAGCAGGGATGTTAAGTGCGCTCATTTCACACTCCATTTCACACAACGCTGCCCAAGGAAGAAGAATATGCGCGCGTGTGTGAGTGTGCGTACGATGACTCAGGCAACGCACGGCGTTACTCTTCCCGCGGCGGGTCGCTCCCCGCTGTTGTTTCCCCTCCGCCGTTAAGAACCTGCAAACCTACAATAGTTGCACGATATTTCGACATTAATGAAACGTCGCGCGCCGCAATAAGAGTCGGGCGGCGCGGGGGGGGGGGGGGATTCGTACTCGGCGAAGGTGCGCGCCGATTTCTACCTGTTGTCTGATTCGGAGCGCGCGAGTGCGGCGTGTAATTATGTAATCGGCATTCGTTTAGCGACACGCTTATTGTTGTGCTTGTCAAGCTGCGCCGGGTGAGCCATTTGTAACGTTTTCCTTCTTGAACTTATTTTATTAACTTCGTTTTTAGTTAGTTTGCAGTTGTAATCCTTCTTTCTTAATGTTATGAATGACCGTTGTTGTCGTACGCTGCAAAATCCTAATGAATATTCCTCCTTGAGCTTATCTTTTATTTAATAAACATTTTTTTAAATGTAATAATGGGATAATTGCTTTTTTATTCACAAACATACTGCACTAGTAATAATAATACATTGTGAATTAGTATGCAAATATTGTTTCTAAAGTAAATCAATGCCCTCTAAAGTGTTTGGAATCACTCATATTTATTTAATTTCAAACATTATCTGGTGGCACGGTGGATCAGCTGGAAAGCGCTGGCCTCACAGTTCTGAGGTCCCGCGTTCAATCCCGGACCCGCCCGTGTGTGGAGTTTGCATGTTCTCCCTGTGCCTCTGTGGGTTTTTTCCGGGTACTCCGGATGCTGCTTTTTGTCTCGATGTGCCCTGCGATTGGCTGGCGACCAGTCCAGTACCTTGCCTCGTGCCCGTTGACAGCTGGGATAGGCTACCCGCGACCCTCGTGTGGATAAGCGGCTGAGA
Source organism: Syngnathoides biaculeatus (assembly GCF_019802595.1). NCBI lineage: Eukaryota > Metazoa > Chordata > Actinopteri > Syngnathiformes > Syngnathidae > Syngnathoides > Syngnathoides biaculeatus. The sequence continues at coordinate 24,085,072 of NC_084649.1, forward strand.
AAATGGATGGATGCATAACATTATCCATTAAAATACAGATGATTTGATTTTGTGGGAGGGGCATGTGAACATGCACATGCAGGGAAGTCTCTCTTAACCCCACCTCTCAACCACCCCACACACAAAAAACTCCACTAGCTTAATGCTAATTATTGGGAAATTCCATTATCGGGCTTTAAAAAAAAACATAGCGGCATCACTGCAGTACTTGTATACCTTTAAGCAACCCTATTGAAATACAAACGGAAGCAAGCACTTGCATGTATTCTTTATCCTCTGGGAAGAATCTCAAATATCACTTCAATTTAGCCGTGAAGGTCTTCTTCTGTGTTTCATGAAAGCATGAAATCACGATGCACAAATTTCATTTTTTTCCCCCATTCTATTTAATGATGTTCAGACTATATGTTTTCAAAAAGCAGGCCACAATAGTGAGAAAAAATTCAAGTGTTTTTCGGAGGCTGGAACAAATCTACGGTAATTCCCTTCATTCCGATGCGGAAAGACGATTTCGGGTACAATTGCGTTGATGAAAATCCGAATTTAAATCGACACGTCATTTCAGTTTCCAACGGAAATCCAGCAAAGCGTGTCGTCTTCTGAGCGAACGCCATTACGTGCTATTATTAATCCAGTTATGTCAGAGTACGCTACGTACTGCATATGTGCGCGAAGCAACTTAATAAGAGCGTTGGATTTATTTTGTGATGAACGAGGCTGCTCAGGAACGCCGAGCGCCAGCGCTGGCTGTTTGGAGTGCGGCGTCCGTGTGCCTGATTCACCTCCCTTTTTTTTTTTTTTTTTTGTACACTAAAATTGTTTGGAAAAGCTCCCCGCTGAGCAGATGGTGTCTGGCGGCAGGAGAAGGAAGGAAGCGCACATCCACACAAACACACACTTCCGATACCCGCTTTGAATCGTTGGAAGAGGAGTAAGCGAGGTCCGGCGGGAATTTGACCACGGATCTGTTTTTGGTAATCTGTGGGGGTGGGGGAGTCTTTTTGGGTGCTGCAGCGGTTGTGAAGAAAGCCGGAGAGTGTCTGTGTGATTCTTTTCGAGCCAGGTGTTAAGATGTACGCGGGCACATCGTTTCGGAACGCGGCCAAAGTCCTCACGGGCCTTCAGAGGTGGACTGGAAGGGTTTTGTTTTTTTTTTTTTTTTTTTTTCTGTAAGAGAAAAAGCTTGTCCGCAAGCAACAGGATCCAGCACCGGAGGCAGCACAGAAATGAAGCGATGGTGGGTGCAGCGGGGATGCTTTCCACTATTTTCTTCTTCTTCTTCTTCCTCAGATAGCAACGCCTGGGTTAGTTGTTGAAGCTAGCCAAAGCGCAGACCTAAATCCAGGTGAAAATCGACAGCAACAAAAGATTGAAACGATATTTTGAAACCCTAATGCTGGTTCGGAACTCTAATTTTGAAACCCCAACTTGAAGAATTTGAAACTGTGGCTTGTAACCCGTGACTTGGGATGTGGTAACCCCGACACGGAACTCAACTCCGGAACGTTGAGACTGCCTTAGAACCCGAATTTGAAACTGAAACCACACTCTGAACCCACCTCCTCTGGATTGAAACCTGAACCCTGACTGAAAGCCCTACTTTCAAACCCTATCCTTGGATTTTACCAACACATTGATACACTGAAACTCTAAAACTGCCTTGAACCCCTCATTTCAAGTTTGGACACCATGCTTTGAAACCCTATCTATGGCTTCAATCCCAAATTCCAAACCCTCGCCTCGGCTTGAAACCTAAACCTTGGTGTGAAATCCGCGTTTGGCGAGAAACCCTACTTCGAAACCCAAACCTGTCTTGCGACCCTATCTCTAGTTTGAAATCTTGACTTGAGACTCTGCTTTAGCTTCTAACCCAAATTTGAAACCCTGACTCTGGCTTGAACTTATACTTTGTTACTAAAGCCATCCCTCCATCCATTTTCTTTGCCGCTTATCCTCACGAGGGTCGCGGGAGTGCTTGACCCAATCCCAGCTGTCAATGGGCAGGAGGCGGGCTACACCCTGAGCTGGTTGTGTTACCCGAACCCTCGCATGAAACTGACTCCAAACCCAAATTTTAAATCCAAACCTTGTTCCGACCCCCAAACTGTACGTTGACACCCTAACCGTGGCTCGAGACCTAACTCTGTATTCCAAACACTTCTCAATGACATTTGCTTTCAAGGTATGCGTAGTTTTACTTGATTATTACATGTCTTTTAACAAAGGTTTACACTTTTAAAAGACACATTAAGCATGTCGGCGGCACGGTGGATCAGCTGGAAAGTGTTGGCCTCACAGTTCTCATGAGGCGGGTTCGATGGAGTTTGCATGTTCTCCCCGCGCCTATGTGGGGTTTTATCCGGCCACTCCGGTTTCCTCCCGCATTCCCAAAAACGTACATTGATTGGACACTCTAAATTGCTCCTAGGTGTGATTGTGAGTGCAGCTGTTTGTCTCTATGTGCCCCGCGATTGGCTGGCGACCAGTTCAGGGTGTACCCCTTCTCCTGCCCGTTGACAGCTGGGATAGGCTCCAGCACTCCCCACGACCCTCGTGAGGATAATCGGCAAAGAAAATGGATGGATGGATGGATGGATGGATATATAGAACACTTGCTGAAATTAGCCGGTTTCTGCTAGCAAGTGACTGGACACCCAGTTCAAGTCCAAGTCATTCTCCATAAAATGATAAAAGCATTTGATCCCATAGAGTTAGATACATATTTACTTCACAATGAAATTAGAACAACTTGAAATTCAACCATGAAAAAAACATTTGATAAACAGGGTTTCTGTAGCCAGCGCACACCAGTAATCGCTGGGACGGCCGCTCCGCTACCCGAAATGTTCGGATTCATTCGATTTACGTAGAAAGGTGAACAAATCGGAAGCCGAACGTGAAAAGAAATCCGGGTTCGTGTGCACGTCAGGGAGAAGAGGTGGCGAGGGTGGACCACTTCAAATATTTGGGGTCAACAATAGAGAGCAATGGAGAGCGCGGTAAGGAAGTGAAGAAACGGGTCTAAGCAGGGTTGGAACAGTTGGCGGAAGGTGTCCGGTGTTCTATGTGACAGAAGAGGCTCCGCTAGGATGAAGGGAAAAGTTTATAAAACAGGGGTGAGGTCGGCCATGATGTAAGGATTAGTTAGAGTGAGTATGTTGGTCGAAGGGTGCTGAGGATGGAGCTGCCAGGCAAAAGAGGGAGAGGAAGACCAAAGAAAAGGTTGATGGATGTTGTGAGGGAGGAAATGAGGACTGTGGGTGTTGGAGAGGAGGATGCACGAGATAGGCTTAGATGGAAAAAGATGACACGCTGTGGCGACCCCTAACGGGACAAGATGAAAGGAAAAAGAAGAAGTAGCCAGTGCACGCCAGTCGCTCTCATTTCCAAAAATGCCCGTTTGCATTATCAACTCCGAGCTGCACCAGAGAAATTTTTCGCTGACGTCGCAGCAGATAAGGCGCAAAAATAAAATAAAATGAAAATTACTCAGTGGAAGTCGCAGCGGGCACATCATGAATACTATAATAATAATAATATGATATCACTCGCTGGGAAGAACGCGTATAACCCAAGATGTCGACGATATCCCCTCGCCGTCTACACGAGGGTGAATTAAAAAAAATATATATATATCTTTTTATATTGATTTTTTTTTTTTTTTTTGCTGAGTCAGAGGCTTGAGGTAATTCCACCCGCAAACTGAGTGGGAACGCGGGCCGACGGGCAAATTTGCACCAGCGTCTCCGCCGCCCTGCGCCTAGTGAAGCTGTGAGAATAACGAGACGCAAAAGCGAATCTGTGGCTCCCGCTGAAGAAAAAACAAAAGACGCAGGGAGCAAACTCGGTCGCGGGGAGGCGGGGAGGGGGGGGGCGAAATTAACGGCACGCTCGTCTTTTACGGTTGCGACGACAGCTCGACCTCGTGCGCGCCCGCCGCTATCCCCTCTACTACAACGAAATGATGCTGCTGCATTAAATCGGCGTGCTGGCTTTGAGCGCCCTATTAAAGTTTGCTGGAGGAGGAGACGGAGGAAGGGGTTGGCGGGAGGGGGGGGGGGCACCACTATCATCATCACCACTGCCAGGAGGCACACACACACACACACACACAGTCGGTCGAAGATGGTGAAGGGAGCTCATCCTCGCGTCGCCTCAGCAGCCGAAATGTGGCCCAGAAAAAAAAAAAATGAGAAAGACGTTGACTCCATCCTTCCCGGCTCCGTCCCCGCGTGACTCAATTTGTTTCGGGGCTGCCCGGCCGGGATGAACGTGCGGAATTGTGCCGAGAGGCGGCTCACTTTGCACATTTTGCTGACGGGCACCAGCTGTTGCTACCTTGAAAGCTTCCAGCTGGAGGCTGGGAGCTATTGAGTGAGCGTGTTTTAATCGTATTGGGGGGGTTAGGTGGGGGGGGGGTGGCTCCGCAGAGCGGGATGCACGCATGCAGGCATGAAGATGCGCTGTTGTTTTGAAGCCACAAGCACAACAAAAACAAGCGCAATTGGGCGTCGCGCTGCAAGTATTGATGCACTTTTTGCACACAAGTCTAAAAAAAAAAAAGCATGTGTCGTGGGTTCATTTCGTGATGATTTTTGCACTTTAACCAAATAATTTTGCACGTGCGGTGCTAAGATTTAAAAAAAAAATGTTTTCTTTTTGCGGCACTTACCCGAGGTTTTCTTGCCCCTTCCTCGCGGAGCCTCCAGCGCGGTCCGCCCCGCGAACTGGCCCACATCCGACGCGCCGATCTCGGGGGGGTGGAAGCCTCGGAGTGCGCCCCCCGCGTTACCATCCACGAGGAAATCCACAGAGCGCCGTCCGCCAGGGGGGGTAGAGGTGGGGGGGGGGGGTGCCGCTGAAAAGTCTGCAACTTGGACGCTGGGTGCTTGCGAGGGGAGGTGGGGATACGATGCAAACGAGGCGAGGTTGGCGGTTCTTCTCTTTTTCTCTCTCTCTCTCTCTTTCTCTCTCACGGTGGTGGATGTTTCCCCCCGCGTGATTGATGCTCCACGCGCCGCCGCACGCCGTTCTTATCTGCGCCGAACTGCACCCCGCGTAGGGGGAAAAGACGAAGGTGTTGATAGCAGATTAGTGCACGCTCGGCGATAACAGCACCGAGCGGTTTATCCTTTATTTTAGTCCAAACGTCAGCGGGCTTCGGCACGACTCGCGCGAGCGTCTCTGCCCTCGGTCCCTCCCCCACTTTTCTTTTTTTTTTTTCTTTCCCCCCACCCCCTCCGCCAATTAAGCTCAATTAAAGAGTGGGATCGACGCGTCCATCCTGAAGACGCGGCCGCCGTTCGATAACGCCACGCGCCGCGGGATGCGTGCGAGCGCGTGAAGCATGACGAATGTATCAAGTCCGATCGGTGCGGGGAAAACTCTCGCTTTACTTCGTGGAGCACCGACACACACAAAAAAAAAACTGTGGGGTTTGGGGTTTTTTTATGTATGGTTTGATCCACCATGGGGACCTGCAAAAACAGAAGGGGGAGGGGAGAGGGGTACATTTTTTTAATGTAACGTGAAGAATGGCACAAAAAAAGTCAAGAGGATGGGGGGAAGGAACAATTGAAGGAAGGGAGGAGGAGTGAGTGTCTGGGGGGGAAGAAGGAAGAAAATAAGGAGGTAAGGAAGGAAACGATGATCTGAGGGGGGAGGGGAGGTCAGGAGGAGGTCAGACGGGGAGGGGGTGGGGGGGAGGAAGCTCGGAAAGCACGTTGAAGCGAAGAAAGGAAAAATGTCAAGGGGGCGGGGATGAAAAGCGGGTCTGGGGGAAGCAAGGCATGAAGGAAAACAAGGAAGAGAAGATGAGGGAGGGGAGGAAAGAGGACAGAAAGGAAGGAGTGCCAAAATGTGAGAAGGAAGGATGAGAGGAGGTATGCATTGAAAAAAATGTGGGGAAGGGGAGAAATGCAGCTGCCAGAGACATACACAGGAAGACTGCATCTGGGATTCAAACACGGATCCTCAGAACTGCCGTGCAGGCAAGCTCACCACTAGGCAAACGTGTCTTCATCTGAATCTCGTTTACAGGTGAGTGCACTTTCTCCACGGAGAGATGAATATTTCACCCCCACCTCCCCCAACACTTTCCTGCCGGTGTTGCCATCTCTGTGTTGCTCAACTTCGATGCAGCAGAGCGAGCTTGTGAATATTCATGTGCGACCGACGTCTGGGGGGTAAGGGGGGGGACGCTAACTTTTTCACGTTATGGACCTAATTATTCGACGCCTCTCGATTGTCCCGTCAGCGGTTTCAAATTCGCAAATCCCGTCTCTGATGCCATCAAAATTTGGCTGATTTTAGCCAGCTGAGATTTTTCCAGGATTTACGGTAGGATTTAAACAGATTTCCGGTGGATTTATTTGAATTTTATTCAACTTCCCGGGATTGATGCTCATTTTATTTGATTTTGCGCAACGGTAACGGGATTTACGGCAGACGCATTTTATTTTTTGCGCATTTGACAGGATTTCCGTTTACGTTTTGATGATGAACATATGGTAATCTTATGCTTATCACTGTACAGCGTTCCAGTAGCTATATATTAATATAATAGTCTTCTTTTGATGCGCACAATTTTTAAGGGATTTACTTTCATTGTCTTTGAACCTGACAGCTCGTACGTCAAACTTCAACTTCAAGAGAATTTACTGCAGTCTCACCTGAACCTGTAAAACTTTTACAGGATTTCCGGTACTCTTAGTGTCACTTGTGCAGATTTTACGAGATTAGCGCTTGTCGTGTTTTTGTAGGATTTATGCTGGTCTTGTTTTAACCTCCGTCCATCCATTTTCTTAGCCGCTTATCCTCACAAGGGGAGCGCTAGACCCTATCCCAGCTGTCAACTGGCAGTAGGCGGGTGACACCCTGAACTGGCTGCCAGCCAATCGCAGGTCACTTCTTTTAACCTGTACAATTATTATTTTTTTAAATTTACTTTTCCGCTTTATTTGAACCTGCACGACTTTGAGGGATTTACGGTCGTTTTCTTTGAATCTGTAAAAGCTTTCCGCGATTTACGAGCGTCTTCTTTGAACTTCCCCAATATTTTAGTGGATGTACGCTCGTCACCTTGTAAACTGCATCGCTGTCGTTTTGATTTCAAGTCGCACAAATCTTATTTTAACCAGCAAAACCTTCAGAGGATTTATGGAAGTCTTTTCTTTTTTTGCGTGTGCAAATATTGTAGGATTTATGGAGACCTTATGTGAATACATATTTGAGGGGAATTGCGGGTGTCTTATTTCAGTCTTGAGTATTTTTAGAAGATTTAAGAAAATAGCTTTTTTTTCATCTTTTATGGGATTTATAGAATTTTAACAGAGATTTTGCCGGATTTACAGTGGCCTTATTTTAACCTGCCCAATTTTTCGGGGATTGAAGGTTTTCTTCTTTTAATCTGCAGGGTTTATGGCAGATTTGAATGAATATACACGTTTTTTTTGGGGGGGGGGTAAACAATCATCGTGTTTTAACGTTCACATTCCTTGCTCAACTTTCTAGTCAGATTTTAACCTGCATAAACTGCCGTCGAATCTGCGCAATGTTTCGGCAAATTACGCTGGTTTTATTTTTCCCTGTACAACTTTTAGAGGATATCGGGGTGGTCTTATTTTAACCTTTGCAGTTTTTACAACATATCCGACAGCCTTTTTTTTTTTTAAGACAGTGCAACATTGACAGGATTTTTAGCAGCCTAATTTTAAAGGTGCAATAAAAGTGTCAAGGGTACAAAAGCAGAGGTTGTGAGGGTAGCGCCCCGATGGGTCGACGGCCCCCCCCCTCCCGAAATGAATATTCATCCACTGTTTTCCCTGCCAGTGAATGCGACATTTTCACGCCTCCCGGATCCCGGCTGCTCGGCTTCCTTGTTTCAATTAGCCACGGGGGCGGAGGGAACGGAAAGCCACCTTAATTCCCGTCACTCGCAGAAATCCCGGGCGGCGGAGGCAGGCGCGAACCCGCCGAGGCGTAATCGCCTGCCCCCCAGACGCCGCTCATTTCACGGGCGCAAAATGGGAATTATGCAGAGGGTAAATTCCAGAGTTCAAAAGGTTCCCCCCGTCGAGTGGTGTCATTCATTACGACGGCCGAGCGAACGTTGAGCCGCCCCGGCGACGGCTCGCGAATCTTGTTCCCTTTTTCATCCGTCTTCCACTCAACAGTTGGGGAAGAAAATGAAATGATTGTTCTAATGTTTTCAATCCACCCCAAAAAAAAAAGAAAGAAAAAGAAAAGTTTGCCGCTGGAATGTAAAAGTGATGACCCCGGTTGTCCTTCAACATCAACAGGTTGCTTTAATATGGGCGCATGGAATTAAAGAAAAAAAAATGTTGCTCTCAGGTCCTGTGTCATCCAATATTGAACTCGCGGGCTCACGCGGTCTCTCCCGCACACATTCTGCTGACATCTAAGTGTACAAAAGTCAGACACCCTCGCAGCGTGTCACTGTACCGTGTTGGGAGGATGAAACAGCGCGCCCATATGCTGCATCCGCGCGTGACTGATGTACGCCGAGCGCGACTGTCACGCCCCCGAAAGCGACCAAGGCAAACCTCAGCGATTCCGCAGGGGCACTTCCAACCACCGGTGACGATTGTAGTCCTGCACCCCCCCCCCCCCCCCCCCCCCTCCCCTTGAGAAACCCGTGGACGCAGTCCGGCCGCCCCGCTAAAATCGGGCTACGACCGCAGGTTTGCATAGGAACCGAGACCCACCGCCATTATTGAAAAAATGTGAAGTAATTAACATCCTTCATAAAAATGTTCTTCAATTGAATATTTGAATAGTTTCAAACAAATATACACCCCAAACAGGTCCCCCAACTTCCTTTAGGAAAACCTCCCCGTGACTACTTCCATTAACAACCCAGGTTAAAACAGGTACCCTCAAATCCCTTTGAGAAAATCTCCCCGTGACTCCTTCCATTAACAACCCAGGCTAAACTTGGCTCCTGATACACAGACAAAGCTTCACTCTCAGTCGAGATGCCTAACTTCAACATACCTACTTCTTTGACACCAATTACTAAACTACTTCCCTATTTTGATGGCGCATCTTAAGTCTTTGCGCAAACATTGCGAAATTCGTCTGCAAATCCGAACCTCATTTTACTGGCGGACGGTAAACAAGTGTCCGTTGCGGATGCATCGACAATAATTATCTCTCTTGTATTACTGTCACGTGATATTACAAACGCATCAGTTTCAATGGCAACAGCAGCATTGTCAAAACAGGTCATGAAGTAGCACTGTGCGGATGTAAAATGTGTTTGAACGTAAAAACGATGCGTTTCCAGTGGGTGGCTGCACACGGGAGATTCCATCTTGGGTAGAGAACATGAAAAATGTCATTATTTGTTGTTGCGGGCAGATAGATGGGCAGCTGTCACCAGCCAGGTGATGCGCTTGCCGTGCTTCCATCATGCGCCATTACACCGCATCCTCCCGTCATTTTTTTCATCTTTTTTTTTTTTTGGGGGGGGGGGGTTGATTTTATCATTCGTGGTACCATCTACCACCCTGATGATGTCGATCAGGGAGTATTTTGTTGGGTGGCGTGAGGAATTAAAAAAAAAAACGGGATGAGAGCAGCCCCTAGTGGTGTTAGAAAGCAATGCGAGCATTCGGTGGAGACCGGGGTGTGTAAACTTTTGTGCTGAAGAAGGGACAGGTTGGATTTTTTTAAACAATAGAAATGTGCAGTTAAAAATATTGTTTTGGTAATACTTAAATATTTTCTTCTTTATTTGTATTAGGATTGAATTCAAATGAAGTACGGTTAAAAAAATATTTTGTTAATACATTTGCAGTATTATTTAAAAAAGTACAACATACCAATTTTTTAATGATGTAACTACATACAAAATTCATTTTAACTTTAAATTTTTTTTTTTTTTGAAGGGGAGAATCAGTGGCCAAAAACATTATTAATGATTTTATACTGATTGGAAATAAAAAGTCTACACACCCCTGTTCAAATGCTTTTTTGTGATAAGCATAGAAAAATGAGAACAAGATGAATCACATTTTAACTGGGATCATAGGTGAGAGAAACGGGGTACACTACCTGCTCCCAGACACAAATGGACTGATTAAAGGTTGACCCGCTTGTTTAATTTCCCATTGAATGCGAAGCCAAGCGATCCACAGACCCAAGCGTTAGTATACACGCAATTAAAAACTCAATTTTGCATAATATGACCCCACAAAATGCATATTTACGTGTCCGAAACAGCCTGGTGTGATACGATTACACAGCTGTAACACGACGTCATCCATTTTCTACTTTTACCTGACACCGCTGACAAATCATCAGATGCGATTTGAAGAGAAAGAAGGTTGTTTTGTTTTTATTATTATTTTGTATTTTCACGCTGAAAGCGCGGAGCAAACAATGGCGTCCATTAAGAGGCGGCGGCACTCAAGGCCCAGACAATCACAACACGGCTGCTAATCGCTTCTCTCGCAGGGTCGAAACCGAGCCGGCAATCTCCTCCGTGGCCTCGGGCGCGGCAACGGCAACAACGGCAATCTCCTGCTCGTTTCCCACGTCGTTAGCGTCCATGTTTGGCCGAGCGCGAAGGTTAATGTCGCCTAATGTCTTTTCGGGCTTTGATTAAAGAAGGACGGCAATATATTCAGGGTGAGCCCGAAATAAAAAAAAAAAAACAAAACGCTGTAGTGCGTGTGGTTCTAAGATGGGCTCGAGTGGACATTTGGGAGATAGACGATGACGAGAGCCTGCTAATAATTAAGTTTAAGTGTGCATGACATGTTTGTGCTCACGTTTTTGCCGCCGAGTCATGTATTTATTTTCCAAAGGCTGTTTTTGTTCATGAGCCAAACATCGATTAGATGTCAGTTATGCAAAGTTGGCCAATGATGACCTCCTGGTTTGATTATACAAAACTAATGCATCCATCCATCCATCCATCCATCCATCCATCCATCAGTTTTCTGAGTTGCTTACCACCACCTCCGACATTCAAATTGAAAAAAATTGCCAATGCTGTAATGTAAACGTCAGGCCATCCGTCCATTTTCTTAGCTGCTTATCCTCACAAGGGTCATGGGAGTGCTGGAGCCTATACTGCTGCGATTCTTGAGAAAATTTGTACCAAAATTTCAAATTGTCATATATCACAAGTGATAACGTTGAGATATTATAAACATTTTTCTGTTACCAAACATGAACAATGGCTGAAAACCCCATTGCCGTTGATTTCTGATTCCAAAACTATCCATCCATCCATTTTCTTAGCCGCTTATCCTCACGAGGGCTGCAGGGAGTGCTTGGAGCCTATCCCAGCTGTCAATGCGCAGGAGGCAGGTTGCACACTCAACTGGTTACCGGCCAATCGGAGGGCACATAGATACAAACAGCCGCACTCACAATCACACCTTGGGGCAATTTAGGGTCGCCAATTAATGTTGCATGTTTTTGGGGGGATGTGGGAGTGCCCGGAGAGAAACCACACAGGCACGGGGGAGAACATGCAAACTCCACACAGGCAGGGCCAGGGTTTGAACCCCGGTCCTCAGAAGTGTGAGGCCGACGCTCTGCAATTACATCTTCATGCCGCTATACAAAACTACTTAACAGGTTTTCACTTCGTGTTGACTGAGTTGTAGTCTGCAGTGTTTCCATCTTCTTGTGTATCTATTGAAGGAAATGAGCGCCCCCTTACGGACAGATTTGCCCAGGTTTTTATCCACCCACCCCCCCCAACCCCCTTACCTTCCACCCACCCCAGCCGATGAATGGCTCAGGCGGCGGAGAAAGACAAGAGGTTGCCGTAGCAACTGCGCATCGTTAAAGTGGAAGCAGCGCCGCAACCTCTTGTGTATGACCCCATTATAGACACATATTTTTATTTCAACCGTTGGCGAGCCGCCGCTCGCCCTGTTCAAGGGAAAACGGAGCAGCCAGAATAACGTCGGCGCACGCAAGCACATTCAACGCTTACAAAGTGTCCCTTTTGTTACATGTGACGAAGAGTAGATTCACGGCAACTCTGGATGGGTAAATTCAAGTCTTGATTTTTTTTTCCTTTCTGTTCCACCAGGATGTGTGCAAGAAAGCCGTGCAAGTAGAACTTTCGTTTTTCTGGTTGACTTCTCATACAAGTGTAAAAATGAGCTGACTATGAAGCGATTTAATTTAATCCATCCATCCATTTTCTTCGCCGCTTATCCTCACGACGGTCGCGATCCCAGCTGTCATCGGGCAGGATGCGAGCTCCACCCTGACCTGGTCGCCGGCCAATCGCAGGGCACATCGAGACAAACAGTCGCACTCACAATCACACGTAGGGGCAATTTAGAGTGTCTAATTAATTATGCTTTTTTTGGGATGTGGGGGGAAACCTGAGTGCCAACCCGGAGAAAAGCCACACAGGCACGGGGAAAACATGCAAACCCCACACAGGCGGGGCCGGGATTGAACCCGGGTCCTCAGAACTGTGAGGCCGACGCTTTCCTGCTGATCCACCATGCTGCCTTTGAGTTATTTATTTTATTCTATTTACTTTATTTTTCCATTTTACGTACTTTACCAAGTTATTATGATGCGGACCTTTTGTCACGTTCTGAGAGGAGGGGGCTCTTATTACGTCGTCAGACGCTGAAGTTGCCTCAAGGTGCTCAGTGTGATCAAAATTAATTAACTAAAGCTACATTTGAAAAGGGGAGATGAACAAAATCTCTCTTTAATAAAAAAAAAAAAGCATTTTAAGTAGGAGGAGGAAAAGGTTTCAGAGGATTAAAATCATGTTTTTTTAATAGGATATCGAAATTGAAGGTTACATTAAAGGAAGTTTCTCACAAAATGATGTTTAATCTTAAAAGGGTAAATAATCAAAAGTCGTATTCAAGTCTTATTCTGAAAATAAGATGTCGTATGACATTTTTAATCTGATTTTCAAAATAGTAATAAGTGCTTACATCACTATTTTCTGGGCATATTTTAAGGTCAAAGAAATGGGTCATTATTTTAAACAGAAAAAAATTTTGAGGGGAAAAAATACTTCTCTTCAGAAATCATGCATTTGGATGAAAAACAACAATCTTGAAAGTAAAAGTAATATTATTTTCAAGGTTAAAAAAAGTCATATATTTAAGATTATCTTTTTTAAACCATAATTTGTCATCTTACAAGAATAAAAGTGCCATATTTTTCAAGAAACCTTTGTCAAGGCTGAAAAATTGGACACACCCGTATATTGCCACTACACTTTAATTATGTTTGCATATTTACTGCAGCAGCCGCCCGGGGGCAACACTTGTCGCTAATTACATTTTTCATTCCCTGCACTCTGTAATGTTTTTTTTTTTTTTCGTGCAATGACGATAAATATTCTGATTCTAATTTGTATGTAAACACATTCCTGAGTAAACAGGCATCTTAAATATGGGCCAGTAGCTTTGCACAGGTGAGACGATGAAATGTCTGAAGAATATTTGGGCTTGGGAGCACATATTTCAAGTAAAATGTTTGCTAAACTGCTTTTGCTTCATATGAATGGCCCATTTGTCTTTACCAATATTCAATGTGAAATCTTGTCTTATGATGTGAAAACAGATTTTTTTTTTCACGTATTGTTTCTAAGCAGGTGTTAAACTCACTTGATAATAAATAATTGCGAGAAGGGTTGGGAAATTCTCCAAGTAACCCTTTTTGTGACTACTTTAAATGGGCAAAACTCAACCCGCTGCCGAAAACTAGTTCATCTTTGATCTCTGCCATGTTGTTAGTGTCAGCGGGGACATGCTTTTGGAGAGGCTGACTTTTAACAAAAAAAGAAAAAAAACAGGCCTTTTTCCATATATTAATGTTATTAAAAAGACGTTATTAATCACTTCACCTATCATTTGTGGGATGTTTGAGGTGGCGCTGTCCATTACCTGGGGTGCTGAAAGTGTTGACTCCAAATGACACCCCCACGCCACCTTTATTTTGAAAAGAAGAAGTAGATAATATGGCATTTGTAGTGTTCAAAATAGGGTTTAGGTCAGTGCTGGGCGCAAATAAGTGGGCGTTGCACAAGGGAGTTGGAAGCAAAAGCATCCGTTTCCTTCACCGGCTCACTCTGGTCGGCATGCGGTGTTGCGTTCCCCCGCTCTTCGAGGCGCCTATTCCCGAAGGCCGCATACGTGACTTCCGTACGCTCGCGGAGCTATTAAAGGTTAAACTACGTCGTGGGCGTAGCGGCACCTTGTAATGGCGACCGTGCCGCGGATGCGCCGAGCTGTGTGAAAAATGAAGCGGAGAAGAAGTCATTTCTGTTGAAGTGAAAACCCCGAGGTTCCCCCCGGCCCGAGGAGGACTTTGCGTCTACAAGCGTCGCCTTTCGAACGTGGTCAACTTCGCCCGTGCTTCGTTGAACGCCCGAGCACCCCCCCCCAGCCCCCGCCCCCCCCATCCACGATGATGAAGCTCAAGTCCAACCAGACCCGGACGTACGACGGGGACGGCTACAAGAAGCGCGCCGCCTGCCTGTGCTTCAGGAGCGAATCGGAGGAGGAGGTGAGTCCCGGGGATGTGGCTAGTTTGTCGGGCCGCGCTAACGTTAGCATTAGCAGCGTTAGCCTAAGCACTAACTGTCAATGAATGTATTCGTCAACAGAGCTGTGCTATTTTTACAGGTTATACTCGCCCCTAACTTGTATTTTAATTTCTTTAACGTCACACGGCATTGTTATTTCCTTAACACTTTATTTTGCCGAGTGTTATCTTATTGAGTTTTTTTTTTTTTAATACACTCTAGCGTTTAGCCACCGCTAGCTGCGAGCCAATGCTAATGGTGGTCCCGTCGGCCGACCGGCACGGTCCATTGACCGGGTTGTTATGAGCTCTGACTCGTTGTCATTCAAGCGGTCGTCGTGATTTACAAACGTCGATAAGCGTCTAACTTTGCGCCTCCTCTGTTAACTAAACGAGGGCTATTGCTCGCGCTATTAACACAACTGCTACTATTTATGCTAGCCTTAGCCGGTAGACAACACTGGAGGTAATGATGCGCTCGTCTTGCATAACATTTGTGTTTGACGTTACGAGAGTATTAATCATTCGTTCATGTGATATGTCCCCAAGCCCTAGTTTGTTTTGATAGTGTTTAGTCACTTCATTTACTGTCGCCACCTGCTTATGAAAGTGAATTGCGTTCAGAGGCGAGTCTGGGGCTGATGTGCTATCGAGAACTGAGGTAAACTAATTCAAACTTTGTACAAAAGTAGAAATACCGATACTTGTGAGAGCTGCGCGGGAGTATACATTGGGAGCACTGATTCCTGTATCTAATTTAATAAGTACAGACTTTTAAAAGCAGCTTCACTATGACCAGCATAGCCAGGAACCCAAGTTTGACAGTTTTTAATTCTGAGACAAATTTCTTTGTTACCAACATGAATGATCCGCACACAAGTGAATTGTAACCAATAAGTTGCCGCACTTTCCGACCCATACTTTCAACTCCCAAAATGTGCCTGCACAACTATCCTGGCGTAGTGAGGAGTTACTAGAAGTCTCAGAATTATTCCATTAATCCTAAAATTGTCCAAATATTATGGGCAGGGTGGCAATTTTTTGCCTTATTGAGATAAGTGTCCTTACAGGCTACAATCAATGAAATCACACTTCTTTTTCGTTTATGGTCAAATTATATGATAACTTTACTAATTTATAATCTCGTCCCAAAAATGGGACGCTGCCCGCGAGAGGGTCCTTTGGTTTTCTTAGTAGATCGTCCCAAAAATAGGACCTTGCTCATTGAAGGACGGAGGATAGAATGCGTGAAAATCATGATGGCCCAAAAAATGGGACGCTGCCCATGAATGGGTTAAATATAGTAAATGTTTGATTTCTGTCGTCTTTGGTGAAGGCAGACAGATTATCTTTTACGTTAAATCAATGTATGATATTTGCATACATCTGCTTTAACTTTCGAAAACAATGTTCAAGATTTTTCCCAATTTTCTGACATGCTACAGACCGTCCACTATCTGAATCAAAATCATTTTATGGAAAAAAGTAAAAGTTGAATCTCTTACTACGAAATTAAACGAGTAGCCCTTGATATTAATCCATGCCCAAGAAGTGCATTTTTAATAGTTTCATAAAGTTTGTGATATTGCTTGTTTTTTGTTTTTTAATGATTAAATAACATTAACCAAAAATAGTTGGTTAAAATACATTAATTCCTCCTCAAAAAAGTTTTGCAATAAATATCATTTTATTCATTCAGTGATTTCATTTGTAACCATGTGGTAAATTTGCCAATCACTGGCCAAATATAATATAATAACAATTTTAGCCCCGTGCAAACACGCAGCATTCATCCGTCCCGGCATCCAGCCACCCATCAGAACCACAAAGTCCAAACATCGTGTGTGTGTGCGCGCGCGCCACGATTTTGCAGGTGCTGTTGGTGAGCAGTAGCAGACATCCCGATAAGTGGATCGTTCCCGGCGGGGGCATGGAACCTGACGAGGAGCCCAATGTCGCTGCCACCCGGGAAGTGTGCGAGGAGGTGGGTTTTGGCTTCCGAGGCTGTCATTATTTAGTCTGTACCCAAAAGGTGCACAGCTCGACTTCACTCTGGTTAACCTTTGATTTGGTTGATGATCAAAACTATATTTTTGCTTGGATGAATAATGAAATTATTATTAAGAGCCTAAAATTTTCACCATCCTCAAACCTTGTGAGGGGTATGATTAGTTGGTTGGCAGTGTCAAGTGTTTTTTGAGCATAGAAAAAAAGATTGGGATTTTTTTTTTTTTTAATATATTTTTTTTAATATTTCTTTTGAAACGCGTATTTGCAAATGTCCTATTTGATGGAGCAATCCTATACTTTTGAAAACAATTATCAACATTTTTACTCCTATTTTCTGTCATGTTACGGACCAGTCCAAGAACTGAAACATAATCAATTTATTTGTATTTTCTGTGAATTAAGAAAAATGTTATTTAATCTGATTCATCAACTCATCGACAGATTACAAAAATAATCATTAATTGCAGCCCTACAAACTGCACAGGTAAACATTCCGCCATTCAGTCCACCTTCCAAACTACACTTCTTATTGAGATCCATCCATCCACCCATTTTCTTTTTCTGCTTATCCTCACGAGGGTCACGGGGAGTGCTGGAGCCTATCCCAGCTGTCAACGGGCAATCGCAGTGTTGAGATCCATATTTTAGTTCCATTTATTCTAGATTCCATACCACCATCGCTATCACAAGACATTTTATTGCTTTTGGCAGATGACCTTGTCTCCGGCTAGCGCGAGGATTAAATGTAGAAGTCTTCATCTTCACATTGTGACCTGAATCAAAGTCTTTGTTAGCAAAATGCTGGTCAATTCTGGCTCTATTAAGCCAACAGAAATTAGACACCTAAAATAACACCTGTACAAACCAGTACTGGGACGATGATTAAAAAGAGTGCTTGCTTTACAAAAAAAAAAACATGAAATGAAGGAAAAGCTGACAGAGCTGTACAGCATTCAACGTTGTAGGTCGCCCTGTCATTTTTTTTTTTTTTTTTTTTTTAAACGTCGGGCCACATACTTAACAGTTAAACCCTGTTTCAAGTGCCGTGTTTGCTTGCTCAGGCAGAGCCTAGCAACATGTCCCCAGCGCCGTCCGTCGTGGTCATGTTACACGGCGGCGTTCGGGTGTCAAACGAGGACAGCGGGATTCGGCTCGAGCCCCCTTTTGCCAACGCGTTGAAGTGGCCACCTTTCATTTCCGAGACGGCTCTATTTCTAGACCGCGTCATCGGACATCTTCGAAAAGGATTAAATAACAAGTAAGCTTAACACAATCGGAAGCTTGTTCCGGGTTGAACATTTGCGCCATCGTGGAGGCCTTGCAGTGGTCACAAAGTTAAATTTGTACTTAACCGCTGATGTGAACAGGTTAATAGAATATTAAACCTTCTTTAAACATGCTGAAAGGGCCTTTGCAGATGCGACGCGATCATATTTTTATACGAGCTAGGCAATGTGTACCTTCTCTCTCCGAAAGTCAGCTGGTAGAGGCTTCAATAAGCGCTGTGGAAAATGGATGGATGGAAATCAGACCATTTATCGAATAATGTAAATAATTGGACAAAAAAAGCAAAGCTTCGTTCCACATGCATTAATTCTTGTAGAAGTGAGTTGTCGTGATGGTGGTGTGTCCGTGAAAGATGGAATGGTCAAGGCGATTGTGATAATTTGATACTTAAAAAAAAATAATAATAATAAAAAAAAGACATCAGCCTACACAAGGCAACGTATCCATGTTAGCTTGTTAAATATAGCCTACCTGGATCGACACAATTAGGTAATGGGGTAGCCATGTATCAATCAACCAACTCTACACTCTCATTCGCTCTCCTGGACAGGCCCCACCATTTAAAAGCATATATATTCAAATGAGCGCAAAAATGGCGCCCCCAAGTGGACAAATTTAACACTGCACCTCATATTGACATTATTTTTAGTAATGTAAAACAAAATTTTGTTTAACTACTCATATTACTCAACTGGATCATTGGAGAATACATTTTTTTCATTCATTATCCAAGCCGCTTATCCTCACGACGGTGGTGGGAGTGCTGGAGCCTATCCCAGCTATAAAAAGGCAGGCGGCGGTGTTTACACTCAATGGTTGCCAGACAATCGCAGGGCACATGGAAACAGACAACAGCTGCAATCACAGTCACACCGAGGGGCAATTTAGAGTCCCCAAATAATACATGTTTTTGGAAAGTGTGAGGAAACCAGAGCACCCAGAGAAAACCCACACAGGCACGCGGAGAACGTGCAAATTCCAGACAAGGAGGGCAGGGATTTGAAACCAGGTTTTTGCCGCCGTAGAATATTTGGGTGTCAAAATTTTAACTAAGCGCATCTTTATGTGCAAGTTGAGTCGCAAATTCAAATCATTTTCAAAATCTGGCATTCAAAAGCTACAGAAATGTTCCATATCATGAGAACACCCTGGAGTTGTAATGGACTTCATGCCCTGTAACGTTTTTTTTTTTTTTCTTTTTCGTCAACTTTTTTCCATCCTTTTGTTTAGGGTGCATTCAATGAAAAGAAAGCCAAAGAAAAAAGCTGAATATACACCTTCGATGCGGACTGAATTGCATGACGTTTGGGGCGTTGTCCTTTAAATGTTCCACCATCTTGGTTCATTTGTCCGTCACTGTTTGGAAAAGGGCAACAATTGGTAAACGCGGCGGGAGTCCTCCCCACCCATTTCCACCCCCACTGAAATCGATATCCCACCTTTGGGACCCCCGCCATCCATCACCTCAGTGCCGCATTTGTGGCGGGTACACGCCGTTCACGATGTTGGCATTTTGAGGGGAGCAAAGACACTGAATCCTCTGGCCCGGCTGGCTGTCATTCGCCACCCTATACTAAAGCCCGGCACAATAACGGATGCTGATCTCATCTCTCATCCTGGCTCCTCCTTGCATGTGGGGGTGGATTTATGTAGTTGCAGGATGCCACCAGCGTGCCAGAACATTTCCACTTCCTCGTGTTTGTCAGCTTTTCCGCTCCTGCCTCGACTGTCAATTTCAAATGACTTTTTTTTTTTTTTAATCTATGCAAATTTCCTACAACTGCAACGCAAAGAACATCATCGTCCGTAATGTCTGTTTGTGCTCGGCCATCGCACACCCTGACCCATCTAAGCGTGCGCACGACAAACGTTACATAACTTGAGTTTTCGCCTCTTATGAGACAAAGCCAGGCAGTCTTTCTATTTGTGACCAGGTTTCATCCCGTAGACTGTCTCCCCCCCCACAGCCCCACACCACATGATCTTTCTCAAAGCCCGAAGAGTGCCCCACTGACACCGCGAGCGGAGCCAACAGATATTTATAGATAGCAACTGGAAAAAGAAGAACCTGCAAAAAGACTGACCCTCTGTCCTCCCGTCAGAGCCGACGTCAACATCGCCGACGGGTTCGGGTTCTTTGAAAGAGAGGTCGTCGCACCTCTTGGTGAACCTGCCCTTGTTCAATCGGGGTAGTTTTTTTTTTTTTTTTTTAAATCACGTCTCACTGTTGGGCATATGAGTCAGCATAAAGACGTAATTTTTTTTTTTTAGTCCCAATAAATGAACTGGCATATTGAAATCATGCAACCTGTCCAAAGTCAAACACGGTTTGTTTCATGATGTTTGACTTCCAAGTAGTTTTTCATTTTGAAACTGATTTTCACAAAGGAGAGTGAATTAGTTTCTCATCATAAAACATTTAGTAAGAGACATCCTTTTGAGTAATATTTTAATATTCCTGTCATATCATTTAGTAGAGGGAGATTTTCAATAAAACAAAAAGTAAAAATACTCATGAGAGAATTGAGATGGAATTACAGATTGTCACCAAGACGTAATTTTTAAATGAGTTAGAATATATTCATGTACTTGTTGTACATACTCCACTTGTGCTCACAATAATATTTGGCGCATAGTATCAACTAGTCAATGATCACGTGTTTTGGCTTAAGGAGCCAGCGCAACAAATGAGTCTTGTCTTAAACACAGATTTTTGAATTACCGTAATTTCTTGAGTATAATGCGCACCCCCTAAGTTGACCCCAAAAAATCAGGAAAACCCTTCTACCAATGTACAATACGCACCACCAAATCATTAATAATAATCTTTGTGCCATGTGTTGATGTAGCCGTAATATATTTGTCCTGGTCCTTGCAATTGTCAGAACAGAATCCCTCAACAAACTAAAATAAATGCTCAACGATGGCATAACGTTTTATTAATACTGTTAACACGTATTAAAGTCTGAAATAAATAAACTATTTAACACAGTTTAACTTTGAATTTTTTTTATTTTTATTTTTTATTGTTTATTCACTACATTACACATACTTGACCAAGACTTCAAAATAAGCATCTGATTCATAACCAATGTGAAAAATATCGGTCTAGTTCTGGTGCTGTACTAGTTCTTCGTAGCGTCAGGTCGCGATCGAAACGAAAACTCAAACTACGTAGAAACGAGCGTAATGGGCGCTTTTAAAAAGAGCGAGCATTTCCATTATGTGCGCTACCCCTTTTTTTTTTTTTTTTTTAAATGCTCGTGCG
Organism: Syngnathoides biaculeatus; assembly: GCF_019802595.1. Classification (NCBI taxonomy): domain Eukaryota; kingdom Metazoa; phylum Chordata; class Actinopteri; order Syngnathiformes; family Syngnathidae; genus Syngnathoides; species Syngnathoides biaculeatus. The sequence goes on from NC_084649.1 coordinate 24,106,190, forward strand.
CTCGTGCTACGCAGTTTTGTTAGTTAGCTGTTAGCAGTTAGCGCACGTTGTTTTGCTTCCGGCTTGGCCGCGTCGCATTTCTTTTAAAAGCGGCTGCACAATTAACCCTCGTAGTCGACATTTTTTGTCTTCGTTTGAGTTAAAACAAACTCACGGGCTGTCGTTTCTGATGTTTGATACAATAGCAACAAATGTGCTACGTTAACGATCGTTGGATGCAAAGCTTCCCCCACGCCGCCCCTCCGAGGAGGTCAGAGTTCATTTTAGTGCCGCACATTACCGTAATAAATATAAATGTGTAAGATGAGACATTGAATATGATATCGAAATGTATATGTATACCTTTTTTTTAACCACTCTATGTACCTGTATACGACTATACAATGTGATTGTATTTTTTTATTTTTCATCCATACCTAAATATAATGCGGTCTATTAACTTTTTGAAAATATTTTGGGGGTAAAATTACGCATTATTTTTGAGAAATTGCAGTATCTTCAATTTCTGTGTGGGGCAAACCATAAAGGGAGAAAAGAGGGGAATTGTTCCACAGTATCAAAGTTGGAGAGAAGGTAATTATCCCCCCCCCCCCCCCCCCCCCCCCCCCCCCGCACACGAGGAGGTCTCAGGTTATTTGCATCCGTCTTGCCGTTTTCTGTTCAGCTTACGGTGATTTGGGTCGCGGGCTTGATGGAGAAACACTGCAAATTCCCACAATGCAGAACCTCCTTCTGCGGTGGGCCCAGAACGAGGACAGGTTCTCTGGAGTTTAAATTGCCGTGTTCTTAAATTGTACAATAACTGCTGTGGGAGATGAACGTCTGAATGCAGCAGCCAGGATGATCACTTTTGCTAACTGGGAGGTCTGACCGAGTTTTTAACGTTTTTATTCCGGCAGGCGGGCGTGAAAGGGACGCTGGGTCGCTTAGTCGGCGTGTTCGAGGTGAGCTGCACTTATTCGCCATTGATGTTGGGCCCGTGAGCGCAGCCTTATTCACTAACCCGATTGCTTCTTCTTCACAGAACCAGGAGAGGAAACATAGAACCTTTGTCTACGTTCTGATCGTGACGGAGGTCCTGGAGGACTGGGAGGACTCGGTCAACATAGGTAAACGGCGCCGTTGTACTGCTGATCAGAAGCTTTGTTGTCCTTTTTTGTTTGTTTGATACCTCCTCACAATAATTTGTTCTAAAAAATGCATTCACAATATGGGTAGTAGATATCAATATGCAAATCTATAAATCTCTGCAAATGTTTACATTTCAAAATGATCATTTCAAATCAGAAGCTCCCATCGTTTGCCTGCTATTTTTAGAACAGACCCGTGGGCTACTCATGTGGTTCCGCGGTGGCACCTTGTCGGCGCCACTTGTGCCGGGTCATGCACTTAACAGATAAAACATTTCAAGTAGAAAAAAAAAAAAAGTGTCAGCTTTTAGCGTGATATCTAAATTTGAAAGTATGACACCTTTCATTTCACCAATCAAATTTGCTGCACTGACCACAGCTCTAATGGTATGTGGTGGAAGATATTGAACACATTGTAGGCCTTTTTTATGTTTTCCAAGCAGATCAGGGCGGTAGAAAATAGAAACTCAACACACACCAGACCACAGAATAATTGTTTAGAGACATACCATAATTTCTGGCCTACAAAGGGCACCGGATTATAACCCTCACCCAGTACATTTGTAAAGGAAATACCATTTGGTACATACAGAAACCGCACCTCTGCAAAAGCCGCAAGTGCCCACATTGAAACACGAGATATTTACAAAGAAAGACGGTACACAGAGTTTAACGCTAATGCTAGCGCCACTGTGCTAACAAGCCTGGTTAAAGAAAAAAACATACCGGTAACAATCACTGAGACACGGCAGTAACAGGCTCGCGCAGCGTACACCGAGTTTTTAAACTTTTAATACCGTAGCTTAGCTTAACATAGCAACAGCATGGTAGCATGAACAGGTTCTGTTTTTTAAAAAAAAAAAAAAAAACATACCAGTTAAAAATAAATAAATAAATAAACAGCCGCGGTAGCAACACGGTAGCACAGCACTAACAGGGCTGGTTTTAAAAAAAAAAAAAAAAAAAAAAAAAAGACCATACCTGTAAAAATCACTGAGATGCAGCAGCAACACGCTAATAGAGCGTTAACAGGGTTGGTTAGAAAATAAAACATACCGTTAAAAATCACTGAGATGCGGCAGTAACACAGCAACAACATGCTATCAGAAGGCTAAGATGGCCAGTTAAAAAAAAAAAAAACATACCAGTAAAAATCATTGAGATAGGCCAGTTACACAGCGCCAACAGTAGCTCAGCGCTAACAGGGTCGGTTAAGAAACAAAAATAAAAAAATCATACCGGTAAAAGTCAATTCCTCGGCACATATATTCCACCGGTCTCACTCTTACCTTTTCCGCTCGAGTGCCCCCTTTCGGCCGTTAGAAAAAACGCAAATGCAAATTAGCCGCATCATCGCATAAGCCGCAGGGTTGAAAACGTGAGGGGAAAAAAGTCGCGGCTTACAGGCCGGAAATTACGGTATGTTCATAATCGAGTCGTTGCAGAGGAGGGAAAATGCTTACATTGGGTCTTATAACCGGTCTAGGCTGGGTAGTTGGTCCCAAGCCTCTGTCTTGACGTGCATCTCCATCACTGTCTCTGTCTCGCCAACAGGGAGGAAAAGGGAATGGTTTAAAATAGACGATGCCATACAGTTGTTGCGGTGTCACAAACCCGTGCAGGCCAGCTACTTCGAGGCTCTCCAGGAGGGCTGCCTGACCAGCAACGGCACCCCCTCGGTGGCCACGATAGGCGGGGAGCTCCCCCCCGCCTACAGCATCAACCAGAGCTCCGTCTCGGATATCAGATAACTAAAAACCATAACTGAACATCACCCCCAACACCAACCGCCGCCACCCCACGCCGGAAGCTTTTTGGCCACCACTTGCGCTCTTAACTCTTCTTCTTCTTCTTCTTCTACTCTTGTCTGCTTTGCCTTGCCAAGTCCTCGGCGCCGCCGCAGACTGGATGACGGGTGTCGGCGAAAACACTTTGTACATTTTTAACCCCTTTTCTTTTTACTGAACCTCGTTGCATGAAGACGAAAAAAAAAAGACCCCCCCCCCGCGCGATGCTCTCAGCGTGTTAAATGAATGCAAAAGAAATACTTTTTACTGTTGTCATGTAAAAGTGTGTATCTCTCATTCTTAAAACTGAAAAGCGTGTGGTGGTCCTCTTAACAGCGCCCCCTCCTTTTTTGCCCCCCTCCCGCTCATTTTTTCCCCTCCTTTTGGATTTTGGTCAATTTTGGGGGTTATTATTGTGCTCATCAGACTGTAGTTTGATCCCGTCTGGGACTCATCTCGCTCTTGCACGGTGCACATTCACTCTAAAAAGTGAGTGAAAGAATGTCAACATAGCTTTGCCCCCCACCCAGACTTTATTTTATTTTTATTTTCTTAACCCTCCCCAGCGATGGACTGAAACGTCTTCCGCCGCAAACTGAAGGTGAAAGTACAAATATTTTTCAAAAATCATGCAGCACTTATCCCGTTTTCCCCTCCTCACATTCAGTTTGCTTCAATTGTTTACGTTACAGGTGACTTTAGTGAGCACGTTTCCTTTCTTTTTTGGGGGGGTGGAGGCAGACTTTCCACCCATTGTATTTACACAGATGCCAAACCGGCAGGCTGAAGACTGTACTCTGCTGATTTTATTTTATTTTTAATTGCATTTTTTTTTTTTTTTTAAATAATGCATCATGTACTATCTGGCATCTTTTTGTGTTCTGTCACGCAGCGCACGCAGATAGTCGTGACGAATCAAATCGGATGTCCGCGGCGTCGGGAGCGGTACAGATTTCGGCCTCCTGGGGGCGACATTCTGGTCACGAGCGGGTCTTTGGATTTAATCCGCACCCTCTCCCCAAACCCCCAACCCGCCTAATTTGACGTTGAAAGTAAGCGAATCGACGATGCTGTTTTTTGGCGAGATGCAGCGCAAACAAGCCTTGTACAGTGTGAGACTTTTTTTTGTTTGTTTTTGACGTGTAAAATGCTTTTTCGATACTAGTTTTTTTTTTTTTTCCTTTGTCTCTAAACACCTAGCGAGAGTCTCTATAGCCGTGTCACGAAAGCTGCCGGCTCCATACTGTGAAACTGGAGGCCCTGTTGTAGATAAGCACGGACGAGGATTTTATTGTAAATTGTTTTTATTTCTATACAGATCAACAGTGAGGATAAAAAGGTGTCGTTTGAACTGAGAATTGTGGGACACTAGTGAACGGCCGTTTAGGCAGGTATTGAGGCTAGAAAACCCACTACGACATCCTTGATTCCGACCAGGCTAAGTGGTAAAAAAACAGATATTTGACCACAAAGGAACCATCCTTGAATCCACTGCGGTTTTGTCCCAAAGGGATTCCGTCACGGGTCCCCCACCCCGAGTTTGTTGTGGAAGTTGCTGACACAGGAGGTTGAAGTCTACCTGCGGATTTTCCGGCTGCTGAGGTTAGCATCAGTCGCGCAACGGCGGCTGCGTTAAAAGAGCTCAGCGGAAAGGCTTTACGAAAGGTGCGGACAGGGACAGAGCAAGTCTCGTTTTTCGGATGGTGACTGTGAGAAAGGGGGATTAGAAGAAAGACGCATCGTCACGGACTCGGATGTCGATGTGCAGCTTTCACAATATCGGAGGTTGGAACGGAGGCGGAATAGCACTCGAGGGTAAACTCGTAAGGGCAACGGGGTGCTACAGTCGACCCACTGATTTTCCGGTTTCTTCGGGTAGTAACAATCGTGATGGTGGATTGTCGTAAAGTCACACAGCAGAAAGATCTGGTCTGGATCTGTCTGAAAGATGCTGATGTAGTGTTGACATGTAGAATTCAACCTGCTGATTTTCGAGCCTTTGGGGTTGAGACAAGATACCGGCAAGACAGTGTTCAGCGTGAAATGGGTGCTGAAGTTAAAGCTCCGGTTGTCTACGTAGAGACCCAATTCCAGGGATGTTGTTAAACAAAAACAGAATACAATGATTTGTGCGTCATGTTCAACATATTTAATTGAAGACATTACAAAGATGAGAAATGTAATGTTGAAACTAACTGCTAATAATCATTAACTTGAAATTTTATGGCTGCAACATGTTCCAAAGACAGGGTGATTTGATGTTTATCGCCTATCCTTTTAAAAAGTAAGTTGCTTTTGGCTTGTCCCGTTAGGCGTCACCACAGCGTGAAATCTCGTATTTCTCTGGCACAGTTTTTAAACACCAGATGCCCTTCCTGACGCAGCTCCTCTCGGGGAGTAGAGGCCCCAGTGGGATGCGAACTCACGACCCCTGGTTTACCACACCAGTGCTCTAACCACTGAGCTATGGGACTTTTAATAATGTTCTATAAACATTTGTAGGTAGAGTTCTTTCCCTAACCCTTCAACAGTTTTAACTGTTCAACAGTCCGGGGTCTCTGTTGTAATATTTTACGCTTCATAATGCGCCACAGATTTTCAATGGGAGACAATGGTCTGGAATGGAGGCAGGACAGTCTACTAACCTGCACTCTTTGACTACAAAGCCACAGTCTTGTAAGATGTGCAGAAGGTGGTTTGGCATCGTCTTGCTCAAATAAGCAAAGGCATGCGTGAAAACAATGTCGCTTGGATGGCAGCATATATTCCTCCAAACCTTGTGTGTACCTTTCAGCGTTAAGGGTGTCTTGACAGATGTGTAACCAGATGCCAATCCAGTAACCGGCCCCCCCAGATGTAGCGCCGAACTATATTTACTGACATTTTTTGGAATGTTTTGCAGCTGTAGGATTCTAGGTTCATGCTTATTAGATAAAAACGGCTTCACGCTGAACATTCATTTTTTGTGTAGGCAATTGTTGAACATGATTTGAAAAACATTGTACTCTGTATTTATCAAACAACATCCAAAGTCCCATAGCTCGGTGGTTAGACCGTTGGTTTGGTAAACCAGAGGTCGTGAGTTTGTATCCCAACTTCATTGGAAGTGGGTTTGTAGTATTGGAGGGAGACTGGCAGCTGTGAAAAAAGGGGGTTAGCGAAAACATGAGTGAAAGGATCCGGTGTGAATTAGTAAATGAGGGGGTACGAGATGCAGTTTTGGGAAAGGAGATGGCAGAAAGACGAGTCATTGGTTTTACTGGGTGTAGAAGTTGACCCACATCTGAGGTCGTTTCAGGGCATAACGTCAGCGGCGTTAGTAGAAAAACACGTCGCTGACACGGAACAGGGTGGGGAAGTCGATCCACAGATTTTGTACGGTGGTTTTGTGAAAGGGGGGATAGCAGAAACCTGGACCGGGATGTGAAAGCGGTATCAAAGGCCAGTGATTTAAGCCAATCATGTGAAAACCAGAAACGTTCCTCGTGCATCTGGTTTCTTCCAGGCCTCCCCAACGACAGTGACTGAATTTAACAGACTTCCTCAACCGGTTAAAGTAGCGAGACGTCTCATTTTATTGCCGCCCAATCAGAAAAGGCGCAGCGGCCAAAGTCTTAAGTTTACGACGCCCCTCTCAGGATGTCATGAGGCTTCAGCGATTCATTTGAATTTGCAATTAAGTCACGTAGGGCAATGACCTCGGGTGCGCCCCGCTGGGACGAACGACCCTTTTGGAGGTTTGATGCTGACCGGCGTCATTTATATCCATTGATCCATGTTGTTCATAAATCAGTCATGTCGGTGACACGAATATTTTGAGAATTGCTACCAAAGGTGATAGCGGCTGTGTAGTAATTGGCGCCACCTGGTGGCCGAACAGGGTAAACATCACAATGGAGGATTATACATATTTGGCTGCTGATTCGAAACATACATAACCGATAGGAATTTGGTTCCCCGCCACTCCTTCCTTTCAGCTTTGGCGTTACATCCTCATACGTTTAACGCGTCACTGGACTCTAACCCCCACCCCACCCAATGTTTGCGACTGTAGAATAAAAACAGTGCAAGAAGACTGAAGATTGTAATGTAAATGTGCCAACAATAAAACACCAGTATTTCACTTTCAGCCTCACGTCTGTCTGTCTGTCTGTCCACGCTCATTTCCTCATTCTAAGACTCAAGATGAAGCGTGTGAAACCGAGGGGCCAGAAAAGTTTTTTTGCAGTATAAAACTTGGTCACTGCCAATTTCTCAATAAAGGGAATGCTAAATTTGTCCACTGGAGGTCGCACTGACACTTTACTTTTATTTGTGAAGGTAAGTACAGCATATGCCGTAAAAATATTTTTGAAAACTTAATATTGCAACATCTATGGTGAGTGTTAAAGGCACCACAGTACTCTAAGGTGCATGTGAACTAATAGTATTCATAGTTTTGTTGACACTGGACTAATAAATATTTTTCAAATGTGCTTATTTTATTTGCAACAAAGAATTTTTGAAATAGTTCTAGGCCACAAATTTTCAGCCCATTTGGGATCAAACTGAGCATATTTAGTCCCCGTACCAAAATGTGTTTATCTGTGCTATAGATATCATTTTTATGCTTCTGTTTTCAAAGACAACACCGATGGCCTCTGACTTGTTTTGGATTTTTTTTATTATACAGAATGTAAAAATTTACTGAGGCTGCTGTCCTCTGCCACGCCCGAAGCCGCCCCTCTGAAATGCAGCGGGGGGAAAAAAAAATTATTATTGGTCTTAACAGTATTCCTATTATAATTGTCAATATGTACTCACGAAGGTGAACTCTGTGGCAGATCCAGCGCCAGCCTCTGCTTTCTTGTCAGCACCGGCTTAAAAAAAAAAAAAACATTTTTTTTTTTTTGTTTACATTGGTACACTGTGGAAATCCTTAAATCATTTTTCTTTAACTTATTAACTTTTAGCAGCTACTGGTCTGGACAAGATGCACAATACATACGTGGTGCAGCAGATCTCCTGTACGCGTCTCTGTCAGACTCTCCGCGGTTAAGACGGGCTGGCCTGTCTCCTTCTGTTCCTGCAAAAAATCGCAATGTTGAATTTATCCTGGATTGGACGTCAACCTGATCTGTTCCAGCAACAAGGTCACGTGGGTGTACAAAGACCTCTCGAGTCCCCTTCCAGTGGTGAGTCATTTCAAATGTGATTTCATAACTGTATGACTGCAGTTTTACTAGGTCAAACACTCCAAATCGAGTCCTCTGTAAAGTTCTACACAAACACAATTTCCATACTGTGAAACTGGAGGCCCTGTTGTAGATGATCTTATTGTAAATTGTTTTATTTCTATACTTTTTATTCGCCCAAATTTCGTCTTATCACCTGAGTTATTTTAAATGTTCAAAATGGACCGTAGCAAAGCCACGCACCTGTCTGTGTGACTCGGCCACTTGTTTCCTGGAATCGAGTGCCCATATAAAGCATTTAATACATATGCGCATATTAATTCAGGGGGGAAAAATTAAAGCGCATGACCAATTCTATTCCCTATAGTGTTTTCATTAAAAAAAAAAATAGTTCAATATGAACTTTTTAAGTTATTTTTAGGGCAAGAGACTGGTTGAAACGATTGTATTTTATTTTTAATATTCTTAATTATATAATTAATTTTTAATATTCCTTGTTAGAGTATTTTTCACTGAAACTAGTCACCCATTCAGAGAAAGGGTTCCTGGAGTAAAAGACCAAAGAAAAAATCTTCCAAAAAAATAACCAATCTATGGTGTTTTACACCAATTTTGAGCTTTTTTTAACCCCTGACGCATAAAAATGACTCCAACTTTCAAACTTGTCGTTGAGTTGTACTCACTGGTTGGAATATTTTGAAACTGTTTTGCTAACGTTGCTTTCTATACATTAAAAACGAGCTGTTCCCTATAAAAAACATTTAATATTTGTAAGTAACTAGACTATGGTTATTGGATTCAGTTTCTCGTCGAAATTATGCCAAGACTCGACTCTTCCTGCATTTTACACCTAAGTTGCTTCGTGTGTATAAACATACAGACTTCTTGTGCGCATTGTTGTTGTAAAATGACTAAAAATGATTAACCACTTTAGGAGCATAGGTTATTATATAACTAGAACATTTTTTTGGGGACAAGGCAGTCACCAAATAATTGTCTCATCATACAGTAAACGTCTAACCTTTGCTTTGACAACAACTGCATCCGAAACTTAGATCAGCTGCTGAAGCTTTGGCCTCACAGTTCTGAGGTCCCGGGTTCAATCCCGGACCCGCCTGTGTGGAGTTTGAATGTTTTCCCCATGCTCGCGTGATTTCCTCTGGGTGGGCATTCGGGTTTCCTCCCATATCCCAAAAACATGCAACATTAATTGGACGCTCTAAATTGCCCCGAGGTGTGATTGTGAGTGCGGCTGTTTGTCTCTATGTGCCCTGCGATCGGCTGGCGACCAGTTCAGGGTGTACCCCGCGTAAGGATAATCTTAAAAGACAATGGATGGATAATTGCTCCTCCTAAATGTAATTCACCAAGCTCACCCTTGGGCCTGGGCCTGGCGGTCTCGGGGCGCATCTGGCGACGCAGCGTGGCGGGCACGATCTCGGAGGGCAGGTGGAGGAAGTCCCGCAGGTACTGGATGCCCTCGTTTGTGAGGTACCAGTAGAAGTGGCGCCAGGCAAATTGCTCCTTGACGTAGCCGCACGACTTCAGGGACTGCACGGGGGAGGGAATCAAACACGCAGATCAAGTCGTTGTCATCACAACCAAATGTAGATTTAAAAGCTCACATTCTTACCTGCATGGCTTTCATCACATGAAGGTTGGGCACGTTCTTGTCGGCAAGCTCGGGATGCTTGGCCAGGTGGACGTCCTTTTTGGCCACCATGACTCCCTCCTTGAAGAGGAGCTCGTAGATAGCAATGCGATTCTTCTTGGGCATCAGCATCTGTTCATAAACAGCGAGGGGGAGCAGCGTCGTCAGCAGGCTAACTCGCTAGCCCAAACGGGCTATATCGAATGTTGACGAATGTCCCAAGGCAGGCAAAACAATGAGCATGAGCCCGTGCCTCACAAATGAGGCTATTATTTGTTATTGACATTTTGCATTAGCTGGAACACAAGACTGACAGAACGAGACGACCAATGTTAGCCAAGAAAATGGCAGTCATCAGTTAGCATAGCAGCCGGGTTCTCAATCTGCCATCATCTGCTTTCAATTTCGGCTGATTCATAACAAATATGTTCGAGATATAACGTTTTTTACAAGCCAAAGGACAACGAGGGTTGTGTGTTCATCGTAGATTTTTGTTAACATTTGCGATGTCCGAGATAATCTTAGATTAAGACACCGGTGGCATCTTTACCTTTCCACTTGATAGTAGACCGGAGCCGGAAGGAACGGGCTTCGCTGGTCGGGAGGGTTTATTCTCTCCACGGGAGCTTCGTTTTGCGTAGCGCCCCCTTTCGTAGTGGAGACCAACTGCACCCTGATTGATTTCAGATCAATGGAAGATCGATACACTGTTTTAGCCAAAATAGCGTCGGAATCAACTTTCCATTATCTTTTTTTGTTTATTGTTATTATGTGTACATCTAATACATCATTTTAAAAAATATTACCTTTAAAATGAGTAAAGTATTTCTCAAAATCCAATATATTTTCAAAAAAAGTTTGCCTTCATTAATTGATTTATTATGATTAAAAACGCATTCTTGAGATAAATAATTCACACGGTTACAAACATTCAAATTTTTCACACGTTTACATACCCAGAATTTGTGTTCCATTCTAAAATATAACCGAATATTTATTTTTAATGAGCAATACAGATCGATAAAAAAATGAGATGGTTTCTGTTCGGTTGTCAGTCAACGTTTCCTAAATAAGTTGCAAGTACTTTGCAAATTGGATCATTTTTATTTTTAAAAAATGTTTTATGGAAAGCGACGGCACATTGAGCAAATGGTTAGAGCGTTGGCTTCACAGTTCCGGGGTCAAGGGTTCAATCCCTGTCTGTCTCCATGTGCCCTGCGATTGACTGGCAACCAATTCATGCTCCTGCAACCCTTGTGAGGACAAGCGGCTAAGAAAATGTCAAGACGTATGTTTTATGGAAAGTATATTGCGTAAGTCGCACTGTTCTGTGTTTCCTCCGGGCGTTGTCGGGTGTGGAGTTTATTTTGAAACAGGCACCGGGGCGTTAATTTTGAAACGGACAAAGAGCTTCCGGGAAATCCCCCTCGTCGTCACCTCTGGCTTGACGTCACCCCCTCGCCATCTCCCCCCATCGCGACGACGATGTTGCCCGTCGTGCAAGATTGAAGCCAGCAGGTGGATCGTTCTCGTCGGTATGGCAACTTTTGAAATCATTCAGATGGTTATTAATATTTGGCTATCATATTACGGGTACTGCAACTGCGATTGGAAAAAAAAAAAAGCATCTTCATTTATGTGCATCTTAGCTTACATCTATGTTACACGTCATGAACCGGGAGAATGGAAGCCAAGGCGTAGGTTATTAAAAAATAATAACAATAATTACAGAATGTGGGTGTTGATATGACAATTTTATAGACAGCTAGAGTGGGTTAAAGTGTATTTTGAAGCCTCGTCATGTTGCTCCCGCTGCTGTTCCGTCACGTCCGCCGGTTACATTCCATAACCGATGAAAATGTACTCATCGGAGTTGAACGTGAGACAAATGAGATCATTAATGGCAAAGAATGCTGGCAAGGGTGCGATTGCGTCCGACCTCCATGTTGTTGCTCCCGGTTGGGTTCGGAGAAGTGGGGGGGGGGAGGTGGGGGCGTGGGGGTGGTGGCTCGGCTCTGTCCACGGTTCTGAAGTGTCTCGGCACGGGCCTACAGTATGAATTAAAAAAAAAATAATGAAAAACAAACAAACACCTGCAGTGTACCGAGGAAGCTTCGAAAACTGCACAGGTGATGTTTGAGGGAAGACTGCACAGAAAAGAGGAGTTCAAGGAAGAAAGATAAAATAAAGTAAAAACACTCATGCAGCGGAGGCACCGGTTGTTCACGTTCTGTTAGTTGTTTGTCAACCTAAAAAATAAAAATAATGATAATAACACACGTGTGTGTTGATAAGCAGCTCTTGCATTGGTGTATGCATTGTGTATACTAGATTTTATTTGTGTTATTTTACTGCATATGCATGCATATTTATAGTTTTTGTGTATTATTTATGTACATATCATATTATGTGTCTTGACTGGTTGGCTAGGACTGGGAGACATCACATGCGTCTACTATACTTTTGCTGTAAAGCTTGTGGCATCCATTTTGACTCACTAAACACAACAAATCCACCATCCATCCATTTTCTCTGCCGCTTATCCTCACAAGGGTCACGGGAGTGCTGGAGCCTATCCCAGCTGTCAATGGGCAGGAGGCACAGTACACTATGAACTGGTTGCCAGCCAATCGCAGGGCATGTCAAGACAATCACACCTTGGGGTAATTTAGAGTCTCCAATTTATGGTGTATGTTTTTGGGGTGTGGGAGGAAACCGGACTGCTCACCCGGAGAAAACCCACCCAGGCACGAGGAGAACATGCAAACTCCACACAGGGGGATTGAACCCACGTCCTCAGAACTGTGAGGCCAGCGCTCTACCGTGCCGTCGTAAGTTGTCACGTCATGTCGTGGTCCAAGCCGCTTATCCTCACAAGGGCTGCGGGAAAGCCGGAGCCTATGCCAGCTAGCTTCGGGCGAAAGGCGAACTCCACCCTGAATCGGTCACCAGTCAGTCGCAGGGCAGACATCGACACCGTCACTGAGCGGGAATCGAACCCACCCCACCCGTACCAAAGGCAGGTGTGTGTACTACTACAGTATCAGTGACTCCTAAATAAATGATATAGTTTCTCATTTAAATGCGACTGTACTTGAAAGCGTACATCGTGATTCTTTCACCCGCCGTGTACACTTTGAAAAATAACTCGTCCATTATCCATTCATCCATCCATCCATCCATTTTCCACACCGCTTATCGCCACGCTGGCACCTCGCTGCAGCTCTGCTTACCTTACGGCTCATATTCGATAACGCGTATGTTATTACTAAAACGAGATGGCCTCGGTGGAGGCCATTAACAGCCCCTGTCATCATTGTGCCTAAATACACGTACTGTGCTGTACTCCAACATAACATATTGACTGAAAGCCTTCAAGACGGCCTTTAAAGTACATATTTAATACAAGATACTCAATGATTCATAAGCACCATTGATTTGATGCCAGCTGGTGTTCCTTCAGTATGATTACCGCAAAAGACGGCTGCTGTTTCATAAGCCCCGCAGTCGTTTGCGGTGATATCCGCACTTTATTCGAATTAGACGAATATCTTAACCAGGGGGAAGGAACGCTCGGCGTTGCTACGGCGACGGTGCACGGGTGTGATCGATTTCCGCCGGCGTGGAGCGCTCGCTTGTGCAGAAATGCGCGCGGCCGTGTCACGTGACGTTGCGGATGTTTCTTGTGGATCATGTGATCAGTGTAACAATCAACGTATTGTTTGGGTAAAATAGCGGCTTATCTTGACGTTCATTTGTTTTGGCTTTATCACCGTTTATTATTAGGTTTGTTTGTTTTTTTCAAATCAAATTTTAACTCGTTTCACGTTTTTTATAACTGTTAATCTCTCTTTTATCTCCCTCCCTACACACACACACGCACACACACACACACACACACACACACACACACACACACACATATATATATATATATATATAATATATATATATATATATATATATATATATATATATATATATGGCAGCTGTTTTATTATTAAAAACAGGAAATAGAATAAGTGATGGTTTAGTGCACAGGTGTCAAACTCAAGGCCCGGGGGCCATATCTGGCCCGCCGCATGATTTTATGTGGCCCGCAGAGGCAAATAATGTGTATCAACTTCCATGATTTTTTGGGGGGTTCAAATCTGTCCCAAATTTTCAAATTGTCATATCATAAATGATAACGTTGAGGTATTACGAGCAATTTTTGTGTGACCAAACAAGAGAAGTTGGAAAAACCAATTACCTTTGATTTTTGATTCCAAAACCATCCATCCATCCATTTTCTTCACCGCGTATTCTCACAAAGCAGCTATTGCATTAGTGTATATAGTATATATTCTAAATTTTATTTGTGTTGTTGATACATATGCACCATATTTATAGTTTTTGTTGATTATTTATGTACATATTTCTCATATTACATGTCTTGGCTGGTCGGACTGGGAGACATCACATGTTTCTACTTTTGTTGTAAAGCTTGGGGCATCCATTTTGCACAACAAATCCTCCGTCCATCCATTTTCTTTGCCGCTTATCCTCACGAGAGTCCCAAGGAGTGCTGCAGCCTATCCCAGCTGTCAACTGGCAGGAGGCGGGGTACACCCTGAACTGGTTGCCACCCAATCGCAGGGCACATAGAGACAGACACCAGTTGCACTCACAATCTGGTGATCTGCTCGTTCTTTGTTTTGCAAACCATGACGAGAAATCGCTGTTTTCAATCAAATCACATAACGGCAATCGTCGCTACACGCGTTGGGCCGTGCTAGGACAGCACCTAGCGCTCAACATGGCTGCAGCACTTATCGCGTCTCTTCTAAATTCGGACGCAGCTGCAGCGTCTTCGAGGAAGTCGTCCCGTCCAGTGTCGTCTTCGTGATTGTAGATGCAGTCCAATGTTTGGCTTCAATGAGCGACCTTGTTCACCATGCCAAGCGGCGCCGCTTGATCCCTCCCCACCCCACCTCCATGGCCGCCCTCGCACATGCATATAAAGCACTCAGCGGTGGAATTCTGCAGGTTGGTCAAGTTCTCAGCCAGCCCACAGAAACCCTCTTACCATCAATTAGTCCGGTTTTTTTTTTTTTTTTTTTTGCATCTCAGATGACTTTGGGCGTTCGCCAAAGGCTAAACCATTTTACTTGTTGCCAGGCAATCGCCGCGCATTGTTTTAGTGGTCTTGCAGGAGGTCATCCTGTCCACTAGGTGTCACTGTGACTAAATCCTGGCGGGGGGAAAAGGGTTTTCTTGAATGGGATGTAGATGTACGAATGGAAGCAGGGTACAAACGCAGAAAACTGAAACGAAATCTGATCATTTTTCCTCTGTTCCAATCAATGTCAGTGAAGGCCTGATTATCGGATGTTGGTAAAGATTATTCAAGGTGATTGTCCGGTGGTGTGGGGTGTGGAGAGTAATTTTTCTCTCAATTCTGCTCAGAAAGTTGATCTCAACTATTAAACCTGTTAACATTTTTTAAATCCCAAATATTGCGTAGTTAGCACCAAGTTCGTCCAAGTCACCAACTATGAAATGGAACGATATCCAATCAGATAGTGACCTAAACCTCACGCTGTTGCTGGGCAAAAATGAGAGGAGTGTTCCATTTTGTCCTGGTCCTGCCGGTCCATGTCCTGGCCGTACCGGTACCTTCGGCGCCACGCACCTGCCGCAATCTGCACCTCGTCTCTAGTAATTACATCCTAGTTATATAGAACCACACGTACGGTCTGGTCTTTGCCAAATCGTTGCTTCATGCCTCGTTCCTGATCTCCCGTGTACCGACTCCTGCCTGCCCACTGACCTGCCTCCTTCGCCTGACGTTCTTGTTACTGCTGCTCCCGATGACTGCCTGCGTGATCCCGACATTGGACCGAATAAACACCTTTCCCGAACTCCCCGTGCATCTCCCGAGTCACGCATTTGTGTCCAACCTCGTGTTCTGGTCGTGACAGAACGATCTGGCGTATGAGGCGGGTCAGTGGGCAGGCAGGAGTCGGTACACGGGAGATAGATCAGGAACGGGATTACGAGAGAGCGGGAACGAGGCATGGAGCAAAGGCCAGACCATACGTGTGGCTCTATATAACTGGGACGTAGATACTAGAGACGAGGCAAAGGTGTGCGCCTCCGCCGGTACGGCTAGGACAGGGACCCGCAGGGTCATGACAGCACCAGCTGAGAGCGGTGACAGATGTCACCAGCCAGGGCAGTGGCCACGCCCCACTTGACCGTGGTCCGGACACATTTCCAGATCATGGAGGGAACAAAAATCACTCCACACCCCACACGATCATACAGGATCATCTTTCAGAGACAGCCAATATTGGGGTTTCTTCTCACTTTGATCCGAAGAAGAGCAAAATGCTAAAATCCGACCCGATTATTCGGTATGCGGTGACCCCACTTATAAAGCGGTCGCATATCTCGAAACTGGGCCCCCCCCCTCTATATCGGTGTGTTGTCTTCCCACCCCTAAAAAGGAAAACCCGAGTCCATTTTTAAAATTGCCCATCAATATCCATGAGATAAACCCGCGCCCTCCAAGCCGTTCTCTGGTCCAATTTGCGATGTCATAAATTAGCTTGCACAATGGTGGGATGAAACACGGCGGTCAGCTGGAGCGAGGCCACCCACCACGCGCAAGAAATCTGATTACATTGCGCGCAGATGGCCAGAACATCTGCCCGGGGGTGTTTGTGTGGCATCTGAATGGTACATTCCACTTAAAGGCTTTTAATCAATGAAAGAACCCGTCAGGGGTTACGGCTAGGGTTAGGCAGTGGAGGTTAGGGTTAGGGTTAGGGTTAGGACAATCGTATCCATCATACTTTGCGGGAACCGTTCAGCGAAAGGCCCCGTTTTCTGTCCACAAAGTCAGCGTTTGCTCGTTTGAATCGCAGACATCGAAAGTCTTCTCAGCATTCATCTATTTCGATCTTCTATTTTTCTATTTCCTGTCAACGTAAAAGCCGCGAGTCCCAAAGTCGCCGCTATTATCGCACCAGTCCCTCCCCGGGTTTTGATTGCCAGCTGACCCGACGGTGACTCAGCGCCGCGTCACCCTCGTCTCTCCCCCGTTCCCTGTGGCCCTCCCTCGCTAATTATTGATGGCAACGACGCAACTTTGCGAGGAAATAGCAAAGTTCACTCCTGCGTGTGTGTGCGGAAGGCGTGCTGCAGCTGCGGCGTTCCCCTGAAGATTATCGGGAAGACTTCAGGTTCTGTATCTGTTCTCGTCTCTTCTTTCCTTTGTTTCCTGTGGTACCTGTTGCACGGTGTCGCGGTGGTTAGAGTGTCTTCCTCGCATTTCTCAGACTCTCGGTTTTGAATCTGGTATCAGGCAAAGTTGCTTGCGTAGCTCATATCTGGAGACTCCGGCTTCCTCCTGCAGTCCCAAATCATACATTTTAGTTTGAAGACCTTTATGTGTCCGTATGTGAATGTAACTGCTTGTGATTGGCTAGCAAGCAGTCCAGGGTGTACCCCGCCTCGCAGCTTATGTCATCTGAGATCGCCTCCGCTTTACCCGTCACCCTCATGAGGACAAGCGCGATAGAAAACGGATGGATGGTGTTGGGAAGACTTGATAGAAAAACATTGCGTAATATTACGCCATTTTGGGTACATTACGCGATTTAAAGAGCAATGTTTCGGTTTTATCACATCAGTTTTTACTTTGAAGCCGTGCGCCGCCTACGATAGCACAACCTTCGCAATTTACCGACACCAATTTGTCTCGGATATCTCCGTCCCATTAGGGTTCATTTTCGAGAATTCCCTCATTCCCTCCGTTTGTCAAAGGCAATCCCCGGAATTCAATTTAAACGACTGCTTCAAACCAAAATGGCCGACTTCCTGTTCAATTTCTGGCCATGGGTACTTCAATTTTTTTTTTTTTATAGATCCAGTTATAGGGACTTATCCACATAAATTCATGCCTGTAGGTGAAACATATGTTGGGCATGACCGAATATGTATTGTGTTTATTTATTTATTGATGTATTGGAGGGAGAGGCTAAAATTCATAGCAGCGTACACACATTTGGAAAAACTTTTGAGATTTTTTGCCCACCTAAAAGACAATTCTCAGTGATCCCCAACCAGGCCTTTGCGCTGTCTGTTGCTCGGACCCTCATGCAATATTCCACGCCGATAAATTGGTCTAATGGCGAGAATCGTACTGTCAAGCTTATTAGTACACAGCCGTGCACGGAGCAATTGTCAAAGGGAAAACTTCAATTTGGTTCTTCCGGGTTTGAATCCCTTGCCAAGTTTCTTACCGCAGTCCCACGATCAGTTTTTCAGCCCAGATATCATTAGCGAGACTGCCTGACTCTGCCTTTTATGACCTCCGTATATCTCTCCGCATGCCTCGTATCTCGGCGAGGATCACCTCCGCCCTCTGCGCAATCAGCTCCTCAAACACGGCCTCGTTTTTTTGTTTTAGTCTAAAGACAGCGTTGTTGTGTTCTTCATCGTCCTGGTCGATGTTGATTTGAGTGTAAGGCTGGATTCAAACTGCAGGTCCGAGTGCCCAGTTGGATTTTATGCTAGATCCACCTGCATTCCCCTCACGACACGCTAAACCACTCTTCTTATGCGGTCATAAAAAAGTCAGGCCACGAGCTAACAAAACTTTTCAGAGCCTATTCGGAAATGGGAAACCGGCAAATGATTGGAAAGAACAAAAATCTAAGAAAAAGAAAGCCGCATTTAACAGATCATAGCAGCAATCCTAATTAAAATATGGTTTTATCGCTGGAGATGATTCTAGTGCGGCAATCCCACTCTGCCTAATCTGGGGTGGCAGACTCGCAAATGTGGCAAGACCTTCATAAGTACCCACGAATAACCGAATCCCATGCTTTTGTCTAACGAGCTATCTTTGTGACGCGAGAGTTTCAATGACCAAAACAAAATTATAGCGTAGACTAGAAATTAATAATCCACTTCTGGCGTGATTGTCTGCCGTTACGGCAAGACGTCGTTCAAAATCATCCTCTGCGCAAAAAAAGGTTGGGGACAGTCGGTTGAAACCATCCTTTGTAAATCCAGGAGTGAGTCTCGAAACCAAAACAAAACCTTAGAGGCGTAACCAGCGACACACCCACCAACCGCTGCCGCCTCACTCCCGCCCTCCCTCCCACCGCCTCATTTCTCCGCCCGTGTCCCTCCGGCTCAGCACTTTGTCAGAACCACTCCAGATAAACACCGTGGGATTATCACTCTCTTGCTGAGATACACAAACACGCGTTGCGCTCCGGGGTGGTTCTGGTTCCTCTTCTCGCAGACTCTGTCAATGCTCTTGTCGCTCAGAAGTGAAGGAGCTTGTTGTCCAAGACCACGTGCCTCCTGTTTTTTTGTTTTACTCCAGGCAGCAGCCCGGGGCCACCGCTAATGGAGGACTGGGGGTAAGCTTTTGTTCAGGTAGGGGGGCCGTGTTGGTCTTTGTCTCGGTGGGTTGATTCCTGTGGCTCACCGTATCGGTAGTTCTGGTTCTTTCTATGAACTCGGAATCCCTGGCTCAGGGACGAGCGGCGTAGCCTTCGTCGTTTGCGTGTTACCAGCTCGGCGGCGGCGGTTTAAAAGCGGAGGTAGCCGGTGGGGCCCCGCCGAACAAAAGCCTCCTCTCGGCGTGGGGCTAATGGATTAAACAAGTGCGAGAAACACTGGGTCTCGTCACCCGAAGCCATCGACCGGATTTGGAGCAAAAATTCTGAATAGAGTGGATTTTAGATCTGGGGTGGGGGAAATCCTCTCTCTGTTGCTCACTCCAGTGACATCTCTCTTGCCCCCTTCATTGTCAAAAGTGTCACGATGGTTGACCCAAATATCCACGCTGCTACCGCCCCACCCCCCTCCCATCCTCAGATCTCCTATCAAAACACATCATTCTCTTTCTATTTTCCAGATCTGTCGCCCTTTCCTCAAAATCATCCTCATCTGCTATGTTGTTTTCTCGGTAAATTCAGAGAAAAGGTTAAAGATCCAAAGACAGACTGACGCATCCAATTAGACTTCGACCTTACCGAGACTAACGAGACCACACTTCACCTTCACTCAACCTTCAGTACATCTACACGTACTCGAGTAAATTGTGGTTGTTTTTGATGGATTCAAATCTTGACAGTTTGATTGGAAACCAAATTACAGAGCCAGTACGGCGAGCATTTTTGGACCAACAAGGAGATAAATACTTGAGATCTGACTTGTCCTTTGAAAACTTTGTTCTTTTGCCCATTAATGACCTGAGACTTGACAAGACCTGGATTAAAAATGTTCAGCAAAGACTTTAAAACAAATAACGGTTTTGGGGTGGACAGAATTAAATTTATTTCAACCCTGGAATTGTGAGTTGACTTGAATGTGATTTGAAACTTACCCCTTAAAGAAGTCGAGACAAAACCTTAAGACTTGTCGTAGTCTGGCCTGAATTTAGGATTCTCTGAATGAATTTAGACTTGACTTAAATAGGTCCTTAGAGGTTTTGGAGCTCTGCGAGCTAATTTAACTGGACAGCATTTGAGTAGATCTCTTTAACTTAATTCTTCTAATCAATTTGCAACAAGCTCGCATTTGGTTGACAGTTCTGTGACTCTGCAACTTCAGGCTCCTCTTGTCCCTGAGGAAATGTCACCGGGTCGATTTCAGCGAAGATTAATGGCCGGTCTTTCCATCTATTGATCTGAGACTAAAGGGTTGAGAAGAGTACGGAAATCATTCGAGGGTTCTGAATTTCAAATTTATATTGAAACATTGTAGTGTTGTCGGCTTGTCTGTGATTGCGCAGTTTCAGGATGAGACCAAACTAACGCTGCAAAAAAAAAAAAAAAAAAAAATAATAATAATAATAATGGAAGCGATGTTTTGAAAGCAGGTTCACCTGTGGAGGAAATAAGTGCAAGCTCGGATAAGTACCAAGCATTACTAAATGCACAGTCCGAGGGATTAAAATATGCAATGCGGCACTCGAGAAAATCTTCTTACGATACAGGATTTTTCATATGCGTTCTCATCTCGCCCCGCCAGCGCGTGAGAGGAGCTAACGAAGACGCCACCGCTCCGCCCCGACCGCCACCATGTCTGGCGCCTTCGACGAGTCGGCCAGCCTGGAGGAGAACACCGACAGTTTCTGGGAGGTGAGAACGGCGCAGAATGAAAGCCTTCGGTGATTAGATGTCAAAAAGATGAAGCGCCACGGAAGCCGGCGAGTGAACTCTCGGTGAACCGACCTCCGCCGGGAGCTACGCCGATATGGATTAATATATTTAGTTTTCATCCTGTGTACAATATCCCGAAAGGCTTTTGTCGTGTGTCAAAAAACGTCACTTACTCTTTTGGAGTCAATGCGTTTCTCTGAAGTCAAATCTACTCTAATTTATATCTTGCAGCCATATCCGACGCCGCTGATCCTCATTGGGATCGTGGGCGAGCTGGATCCTATCCCAGCAGACTTGGGGCGGGAGGGATTGTACACAGGACATGGAGACAAACATCCATTGACACCCACAGTCACACTTTTGTTGACTTCAAATATCTTCAATAAACCATTCTGCATGTTTTGTGGGAGGACATTGGAATACCTGGAGAAAACGTAGACAAGCTCCACACAGGACTGGAACCCCCAACCTGATGACCAAATGTCTGTCGTAGTACCAAAACTGACCCGTGAAAGGCAGGATGAAACAGCAGGAGAAAGAAAATAATACAGACTTGCGTTTTCAAATCATTTTCCCAGCAGATCGGGGATTAAAAATCGTCATCAGAGCAGTCTTTCAAAAATCGAATAATTGGACCTTCGATGGTTTTAATTGGAAGTACTAGGAGAATGTTTAAATTTGTCCCAATTTGTGACGTACAAACATGTACGTGTACAGAATGTTCCCTTGCTGTAAAATTCAAGGATCCAAAAGCAGAACCTTCCCCGGTAACAAGCTAGCGTACCCCAAAGGATGCAACATGGTGTGCGTTCACGATGATACGACATCACCGACTCGAGTTTCCGAGTAACTGGAGTTCCCGGCGGTCGTTCATTATATATGAGCGCTGAGCACCATTGAGCAACAAAAGGGCAACATCGCAGTTTAGTGGTTTTGTGGCATTCCGGCAAACTGGGAAGGCAGAAATGTCACCCCTGTGACGAGAAGCACATAGGGGAGGAAAACCCATCCCAGCACGCCACACACCGGGATGATTGCTCAGGATAATCTTTGAAAGTCATCCAATAGTACCTCTTCTGTCAGGATGGAAGTCCTAAAATATTATTGGATGACTTTCAAAGATTATCCTGATAAATGCTCAGATTCTGCCTGATTATCTGAATCTGTGTGAACCGTTTTTGGATTTGTTTTGTTCAGACAAAGTAGGTTTTTTTCTGGTTAAGAGGAATCTCTTTCCTTGCTGAGAGTATTTGTCTATCGTTCCAGCCTTCCTTAGAGCTGCCCAGTGTGATGTATTCTGTAAAAGAACTGACAGGGTCAGGAAGCCTTCCTCTACCGAAATAAATCCATAAACCCTTGGAAAAACGAGGACAATACGAACATTCTAGACCTTTAGATATGTGTAAGCTCCAGGGAGAAGCAATAGCGAGGGTGGACGACTTCAAACGCTTGGGATCAACAATCCAGAGCAATGGTGAGTGTGTAAGGAAGTGAAGAAATGGGTCTAAGCGGGGTGGAACTGTTGGGGTGTCTGGTGTTCTATCTGACAGAAGAGTCTTCGCTAGGATGACGGGCAAAGTTTATAAGACAGCGGTGAGGCTGGCCATGATGTACGGATGAGAGACGGTGGCACTGAAAAAACGACAGGAAGCAGAACTGGGAGGTGGCAGAAATGAAGATGTTGAGGTTCTCGCTCGGAGTGAGCAGGTTGGATAGGATCAGAAATGAGCTCATTAGAGGGACAGCCAAAGTTGGATGTTTTGGAGACAAGGTTCGAGAGAATCTAGAGGCGAGAGAGTGAGTATATTGGTATATTTATATGTGTACTTCAGTTTCGGTTGACTTCATATTCTACCTGTAAACCGGGGGCAGGTAGGTCTTGAGAGACCCCTAGAGAAGAGGCGGAGGATTGGATCCAGCCCGCGGGCCTTCAGTTTGCCACCAGTGTTTTAAATGGAGGAGAAATTGCTCGTGTGGCCTCCCACTCTGCGGCGTTCTTCCATCAATACATCATCCAGTCACACGTTGAGCTGCAGCAGCAAAGGTGTCGCCTTGCGGCCCGCCGTCACTCCACCACTGCGGCTCGCCCCGACGCGCTGCTGCGGCGCTGCTGACTCAGCCGTTATGCCAGGGCGACGACGACACGGCTGCGGCTGTAACGCGAGCGCTCGGCGAGTTCACCTCAAGCAGCGCTGTGGTGTCACTGAGCGTCAACGTTCAAGCGCCCACGGGTGGATGTCAACTTTTCACAAGCTGAACTTCACATCTGCACAATAATTACGCTGCCAGAGTGTCCTGGTGCAAGCGTCCTAGCTGATCAGTCACGGCTGAACTAAATCAAGGGTTTTGTGCTCTGTATTTAAACTGTAAAGTTATCTCTTCTCTGTAGTTAACCTTACTGGAGATGGAATGGAGAGGAAAGGGCTGGGAACAGATAAATGTACAGTTATTCCTGCTCCTATTCAAACGAGTGCATAAGAGAGTAAATTTGTTTGAACCAATATTTGGGTTGGCTGCGGTTTCAGTTCTCTTTTGCTGTTTCTGTTCATGCTTTTTTTGTTCGTATATATTATAGTTGAGGTTAGGGATTATAATGCGTGAAATAGGGATAAGAGTTGGTTAGTTACAGTTGCAGTTATGGTTATGTTTGGCAATTAGTGTTTAGTTTTAGGTATGATTGTGGTTATGGGTAGTTAAGGAGTACGGTTGTGGTTAGGGTTAAGTTTAGGAACCAGCCGTCCATTTTCTGAACCGCTTATCGTCACGAGAGTGGCGGGAGTGCTGGACTCAATCCCAGCTGTCATCAGGCAGGAGGCAGGGTACACCCTGAACTGGTTCACGGCCAATTCCAGGGCACATGGAGACAGACAACAATCACACTCACAATCGCATCTTGGGGCAATTTAGAGTCTCCAATGAATGCATGTTTTTGGGATGTGGGAAGAAACCTGAGTGCCCGGAGAAAACCCACGCAGGCACGGGGAGAACACGCAAATGCCACACAGGTGGGGTTTCGATTTGAACGTCGGCCCTGAGAACTGTGAGGCCAATGTTCTATAGCTGCGCCACCGTGGAGCCAAGTTTAGGGTCTTGCTAGAAATGTATAAAATGTTGAACCTGCAAAATGAGACATCTCCAAATGTTCTTCTATGTTCACTTCGTGTCGATGAAGTGACTGCGTATGACAACTTGTTCAGGATCCCAGTGTCCAGATAGCAACATTTGAGCTAGCATGTTCTCTTGTATCGCAAAGGTGGGGAACTACAAGCGCACTGTGAAGCGGATCGACGACGGTCATAGGCTCTGCAATGACCTCATGAATTGCATCCAGGAGCGAGCTAAAATCGAGAAGTCCTACTCCCACCAGCTTACCGAGTGGTCGAGGAGATGGAGGCAGCTGGTTGACAAAGGTCAGAGGTCTTTTATTCTCACAGGCCCCCATAATTTAGTTCTGCAACGACGCGAACGCTTGCCGTCCCCTTGCCCCAGGTCCTCAGTACGGCACCGTAGAACGTGCTTGGATGTCCCTGATGACAGAAGCGGAGAAGGTGAGTGATCTTCACCACGAGGTGAAGAACAACCTGATGAGCGAAGACTTTGAGAAGGTGAAGAACTGGCAGAAAGACTCGTACCACAAACAGATGATGGGAGGCTTCAAGGAAACCAAAGAGGCGGATGAAGGGTTCAAGAAGGCCCAGAAGCCCTGGGCTAAAAAGTTGAAGGAGGTGAGGGAAGCCGACCTCACAAGATCAGCTCTGAATCAAAAGCAACTAGACTTTCATTGGTTGTTTAAGATGATCAGTCCTTTGGTGTTTTATATGTTTTCCTTTAACAACCCGTAAGTACAATTTCCTCAGATTCAAATGTGGATCACCAGTATTGGTTGACGTGCAATTCTTTTGTCATCTATGCCATCAGCTCGAGGCCGCCAAGAAGGCGTACCACATGGCCTGCAAAGAGGAGAAGCTGGCATCTACCAGGGAGGCCAACGGCAAATGCGACGCCTCTGTGACCGCTGACCATCTGAAAAAACTTCACGAGAAAGTGGACAAGTGCAAACTGGATTCGGAGAAGGTGAAAACCTTCAGAGGGTTCTTGCTCTGATGCGCAGACGGTTGTCAACGTTGTTAAAGTCCGACTCAATAGCGCACCTGGACCCGGTCTCTCACGTTCTGAGTCTTTGTCATGACTCCAACTTCAGTAGACCTCTGCTGTCCTATCACCTTCACACCGCTGAGCTGTGATTCCTTGTGTGTGTGTTTTTAATCTTCAGTTCAAGGACAAGTACGAAAAAGCTTTGGATGAGCTAAACAAGTGCACACCTCTGTACATTGAGAACATGGAGCAGGTCTTCGACCAGAGTCAGCAGTTTGAAGAGAAGAGGTTGAGCTTCCTCAGGGAGGTGCTCCTGGACGTCAAACGCCACCTCAACCTCACGGAGAACCAAAGGTTTGAGTCATGTGATGACAAAGTCAGATATGACTTTTTTAGGGTGGAACTACACCCTGAACCCCGGCTGTCTTTCCACAGTTACGCGTCAGTGTACCAGGAACTTGAACATGCCATCACGTCAGCCAGCACTCAAGAAGATCTGCAGTGGTTCAACAGCAACCATGGCCCCGGCATGCACATGAACTGGCCGCAGTTTGAGGTACCGTCACTGGTACCGTCTGCATCAGCCCATCACCTGAGACTGGACTTACAAACATTTACACTCGTTTGTTTTGCAGGAGTACAACCCGGACCTCACCCACAGCATCACTAAGAAGGACAAGGCAAAGAAAGGCGATTCCATCATGCTGACCCACGTCACGGCAACAGCTGACAGGGCCCAGGCTGGAGATCACGGCAGGTGGGAAAGTCTTGCTCAGGAGGTCCTCAGTTTACGACAGAGTTCAGTTGCTACGGTGGCGGTGTCGCAAAGTCGGAATGCGTCGTTACCCGCCGCTAACGCAAAATTACAGCCGGCATTTTCATGAACTACAATCCAATCAAAAAAGTAAGTGGAGAACTAAGTGAGCGTGCCTTCTTGTGCCGTGCGACAATCTATTCTGATGTCGCTGCACATTCAAGTTCGCTTCGCGCCGTACGCAACCTTGAGGCACTGTCGGTCGGGAATGTTGAAAACTGATGATTCTCCGTAAATTTCTAATCATCGAGGTCCTTGGTCTGTAGACATTTACAGTGTATAGATTGCGTGGTTGCTGGGTCTTGCAGTAGAGGTGTTGTGGAGGCAGTAGCCCTGCCTGAGGACTTGGACCAGGGACAGGCAAGCTAGTTTGAACTAAACTCCCTTTAATATTTGAGTTCAGCTGAGGTATATTGCTACCGACTGGTCTGTTGAGGGGGAACCCTTCCTCATAACTCACCAGGGATAGGTTCCACCACCCCCTGGGGACAGGAGAGCATATCCATGAAGTCCATTTTATGTCACATGTCCTGTTCAGGGTCATGGGGAAGCTGCGGTCGATCTGTGGGCAGACTAGACCCTGGACTGGTTGCCAGACAATCACGGGTCAGAATTCACATGGGTTGTTGAGCCAAAGAAAGTCAGACTAACCAGTGACCTTACCAACCACAATTGGGTCTGGTACGGTGTTACATTAGCCGTAGCCTCCTTTGATTGGCCAACAGAGAAGTGAAAGCATATGGGAAATATTTTATGGGAAATAAAGAAAGTCTCTTCTACTTCGTTGTTTCTCCAGCGTGAGCAGCTACGAGAAGAACCAGGCTCACACGGCCTCCAACGAGTGGTCAGACGAGGAACAGACGCGCCCCAATTCGGCCAGCGACACCAACGGCGGTTCCAATCCCTTCGACGAGGACTGGCCGGCGGCGGCGTGAGAGTCCGGGCGCTGTACGATTACGAGGGCCAGGAGCAGGACGAGCTCAGTTTCCGAGCAGGTACGTGTCACACGATAAGACAGGTTGTCTTCGGTTTATGACAGGGATTATACCTTCTAGTTAACTTGCGCCCAGTTCGTCACCTTGAAATGTGGTCCATCGCTACCATCGTGAACCGAAGACCCCCAGTACCAGACTGACTGGATATTGCTTTTTACGCTGTCTTTGTAAAACTCAGGCGACGAGCTGACGAAGTTGGAGGACGAGGACGAGCAGGGCTGGTGCAAAGGTCGCCTGGACAGCGGTCAGTTGGGTCTCTACCCGGCCAATTATGTGGAGCCGATCTAACCCTCTCACCGCCGAGAACGCCGGGACAAACTCTGAACTGGACTCAACAACCCAGGCCTGGATGCACATTGACCACCTTTTTCAGTCTTTTTCGAGCACCCAAACTTTCCTTTAACCATTCAGGACCATGTGACGCTTAATTGCTGCGTTTTTATGACACAGTCTTCAAAGCGGTGCCTGGATAAGCAAGAATGAGCTATGCATTGTGCATTCCATGTATGTATTTACGTAACTGTTTTTTTTTACCACCTGGATGCTTGTACAGGGTTCGCGCCTCATGCGTTTTCTGTCATTGTGAGTATTTGACATATTTAGCCTTAACGGAATAGTCCAGGGTGAGAGCTCACATGCCACGGACAGGCTATGTTAGCGTTTGCGCTCACATTCACAATGGACCTTTGCGACTGGCGATCTTGAGCTCCGCCCCCTTGGCTACGTTTGCCGTGTCCCACAAGCTTCCAAAAATGGCGACTAAATAGAACAGTTTGAAGTCGATGCTCTCACGCGTATTCCAGATAATATTGCGGTATGTTTTTTGCCAAATGTGTCAGACTTGTCCAAGAGAGTTCTATTTCGCGATCGATGCAAAAAAAAAAAGTTTGACGACTCACAAACTTCATATTGAAATCCAACAGGATAAAATAGTGGAATCGTACTGCGCATGTAAAGCAGGGTGAGTACTTTTTTCTTGGAAAGATCACGAGTAATATCATGGCAGACTTTATAAGTGAGCGGCGTATTAATTTGACTTGGCTCGTTATGGAAGCCAGTGCTCTGTCATAAAAGTCTGATGTGATACAAATGGGCAAATACACATTTCTCTCGCATGACATGGCGCATTTACGCATCACTAACCCGACTCTAAAACATGACACACTTCTTTCAGCAGGTCAGTGATACACTTACAAAGTGAAAGTTGTTCTCCTGCAATGTATAAAGCACTGATAATAATTCAATCAAACATAGAGAAGATACTTCTCCCTCACTTACCTTCGAACATACAGCCTTGTGTTTGTTGATATTTTTCACATTTAGTTGTATGTGCGCTCTTCCGCGAGCCTTAATCCGTCGTAGACACTTCGTAAACTGTGTTTTAGGCTTTGGAAAATGAATCAACCCGGCCCCGGGATATCTTTTATCAGAATCGCACGTTCCCCAAGCGCATTTTCTTTGTAACATTCACTTTTCCAAGCGCCTGCTACTGACAACCAGCATTGCTTGTGGGACAACATGGCGGCAGGGGCGCGTCAAGCCAGGTGGGAAGACAATGCGGCTATCTGATTGGCTCTTGTCGTACGAGGGATTGACAGGTCGGAATGGTCCATCGTGTTCAATTTATGACTTCACTGAACCTCATGTGCATGTCTTTTTAAAATGTGGGAGGAAACCAAGGCCAAGGTTCAAATCCAGAAACTCCAACCGGTGAGGCAGACATGCCAACCATTGGGACACCGTGCTGACCAGCTGTCTACATCCGATCAGCAAAAAAAAAACATTTTTACACTTCCGTCTACTGAAATGTCAGACCTGCTCGCAGTTAAAGTGTTTTTTGCGCTCAAATAAGATAAGCTGACCGATTGTAAGAGAACATTTAGGTGAAATTTGACGGACAATAAACCTTTTGTAAAATGAGCAATGTTCGTATTGCTAACACGTAGCCACTTGGTGTCACAACACGATGGAGTTGCTGCTCCTTTGCCAGTTTTCCATCTTAGTGCTAAATTGATCAGGTCCTAGATTTAGTTGATATTTTTGGGATCATGGCAGTTGCGGGAAAAGGTATTTGTATTTTCTCATTTCAACGTTTAACACCAAATGCGTTCACTTGTGCCGGACCACGTTTCCCATCTTTGTGCTAAGCTAAGCTATTCAGAAACTAGAAAAAAAAATTTGTTCTCAGGAGACAAAAGTACCCACAAATCAGATTATTACTCGCGCACCTCTGCTACACAAGACAATAAGACACACACAACAATAACGGCATAAAGGTTTTTATTTCTTTGAACATTTCGGGCCTGATCCGTTAAGTTTTGTTTTATTTTTGTGTACGTTACGTTTGCAATTGTAATGTGTAGCCACCTAGCATGCTAATGTAAGGGCAAGGGCGGGAACGCAGAAGCAGAAAATATTTTAAAGGCTATTTAGTCACATTTAATGAGGGTTGCGAAATTATATCGAGCAGGTCGGCGGTTTATTGTCACAAATGGCAGACTATTCCTTTATCGCTTTGACGGTTTTTTTTTTTTTTCTTGTGCTTTTTTGGGGAGTAGCTAAAGAGGCAATTTGTTTACGTTTTTCTTTGGAATGAAATGCAGGCTGAAAGGGACGGTTTAGCTGAACAGCACGTCTTCATCTTTCGTTTTTCCCAAACTTCGGTGTGGGGGGAGGCTCACGGGTTAATAAGTTGTTTTGTTGCTCTCCGAGCAGGCCTTTTCTGTTGAAAGGGCTTTTTTTTTTTTTTTTTTTTTTTTTTTGAGGCATGGGTTCAATTGAGAACAGGACTTTATGTACAGTAGTAGTATATTTTGTCAATTTGGAATAATGGAACAAAATTAGTGACGTATCTTGCATTCTTCATTTCATTTTAGCTTTGTTTTCATTTGATTAAATTTTTTTCTTCTATTTTCTTTACCTTTTTAAATCGAATTACATGCCTACTTGTTTTTTTTTTGCATTTTCATATTTGTTTTTATTCTGTTCATGCTTTCTTTCATTTTTTAAAATTTATTATTTTTATTCTGTTTTTTTAATTCTGTTTTATCATTTTTATAAAATCTTTATATTTATTTCTACTTTTAGTTTTTTAATCTTCTACTTTTTATTTTACTTTACCTTTGAATGATTTGATTCTATTCTCGTTATTTCATTTCACGGTATTTTGACGTCATTTTGTTTGGGATTTTTTTTTTTTTAAATCTTTTTGTTCATGTTTTGTTTATTACACTTTGAGTCTGTTTCAATC
The DNA here is from genome assembly GCF_019802595.1 of Syngnathoides biaculeatus. Classification (NCBI taxonomy): domain Eukaryota; kingdom Metazoa; phylum Chordata; class Actinopteri; order Syngnathiformes; family Syngnathidae; genus Syngnathoides; species Syngnathoides biaculeatus. Next base: position 24,136,257 of record NC_084649.1, read on the forward strand.
CATCTTGAATTTATTTTCATTTTGATTCATGGTATTTTTCATGCTGCTATTTAATTTCATTTTATGTATTTTTTCATTTTATTCCGTTATTTTTTTGTTTAGTTTTTATTTTTCTTGCATTTTCTTTTGATGGTTTCAGTTTGGGCCTTGTCTCGGGAAAGCCTCCATCTTTTGAGCCCCAGCATCATCCAGACCACTCGCGCAAAAGAGTCCGTTTTCACGTTTCCAAGCTCTTCTACCACAGAACCGGACGCACTTGCCTCCCCTTTTTCACACGAGAGTCGTCGCTTGTGCGTGAGACAAGGCCACATCCAAGTGTGACGAGTGAACACAACACCCTTGCCCCGGTGTTGTCTTACTTTGCGAGCGCCAGAGAAAACTGCCGACGACGCAGTCCGACGCTGAAATATTGATGAGATTTCCGAACGCACGAAGCGAACTCGTTGGGCGCTAAATGGCCTTTTTGCAGGCGGAGTAAACGTCGTGACAATATGAAGAGTCATCCGGTCGAAGCGGCTGCTCGCTTTGACTTTAAGTCTGACAAAAGCAGGAAAGAAAAAACTTTTTTTTTTGTTTTTGTTCTTGTCCTTTGTCTTTCAATGGCTGTCATCAGTCCAGAAGGGAAGCGCGTGTCAAATAAAAGTTGTCATCAGGAGGATGCCTCCCCTCTGTCAGGGTTCTTTTTTTTTTCCCACTGGCTTTTGTGTTTGTCCTCTAGAGGTCACTTTTTGCTCCGCTTGAAATGAGCGAAAGTCCTCCTTGCTTGTACATAGCGGTAATTGTTCCTGCAGTAAGAATCTTTCCTGAAATTTGTACACTGTAAATTGTACAATAATTTTCCTATATATACACATTTAGAATTTAGTCCTTTTGAGGTGGACTTTCTGGTTAGCATGCTGCAGCTGGAATAACCAATTTTAATTTAGATTTTTCTTCCTTTCAATTCTTTTATTTGATTAATTTAATCCATCTTTATTTTATTTTAGGGTACTGCATTTTATTTGTTTTGTGTTTTTTTATTGTATTCTTTTTATTTTATTTAATGATTTTATATTTTCTTTCAGTTTAGTAAATTTATACACCACGCCAGTGTCAAAATGATTTTGTCTTCTATTTTGGATCATTTTAATTTTGTGTTTCATTTTACTCTTCGAAGGTTTTGTTTTGTATGATTTTCTTTCATGGTACTAATTTTTTTTTAATAGACCTTTATAACAATTGATGCATGTCGCGCATCGATCACGAAGCTGACTCCAGCCAGACTACTACTACAGTATACTCGTGAATTTCCCCCAATTTTAGTGTTTTTATTTCTTTTTATGAACAGTCCATCTTTTATTTTCATGATAAAAATTTGATGTATTTCTTTTGAAGCAGCCAATCTGCAAACGAGATATTTGCTCGCTTGGTCTAACCATTTTGAATTCTTTTCTTAAAAAAAATTCAATTTGAATTGGATGTCATTGCTTTTAAAGAAAATATGAATTCCATCTTATTAGTCATTTTTCTTTCATGAAATGTATATTTCTATTCCATTTTTTCACTTCATTTATTTATTTATTTTTGGGGGGACATACATACAAAGTGTAGCTCAAATAGACAAGTAAGCTTACAGAAAAAAATTGGATTAACATTAGAGATAATAATCACCTGCAGTAACTTTATTAGTTATGACATGTATGATTCAGAAATGACATCGCTTGGGTGATTTTTCACATATATATATATATATATATACACAATTTATCTATAAAATGTTACTCTTCTGCTGATGTTCCCCCCGAATGTTGTGCTTCATCGTAAGATTTTAAGAAAGATGAGATTTGATGATGAGTATGAGAAGATGAAATTCTCTCGGGGTATTTTGACCCCCTCGTGTGAAGCCCCCACAAACCCCCCCAGCGACATTCAAAAGCGTTCAACGTAAAAACAAACGAAAACTCGTGCTGACGCGAAAGCTCAAACGGATCCGCCAGAGTCCGAAGCCCCATTTCAAATCCCGACGTTCACAAAACAAAAAGGTTGCGTACGAAGAATTCAACCCAAATATTGAGCGAAATTATGCCTTTCGCATATCATATCTCGGCACATGCGCTTAACCTTTTCTTTGGCATTTTTTTTTTCCAAAAAATGAATTGACACAGAAAGTTATATTTCGGTCCCGACAGCTATCATTGTGTTCTAAGACGTCGCTTTCTTTCTGGCGCACATGATGATTCGCCGATGTGCGCTGTAGCGCCAACTACTGGTGAGGAGGACTCACTCCGTCGAAGTTACTGTCACCAGAAGCCTTCACAAGTACCCAATACCTTGGGATCAGGCCTGGTACCGATACCTGGTATCCTGTGGATACTGATTAGTTACTCAGAATTTCGCATTGTATTTACTGGCTTTTGTAATGGATTTGTCATGTGTGTCATTATCCAGGACGCTTATCCTGACAAGGGTTGCGGGAAAGCCGGAGCCTATCCCAGCTAGCTTCAGGGGAAAGGCGGACTACACCCTGAACTGGTCGCCAGTCAGTCGCGAGGCAGATATCTACACCATCACTGAACGGGAATCGATCCGACGCTGCCCGCACCCAAGTCAGGCGTCTTTACCACAACACCATCACTGACGATTCGCAATGGATTTAAATTTGTGAATGAAAACATTTGTCCCGTGTGTGACAGTTTGAGCGCTCCCGGTGGTGCAAAGTCTCTTTGCGAGTAATGCGCATGCGCGTGTATTTTGTAAATCTCCGGCCAGTCTGAAATATCCCCATTCATACTTCAACTACTTTAATCAACTTTTGTTTTAAGGTCTGGTTATAACGTATGTCAGCTCCCTCTCTGTAGAAGAAGGGGAACTATGAGAGCGGGAGATTTCGCAGTAAGCGTCTGCTACGTACCCAGAGTTCCCCTCTTAGTAACGCATGCGCATTCACCACAAGGAGACTTTTCAGCACGGGGGGAGCGCTCAGAGCAAACTCGTTCCCGGTCGAAATACATTCGTCGAAAGAAGGCAGGTGGGGGTGGGTAAAATGTTCCCGATCAAAGTGACTAGCGGCAGTAGCGGTGCTAGCCGCCACCGCTAATGTTCACGTGCACTTGTCGGGTTGGCGGTTGGTCGTGTCAAGCCCCGCTGGTATCCATTATTTTGACAGCGGTTGGGCTATATTACTTTTGCTCCATTCAGTCCCGCGGTCGAATTTAGTTTGCTGTGATCGCAGGAGGTTCTAGACCCTGAACTGGTCGCAAGCACGTATGGGCAAAGCCATTCGCGCTGACGTTCACGCCGGTGGCCAATTTGTAGTTGTCAATAATCCTGACAGGCATATTTTTTGAAGGTGTGCAAGGAATCTCCACACTGCAACACCCCAGCCGTGATTTGAACCCAGAACGTCAGAACTGTGAAGCAGAGGTGCTAACCATAAGTGCACTGTGCTGCCAGACTCCAAATGACTTCAAATATGTCAACAAAAAAAATGAACGGGCAAATTGCGCTGACTGTGCGGTTGTCGTATTAGACGGTCCACGGTGTTTGGTCCCTTCGCGGTTTTGGCGTCACACGGGGTGCACAAACTGGTAGACGAGCCTCTGCGAGACATCGGGCTTGCGGATGATGCCCTTCTTGTAGTACTGGCGGATGGAGCGGCTCAGCTTGTCGTAGTTCATGGCCGGCCGGTTCTTCCTCAGGCCCCACAGCCGCGCCACGTGGGCCGAATCCTCGATCTTAAAGATACCTTCGGCCGTAAGCAAAGCGCCGTTGATTATATACTTTAGAACCAAAATCCATATCTCGTCGGTGTTATATTTGGCGAAGTGGAACGAGCAAGTTGTCTTGATGCTTTGGTTACCGTATTTTCCGCACTATAAGGCGCACCTAAAGGCCTTTAATTTTCTCAAAAGCCGACGGTGCGCCTTATAATCCGTTCCGATCAATATTGAGCCTTTCGTGCAGCCCCATCTAATGGATGCATAAGGTAACCCCAGCCTCGACTGTCGCGTCTATTCTGTGCGCCTTATAATGCGAATGCGCCTTATATATGAAAAAAAGTTTGAAAATGGGAAATTCACTGAAGGTGTGCCTTATAGTGCGGTGCGCCTTATAGTGCGGAAAATACGGTCGTCATAAAAACGTGAAAAGCGTTGTTGGTGCAAAAATGTAACAACATTGCATGGGTGCAAAAAAAAAAGTAAAATGTTTTTAATTTAGGTTATTTTAAATTTTAATGTATTTTTGAGAAGTTGAAATAAATGTAATAAATTCATTTGGTTAAAGTAGATGTAAAATTTTATTTGAATTTCCAAATGCATGGAAAAGAATTATGTATTTATATTGTTTAAAATTTCGACTTAATATATAGAAAAAGTGATTTTAATTTTTAAACTTACTTGTCAAGTGTATTGAATGATTTCATTACATTTTGAATTAATAAATACACAATGATAAAATTCAAATTTTAATTGTATTTTATTTCTTATTTTTAAGTGTGTAAAAAATTGTCTTTAAATAGTATTTTGAAAATTATTTTAGGGTTGTAATCTGTGAAATTTTAATTCATAAATATTGAATATGCTATTTTAAAGTAATTTTTACAATGTCTGAATTATTGCAAAAAATATATGTGTTTTTATTGTTTAAAATTTCGATTTAATATATAGAAAAGGGACATTTTAATTTTTAAACTTACTTGTCCAATTTATTGAATGATTTCCTTACATTTTGATTAATAAATACACAATGATACATTTCAATTTTTATGTGTATTTTTTTAAGTGTGTAAAAAGATTTTTTTGTCTTTAAATAATATTTTTGAAAATTATTTTGGGGGTGTAATCTGTGAATTTTAAATTAATCAATATTCATTAAACTATTTTAATGTAATTTTTACAAAGTCTGAATTATTACAGTGCGATCATTTATTCTATGTTGAATTCTGGTTAACTAATGAATTACCAAATACACTTAATATTCAACACTCTATTTGATTTTAATGACTTTGAATTATAATTATGATATGCATTTGTAGGTTATGCATTGGTCAACCGAATTTGAGAAGTCCGAACGGCATTTGTATTTTGCAATGTATGGAATCGAGTTATGATCATACTGTTTTTGTGAACGCGACGTCCAAGATATCCACTTCTATGTCGCGTACAATATTTTGTGTCGGTTTTCCTCTTGACGCTGTGATGTCGCGACACACCCGCGCAGGCGGCCTACCTTTGTCTTTGTTGAGCCAGCGTATGCAGCGTCCGTAGTTGTGCGGTTTGAGCAGAAGTTCTCGAAGGAATTGCCACAAGTGGATGGGTTGACCCGAGCAGGACGAATCGGCCTCGGACCAGAGCTCCTCGGCGCCTGCGCGGGTGCGAGCGTCGACGCGGGTATTTCATTGGAAAACAAAACAACGCACAAACAATGAACGCATGAATTCATTCACGTTGCACAGTTCGGTATCGCATCGAGATTGCGGAAGTTGTCCGATCGGGACGCTGTTGACCAGAAACAAACAAAACAAAAAAAGACATCGTTTGAAAAATCGGAATATTTTGAATGGAATGTATTTGAAGGTTTAAATAAGCAGTCGGTCGGCGGCTTTGTTAGCCGGTTCGTGTTTTGGTTAGTGAGTTCGCAGCTTGCTAAAGAAAAGTTCATTACTTTGTACGTCAATGGTTAGTTGGTTAACCGTTTGGATTGTCATTTAGTACGTGGACTTACATAATTCGTTAGTTACTTTACAGTTACACGGTCCATTAGGTAGTTATTTCGTCAGTTGATCACGCTTATATTTACATATAGTCCTTGGGTTAAGACAGTCTCGACCTAAGATGTTTTGACTTTACAACGGCCGTCCCCCATCCGCCATTTTGTCTGGCAAATGCTCGGGAGTCTCTTTGCATTTTTCGTCCCCTTTTTAAACATTATCGTCCCAAAGAAGAAAGCTTTGTCTTTGAGCAATGCTTCTGCAACCAAAGGAAAATCTACCTTGGGATCAGGCCCGGTACCGATACCTGCTATCCTGTGGATACTGATTAGCTACTTAGTCCCGAGCCGCTCGGAATTTTAACGGTCCAGAATTTTGCATTGTATTTACGGGCTTTCGGAATGGATTTAAATTTGTCTGGGCTTGTGTGCTGAACAAACTTGTTCCCGATCAAAATACATTCATCGACAGAAGCCATGTGGGGGTGCAGGAAAATTTTTCTGATCAAAGTGACTGGCGGTAGTGGCGGTGGTAGTCGCCACCGCTAAAGTTAACCTGCACTTGTCGGGTCAGCCAGTCCGCTGTCCAACAGTTATTTAGTAAGCTAGTCAGTTAGCTATCCACTTAGTCCTTAGTACTTAGTTAAATAGTCACTCAACAAATACAATAAGTTAGCCAGTCCGCTGTTTGGTCGGTCGGACGGTCAGTCGAGTCAGTTTGTTGTTTTTTTTCAGGTTATTAGGAGTCGCTATGGTTTGTCAGTAAGTCAGTCAATCCGCCCACTTAGTCTGTCATTCAGTTAGTTGTTGGTTCGTTAGCTACGCAGTCAATCTACCAGTTTTCTGTTAGTCAGACATGGAAACGAAGTTCAAGATCACAAAAAGATCGGAGAAAGGAGAGACCCCAACACCACCAAGGCTGCAATCGGTCGACCGCGGTGACAATTGTTAAAGACAAAGCCCGTTTTTTAGCGCATGTGAAGGGTTCCGCTCCTATGTCGGATACAATGATCGCAAAACAAGGTTCTTTGGTACTTGTCGAGATGGAGAGGATTGAGGACCAGGGTCCTTGGGAATAGCTAAGCACAGCCTCCCCTTCTTCTTCTCCATCCACCTCTCAACAGTCATGCTAAGTACGTCATCATGTTTATTTCGATGTATGTGTTTTTTATACAAAGTATTTTGATGTCAATTCTGACTTTAATGGTGGAATCCGACTTGAGTTGAAATTTTAGTTAAGTCGCTACTGTAGGAACGGATCTCGATTGGAAACCGTGGACTCCCTGTATTTATATATACTGTATACGTATGTATGTATACTTCGTTGGCTAGTTAGTCTCTTCTAGTCCGACAGATTCTGTCCTTCTGACAGTTGCTCGGTGAGTTAATTGTTTGGTTTGGGAGTGAGTTTGTCTCTTGGTTCCTTGGCTAGCTACTTCTTTGGTCGGCCACTTTGTGAGGCTAATCAACTCATTGGTTGGTAGGTCCGTTGGCAGGTTAGCTACTTGCTCAGTTAGTTTGTCAATGTGTCATTTGGGTTGTTTGTTGTTGAATTTACTTGGTGGAGCGACTCCTCTGTGCCGTTACAGCTGCTAAACAGCGGTAAGCCGTGTGCACCGGGACAAGTACCTGGACTTTTGTGGTCTCCGCCCGTGCACCTTTCTTTCATCCAGGCAGCTGCAAAGACAAAACCGCTAGTTGAGGCGACACCGATTTGACACTCCGCAATGCGGACTTGGCGACTCACTTGACTTCCATATGTCCAGGTGAGCGTGCAGCGTGTCCCCACACAGCGGCGAGCGCTGGCGGAAGTCCTCCTCGCTCATGGCGCACAAGTCTTTGCCCGTCAGCTCTTGGAAGGTCCTGCCCGCGTGCGGGAGTCGGTACAGGTGCTCCGTCCAAAGCAGCCACTTCTGAACGTTGCCCACGTTCCACTCCATCGGGTCTACCCCGACGAGAGATCCCCAGTCGGGTAAAAATAGAATGGAAAAATAATAATAATTCATCATCCCGCTTTGCATATTTATTAGATTGTTGGAGGGGCCGTTCGTGCAATCAGCATTGTGCGCTCTGGCAACAATGAAGCAGCAGAGAACAACTAAAGTGGTTAATTACCACAAAATATTCCGTCCAAACTACTACGAAAGTACTGGGCCAACCTCAACGTAATAAAACACGACATCAAGTCAGTAACGCATTGCTTGTTTTTGTCGTTTGCTAGCAGGCTACTAGCTTCTTCACGGAGAATGACCTCGGTCACTTTTTTCGTTTGTTTGTTCAGGTCTTAGCGCCACTTTTGTCCACCGTATCTTTTTGCGCCCAAACGGCGACGGCGAGGAGGCGACAGCTGAAAGTCGGCTCAGCAGAACCCGATCTTTTTCGACGACTGCAGGTTGCTGCAAAGTCAACACACTTTTTATGACGACGCCTTTTATGACAGCATACACAAGCGTCAGAGTGCGCTGGCTGCTGTTTGAGGAGGCCTCCCCCCCCTCCACCGCCACTGTGTACACGTCCACCGCGGCCGTCACGACTCGACGGGAGCGATGCAAAGGTCAGGATTAAACACATCCTGGTGCGGGCAAACACGGCTTTGCGCCACTCCGGATATGATGGGGATCTGTCATGCCGGATGAGCTGTGTTGGTTTTGGAACTAAGTTCTAGTAGCTTAAAGATCACCGAATACATTTGTCCTTTGGGGCAAAGAACGGCTAAGACGCATGTTACGGAAAACTCTTTGTTCACTTGTCATGTCGGTTAAGGGAAGGGAGATCCCGTGCGGGGGGAGGTGCACCTGCAGTGGGGGGGAACTCACACCGAGGCCTCCAGTGCCAGGTGAAGGGGGCGGCCCCGGTGGTGAAATGCACCTCCAGATGCAGGAGAACCTGCACCTCCACTTGGGGAGGTCTAGCGGGGTCAGTCTCAGACAGGACAGACGAGGCTGCACCTCGACGAGCGTCCAAAGCGAAGGTTGAGGCTCCACGTACCTGCCGTGATGTTGAGGAGCTTGCAGGCCGTCTCGATGTCCTTGAGGACCTCGCCCACCACCATGCTCTGCACTTGCTCCAGAGAGCGCTCCTCCTCGGGGCCTTCCATCCCCGGGGAGAGTCCCCGCTCCTGGCTGTCGATGACGGGACACTGCTCTGGCTCCTCCCGGTGCGCCTCCAAGCGGGCCGCGTTGGGGGCGGCCTCGGAAACCTTGACCAGCCACGCGGCGTCCTCCGTGGCCAGCATGTCGAAACAGGGCAGGTAGAGGCCCGGCGTGCCGCTCGCCTTGGCCTCCAACAGGTCCCAGGCTTCTCCCGAGTCCCGGTTTCGCTCCAGGATGGTTAGGGAGTCCTCCGGCATTGCGAGCCGGGATCCGTACGCTGTGATTTCAGATAAACCTCCGACGGAATTTGACATGACGACACCTGTGAATAGGACGAGGACACGGGAATGTCGCCGTGATACATTTTTAATTCATAAATAAAATGAAGAAAAGAAAAGTGCAGCAATGGGGAAAAAAATCCATGGCTCTATATAATATGCCACATATCATGGCAATCCCCCCAAAAGATGGATACATACAGTCTGCATCAATTGAATTTCAATAAAATTCATTCATAATTCTTTCCGGGCAGGAGTTGCAAATTTGCAACAGGTTTAATATAATCGAAAATTTTAATTCCAGAGTATCATTTTCTGAAAGTGTCAGATTTTTCTCTCTGCCAAATTTAATTTGGTCCAGAAAGGATTAAATTAAATTCATTCATAATTATAAATGAATGAAACATACAATGGTAATTTATTGTATCATTTTTTTCAGTCATTTTATTATATTTTTCAAAAATATCTTTTGATACTTATATTCTTATACTGTTCATCTTTTTATCTAGTTATGTTTTTTTACTCTTTACTATACATATTATTTAAAACTCTATGTAATAATTAAGAATATATTTTTATATTTTCATTGAAATAATATATTTTTGCAACTCTTCTTTTTTTACTATGAATGTTTTTTAAAATATTTGTAATAGGTACTATTAATTATTATTATTAATAGTATTATTTCAAATGATTTTATCATTTTTAAAAACTGATACAATTCCATATTTTAGAATTATTCCTGTTGCACGTAATAAAGGATTTCCTCGTCATACATAGAACAGTCTCAGTATTCTCCAGTGCTCGTTATTGGTCAAAAACCAGCACTAATATTTCATGTTGTTCATATTATATTTTTCAAAAATATCTTTTGATACATACATTTTTATACTGTTCGTTTTTACCTAGTTATGTTTTATACCCTTTACTGTATATATTATTTATAACTCTAAGTAATAATTAAAAATATATTTTTATATTTACATTGAAGTAATATATTTTTGCAACTCTTATTTTTGACTACAAGTTTTAAAAAATATTTGTAATAGTTATTCTTAATTATTATTATTCATATTCTTATTATTATTTCAAATTATTTCATCATTTTTTTAAAAACTGATACAATTCTATATTTTATGATTATTCCTCTTGCATGTAATAAAGGATTTCCTCGTCATACATAGAACAGTCTCAGTGTTCTCCAGTGCTCGTTACTGGTCAAAAAACAGCACCAATATTTCATGTTTGTTCATATTATATTTTTCCAAAATATCTTTTAATACATGGATTTTTATACTGATCGTTTTTTTACCTAGTTATGTTTTTTACCCTTTACTGTATATATTATTTATAACTCCATGTAATAATTAAGAATATATTTTTATATTTACATTGAAGTAATATATTCTTGCAACTCTTCTTTTTGACTACAAGTTTTTAAAAATATTTGTAATAGTTATTCTTAATTATTATTATTAATATTCTTATTATTATTTCAAATGATTTTTATCATTTTTTTAAAAACTGATATTGCATATTTTACAATTATTGTTCTTGCATGTAATAAAGGATTTCCTCATCATCCATAGAACAGTCTCAGTGTTCTCCAGTGCTCGGTCAAAAAAACAGCACAAATATTTCATGTTTGGGTTTCCAAGCTCATCTGTAGAAGATCTCGAACTTACAAAAAGATCCTTGCGCGTCGTTTCGGTCGCTTAAAAGTTTGAAAAAAGAAAAACTTTGGTTCCTAAATAAGATCCATTGGGCTTTGTTTGTGCCAGTATAGCAATCGAGGAGTTAAACCGTCCGAGCGTGTCGTCCGGTCAAGAGTTCCGATGCGACATCGGAATGATGAGCTGCCTTAAGAACTCCGATGTGATGTTGTAGGGGGTGGGGGGGGGGGTTTAAAGCCCAACACAGCGCGGGAGGCATGCGTGGGGCGAAATTTGCGGGTCAACGGTCCAGAATGGTGGCGCTCTCGGGGGGTAGGTGACCCGCTTGAGCCGCTTCACTTTCAAGGCGCCGTCACCACTGCGGCCTTGCTTCCTTGGCTCCACTGTCAGCTGGAGTTTTTTTAATCAAACTCGGCTCGGGTATCAAACCGAGGTTGCCCTGTTTTTTTTTTTGTTTTTTGTTTTTTTTTTTCCCCCTCCTTTTTATGACAGCAGCATTGCCGTCGTAAGTGTTCTTTTATGGACCTCAGCTGTAGCGCGAGTGTTGTAATCTCGGGGGCGATGGCCGTCGCCATGTGTACCCGACACAGGTGGCACACGAGAAGGCGCTCGGCCGGCGGCTTATCAGCGATAAAGAGAAGCGCCGAAGACCACATGTGGTCTGTTTGTCTCCGTCTGCGCAGGAATTCAAGTCACGATTAAATAATCGGGAATCGTCGAGCCCGACCGCAGGAAGTGTTCCAGCTAACCAGCTGTGGTTTTATATCTTTGGACGATTTAAATGGATGACACAATCCGTGATAATACTTCAATTACTGTATTTAGTTTTAGATTTCTTGATCGTCTCAGATTTGCATGGCCACTTGTTGCTAGGCGGAATTCACAGGGCGCAATCCATAAACGGAGGCCAGTCGAACTATTGGTATGTGCCGATCATGCGGGTAAAGAAAGTCAGATAGTGAATTGTAAGTTTTCATCTTTAAACGCATATGAAAATGGTTAGTCAATCAATCAAAAAGGTTATTAGTGGGACAGTTGTTTGGTTTGATGGTCAGTTAGGCAAGTCAGTTCCTCGGTTCTCGACCACAATCCGTTCTAGAAGACGGTTCAAAAACCGATTTGTTCGAAAACAGTATCAACCGCCGTGCAAGTTATGTTATTTCCAGGTTTTTTTCGGGGGTTCTTTCGAATTGACAATAACAGAGTGCGTCGTGGGTGGGTCAGCTGGTCGGGCAGCCCGCGTTCAGTTATTTCCAGGTTTTTTCGGCGGGGTGGGAATTCACAACAAAGCGGGTCGCGGATCAGCTGGTCTGGCCGCGGGTGTTCTGTTATTTCCGGGTTTTGTTGGGGGCGTTGGAGTACAGAGTTTCAATCAAAAACAGAAGCAAAAAAAAAAAAAAAATCTCGAAATTTTCGTTCAAAAACCGATTTGTTCAAGAACGGAGACGTTCGAGAACCGAGGCTGTACTGTAATGAGTTTCTCTATTAGAAATCGGTCATTGAGGTCATCTTCAGGTTATTTATCAGTTAGTCAGTCACTCATTTAGTTCACTCGACAGTTATTTAGTGAGCTAGTCAGTTAGCCAGCCACTTGGTCACTTGGTTACTCAACAAATACAATAAGTTAGCCAGTCCGCCGTGTGGTCGTTCAGATGGTCAGTCGCGTCAGTTGGTTGTTTTCTCAGGTTGTTAGGAGTCGCTCTGGTTCGTCAATTAGTCAGTCAATCTGGCCGTTAGGTCGTAAGACGGTTGGTCACTTGGTCGGAAAACCGATTTGTTCGAGAACGGGGACGGCCGAGAACTGAGGCTGTACTGTAATTAGTTTCTCTATTAGGAATTGGTCATTGAGTTCTCCAGGTTATTTATCAGTTAATCATTCACTCAGTCAGTTCGCTCGACAATTATTTAGTAAGCTAGTCAGTTAGCCAGCCAGTTGGTCAATCACTTAGTTACGTAGTCACTCAACAAATACAATAAGTTAGCCAGTCCGTTGTTTGGTCGTTCGGACGGTCAGTCGAGGCAGTTTGTTGTTAGGTTGTAAGCCAGTTTTTCACTTGGTCTGTCATTCAGTTGGTTAGCTAGCTACGCAGTCAATAAACCAGTTTTCAGTTAGTCAGCCAGTCAGTCACTGAGTTAGTCTGATCCCTAAGTGATGCTCTCATTTCTTTCCAGTGCTCATCTCCCCAAACTCGAATGAAGTTATCGCTCCAATCTCCCGCGACAACAAAAAAGAAAGTAAAGCTTGCCCTTCGTGGTGTGCGATTGAAAGATTCAGAGCACCCCCACCCCCCAACCGTAAAGTCTCCTCCTCATCTTGCTTTTATCTCCTTTTGTGTCGCCTCTAAGCCACACTTCGGTCTCTCTCCGCAGTCCGCCACTGCGTGTCAATGCCGCGCCGCGCCAGCTTGCGCTAAGTCCATTAGCAAAGCAAATTTAGCCGTATTAACTTCTTCCCAAAAGGCACCGGGGAAAAGGTGGCGGCGGGGCAGGGGATTTGGAGCGCTTAAATCCCTGACTGATCTCTAAATGTGTTTGGTCAAGAAAAGTGATATTCATTTCAGGAGCATTAGACTCCATTTGCTCGGCAAAGTCAGAATCCCCGCCGTGGGAACCGCATCGCTTCCGCATACGTGCTCCCATTGAGCGGGAAGACGGCGACGGCGCGAGGCCGGCTTTTGTTCCGCCGCGCGGGATTAAATTTCTCGCTACGGCGTTTAGCCGCCCGCTCCAAAATGAACTTTAAGGGGCGGGGGGGGCGGGGGGGGGTGCCGCCCGGTGGGTCACCGGCGGTCAGATACGGCGCAATCGCCGGATCCGAAGGTGGCCCCGAGACTGACACTTGGCCCGCGCTGCTTTCAGACAACAACTCGCCTGATTTTGGCCCATTTCTGCTATGTACATTTGAAAATATACATCTGTACTTTCTCCTCTTATTTTGTTAAATTAGGAAACAAATGTGATTTTTTTTTTCTTTAACCCCTGGAAATGATGACAATGTTAAATATAATCATAACTTAAGGATTGATTGACAATTCCCCATCCGTGGGGTGAGTGAAGAGAATCGTTTGATGTTATCATTTCCGAGTAAGGGTACGTGGCGAATACGTTGTTCTGTGCCAGGTGAAACGACGCCAGCCCCCCCCCCCAAATCTGTAAAAGCAAATTTAGTACACGTAAGAGTTAAAGACTTATTTCAATCGATGCTAATTTGCCGTTCATGCAGATGATAACTCCATTTTTCCTCTGTACTTTTGTACTTCAGTATATTTCAGTCCAGTCAATCTTTTCTATAAATCAAGAACTAGAGCCAGTACTCTGATCACCTTAGTAAAGCGTTGGCCTCACAGTTCTGAGGACCCGGGTTCAATCCCACCCCTCCCTGTGTGCAGTTTGCACGCTCTCCCCCCGTGCCTGCGTGGGTTTCCTCCATCACTCCGGTTTCCTCCCACATCCCAAAAACATGCAACATTAATTGGACACTCTAAATTGCCCCAAGGTGTGATTGTGAGTGCGACTCTTGTCTGTCTCGATGTGCCCTGCGATTGGCTGGCAACCAATTCAGGATGTACCCTGCGACCATTGTGAGGATAAGCAGAAAATAAAATGGATGGATGAATCAGTACATTTACAATTACCACAGTCGGTTTTTTTTTTTTTTTTTACACAATTATATATACTTCTACTTCAAACAGAAAAAAATTGTCAATGCTGTAATGTGCACGTCAAGCCATTCATCCATTTTCTTAGCCGCTTATCCTCACAAGGGTCATGGGAGTGCGGGAGCCTATCCCAGCTGTCAGTGGGCAGGGGGCAGGGTACACCCTGAACTGGTCGCCAGCCAATTGCAGGGCACATAGAGACAAACAGACGCACCCACAATCACACCTTGGGGCAATTTAGAGCGTCCAATTAATGTTGCATGTTTTCGGAATGTGGGAGAAAACCGGAGTGCCCGGAGAAAAGTCACGCAGACACGGGGAGAACATGCTAACTCCACACAGGCGGGTCCAGGATTGAACCCGGGACCTCAGAACTGTGAGGCCAACGCTTTCCCAACTGAGACACTGCGCCGCACGTCAGGCCAGAAGCTGGTAAATAGTACCCGAATAATCCCTCATCTGCAACTGTACATATCAAGGCATCTTTTTTTTTTAAATGACGTAACGTGTACTTCTACTCAAGTATTGGTACTTTTGCACCGCCTCAACTCGTCGAGCTTCGACTGAAGCCGTTTTGTTCATCGGTCGTCGTCAACGCGACGCTGGGACAGTCGAGTGTTTGGTTGGGAGTTAATGAGTAGGAAATTGCCAGAGAGGAAAAAGGGGGGGGGGGCGGGGGGGGGCATCTTCCCCAAAGTGAGCCAATCGGCCAACAAAAAGCCACTGTGTGTGCGTGTATGTGGGGGGGTGTGCCACAAAGTGTGCCTTTTTTTTGTCTTGGCGTGGAAAGTCGTAAACATGGGAGGGGTCGTCGCACTTCATGCGGGATCGATTCCCTCAATCGATGGATATCTTGTTTGAAAACCTCTGAATGTTCTGAACTCCCGTTTGTTTACGTGTCACATTTGCACTGAGCGGGAATTCAAGGCGATTTTTCATGACACGTTCCGAATTGTGAACTTCACACGTGATGAGGAAAATTTACGTGGAATATTGCCCTCAATGTGTCATTATTTATTCATTTGTTTGTTTGTTTGTTTTAATTAAATTAATAGTGGTCTTTTTTTTTAATTAAAAAAGGTCTTTCAAGAGGTTAAATAAAACTAAAACCCTATTAAAGTAAAAAGTTTCTAACTGACTTAAATAGTGAGGATAAGCAGAACAGAAGATGAATGAATGAATGAATGAATGCATGAATGATAACCCTAACCCTAAATGAAAACCATTTTAAAGCTAGAAATTGGCACATTTTTATGTAAAATGTCTTAAAATGATAATAATAAAAATGAAATAAAAATAACATTAGATTAAACAAACAGAATAATATTCCTTTATCCAAATAGTTTTGAGCCCCTGAAAATGGGGCTTACAAAATGCCATATTGTTCAATCAAATGAAATAATAAGATACATATTTCGAGATGAGAAAGTGCCATATTTTGTCTAGATATGACCCCTTGAAAAAGAGATTACAATGTGCCACGGTCTGAAAAACATTATTAAATTAAAAATACAGTAGAAAAAAAGAAATTGTGTATTTTTAAGTCACAAAATACCATATTTTTCCCCAAAAAAAACTCAGAGGGAAAAACTTCAATATTTCTATGAATTTAATATTTTTAAATTTACATTTTTGTGAAAAACCTTGGAATAGTAATAAAACTCTCAAGTGAAATAAAAATTACTTATGTCACTTTATCCAACTAATTTTGAGCCTCTTAAAATGGAGTTTACAAGATGTCACATTTTACCATAAAACAAAAAGCCTATAAAATATTGCTATGATTTTAGTATCGAGCACTCAAGACGGGCGGGCGACCTCTTACCTTGGCGGAGGTCGCGCAAAGCGAGCTGCCGACGGCCGAGCGAGCGACGCTCCCCGCGGCCTCAAGCCGGGATGAAGTGCGACCGCCTGAGGGGCCGGCCGGCGGGCCGCTGCCTTGGGACGGGGGGTGCGGTGGGGGGGCACAACAAAAGCGTCGACTTGGAGATATGAAGTGAATAATGCGGCATTAATACCACGAGTTGAGATGAGTGTCGGCCTGGAGGCCAACTGCACCAACTGGCTCGGAGTCAAAGCACCTGCGATAGCGGAGGAATTCCACCTCCATTGACAGCTATTGAAATTTAGAGGGCCGCCTTGTTTATATATGCACACGAGCTGGCGTGTGTGCGTATTCGTGTAAGTGTGCGTGCGTGCGTGCGTGCGTGTGTGCGCACGCACATCAACTCGAACCTCATCAAACAACAAGCTAACCCCACCGGATGGAAGTGAAACGAGAGCGGCGACGTCAGAACGGTTAGATTTACAGTGGATAGGAAAAGTCGACACACCCCTGAAAAAATAAGAAACCAAACCAACCAACTTTTTACACTATTATTGTGTTTTCACGTTATATATTCATGATATGATGAGGGGCGGAAAGGTGGATCAGCTGGTAAAGCGCTGGCCTCACAGCTCTGAGGACCCGGGTTCGAGCCCGGACCCGCCCGTGTGGAGTTCGCATGTTCTCCCCGTGCCTGCGTGGGTTTCCTCCATCACTCCGGGTTCCTCCCACTTTCCAAAAACATGCAACATTAATTGGATACTCTAAATTGCCCCTAGGTGTGATTGTGGGTGCGGCTGTTCTCTGTCTCCATGTGCCCTGCGATTGGCTGGAAACCAGCACAGGGTGTGCCCCGCCTCCTGCCCGTTGACAGCTGGGATAGGCTCCAGCGCTCCCCGCGACCATCGTGAGGATAAGCGGTGAAGAAAATGGATGGTTGGACGTGGGGCGGCACGGCGGAGCAGCTGGTAAAGCGCTGGTCTCACGGCTCTGAGGACCCGGGTTCGATCCCGGTCCCACTTGTGTGGAGTTTGCATGTTCTCCCGGTGCCTGCACGGGTTTTCTCCCACATCCCAAAAAACATACAACATTAATTGGACACAAATTGCCCCTCGGTGTGATTGTGAGCGTGGCTGTTTGCCTCTATGTGCCCTGCGATCGGCCGGCGACCAGTTCAGGGCGTACCCTGCCCGGCGACAGCTGGGATAGGGGCTAAAAAGTCGTCCAAACTTCAAAGCAGTTGTCCCTTGATATTCGAGGTACGAGCTGTTCTTCTGCGCCTTTTTTTTTTCGTAAACAAAATTCAAGACGCGAGTGTTGCATGAGAGTGAACTCAACTTACTCTACAAGAAGCAAAATGCCATAGACGTGCCAAGGAATAGCTTTGTTTTAATCCTTTTGGTGACCAATATTTCGACACAAAAGACGCAGCAACACATGTAGATGGACAGCACAACAAAAAAAAGACTGTTACTGCAGTTTACAGAGGCCCTTATAGTAGATGTGAAAACTCCCCACTCCCCGCGACCCTCGTGAGGATAAGCGACTAAGAAAATGGATGGATGGATATACGGTATATCATTATCATTATATACCTTTATCTATTTGAGATAAATAAAAATGTGTATATTTTATAAAAGAAGTTTGTATTTGTGGGGTGGCGGAACAATCAAACACTTTTGAGAAAACAAAATACAGTTTTTGAGGGTGGGGGGGTAAAACTGAAAAAAAAAAAAAAAAAAAAACCTTGCGTTGACAAGTTAAGTGATGAGTGAAATGATCCTTACCGTGTCTCATATTGCCAATTATTAGAAATGGGCTTTGTGAATCACAACCGATTCACGATTTCTGCCTAGCAACCGGTATAGCGGCCCAGCAACAAAGACGAACTCTCCCTCGGAACAAACACAAATATTACAACAGGTGTTACCCGCTCATACGAAATACCAAAATATATTTGCATGTATTTTTTTTTTTTTTTCCCTCTGAGGACAGTGGATATAAATCAAAAAAGATGGAGAAAAAAAAAAATTCCGAGGGATTGGCAAGCTAGCATGTTAGCTTTGGGCTTTAGTCATTTGCATGGCAGTTTCTTTGAGCGGCGTGTGAAATTTCTTTTGGACGCCAAACAACAACGTCACGCCCGAGCGCCGGCCGGCTAATTCGAGTTAACGTCAACGCGGGTGAGTCATCGTCAACTGCAGGTGGCCCCTGTGTCAACAAGGGTCCGCTCGGCAAGCATCCCTTGCACCTTGAGGCAATGGTGATTTGGCGCGAGGTCAAAGGTCAAGACATTTGGTAAAGTTGAGTCCACAATGGCAAATTTTGAAATATGTTTATCGCTCCGGAAATCAATGACTTTGTTTGGACAGTGCTGTACGATGCTGTAAGCTATTAAGTCAAAGTAAGTTTGCCTGTTCTCCTCGTGCTTGTGTGGGTTGGTTTTCTCCGGGTACTCCGGTTTCCTCCCGCATCCCAAAAACATCCATCCATCCGTTTTCTTTACCGCTTATCCTCACGAGGGTCACGGGGAGCGCTGGCGCCAATCCCAGCTGTCAACGAGCACGCTGAACTGTTCGCCAGCCAATCGCAGGGCACATAGAGACAGACGACAGACGCACTCACAATCGCACCTTGGGGCAATTTAGTGTCCAATTAATGTTGCATGTTTTTGGGATGTGGGAGGAAACCCACGCAGGCACGGGGGGAACATACAAACTCCACACAGGCGAGTCCGGGATTGAACCCGTTACCTCAGAACTGTGAGGCCAACCCTTTACCAGGTGATCCACCATGCCACCATCCCACAAACATTCAAAGTTAATTGGACCCTCTAAATTGCCCCTAGGTGTGATTGTGAGTGCGACTGTTTGTCTCAACGTCTGCCCTGCGATTGGCCGGCAACCAGTTCAGTGTGTACCCCGCCTCGTGCTCGTTGACACCTGGGACAGGCTCCAGCACTCCCTGCGACCCTCGTGGGGATAAGCGGCAAAATGGAAAAAAAAAAAAAAAGCAAAAATGGATGGATGGAATATTATTGACAGCAAAAGTTGTACGATTTTAGAAAAAGATTCCAGGGAAATTGTCACATTTCAAATTACAAAAAAAAAATAAATATATATTTTGAAGAAAAAAGTATATATTTTAACAATGTACATTAAGAAGTAAGAAAAATTTCTTGAGAACAAATGTTTTATAGAATTGTTTTGGATTTTCAGGAAAATCATGTATTTTTGAGTGCTTGGGGAATAAAATGAGTCTTTTTCTACAGTATATCTTTTCAATGATGCTTGATGAAATAGTCATATTTTTGTATTTTTTAATATATTTTGGATTTTCAAGTTTTATACTATGTGGGGGGGAAATGTTTGCCCTGTTTAATATTTTTGAGGAAAAATGTATATTCCAAGTACAGTCATGTCATTATCCAAGCCGCTTATCCTCACAAGGGTTGCGGGAAAGCAGGAGCCTATCCCAGCTCGCTTCAGGCGAAGGGCGGACTACACCCTGAACTGGTCGCCAGTCTGTCGCAGGGCGGATATCGACGCCATCACTGAGCGCACCAAAGGCAGGCGTGTGTACCACTATACATTCATTTTTTTAGGGATTTGTTTTTCCTTGAGAAAAAATACATAGTTTCTAAAAAGAAATATAGACAAATGTCATATATTTCAAGGAAAAAAAAAACAAACTTATTTTTAAGATGGAATGAGGGCTATACGTTTGCAGCATCTTCTGCGTTCTTAGGAAATGTTTTTATGATGCCCGCGGCCCCCGACGGCCTCCTTCCTGGCCGCTAAAAGCCACATGACCGTTTTCCCGCCACGCTGCCGAGTGCCAGGAGCTCGCCCGTCAAGCAGATGTCACTTCCTTCCTGTCACCTTCACCCCCCCCCCCCCACCCCCTGCACTCCCAACTAACTCATGCAAACCTTTCCATTCAACTGACAGAACTGAAATTAAAAAATATATATATATATGCGTTACCCATGCCCCCCCCCCTCTTCATTTTTTTTTTTTTTTTTTAATTTGGCAACACTTCTATCTAAGCAGTCACTCACTTGTGTGCGCGTTGATGCGGGTTGAGATTAAGATCAGTGATTTCTAAATAACACATTTCAGTTGGCCTCCGGGAGAAACCCGTTTTGCATGATATCATCGCCACAATTTCACCCCCTGATATATATTTTTTTTTTGATATTTTCACGTGATACGCTCAGTGCTGACATGCTTTCCGTTTGCCTTGACAGCACTTGTCAAACACGGCGTGAAGCGCGATTGAGTACCAATGAAAGGTGTGAGGCAGATGCGATATCACTGAATCTTATGGACTTAAAAAAAAATTTAAATGATAAAAAAAAATCAATATTTGTACACGCGTGTGTATTCAGCCACACCTTTTAGTTTAAACACCTCATGAACGGATTGTTTTCTGCCTAATGTCATCTATCCACGTACTGGAAACATTTTTTTAGATACACTTGCATAAGAAAATATTAAAGTAATCTATTCTAACATTTACAAATAACTTTAAAGGATGCTGAATTAATAAATGATTATTATTGGGTTACGATTATATAATGTTTTTTTTCTGACAAAACAGCCGCAGCTCGTAAAAGGAGGAGTTGGCTAAATTTATATTTTCAAAAAGAAAAAAAAAAAAGGAATAGGCAGTAGCTCTAACAAGTCTACACACCCCTATCCTATACAAGATTTTGGTGATAAATGTTTCATATTTCTCAATTTGAGATATTTAAAAAAAAGGCCACATTTATTTGAGAAAAATACCTTTTCAGAAAGTTTCAAATAAACAAGTGTTAGTAATTTAGAAAAAAAAGGGCAATTTCAGATAACTTTTTTGGGGTATACTGTCAAGAATTTTTTTTAATATATAAGTATGCATAAATAAATCATATTTCCAGGTAGTAAAAGCATTTTGGGCGGTGAGGGGAATCTTGTGTGTACTATTTTACATGTAATATTCTTTTCTCCTGGCACGGTGACGCAGCTGGTAAAGCGTTGGCCTCACAGTTCTGAGGACCATGGTTCGATCCCAGCCCTCCCTGTGTGGAGTTTGCATGTTCTCCTCCTACCTGTGTGGGTTTTCTCTGGGCACATGCCGGGAACACCCCATCAGGTAGGCGTCCAGGGGGCATTCGGACCAGATGCCCCCAGCCACCTCATCTGGCTCCTCTCAATGCGGAGGAGCAGCGGCTCGACACTGAGCCCCTCCCGGATGACCGAGCTTCTCACACTATCTCTAAGGGAGAGCCCGGACACCCTGCAGAGGAAACTCATTTCGGCCGCTTGTATCCAGGATCTTGTTCTTTGGGTCAGGACCCACAGCTCATGCCCATAGGTGAGGATAGGAACGTAGATCGATTGGTAAATTGAGAACTTCGCCTTTCGACTTAGCTCCCTCTTTACCACAACAGACCGATACAAAGTCCGCATCACTGCAGACGTCTGTCGATCTCCCGCTCCATTCTTCCCTCACTCGTGAACAAGACCCCAAGACACTTGAATTACTCCACTTGGGGAAGGATCTCATCCCCGACCTGGAGAGGGTACACCACCCTTTTCCGACTGAGGCCCGTAGTCTCGGATTTGGAGGTGCTGATTCTCATCCCGGCCGCGAACCGCTCCAGTGAGTGCTGGAGATCACGGCTTGATGAAGCCAACAGAACCACATCATCTGCAAAGAGCAGAGATGCGACGCTGAGGCCACCAAAGCGGACACCCTCTACGCCTAGAAATTGTCCATAAAAGTTATGTATAAAATCGGTGACAAAAGGCACCCTTGGCGGAGTCCAACTCTCACCGGAAACGAGTCCGACTTATTGCCGGCAACGCGGACGAAACTCTTGACAGCGGTCGTACTGGGACCAAACGGCTCGTATCAGGGGGTTTGGTACCCCATACTCCCGGAGAACACCCCACAGGACCCCCTGAGGGACACAGTCCACAAAACACATGTAGACTGGTTGGGCGAACTCCCATGCACCCTTGATGACCATGCCGAGGGTGCAGAGCTGGTCCATCGTTCCACGGCCAGGACGAAAACCACATTGGTCCTCCTGATTCAGAGACTTGACTTCCTGACGGAGCTGCTGTTTGGTGCTTAAGCACAACCAACAGTCAGGACCAGTCCCCCTACCTGCAGGCGGAGGGACGCCACTCTCTCATCCACCGGGGTAAACCCCAACGTACAGGCCCCGAGCCGGGGGGCAATAAGTATCCCCACACCTGCTCGGCGTCTCTCGCCGTGGGAAACTCCAAAGTGGAACAGAGTCCGACCCCTCTCAAGAGTAGTGGTGCCAGAGCCCAGGCGGTGCGTAGAGGCGAGTCCGACTACATCTAGTCGGAACTTCTCGACCTCACGCACCAACTCAGGGTCCTTCCCTGCCAAAGGGGTTACATTCCACATCCCTAGAGGTAGTTTCTGTAGTCGGGGATGGGATCGCCGAGGTCCCCGCCTTTGCCCACCGCCCAGCTCACATTGCACCCGACCCCTACGGCCCCTCACACAGGTGGTGAGCCCATGGGAAGGGGGACCCACGTTACCCTTTCGGGGTGTGCCAGACCGAGCCCCACGGGTGCAGGCCCCACCTCCGGGCCTGGCACCGGGGGGGGGGGGGCAAGGGAAAGCTACGGTTTCAGATGAAAGCTGAAAAAACAACACTAGGGGACAAGAAACAACCTCTCACAGCAGCACGCTGACTTTTCCCATTTTATTCTCCATTCCAAAACACACTTTCAAAGCTTCCGTCTGTCATACTAATGATAAAAGTCGCTTCCATGAAAAAAAAAAAAAAACATTTGGTGCGTATTTTAAAAATCTTAAAGCTGTGAGTGAAACAAATCTTAATTCGGGGCTGGGGGAACGACGGAAGATGAAGATGCACCACGTTCCACGACAAGCCCCGCCCTCTCCCCTCCCCCCAAAAAAAAGAAAAAAAATTGAACAACAAACTTCATCCAATTTCTTGTTTGTGCAAACAGCAGGAACAGAACATCAGTGCCCAAATTCTCCCTCAAAGCAGAATCAGTGTCAACTTTTCCTTGGATTCACTCACTCATTCATTCATTCATTCACACACGCACACGCTTGAGATTTGAGTTTGATTTCTAGCACCACCCGCTGACCCGGAATACAAATAAATAACGTGGGTGATTTCGTCAGCGGATTCGGGGCAAATCGACAAACGGCAAACGAACGCAAGCGCGCGACCTTTTGTCGACCGAAAGCGACTCGCAAACACGGAACTGAAACGCGCAGACGTGGAAAAATACAACCACTCACCAGGCGAAATAGTTTTGTTTTTCTTTCCTCATGGCTTTTTCAACCCTTTCTCATTTTGTCTGCACGCTTTTGAAAGCCCACCCTCAAAACAAACAACCACACACTCTCTCGCTCACTTTATCCCGTGAAGTCGTAGCGTGGCCCCCTGTGCGGCCGCTGTCTTTGGGATGGTTTGTCTAAGCGGGGGGGGGGGGGGTGTTAAGACGACCAGTGTGACGGAGTAAGGTAAGCCTTGAAGTAATCGGATACGCGAGCGCGACGGGGAATCCAGGTGAACGGACGTGCGGACTTTTTAAGGCCGACGTTTTGTCAAGACGTCCGGGCGACGGCCGGTGTGTGTGGTGAACAGATGACCCAGATGCTTGGGGGTGGAAGGGGGAATAGAAAGAAAGCGTTCGCACATGCGGGCGAGAAAATTGGTCGCCGCTCCGGCCCCGCCCGGCCGCCGCCGTCCGCGTGCTCAGGGGGCATTTGTGGAGAGTCGTTAGAAAACAACAGTTCCTCCGCGCTCCCCTGTGAGGACTCCGAGAGGTGAGGGCCATTCTAGCTCTGTCCGAAGGGGTACGGTCCGTGAACACCCTGAAAACAAATAAGCAGACAAACACGATCGCCATCGCAAATCAGCTTTCCCCATTGAAATGAATGGAAACCACATTTATCCGTTCCTGAACCCGAGTGTTTATGGATATGCTTTTAGAGAAATAAATGAAGGTTTACAGTGTGAGAAAAATATATTGGAAGAAAATTACAGGGTATTATTTTCAATTTAAAAAAAAAAAGTATTTGGGGGGAAAAATGTGAATTTTGTACATTTTTTTTTTTAGTAGTATACCTTATAGAGATTTTAAAGATTTATTTTTAAAAGTCATGTTGAGAAAAAGTTGTACAGTAGTGCCTCGGTTCTCGACCACAATCCGTTCCAGAAGGCCGGTCCAGAAGTGAAATGTTCGAAATCCGAAGCGCGTTTTCCCATGACAATTAATGGAAAATGAAATAATGTGTTCCCAGCCTAAAAAAAAGTGGGGTTTTTTTTAGGCTCAGAACACATTATTTCATTTTTCAATATATTTATTTTTTTTAGCTTTTCCTGATAATAAACTGCATAGTAGAAATACATGTATAGTTTAAATACTTTATATAATCAAATCATTTAAGAAATATATGTATTTTTTGCTTCAAATGTATGCTTTAGTAGTAGAATATGCTAGGCTGGGAGTGCACTGCCGTATCTGTAGCGACTCGGCCCCCAGCCTTGTAAACCTTTTTTTTTTAAAATCAACAAAAGTGCAGAATAACTTTAAACAAACAAAAAACAAAGACAAATTGTTTTTTTATTTACACAGAAAGTAACATACAAAAAAATTAACTTGCAACTTGGAACAAAAGAAAAAAGCAATGCTAAACACTCAACTGTTTCAAATGCTCAAACTGTGGCTCGTTTATGAAAATAAGAAGCAAATTTTTGACTTCCTCCAAGATCTGTGGCCTCTGCTTGCTCAACACGGTTGCTCCTTTAGCAGCATCACTTGCTTTGGGGGCATCCTTGTGTTTCAGAATGGTGCTGATCGTCAATTTCACCATGCCGTAATCCCGCGATAGCTCAGAAACACGCACGCCAGATTCGTGTTGGCTATCAAATTCTTTTTAAAGTCGACAGTTTTACGCACCACTTTCCTTTTTTCAGCCCCAGCAGTTCGACTTGCCTTCTTTTGAGCCATGATTGGGGTTTAATATTGCTCAAAAAGACGAACCGGGACACACGTCCCGTGAAGTGGATCAACTGGTTGCGTCCCGCACGTTACGTCTTTTCCGGTTTGTTTCGGGGGTGCGTCCGAATTCACAATAACAAATCGTCGTGGCGTTGGGAGTATCGATTTTCGTTCGAAAACGGAAGCAAAAAAAAAAACAAATCTCAAAACTTTCGTTCGAAAACCAATTTGTACGAAAACAGACGTTCAAAAACCGAGGTACCACTGTATACAGTATTGGGAATAAATTGTAAAACCAACAAATACGTTTATAAGACACTGCTCAAAGCGTACCTGTCCGCGCGGCACCGGCGTCAGATTGGCCCGCATGCCGTTCGCCGCCCTGTTGGCGGCGTTATTTTGAGACGGCGTGCTCTCGCCGTCGCCTTCGCCGCCGCCGTCTCGCTTGTTCTTGTGCGGCGAAGCGAAAGGGTTGAAGTCGTCCTGCACGTCGCGCTGAGGCTGCGTGTTGAACTCGGTCTCGAAGGACGACAGCTGCTGCGTGACGCCCAGGAGGCCGCCCACCTCCACGCTCAGGATCACCCAGATCACGTCTGGCCGCAAACGACGAGCACACATGCATGTCGTTATGCCACTTGTATGATGACAATGCCATCAACCGGGTTAGTACTTAGCAAGTATTGTGTAGAGCTGCTAATGCTGCATCTGAAACATACCACCAGGGCTAATAAAGTCTCAAAATGAAACCTACTTTGGAACGGCTTGTTTGAAACTGCAATCCTAAATTGAGACCTGTCTAAGACCCCGGACTCAAATCCCTGGCTTGAAACTGTCATTTTAAACCCTAACCAGCGATGGAATCCGTAATCCAAGTTTAGAAACCTTCCTTTTAAACCCCAACCCTCGTTTGAAGCATAATACAGCCTTTTTTTTTTCCCCAAAAACAATAATGAATAACTCATTTATTTGAAAATGCCTTTCCACCGCACCGCACCTCCGTAGAACAAGCCGCTGGCGGTACACATCCTCCACTGGCCCTGGTACATGCCGGGCGAGGCGGGACTTCTCATCTGCACGCTGACGTCGGCCACTTCCCGGGGCTCCAGAGACTTCACGATCACCGTGTTGACGTGGCCGAACTGGTCGCCGCCGATGTACTTGAGGCAGACGCCCGCCGGCCATGACTCTGCGCCTGCAGCAGTGTGGGAAGACCTTCACAGAATGTTCACAAATGTGAGGCGCCGGCTCACTTTGCAGTGAGTGACTCCCACTTGACTTCAATTAAAAACCACAAAAAAAAAAAAAATTGTTGTGTTTGGGTTTGTGCCATCAATTATGTGCTAAATGTTTTAGCCCCCCGCCCCCAAGTCCAGTTGTGAGCGCGAGATGGTGCCAGCGAATTGCACATCAAGCGGTAGTTAGTGAAAAATCCTTTAAAAAAAAAAAAAAAGAATTGCAGCAACACATGTAGACAGACAGTATTAACAACAACAGTATTGTTACGTTATCACAGACATTTACAGTATTCTATATGCTCTGACAAATATTACGACAGGTTATTGAGCATTTTGTCTTCTTCAAGTAGAAACGTATTTTTTGTCTTAAGCTTCGGCGGCAGGTACCTGCAGCCTTTATGACTACTTGGATCCTTGAAACAAGGCTGATATCAACCCGATACCGATACCTGGTTTCAGCACTCGCCCATCCCGAGTATGTATGTAATATACTGCCCCCTGGTGGCCACAGTGTGCAACCCAGAAGCTGACATACACTATTAAAGTTTGACATTTTTATATACATCCATACATTTTCTTAGCCGCTTATCCTCACAAGGGTTGCGGAAGTGCTGGAGACTATCCCAGCTGTGAACGGGCAGGAGGCGGGGTACACCCTGAACTGGTTGCCAGTCAATCGTAGGGCACATAAGAGACAAACAACCATTTGCACTCACAATCACACTCGGGGGCAATTTAGAGTGTAAAATTAATGTTGCTTGTTTTTGGAATGTGGGAGGAAACTGGAGTGCCCGGAAAAAACCCACGCAGGCACGGGGAAAACATGCAAACTCCACACAGGTGGGGCCGGGATTTGAACCCCAGTCTTCAGAACTGTGAGACCAATCCTTTACAACTGCCGCACTGCGCCGCCCCATCTTTATATATCTTTTCATAAAACAGAAAACTGTTGAGAACAATTTTTCTCAATTTAAAAAAAAAAAAGACTAAAC
Organism: Syngnathoides biaculeatus; assembly: GCF_019802595.1. NCBI lineage: Eukaryota > Metazoa > Chordata > Actinopteri > Syngnathiformes > Syngnathidae > Syngnathoides > Syngnathoides biaculeatus. Next base: position 24,163,710 of record NC_084649.1, read on the forward strand.
ATTGCAAGGGGGGCGTGGGGTTACCAAACATTTGATTTGTGCAAGAATTACGTACTCATAACTGGAAATATTGAGCAAAAATGTGCCACAAAAATGTTTTTTTTTGTAAGCAGGGCGAATCGGAATTGGCATGTATTTGGCCTCCCGGACGTAGATCCGAGTCCGCTCGCCACGCAAGCACGACAAGAGCGAGGCGTACCCGAGTTCTGTATCCTCCAGGTCTTCGTGAAGGGCGTGTCGGGCGGCACCGACTCGCCCTCGCCGATCGTCACGTCTTCCACGAACGACATGGACGGCGTGTTGATGCTGGGACTCTCAAAGTCGTAATAAGCGCCGATGGCAGCCTGGAGGTTCCTGGCGGTGGCGGGGAAAAGATGGAACGTGTGAGGATGATGCTAACGCTAGCAGGGATTTGATGCTTCACTGTTAGATTTGGTGGAAACCTTCGAAAACCCTAATTTTAAACCCCAATCCAGGTTTAAAATGCTCATTTGTTAACCCTGCTTTGAAACCCTATCATAAAACCCTACTTTTAAATGCTAAACCTTGTTTTAAAGACTACTTTCAAACCCAAATCCGGTTTTAAAAATCACACTTTGAAATGCTAACCCTGGCTTGAAACCCTACTTTTAAAACCCTAATTGAGGTTTCAAAGTAGCGATAATAGATTACAAATAACTTGAAACCCTGAGCTTGTCTCAGTTGAAAACCTAAATTTTGCAAACTTAATTTCAATTAAATTTAACATCAGTGACTTTTATAATTTGAAAACATCATAATAAATGTATCGTAAACCTTGTTTTTGTTGTTTGGGACCAGTGTGAGGGATCTACTTCAATTTTTTTAAAAATTAAGAGTGGAGATGATTTTTGAAATTTACACTTGAGGATTCTATTTAGCTAACAAGATACAAATATGTATTTGTTCATTCAAAACAAGTGCCAATGTTCTTCCATTTAGTTTTATTTCAGCACGGCATGAATTTTTCCTATAAATAAAACGAATGGTATGTTTGTCATTGATGTGAAGAAACTTTGAGATACACGTATTACATGGGCATTTATTCCGAACACTTTTAAAATCTAATTTAGAAATGTGAAACTTTATTCGCGGCACAAAACGTAAAGGGAATCTTTTTGGGTGGTTTTTTTTTTTAGATTTTTCAAATTGTATTTTTTCCGCCATCGCAGCAGTCACGACCGGTGACGTCACCTCGCGTACGTCACGTGGCTGACGTAACGTCGAGCGAGTGGTAGCCCGAGCGCGGGCTAGCTCAAGCGGACGACGACTCGCAGGGTTTTAATGAACCCGCTCGGCGACTGTTCACGTTCCAAACTTTCCGTTTAACGCGCCCGGCGCGCTTCTTGGACGCCGCCCGCAGGTCGTTTCCAGCGAACGAGCCGTGAAATAAACCGAAAGTAACTCGGCGCCGTGTGTCTTCGCCTCCATTTTATTAGCACGTCGACGTGAGCCAAGCGGGCTCGTTTTATGCGGCGAAGTCGCCGTCTCCCCGTGACAACACAACACGCCAGCGGCAGAGGGGTTGTGGGGGTGCGGGGGTGCGGTGGTGGCCCTCCTCCCCTTCCTCCACCCCCGGACTCACCAGTTGGTCATGTCCAAGAAGAAGGCGCAGCCGGCGGGGTTGAGCTGGAAGCCCAGCAGCCTCTGGAACTCCGTGATGAGGACGTCCTTGTCCGTGGTACCCATGCAGCTGAACTTCTGCATGAGCTCCGCGTCCACGTCCATGTCCGTGCCCTCCATGAGGGTGGCCGGGCTCGGTGGGGTGAGGGGGAACCCTCAGTCTCTCTCTCTCTCAGTCGGGTCCGAGGCCTCGCCGTCTAGCCATAACAAGCTCCTCGAGCGCCACAACAACAAGCGTCAATGCGCATGGCACGACAAGGGGGACGAAGTTTGACGTTGCAACGGCCCCGCGCGTCACCTGCGCCAATCACGTCGTGGCAAATGACGTCATCTGTTGCTATTTGGAGCCCTGCTGCGATTGGCTCTTCACCCGTGCTGGCAAAAAGGTTCTTTTTGCAGCCAAGCACCTGACACGTGAAGGGAAAAATATCCGATTTTTGCTGACACTGCGGCTTTATAATTATATATTCCGTCACTTCATGTTGTGTGTTCAGTGTGCGAAAGAGTTAATCGGCAGTCTTCCCGAACCAGGTCTAATTTCCATCATTTTGGACAACCTCTCGAAGCCAAATTTACGGACGGCCATTTTATTGTTAATTTCCCTCCATTTAAACTCTTCGATAATTGCAAAGGCAATTTATTTTTTATTTATTGTTCAAAATATATATATTTTCAATTTGTCACTTTCATGTTTTTAAGCAGTAGTTCAACGTTTGCGTTATATATCGGACTTGCCGCGGATTTTTTGTCGGAACAATTGTGTGCAGGACACATTCCTGGTGGGAACCTTTATTGGGAACATCGGAGTGGCGCTTCACTTCGCTTTCTCCGTTGAAACATGCCGAAGTAAGTCGATTTCATCTTTTGATTATGGTGACTAAACATTTTCTCCTCAACTTTCGAACAATAAATCAATCGGTCATATGTCTTAGTAGTGGAGTTTCCGTTAAATTTCGACGGTACGAATCGACCGGGTTTCTATTAAGACACCGCAAGCTTTCTTCCGGCTCCGTCTAATTTCTGGAGCCAATTTCACTGCGAAGAGAATTGTTGAGAATAATTTGTGCGTGATTTAATTATTGCTCGGTTATACTTGAACCACAAATATCTCGTTAGTAGCTCGATGCTATGAGTCGACTTAAAACCCGGTGGGGATAGCTGTAGTATATTATAAATTTATATAGAGATTGTGTTAGACGCTAGTCAACTTCCTTTGTCAGTACATTCGATTGAGAACCAAAAATTCTCCTTTTTGAACTTAATGAAATAACGCAGTTTTATTTAATTTTCTATATTTTTATTTTATTACCTGAGCAGATTTGTAGCCAGTTAAAAGAAACAATATTTGGTGCTGTTTTCAGGATGATGTTTAACATGTAGGAATTAGCACCAAATGATCTTAACTGTGTCTAAATCCGTTTTCAAGGCAACTACTTACTGTAGCCGAACGACGTATTAAAAAATGGGATTTAATCAGTGAAAATTTGGCATAATATAAGAATATTATATCAGGAAATAAATGTGCCGTGACTGTTTATAAAAATGAATGTTATTTCTTTGGAATATCGTTCTCCAGGTTTTACTGTGACTATTGCGACACCTACCTGACCCACGATTCGGTAAGCGCGGGGGGGGCATCACGGTTTCCATAACAAACGCTGACCCGTACATCTGTTAAATCCATTTTTAACTGTGATTCTTCAGCCGTCGGTGAGGAAAACCCACTGCAGCGGGAGAAAACACAAAGAAAATGTCAAGGACTACTACCAAAAATGGATGGAAGAGCAGGCCCAGAGCTTGATCGATAAAACCAGTAAGCAAATCGGAGTTTTAAAGATTGCGTTAACCCGAAAGAAATTTGTAACAAATACTTAACAAGGTGCTACATACAAGTTGTCCTTTTTTTGTTTGTTTGTTTGTTTTAAACAGCTGCTGCGTTTCAGCAAGGAAAAATCCCCCCCACGCCATTCACGGGTGCCCCCCCTCCTGGTAAGTTAGCACGGAATCAAACTTGTGACACATCAGACTTGGTTCATTCAAACCAAGTGACCGCGAGGGGCTTTTTCGCCCCGTGTACAACAAATTACGGAAGAAATATAGATTTTGTGGACAGCCCTGGTCACCAGCTGAGCGACACAATGTAACAGAACATTTTTTCATTGGTTGTTTGTAGTTTTGCTGTGTTGACAGTACACAGGCGGACTGGTACTGTGCTACTCGCACCACCACAACCGTTGCAGTCTCTGCAAAGAAGACGTATCACAAATAAGTACAGTTTGTGAATATTTGTTTCCACTGTGGCGATTTAAGTTGACGGTGAATATTTTCATTCATCTGGGTCATTTCAACATTAGCTAGCTTAATATAGCCTGCTATTGTTGGTTGGAACATATTGCAAGGCTCCCGGAAGTGGTTAAGGGTAGATGCAGCCGCCGTCGTACCGTAATTTCCGGCCTATAAGCCGTGACTTTTCCCAAACGCTTTCAACCCTGCGGTTTATGCGGCTAATTTTTGCTTTATTTTATTTTTTTCTAACGGCCGCAAGGGTGCACTCGAGAGGAAAAGGCAAGAGTGAGACCAGTGGAATATGTGTGCCGTGGAAGTGACTTTTACCGGTCGGGCCCTGTTAGTGCTGCTTTTTTTTTAACTGTTAGCGCAACTAGTGTTAAACTCTGTGTACCGTCTTTCTTTGTAAAGATCTCGTTTCAATGTGGGCACTGGCGGGTTTTACACAACTGCGGCGTATGTACTTACCAAATGGTATTTCCTTCACAAATGTACTGGGTAAGGCTTTTAACCAGGTGCGCTCTGTAGGCCGGGAATTACGGTACTTAAAACCCATCCGTGGGCAGTGTGCCATTTTTAAGACATCATGATTTTCACGCATTATATCCTTCAGAATATCAAAATATTGAAGTGTTTTTAATCTGATTCTGGATTTTGGCACGATCTACTAAAAAAAACGAAGTACCCTCTCGTGGGCAGCGTCCCATTTTTGGGATGAGATTATAAATGAGTAAATTTATCATATAACTTAACCATAAATGAAAAATAACTTATTTCCTTGATTGTGGCCTGTTGGGAGACTTTCATCTCTAAGGCAAAAAGTTGCCACCCTGCCCATGAATGGGTTAAATCGTTTTGTCGAACGAGCCAATAAAAGAACCGTGTAATACAATTGGTACATGAGCTGCTCGACACGCCAACGGTCTACCTTGAGCTCCCAAAAACTCTTATAGAGCGGCGTTAAACACTTCTTCAGCCATTTAACGGAGTCCGCTCCAGTGGCGCCGAAGAAACAACTTAAAATGTCGTGGTTTGACGCAGGGGGTCCGCCACGTCCAGGGATGCTGCCCACCCCACCCATGGCAGGTCCTCCTATGATGCCCATGATGGGGCCTCCGCCACACGGGATGATGCCCGGCGGACCCGGTAAGACTTTTTTCCTTTTTATTAATTTAGGAAGTAGTCGTTTAAACGTTTTGAAATCTCACTCACTCCCGCCATCATGTCCGCGGGCAGGAATGCGGCCGCCGATGGGAGCGCCCATGCAGATGATGCCGGGACCACCTCACATGATGCGTCACCCTCGACCCATGATGATGCCAGTCAGGCCGGGCATGATGAGACCGGACAGATAAGGCCGGCGTCGGGGATATTTGCTGTCGTCGTTAAGCGTCGTTGCCACAAGGAGGCGCTGCAGAGTGACGACAAAACAACCCCCCCCCATTCAAAGTTTCAACCTTTCCATATTGCCTGTCATGTATTTATTCCTACATGATACTACCAGACACTCAATTTGGATCGACGATGTTTTGCGCTAGTGGTCTCGTCACTCTGCAGAGACACCAATTAGTACGTGGAATTTTTATTTTCAACATTTTTATTGCAATACTTTTCCTTTTTCATGTTTCGCTGCTTTGAGGAATAAAGCAGTCATTTAAAAACGTCAATGTTTTGCCTTTCTCCTTTTCACAATTAATTCCAAAGCTATACAAGTAAATAATAATAAAGTACAAGTAGTAAATAATAATAATAATACAATTACAGTGGTAGCTCGGTTTTCGAACAAATCAGTTTTTGAATGAAAATTTTGGGATTTTTTTTTTTTTTTTTCCCTTTGGTTTCCAAACGAAAATTGGTATTCGAACGCCCTGACCAGGTGACCCACGACGATTTGTGCTTTCGAACGCACCCCCGAAAAAAAATGGAAATGACGTAACGCGGGCGACGCAACCAGTTGACCCACACACTCCTCTGTATGCAGACATGTCCCGGTAGTGACTTCTTCCAATTGAGCAATATTAACCCCCAATCATGGCTCCAAAGAAGGCAAATGGAACTGCCGGTGCTGAAAAAAGGAAAGTGGTGAGTAAAACTGTCGACTTCAAGAAGGATTTGATAGCCGAATACGATTTTGGTGTGTGTGTTTCTGAGCCATCGAAGAAGTAAGGCATGGCGAAATCGACGGTCAGCACCATTCTGAAACACAAGGATGTTGTCGTTTTTTCTACATTACGTACTTTCTGTGCAAATAACCCCCCCCCCTCATTATTGCTTGTTTAAAGTTATTCTGCATTTTTTTTTTTTTTTTTTAATAAAGATTTACAAGGCTGTGGGCCGGGTCGCTACAGATACGGCAATCCACTCCCAGCCTAGCATACTCTACTGCTCAGGCATACATTTTAAGCAAAAAAATTAATAATAGATTTCCTAAATTATTTAATTATATGAAATATTTAAACTATACATGTATTTCTACTATGCAATTTATTATCAGGAAAAGATTTTTTAAACAAAACATTTTTTAGGCTTGGAACGCATTATTTCATTTTCCATTCATTGTAATGGGAAAACGCGCTTCGGTTTTCGAACGTTTCACTTTTCAATCGGCTTTCTGGAACATTGTGTGGTTGAGAACCGAGGCACCGTTGTAAATATATCTTTGCAAAGATAATGCTCAATTTGTGTAATTTGTAGTGTGCAGTACTATAAAGGGTGTCAAATTAATTTCAGCTGCGGGCCACATTGGATTTTTTAATTTAATTTTATTTTTTTGTTGAGAAAGATTGCATTCCTTGATCACCAACTTCTGTGGCTGAATAGTTTTAAAAAAAAGATTGAATGAAAAATGTATCTTTAAAATTGGTTTGTTGCCCCCAGCCCCCAACACCACTCATATCCATTGGATAAATTAAAACATAAGACAAAATAAAATTTAGGACTCACACTCCAGAAAGAAAGTCCAGATTTTATGAAGACATGTTTTCCTTCAGCCACAAAATGACGTAGCGGACCCCATCTCGTCTCTGGACCTGGAGTTTGGAAACTGCAAAATTTAGAAACCACGTTTATTATTATGCATTATTATAATCTCCAATAATAAAACGTTAAATTAACACCTGTGACTCCAATCAAAACAGAATTAAAGGCAGACTTTCTACCAATTGCACGCAGGAATATAATCCTATTCTTAATCCTACCGAAGTGCATTCTGGGAAAATATTAAACTTTCCCGAGGTCCGTGTGGAATATTAATTGTCACAAAAGTACGTGATGGATCGAAAATGTCAATCTTTCATTCTTTCCATATTGTACTACATAATCTCAATTTCAATATTATAAAACCTCCCCTACAGATGGCGCCAGAGAGTCATAATGGCCTGACTCAACTAAAGATGACCAATTATCGAAACCTGTGTGACGCAGTAATGAAGTCATAATTATAGACTTTGAGCGCATAAATATAAAACAAACCAATGGGGGGAAAAAACTGTACGCCGTTAAGTGAACGTGCCTTTGTGTACCAGGGCCACTCTGCACCACATCTGTCATTTTTGGAACCGGAGCACATGGACGTTGTCACGTGGTGGTCACTGAGCGCCAAGCGATGCATTCATGCACATTTTATGTAAAGTGTCTGTCACGTGACCTGATAAAATATAGATATATGAATATTCAATGCGGAGCTTTTATTCCTATGAAGGGGGGTGACAGACATCAGAGACCGCAAAAACTTCATTAGGTGTAACTCGAGCGCTATCCGAGGGCCGAGTGGCCGTGAGGTAAAAATAGGATATAAAGGGAAATTTAAGAAAAATGGAATAATTACCAGTGAGTTATTAGACAATATGAAATCTGGCATCCCACAGGGTTGACTTTTAAATCCTCTAACTTTTAATGCATTTGATAGATTATTATTATTTCTATCTATCCCTTATCCGAGCCACTTATCCTCACAAGTGCAGCTATCTTCGGACAGGGTACGCCCTGAACTGGTTGCCAGACAATCGCAGGGCACATAGAAAAAAAAAAAAATAGTAATTTGCACACACATTCACACCCAGGGGCAATTTAGAGTCTCCAATGATTGCATGTTTTTGGGATCCATCATCCATTTCCTTAGCCGCTTATCCTCACAGGGGTCACGGGAGTGGAGCTATCTTCGGGCAGGAGACGGGGTACGCCCTGATCTGGTTGCCAGCCAATCGCGGGGCACATGAAAAAAAAATGATCATAATTTGCACTCACATTCACACTTAAGGGCAATTTAGAGTCTCCAATAAATGCATGTCCATTCATGCTTCCATTTTCTTAACCGCTTATCCTCACAAGGGTCACAGAAGTGATGGAGCCTATCCCAGCTCTCAACTGTCAGGAGGCACGGTACGCCCTGAACTGGTCGCCAAAAAAAAAAAAAAAAATTGCAGAGACAAACAGCCGCACTCTCAATCACACCTAGGGGCAATTTAGAGTGTCCAATTAATGTTGCGTGTTTTTGGGAAGTGGGTGGAAACCGGAGTGCATACCCGGAGAAAAGCCACACAGGCACGGGGAGAACACGCGAGCTCCACACAGGCGGGTCCGGGATCGAACCCGGGACCTCAGGACAGCGAGGCCAACGCCTCCTCTAAAACCACACCAAATAGTACATTTTAACATAATAATTGTAAAATTGTTGCGTAATTGTTGGCTGGTCCTTGTGACTTAAGGAAAAGTCAGCAGTTCGGGCTTGGGTGCAGATGCTGACAGATGAATATTTAACGCGCTTATTCATAAAACATGTCCGCACAGCAGCAGGTGAAGGAGGAGGATCACAGCGAGTGTCCACGCGGTGCCCGGCGCTGGTGGGCGGCCCACGAGGGGGGTTTGCGGTGGGCGGGACGCGGGCTACGCCCAGTGAGGCAGAAAATGGAGGAAGCGGAGCATGCAGTCACATTTTGCTCTAGCGATCATTTTTCATGTCGCAATTTCTCAAGATAGAGTTGTAACTTGACAAGAATAATGCTGAATTCCTTTGATTTTTTTCGATCGTGGGCGGGGGGTGGGGGGGTGGTTGTAATTTTACAAGTCCACTATAATACTGTCATTTAAATAAATTGGTGGCGTAATTGATTGAGTTAATTAATCCCACAAGAGAATTTGAGCAATTAATGGACACTCATCTGAGCGCTACAGTAGAATGTGATGCATGGTGTCCCTCAAGGGTGACTTATAGGTCCCCTAACTTCTAATCAACACTCAAAGAATGAATATTTTAATTGAATCAAGTCAGATTTCCACGAGGATGAATCTTTTTGAAAATGTTTTCAGCATTGTAATTACTATTACTTAGAAATAAGTCATTTTACAAGACAGCGTTTTTTTAAGAAAATTTAAAAAATAACATACTTTCATTAAGTGTAAATTTCATGTATGTTTCTGTAATGAATTTTAATTTCAAAAACCCTTTTATCCTTTTTTGGAATGGTGTTGTTATATTAGCCTGTCATTTTTTCCCTCTCATAATAAAGCGTTATTTTTGTAAAACGATCATATTGCATGAATCCGTTTATTTTTCAGAGAAAAATACATTTTGTTTGTCATATTTTGTCCAGTGTCCAGTTTACAAGAATAAGACATTGAGATGAAGTCAAACATATTCTATTCAGTTGCATTCAATTCCAATCAAATCCCCATCAGAATGAACACAACATGCACTAATAGATTTTAATTTTTTTTTTTTTTTAAAAAAGAATATTTACTGCCATAAATCCAAAGAAAAAGAAAAAGTCAACGGTGTGATGCTCTGTACGCTGGGGTCTTGGACTAGTGTATTTGTTTATATTTTGGGGCACATTTGAACTTTCGCTGAACGACACGCTTTGTGGAGTATTTTTGTTTGTTGACGAGGAGCTAAAATTGGAAAAAAAAGCTGATCCATTTTTCATGTGGCCTCACCTCTGATGAGAGCACTTCAATGTTTTATCATCACCTCGGACATACGCCGCATCTGGTCCTGAGCGCCGCGGAAAAGCATTTGCGGATTTGTTCCTCTTCCTCCTCCCAAACGCCACAGGTTCATGCTCTCTATAAAAATCCATCCATCCGTTTTCTTAGCCGCTTATCCTCACGAGGGTCGCGGGGACTGCTGGAGCCTATCCCAGCTGTCAACGGGCACCCTGAACTGGTTGCCGGCCAATCGCAGGGCACATCGAGACAAATAGCCGGACTCACAATCACACCTAGGGACAATTTAGTTTCCAATTAATGTTGCATGTTTTCGGGATGTGGGAGGAAACCCACGCAAGCATGGGGAGCAAACTCCACACAGGCGGGGCCAGGATCAAACCCCTGACCTCAGAACTGCGAGGCTAACACTTTACAGCTGATCCATCGTCCCACCCATATAAAAAAAATATCATCCATAATCAGTCACTCACATCTGAAAAATGTACGGGTGTGGTCAGTCATGCCCGCAGATATAAAGTTGCGGGTGTGTGTTCCGTTTGTAATAATGAGTGTACCCCTTTAAGAGCGGAGGGGGGCGGTGTCAGGTAAACTAGAAAGTAGAAGTAGGCTGAGCAGGTAAAGACTCAGTTTAGAGGGAGGATTGGTCAAGATTACAGAAAATAAGCGACGACTTTCAATATCTATGTATTTCTACTCGGAATAAATTTTACACACGTGACTTTTCACGCTCGATAGCGCAGATTTACGCAAATCCTTAACTGTATAATACAAGATTTTTGTAACAATGACCATCATTTTATGGAATAAATCTCGCCAGAATAAAAGACTTGAGACAAAGGCTTCATTTAACCCGGATGAAGTCACTTTTTCATAATCTTTCAAGAATAAATCGTGATCGAGTGAGAATATTAAAATTAACCCAACAAATTACATTTGTGGATTCTTTAAAAAAAAAGAAAAATAACAGACTAATGTGAATCAAATCTTAAAATCGGAATAAAAAGTAGTAATGCCACAAGAATGAAGATTTTTTTTTTTTAAAGAAAAATGTCATAATCTATATAAAGTTGAAAGGCATAAAAATGCAAAACCTACGTAGATCTGCGCAGGCTGAGGAATGTCAAGGATCTCGTCAAGTTAAACTATAGCACAAATTTCTTTTCTTTTCTTTAGTTTATATAAATAAATATTAATAAAGTATTCTTGGAAGATTTCTGCATTTTCTAAAAAAAAAAAAAAAAAAAACTGGGTTTTTTTTCCGTCATCTTTTTTTTTTCCGTCCTCACAGAGAAACTAAAGCGAGGTGCACAATTAGCAGTTCCCTTCATGATAATTGCGGCAGAAAAAAGAAGCCAAAGCGAGGAGTGTTTTCCCCCTGACCTCCGAGTCCTCAATTATTGTTCCCGTCTGCGCTTCTCTATCTCCTGGGCAGACGCTCCTTTTCTCCGCCGCTGTCAGTCAACAAGTTGGAAAAACTCATTTGGCGTTGAAAAGGGGAAGCGCAATCTGCTTACCGCCGCGCTCTTTTGTTCAAAGTCAGCGCTTTTCCTTTGTCGTACGAGGCGAGCGCTTGTTTTATTTTAACGTTGCGCGGCTTTTGTGTGCGAGAGCTTGAGCGAGAAAGACAGCGCAGTGCACGGAATGGTGACGTGACACGATGTCTTCTCTTCAAGTGGGAAGAATCAAATTGAAAGGATTTTCGGTTAGCTAGCATGGACTTCGTATAAAAGTGTCAATTTTATTTAAAAACACTTCGTTTTTGTCATACAACAATCCAGAAAAGGCCCCTACTTCTGGTTGACCCAGTTTTGTACCTGCTTTATCCATATTTGGGTAAGATCAACCCCTATCTTCTGATTGGTTGCCGAGCGCGGGGACTCGGTAGCGAAAAGGGACTGCGGAGTTGATGATGATAATAAAGTTGTACCGTAATTTCCGGCCTACAAGCCGCGACTTTTTTCCACACGCTTTCAACCCAGCGGTTTGTGCGGTGGTGCGGCGCTAGGGTTAGCACACATGGCAATAAACCTCAATACACAGAAAGCGTTTAACGCTAGCGTGGCGCTAACGCTAGTGCCGCGGTAGCGTTAAACTCTTTCTGTACGTTAGCGCCACGCTAGCGTTAAACACGCTGTGTACCGAGGCCTATAACAAGGTGCGCTCTGTAGGCTTGGAATTAAGGTAATTGTGCAATAAATTTTTTTTCGGGGGATGTCATCAGACTTTTTTAACAATAAACAATAATTTACATGACAATTAGTCATATTTGTTGGGGGGTATAATTTCTGACACATTGTAATTTGTCAAGAACGTCATTTCTAAAATAAGAACTCAATCTTTTGTGAACGAAATTGTAATTTTACAAGAATAAAGTCATATGCGAGAACAGGGGTGTCAAAGTCATTTTTGTCGCGGGCCACATTGTACTTGCGGTTTCCCTCAGAGGGCCGTTATGGCTGTAAAGTGAGAAAAATCTTTAATACACGAAAATTATGAACTAGTTTTGGAATCATATATCAAGGGTAATGGGGTTTTCCAACTAATGTTGTTTGGTAACACAAAAATGCTTGTGATATCTCAATGTTATCATTTATGATATGACAATATAAAATTTTGGTATAGATTTGAACAAAAAAAATCATGATTTGCCTCCGCAGTACTCATAAAATCACGCGGCGGGCCGGATCTGGCCCCCAGGCCTTGAGTTTCCCCCCTGTGTGCTAGAATGTAATGTAAAACGTTAGCTCCGCTTCGCTAAACATGGATTCATAAAATATTCTTGTTTGTATTTCCAGTTATGGGGAAAATTCCTCCACAATTGAAAACAAACCCATTTGAGGGCTTACCTTTCATGTTCAATGTTGACACTGTTTCGCTCGCGTCCTGTAGGTGGCAGTAATGTGAAAATCCAGGTGCTTTGCCAACCTGGCCCACAAAAGAAAAAGACACATCAGCGGTTTGTTGACTCAAAAGTAAAAAATACAACACCTCAACTAGGTAGCTTCAAAAATAACGATACTAACGGCTCAACTGTGTGAGACATAAGTGATTAAAATTGATTTTTGCAAAAAAAAAAAAAAAATTATACAATTTAAAACAAGACACAGAGTATTATCGTCTAAAAGAGAAAAGTGCAGTCATCGAAACAGAGTGACTATAAAAGTGCTGTGTGGCTTTGGAGCTTTCCAAAAGTGTTTAAAAAAAAAAAAGGAAAAAATTCCGCTCATACAATGTGAAGGTCACAGTCTATTTTTAAGGGAAGCTCTTTTAAAGCCTGGGAGATTCTACGAGAGTTAAAGTTAGAAAGGCTAAAAGCCCGAGCGCCGGGTCGACGCAGACCGAGGACCATTAAACAAACAACAAAGTTTGACGCCGGGGCCAGAGAGACAAAACTTTCCCCCCCAGAATCGGTCACTTTTTTTTTTTTTTTGTTTCCCCACGATGACGACAGCTACGTATTATTGCTGTGTTCCAAAAATGTCATTGGAAAAAAAAAAAAAAAAATCACGATTGTGACGTTCACTACAGGTGGCGTAAAAGATTAGACTAAACGGTTCCGTCTTTGGTTTAGCCGAAGAAGAAATGGAAGAAGCCCGGCTAAGGGTTAGCTTTGGCGCGGGACGCCGGGGTTGAGCGCACACGTCCGGATTTGCCTGCCTCGCTATCGGTAAGCGCGTACCCCGCTTTACGAACGACATACATGACACAAAGAAATCTCATTATATGTATCCGATACGTCACGTCATATGTACTGTACCTTGAAAATTTGAGGTTAATCATCCATCATTTAATGGTGTTTTGAGCAGATTTTTATCGGCAATTACGAATTTCCACCGGCGTCGCCATTTCGGCGAATCACATGACCTGACGTGTGCGGATGTGTCGTGTCATGTGCGCAGACAAAGAAATCCTCGCCAATTTGTAGCGTCTTCACATGCGGTACCGCCACGATCGGACACGGTAAAATACCTTACTGTTATCGTGAAATTTTGCCATAATTCGGATAGAAATAATCCGCGGAATGTTCGGTGGCACATTCTGCGCGGTAAGAAAAAGAATTGTTTAAGGACCGGAAACCGGAGTGCCCGGAGAAAACCTACGCGTAGTGGGACTTGCGTCATTCCCGTCCAAAGAACCATCCGAATATTCAACATTATTGACAAGCCGCAGGTTCGGGCTTCCGGCCGCTCCACCCTGAGAACGTCCGATCTCATAAGATCTCGGGACCGAAGCGGTTTGGCCCCGGTATGCGTTCCCAAAGTGGGGTCTACGGACCCCCAGGGGGTGAAAAACGTCTTTCCAGGGGGTCCGCGGCACCAGGTCTGAGACAGAGTAATAAAAATATATTTTTCTGAAGAAAAGAACGACACATTTTTAAAAAATGTCTTTATTATTTTAATCATTTTATCATTGGCGAAAGTTGAGGTTGGGTGTCCGGGAGCTTTTTGAACAACCTCACTGGGGGTCCGGGCCCAAGTTGGCTTTAGGAACCACTGATCTAAGATGACACGCTGCGGCGACCCCTAACGGGACAAACCGAAAGGAAAAGAAGAAATCTGTACGGACTTATTCCTCCGTCTTCCCGATTAACCGATGCTGCCAATTTTTCATCAGATGAGGATAAATCCGAGAAATTAGCGGCGGCCACAAATGTGTCCCAACGTAAGCGAGCCTTTGTTTGCACACGTAGATCATGTGACTTGTCAAAATGGCGGCGCCCAGGAAAATTTGCAAATTGCCGATGAAAATCTTCCCAAAACACCTTTAAATGATGGAAGATTATCGTCAAATTTTCAAGGTAGAGTACTTATGACATGACCTATCGGATATATTGTTCATCCAAACGACCGGACATCCCCTTTAAGCGGGCAGAGTGATGTTTTTCATATGAATAATAACGCTTTCCCCCCTAAAAAAAAATTTTCGGGTTTGTTTTTGATTCTTTTGAATTAGAGAGGGTCAATTCTGAGCTGGAGGCATTGAAATCTGTCAGAGGTTGTCGTCGTCATGGCTCCTTTGCTCGTGGCACGACGGCAAACATGGAGCGGCGCCCGGTCTCTTCACCCACACACAACACACACACACACACACACGCACAAAACCACGCATCCGACACGTGCGTGCACGCACTGTTTATCTCCTTGGATTATCTGCGCCGTACAAAATGTATCTTCAGATGTGGTTGCAATGAGCCTTTTTTTTTTTTTTTTTTTTTTTTAATAGACGCTGCTTTTCCGCCGTCGCCGCGCTCAGGGGAACGTCTTCCTGTCGGGGGGATCTGGGAACGTTGTTCGGTGGACAAAGAGGCTGGGCCGCTTCCTCGGGGTCAGCGGCGGAGCATTCAGACTCTCTGAGGGGGAAATCAACTGGAAGCCAAATTAATGGACTTTCCCCAAACACAAAGCGGGCACTTCATGAGGGACATTCAAAAACAACGACAAAAATGAGTGTAGTCACCCGTGACTTGCTGCCTGTGAGGTGAGTCTTGTCCCATAAAGCCCAAAGTAAAAGCTGACTTCGAGGTGTACGTTCCGTGAACTTCTGTGATGTCCGTCCATCCATTTTCTTAGCCGCTTATCCCCACGAGGGTCGCGGAAATGCGGGAGCCTATCCCAGCTGTCAACGTTACACCCTGAACTGGTCGCCAGCCAATCGCCGGGCACGTGGAGACAAGCTGTCGCACTCACAATCACACCTAGGAGCAATTTAGAATGTCAAGTTAATGTTGCATGTTTTTGGGATCTGGGAGGAAACCGGAGTGCCCACCCGGAGGAATCCCACGGAGGCACAGGGAGGAAACGCAAACTCCGCACAGGCGGGTCCGGAATTGAACCCGGGACCTCAGAACTGTGAGGCCAACGCTTTACCAGCTGAGCCAATGAATGAAATCCAAAGAAAGTCTTGCATGAGCTTTGACTACAAATCACGATCCACCGATGTGAATTGTTTAATTTTGTGGTTCTGTGGGTGCTGTATCATCGGGGACCGGAGACTCAAAGTGACAAGCGGTGAATCCGGTCAAGAACCCGAGTCACGAATACAAAGCAGTTGATTGGAGTTGAATATTAGCTACGAGCTCTTTATGCATCACAGCGGCTGCAAGTTTGGGACTATGTTGGACTGCGTCGTCCCTGCCAAGTATAGAACCAACTAGATGGAACTACACAGTCAAAACGGTGAGATTTTGAAGACCGGGACTTCGTCTTGGGGCACGTTGCATCCTCTAATCCACAGGTAGCAGGCCGTGGATGCTCGCAAATGCTTTGTTCTATTAATATATAATTCACACAGGAGAAATTCACACTTTGTAGTCCGAAAACTGAATTCCCGACAGCCACGGGGGACAGACAAACAAACGTGCCACGGAAGAACTCGAGGTCGGAGGCGGAAGGCTGGGCAAACATGCCGTTGCGGAACTTGTGCTTCGAGGTGGAATCCTGGACAAACAACCAGAAAGAAAACAGGAAAACGTGCTGAGGTGGATCTCGTAGTCAGAGGCGGAAGGCTCGGCAAACAATCACGGCAACAGGAAAATGCGCTGAGGAAGGACTCATTGCTGGAGGCGGAAGTCTGGGCGAGCAGCCGCGGGAACAGGAAAACGTGATACGGCAGAACTCAGTCGGAGGTGGCAAGGATTCCTCGTGCAGCGTCGCAGCGTCTCGCGTGCACAATGTTGAACAATTTGACAGTTTGAGTCTTTGTCATCAACAAAGTTTTTCAGAAGCGCGTGTGGCTGACAGATTGTGACACATTCGCATCTGTGGAATCATTACCTAAAAAAAAAAAAAAAAAAAAAAAGCAAAATTCTTCTTTTCCTTTCGACTTGTCCTGGTAGGGGTAGGGAGAACCTCAACATCTTCATTTCTGCCACCTCCAGTTCTACTTCCTGCCACCGTCTTTAATCCGTCCATCCTGGCCAGCCTCACCACTGTTTTATAAAGGTCCTAGCGGAGACTCTTCTGTCACATAAAACACCAGACACCTTCCGCCAATTGTTCCACCCCACTTGGACCCGTTTCTTCACTTCCTTACCACAATCTCCGTTGCTCGGTATTGTCGACCCCAAGTATTTGAAGACGTCCACCCTCGCCATCTCTTCTCCGTGGAGCTTCACTCTTCCTCCTCCGCCCCTCTCCTTCACGCACATATATTCTGTTTTACTTCGGCTAATCTTCATTCCTCTCCTTTCCAGTGCGTGCCGCCATCTTCCCAATCGTTCCTCCGCCTGTTCCCTGCTTTCACTGCAGATCACAATATCGTCTGCGAACATCATGGTCCAAGGGGACTCCAGTCTAACCTCATCTGTCAGCCTATCCCTTACTACCGTAAACAGGAAGGGGCTCAGCGCGGATCCCTGATGCAGTCCCACCTCCAGAAAAAAAGCTAAATGAAATGCTAAAAACACTCGCTGAGTGAGCTAAACCCTGACAAGATTTGACTCCACATTTTTGATCGACTGTGGGGATGATTGTGCACAATGTCAAGTTATTTAAATACCAAAAAAAGTCAAAGAAAAAGTCAAACTCAAATCTGCTTAGCCTCACAAGATTCAAGTGTTTCCTTAATGGCCCGCTGCGACATATTTAATCTCGTGGTTTTATCGTTAACATCGCACTTTTCCTCTTTGACATTGCTGGGCCACTTCTGCGGTGTCATCACAAGAGGAGGGGGGGGGGGGCAAGCATACTTGCTTAGTCAGCTGAATTCTCAAAGCCTGCCAACATTTCGCACACGACGGTTTGACTTTCGAGGCGCATGCCGCACGTCCGGCAATCTCAGTGGAACGCAAAATGGCGCTCGCGGTCCGCAAAGACACGGATGCCAGCGTTCTGCGCCAAGCACGCACCGGCGTAGGCGACCCACGAGGGGGGGAATAGAGCCCGGAATCCTAAAGATGGGTTTGTGTGCCGCGACCCCTGAGTGCGTTGTTTGTTCCGCTTCCTGTACGCAGCGGCGGCTGTGGCGTGGCGGCTGTCTTTCCCCCTCGGGGATCATCAGCCGGCTCCTTCATGTTTGGACTTACGGGTTGTGGGCTCGTAACAGGCCGTGAAGACGTGATGCTGTTAAACCGGGGGTGTCCAAACTATGGCCCCGGGTGCCGTTGGCCGCCCGTCGTGCTCCGATTTGTGACCCTATTACAAAAAAAACCTACATAAATAACTCCTTTAAAAATTGTCTGCTTCCTGTAGATTGCTGTTGCTTTGGTTCTGAATGTGGGGACGGGGTGCAGAACTATTAACTATTTGCCATGTTAGCATTAGCAGAAATCTGTGGCAATGCAGTTTTAGCAAGTTTGATTAACATTAATTGGACACCCCAAATTTCCCATAGGTGTGATTGTGAGTGCGGCTGTTTGTCTCTATGTGCCCTGCAATTGGCTGGCAACCAGTTCAGGGTGTACCCCGCCTCCTGCCCGTTGACAGCTAGGATAGGCTCTGGCACTCCCCGCGACCCTTGTGAGGATAAGCGGGTAAGAAAATGGATAGATGGATGTATGTTTGATCAATCAAAGTCAGAGAATTTCCAAATGGTCCTTGTGTCCTTCCATTTCCATTTTTTTTTTTTAAACGATCCTTGGTTGAAAAAGTTTGGACACCCTTGCGTTAAACCATCACAAAAATAGCACGCACATCCCCGTCGCAGTCACGGAGATCGTCAGACGTGGCCTTCTCCGCTTGGTTTCATTAGACGTGGCGTTTGTTTTTCGCCGGCTCAGCACTACTCGCGGCAGCGCGAATCCCCGCGCACACACCCCAGGGGAGAAAAGGGGGTCATCTTCCCTGTCACGGCCACGAGAGAGGCGAGGTGAGCAACGCTTGGCTGATTGAGGGCACGGGCGCCCAGGCGTGCTGTGCGCGGAGATGGCGGCCCGTCAGAAGAGCATCGGCGGCGAGATGAAGGAGAGGCGGGGGTTGGGGTCGTCACGGTGACGCCGCTCCGAGACGCAACGCATCGTCGTCACGGTGGGCGATTTTATCCGAGTCGGCCGGATCAAGGAAAGACAAAGTACAGTCGGTCATAAAAGTTACAATGATGAGCCGCGGAAACAAAATCCGGTTTTTGTTTGTTTTTAAGAAAAATATTAGGAGAATCATGTTCTGCCACTGTCAGCTGATGGGGTTTGGGTTCATCTTGATTCGCGTCAAGGTTAGGGATTTGGGTTGATTTGGGTTTGGGATACATTTTCTTGGGGTTGCTTTGGAGTTAGTCACTAGATGGAAATTTTGGGGAAGACAAAAAAAAAAAAAATGCTGTCTTGCTAGAAAGTTCCTCAATAGAGTGAACAACTCCACCAATACACGTATCCCGACCGGTCACTAAAACTGAGTTTCTTCAGACACACCGGAAAGAGCTGGACTGTGACCTCCATTTCAGGCGACTCTGGAAGCGAATTCATAGAAGGCAACGTGGGCAAACGTCAACGTGCACCAGTAGCCCGATTACCCAGCTGCCAGTCCGAATGATGGCCGGGCTCTCGGAGCGCTCGTGTTCTGAGTCTACCACAGAAATCTTGGGATGTCATTCATATTTCATGTTCTAATAGATAGTTATGATCAGCACAATGCCCCAACTTCATTGGAATTGGGGTTGTAGCTTATAGCCGAAGACGAGCCATCTGGAAATGTTTTTACGTAAAACAGGAGCAAAAATTATAACATTGAACCTTTTCATTTTGCTTGTGAAAAAGTCACATTTTGAGAAATAATTGTGTAAATATCATAGTATGTAATATCACGAGACCAGATACTTTAAATCCCAGGATAATGTAAAGGTTGGGTTGTTAGTTTTGCATGAGAGTTTGACTTTGCGGTGGGGCCAGTCTTATGGTTAGGGTTTGGGAGGGGTAGGAATATATATATAGATATATATTTTAGATAGCGTCAGGGTTTTGGGTGCCATAGCTCAGTGGTTAGAGCCCTGGTTTGGTAAACCAGGTGTCATGAGTTCGTATCTCGCTAAGGCCTAGACTCCCCAAGAGGGGTTGCGTCAGGAAGGGCATCCGGCGTAAAAACTGTGCCAAATAGTTATGAGCGTTCATCTGAGACGTCATGCTGTGGCGACCCCTAACGGGACAAGCCGAAAGAAACTTACTTTGTCAGGGTTTTGGGTTGGTTCTGGTGAGGGTTTGCTCTTGGGGTTTATTACGAGGAGTGTTGGGTTTGTGCTGTTTAGTGTGTGGGTTAGGATTAGGTTTGGGGTTGAGGGTGGTTATGGTTTGGGTTAAGGTTGTCTGAGTTCGTGACTGGGCCTGGAACAGGTTTAGGATTGCTTGAGTCAAAGTTACAGTTGTTAAAGATGGCGACTAAGTTGGGGTAAGGTTTTTATGTAGCTCGTAACAAATACCAGGGCGTTGGGGAGTTTTAAGTGATGTCACCGATTTCACGTCTCAGCTCTTTGGTCAGGTCGCTCCAAAGTTGAGGTGCTCTGATGGAATTGGGAATGTGACAAAGTAGAAGCCAATTTAGTTATGGTAATATTGGTGTGATATGATGGTGTCTGTTTGAGTCAGTGAGAAAATGAGATTGGAAAGGATTAAGGATAAGAGAGAGGGTCAGAGATTAGGGTTAGGACTCGGGTTGGGGTTAGGTCCCAAGTTGAATTTGGTTCCTGCGAATCCTCTCGTCACTTTCCTCTTTGGGAATGTTCCTTAGACACGTGTCCCGATGTTACTGTAGGACAAAAGTGCGTCTGCAGGGGAGGGCAACAGGATCCGATCAGTGGGTGGACCTTGTTGACTCGCACTTCCACTTCCACTCCCTTTCCCTCCACTTTGCTCCACTTGACTTCATCTTTGTCTTCCCATCTCACCACTCACTGACAGATCCTGGATATCCCAGTGGAGCCGGAGGAGGAACCACCCCGTCATAAAAGAATGGCGCTGCGCACGCCGGATGCGGATGCCTCCAAAGTCATCCAGACTGACGGGAAGGAGCCCGGCAAGGTGTCAGCCGGGTTCACGCCGGCTGCCGCCAACCTGAGGCTGACCCGAAGTTTGTCCAAGTCGGACTCGGACTTGCTGGTGCCGTCGCTCGGAGAAGACGACGGAGGCTACGCCGCTCGGAGCGGATCCGTGTCCGAGCGCAAGCCGGGCCAGCCCTCCAAGGAGCGGATGCCTTCTTTCGCCTCGGAGTGGGATGAGGTAATCCACGAGCCCGCTTTGAAATTAGGACGAGAGGCCGATAAGGAGGGCGACTCGGGATTAGTGCGGGAAGAGGCTGAGGCGGTGCGTTTTGGAAAACGGGGAGGAAGGAAGTCCTGCAGAGGTTGCTATGGTAACGCCTGCGGGCCGCCGCTCGGGCGTGCGAGCGTCCCAGTGACTGGCGCGTCCTCCGTGTAGCATTCGGGGCTAATTGGGCCTCTGCTGTCATGACACATCCACTCAGCGTGTTACGGCCGCCACCCTTTCTCACCAACGGGGGCGACGACGAGCAACTGCGGTAAAAGTAGTTGCGGGCGAGAAAATAAATAAATAAGTAGATGATTGCCGTTACATAGATGCAATACCGCAACTACTACTAGTGGTAATAATAAATATTATAATAATTACTATTGTAAATCAAATCAATAAATATTTGGAATTTTCCAAAAAATAGCCTAACCATTAGTAAAGTAAACTTAATGAGTTATATTTTGAAAATTAAAATGTTATTTCTACAGTAAATGCTTGTTATTTCATTCAGAAATTGACAATGATATTATGCAGTAGCAACAATAAAATACATTTGACTATCATAGGAAAATTACAATTTAGGTAGTTATATTTAATAAAAAAAATAGAACTTAGCGTGTTTGTGATTTTGCATAATAATAATATTATTGAACATATACAATGTAACTAATACACAGGCAATTATTGCTGTAAATATATTAAATGGAAAGGTTAGGATTATTTTTTTTAAACACATTCATTCAAATGATTACGTAATTGTCATTATTCTCATCATGCGATTTCTATTATCTATTACATATTTGTTATGGAATAAAACAAATTATGAGTCTATTGTAATCGTACAAAATAAAACTATTATATGTATATAAAATCTTACCACTTAATGTTATTAAATACAAAACTCTAACACTTTTACTATTATTAATAATAATAATGGACTAGTAACTCAAAACTTTGGGAAAAGTCACAATTAAATTCATAATAACTCTAAATAATGATGGGGTTTTTTTTAAGGTTTTTATTGTTATTATTATCATTATTATCAGTACGGAGCTTAGCCAGCCACACATATTTCAGTATTAACGCTTATGGTCGTGTTTAAGCATTCAAATTCAGCATAATGACGATAATGAGAATGTCACTAACACGTCGTCCAATAATTGCGTTGACATTTCCGAGCGATTTAAGATCACGCTCTTCGAAAAACGAATCATTAAATCTCGTTAAAATGAAAACCGAACCCAAGGCCGTTTCCCGTCAGCGGGGCCGCGGCCGCCCTCGACCATCCGCTCGACATTTGGCGGCCATGTTGAAGTTTGTGCACAAGTCGTCATCGTCATCCTGTCACCGCAGTCCACCCGCGTACATCCGCCCCCCCCCCCCCCCCCCCCTGACACCAGCGTTTATCCAGGCCACGCTGGGTGGGGTGTCCTGTTCTCAAGGGCATCCTGTTGTCGCAGCTGCTCCCCGAACGTCTGATCGTGTGGCCGACTTGTTTGGGCTGTTTGCGCACAACGCGAAAGATGTTCAGGGTATTGTCTCGCCAAGGCAAATATTGACATTTCCCTCTGTACATTCTACACAAACGTAATTGTGTTTATTAATAAATAAACTGGCACGCTATCATATTGTA
Source organism: Syngnathoides biaculeatus (assembly GCF_019802595.1). NCBI lineage: Eukaryota > Metazoa > Chordata > Actinopteri > Syngnathiformes > Syngnathidae > Syngnathoides > Syngnathoides biaculeatus. Next base: position 24,186,386 of record NC_084649.1, read on the forward strand.
CTTTTTAAGAAGAAAGTAGGAACATAATTAAATAATAATCATTGGCTTCACAGTTCTTAGGACTCGGGTTCAAATCCCAGCCCCGCCTGTGCGGACTTTGCATGTCCTCCCCGTGCCCGTGTGGGTTTTCTCCGGGCACTCCACACATTCCTCCCACATTCCAAAAACATTAATTGGACACACTAAATTGCGGCTGTTTGTCTCGATGTGCCCTGCCATTGGCTGGCGACCAGTTCATGGCGTACCCTGAAATGGATGAATACGTATATCCATCTATTCTTGTAACCGCTTATCCTCCACAGGGTCAGAGTCTATCCCAGCTGTCAACGGGCAAGAGGCGGGGTACACCCCAAACTGGTTGCCACAACCATACATACTCATAATCGCACCTAAGCACAATGTAGAGTCTCTAATTAATGTATGTTTCTGGAACACCCAGAGAAAAACCCACATAGGTACGAGGAAAATAAGCAACCATCCGCACTCACGTTCACATCAACAGACAAATTTGTCTTCGATTAACCTACCATGCGTGTACTGGGGACGTGGGAGGAAACCAGAATGCCCAAAGAAAACCCACGCAGGCACAGGAAAAACATGCAAACTCCACACAGGTGGGGCCGCTCCAACCACGGAGACAGAGCTGGAAAGCGTTCTGAGGTGCCGGGTTCGATCCTGGTCCTCCCTGTGCCTGCGTGGGTTTTCTCCACCCACTCCGGTTTCCTCCATCCATCCATCCATTATCTACAGTTTTTCCGGGTCGGGTCGTGGGGGGAAGTAGCTTCAGCGAGAACCAGACCTTCCCTTTCCCCAGCCACTTCTTCCAGCTCTTCCGGAGAGATCCCGAGGCGTTCCCACGCCAGCCGAGAGACATAGTTTCTCCAGCGTGTCCTGGTTCATCGTCGAGGGTCTCTTTCTGGTGGGACATGCCCGGAACGCCTCACCAGGGAGAGGTCCGGGAGGCATCCGAATCAGATGCCCCAGCCACCTCGTCTGGCTCCTCTCAATGCGGAGGAGCAGCGGCTCGACACTGAGCCCCTCCCGGATGACCGAGCTTCTCACCCGGGAGGGAGAGCCCGGACACCCGCCGGAGGAATCTCATTTCGGGCGCTTGCATCCGGGATCTTGTTCTTTCGGTCACGACCCACAACTCGTGCCCGTAGGTGAGGGTAGGAACGTAGATCGACTTGTAAATTGAGAGCTTCGCATTTCGCCATAGCTCCCTCTTTACCACACCAGTTTCCTCCCACATCCCAAAAACATGCAACATTAATTGGACACTCTAAATTGCCCCAAGGTGTGATTGTGAGTGCCACTGTTGTCTGTCTCCGCGTGCCCTGCGATTGGCTGGCGACCATTTCAGGATGTACCCGGCCACCTGCCCGTCGACAGCTGGGATAGGCTCCAGCACTCCTGCGACCTTTGTGAGGATAAGCAGCTAACGGATGGATGGATTGTTGTTAGGTTTCGGACAACCCACAAAGCGGACGCGCGGGCGCAGGAACGCCACACCGGCGCCAGGCTCATTTGATGTAATATTAAGAGTTTTGAAAGAGCCCCGCGCACCGGCTGGCTGGTGGCATCAACACAGCGCACGATGAGCCTTGATTCATTCGGAAGGCAGGCGGGGCACGTGGGACGCGTGGCATACTGCGCCTCAAGCGACGCAAAGCTCATATTCACTTCGTGAATTAACCCACTTACATTCTATATCGCATACGCACACAAAGTCGTTGGCATTAGATGCAGGCTAAGTGCACCTTTATTGGAGTGTGTCATCAAAATGTCACTTCAGCGGGAGGGTGCTATGATTTATTCAAGCGCTCGAGTATGTCGTCGCGCGGTGCGCGTGCAGCGTCGTTGCGCAGCCTCCGATCGAAATATCAAGACATGCAAATACATATTTGTAATCGTTCGGGCTCGAGCACCAACGCGGAGGCCCTCTTGGAAGTGTTTTGTTGACCAGATTGGATCGTCACGTCCAGGAACAGCAGTTTTTTTTTTGTTTTTTTTTTTGCTGGAGCGGGTGTCCTGGCGTATGTATTCCAATATTCCGTAAAAAGACCCCGACGTCACTTTCACAAATCGCCATGAAATGGCGCGGGAGGGGTCGGGGGGGGGACAATCATAACAGGATGCATGAAAAAGTCTCAAGCACTCGTACCCTAAATTGAAACAGGAAGTCGGCCATTTTGCTTTGAAGCAGCCTATTGGGGGTTAATTCTCGGCCTCGTACGTCGACAACCCCTTGGGGAATTTTCCAAAATGGCCCCCAGTTGGAAATCAGACACAATTGGGAAGTTTTTTTGTCACGATTTGATGATCGTTTTGGGGAGTTGCGTGTGAAAAAGCTGCTTGAAGCTTTAACTGCCTCAATATTTGCATAACCAAACATCCACCCATCCATTTTCTTCACCGCTTATCCTCACGAGCAGGAGGCGTCGTACACCGTGAACTGGTTGCCAGGCAATCGCAGGGCACATAGAGACAAACAGCCGCACTCACAATTACACCTAGGGGCAATTTTAGAGTGTCTGATTAATGTCGCATGTTTTGGGGATGTGTGAAGAAACCGGAGTGACCGGATAAAACCCCACATAGGCGCGGGGAAAACATGCAAACTCCACACAGGCGAGTCCGGGATTGAACCGGGACCTCTGAACTGTGAGGCCAACGCTGTACCAGCTTGAGCCACCGTGCCGCCATAACTAAAAATTTGGTCACCTCAATTTTCCGTTACATATCCACCACGGGCGGCACGGTGTATCACCTGGTAAACCGCTGGCCTCACAGTTCTGAGGACCCGGGTTCGATCCCGGCCCCTGCTTGGTGTAGTTTCCATGTTCTCCCCATGCCTATGTGGGTTTTCTCCAGGTGGGCACTCCAGTTTCCTCCCATATCCCCAAAACGTGCATTCTTTGGCGACTCTAAATTGTCCCTAGGTGTGACTGCGAGTGCGACTGTTCGTCTCCATTTGCCCTGCGATTGGCTGGCAACCAGTTCACGGTGTACCCCGCCTCCCGCCAGTTGACGGCTGGGACAGCCTCCGGCACTCCCCGCGACCCTCGTGAGGATAAGCGGCTAAGAAAACGGATGGATATCCGCCATGCTAGGATCCGTCAACGAAAAAAAAAAAAAAAAAGAGGAATTTGGTTTTGTGATTGACCCTGAAATGCCCAGGGCACAACTCCAGAACCTCGAGTATACATGAATATTGGAAAAGCTATTAAAAATACACAAGCGTACGCGTGTGAGAGTGCACCGCACACACACACACAACTGCAGAGACAACTTAGGGAGAAATTCCCGCTGAAACTTTCCCAATGTATATTTATACCATCTCTCTCAACTTATGTTGTTTCTAAAATTAGTACGGAACCACACACATAATTACTGTACACGTTGAAAGCTTGCATAAGTAATGACTCGAAGAATCGTTCTGGGGGGGAAAAAAAGGCACACTAAGAGCATGCATGAGACATGTACAACATTTTACCCCCCAACCCCTCACCCTGGGATTCGAACGCGCATAGCTAACGTGCCAATTAGCATACGGCGCACGTTATGTGGTTCTCCGAATGCTAGCTGTGCTATCGCAGTCGGGATTTTTTTTTTAATTAATTACATTGATCGAGAGAAGCAAATTGATATTAAAATTGAAAATGGATTCTCGGAATCTCCAAAGCAATTACATATTTACAGTTCCTGCCAAATTGGATGCAACTAGCACATTACTAGCGCTGTGATTGGTGCGATTCCCCTGACCGTACTTCTCCTACCGTCTTTTTTCTGCCGCGTGGGGCAGTCGAGCAGTAGAACTATCTGCACTATTTGCTTATGTAAAATGATTTTTAAAAAAAATGATTTGAAAGTTGCTGACATCTCAAAGAAAATGAAATATGACGCGTGTCGTTTTATCTCCGCGACAGATTGAGAAGATCGTGGACCTGATCGGCGCCGGCATCCAGACGTCCGACAAGAAGCAGGCGCGCTCAGGTCGAGAAAAATTCTTCCCCCCTCCCATAATGGTCCAATTTCATGCGAGAGGGTGCGAGGATTTTTATTCCTCTGCCTTGCCCCCCCATCCTTCCCCCTAGAGAAATGAGCATAATTTATTGGTGCGCTAATAGGAAATGACAAGTGGGGGCTCGGGGATTAAGTGAGACTTAGTCAGGAAGCGTTTATAGAGCTTGTTATTGGCCGGTGCCGCATTGATGATAGCCCGGTCGGGTTTACGCGCCGGGCATCCCACGCGGCGACCTTGTGACTGATTACATCAGCTGGCGTTATTAGCACTTTTTAATACAGGCTGTAAAATGATCAGATATACTTGAAAGAGATCAGGCAGGGCGAGGACAAGACTCGTGATTACCGTCGACGTCATTGGGAGGTAACGTTTTTGTTTTTTTTTTTTTTTGTCTTGGGTTGCAGGAGATAATGGAAAATTCGAGTTATGAGGACGAGCGAGGGTGGCAGTAAACTTTACAACAAGCGGCAGTTTGGCAGATAGTGAAAAAAAATTCCCCAAAAAAGAGGCCAAGTGCTTCCTTTGAGCCGTTTAGCGCCGCTCTCGTGTGAACTTGAAAACTAAACATAAACCAAAGAGAATTTATTTAACCAAAGCTTTTACATGTCACGAGCCTCCGGTACGGGGGCGGACCCAAATGCAGGACTTCGAGGCAGAGGCATAATGTTCAATGTAGCTTATTCTAGAAACTGGGTCGTACGCGGTGTAGGAGTCCGACAGAAACGCTAGGCTAGGCGGGATCCAAAAGAAATGCATCAAGGTCTGATGACTATGGGGCAAACTAATGACTCAACAGGACGGGATCAAACAAAAGGGCATAGAATCGCTGTGACTCGGGTTACTCTAACTTACCCGTAGAAGCAGAGAGTCCCACAGGCAGTGAATGCAACTCACTAACGCAAGGCAACGGACTAGCAAATGTCACGCCCCTCCTCCAATGGCCAAGCATTGCTCTTAACGCTAACATGATGAAAAACACCGTAGCTGGGTTAATAAAACGAGCATTTAACGTTGTAGCAATGATAAATCTTTACACAACATTTGAACAATGCGTGCAAAACATCAAATACTCTCCGTCATATATTCTTTGTCCTCTGCACAACACAATTATTACTATTTTTGTTGAGTTGAGACTGTCTTCTGCGTGTAATATGTGTATGTACTGTATTGGACTGCCCCTGGTTGCCATGGAGCACACCGTGAGCTGCGGAACTCCCATTAAATTATGAAGTATGTGCAAAGTCTTTAACTCTCTACATGCTATTAAACTATCTATCCATCCATTATCCAAGACGCTTATTCTCACAAGGGTTACGGGAGAGCCGGCGCCTATCCCAGCTAGCTTCGGGCAAAAGGCGGGCTACACCCTGAACCGGTCGCCATTCAGTCGCAGGGCAGATATCGACACCATTACTGTGTGTGTACCACTACACATTCAGTTACTCTGCTATTAAATTATGTCACTAATATATGATGTTATACTGTAAAACACGATAGAGTGCCATTTTTCTTCCTTTACAAACATTTTATTGATGTTTTCTAAGGGAACGGATTAATTCCATTTCCATTCACTTCAATGGGGAGAGATGATTTGAGATATCGTGAGTCAAGGCAACGCTGAATATATTTAACTCTGCTTTGTGTACGACTTCACTTCGTTTTCATTTTGATTTCTGACCAAGATAGCAGAAAGCAACTCTGTGGTTTTGATCACCCCTTTCCTCACCGCCCCATTTCCCGCACAGTCTCGGTTCTAAAAACCGCCGTGGCGCCCGCGGTTCTTCCGTATTACATAAACGAGAATATGCAATATGTTTGTTCGCCTTTTCCGCCTCAGCGCGCACACGCATGACATATACCATAGGTGTGTGCGCGCTATTTATAGGCGCGTGGCCCACATTGGGCTGAGTCACGTTCGCCGCTCCGGAGGTTATCGGGATGCGTTTCTGTTGCCGTTATTCAAATGTGTGTCACGCGCTAAGGAGCCGGCGTTACGTACGGGGTGACTTGTGTAGAAGCGCGGCGGCGTTGAATAAACGACACGACGCCGCGGATATCAATAGCCCGTCAGATGCGTCACTGATGAGGGGTTGGGAGGAGGGGGGGGTGGGCAAAAACATCACCGAGGTCTTCCAAGGACAACTTGGCCAATGTGTCGCATGTAAATGAGCTTAGAAGAAAGCGAGCGTGCACAGTTTGTGGACGCACACACACACGCGCTGATCCCACCCCCCGCCCCTCCCACCAAAATAAAATCCCGTCCTGAGTTTCCCCGCATTAATTCAGCTTTGCCGCCCGTTTGAGGTAAAACTGACGCGGCTTTTTATCCGGGTTGCCTCCTCTCGGGTGGTGACCTCGCTAGCTTACTCCAGCGTGGCTTTAACTGTAAATGTAGGGAATCACCCGCGTTACCCGAATATGACGATATAATATCATCCATACGATGTTGGATAAAAAAAAAAATATATATATATATATATTGACGGCTCACGTAAAGTAAGTCAATGAAGGAAATCCATCAGCTGGAAAGCGGTGGCCTCACAGTTCTCAGGTCGCGGGTTAGATCCCGGACCCGCCTGTGTTGAGTTTGCATGTTCTGCGTGGTTTTTCTCCGGGTGGGCATTCCGGTTTCCTTCCACATCCCAAAAACATGCAACATTAATTGGACAAAATTGCCCCAAGGTGTGATTGTGAGTGCGGCTGTTCGTCTCCGTGTGCCCTGCGATTGGCTGGCGACCAGTTGGGGGCGTGCCCCGCCTCCTCCCTGATGACAGCTCGGATAGGCTCCGGCACTCTCCGCGACCCTCGTGAGGATAAGCGGCAAAAGAAAATGTATGGATGATTCGTTATGATACAAAAAGATCATAAAATCTATGTGAGTTAAGAAAGGGAAGGTTGTGTTCCCCCAACCTCCCCGCAAAAAGTCACTTCAAATTTGTGTTTTATTGTTTTGATTTTGTTTTGGAACAAAATTTAAAAAAAAAAAAAAGATACAGATGTACAGCGCAAGCCTGTTCACTAATTCATCACAAGGTGCTGCCAAAATGTGAAATATGAAAGTAGTAATTGGTGTCAAGGAAGTACGATGAGGGAATGCATCACGACCGTCCCAAAATCTTTGTGTGTCAGTCAAGTGTTTGGTTTAGCCTGGGTTGTGAGCTGAGGTTATGAAGAGTCTTAACCAAATGTTTTTCCTTTGGCCGATTATGCTATTAAAAAGCGCAAGTTAATATATATATATAATACTAATGATAATTAATATTATATAATAATATAATCGCTATTTTGATGAGTCGTGCATGCAATATACGACACAAATATTTGGGTGGATTATTTTTTTCCAAATAATTGGATAAAATGTTGGGTTTTTTTTCCCAAATCAAATCTTTACACCATTTGTTTTTAAGGGTAATGTGTTTGAGAATCACCTTCTAGAATATTTATGGTTTAAATTGTTAATACAGGCAATTCTATATTTTTGGAGGTGACGAAATGTTTGATAGGCTTATACAAGTTCCTCAGTTCCATAATATTGTAATTACTTACGTATTTGTGGCTCAAAAGCAAAGCGTGGAGACTCTCCGTCACTGGAACGAACTGGTGTGCAGTCAATGAATGGGCCACCATTACCGGTAGATGGGTTTCCAATCACCCATCATGCCTTGCGGCGGCCGCCATCTTGTGAGAGGTCAGAGAACACAGGTGATAAGTGAAGCGTGAAGTTTATTTTTTTTAATCGTTAATTTATCCGATCGGTTAAGAGTTACGATGAGTTATGAAAAAGGGGATCCTGGGACTGTGGTGCTTCTCGAGTACCCTCTTCTCTACTTTATTCTCGATATAATATACAATCTGCTCCTTCCTTGACAAATGCGACATGGTGTTTGCGGTTCAAAATAAATAAATACAGTACAGTATACGCGAAGGCTAAAAATGTAATATCCCAAGATACAGATAAAGAATAGGTGTAGAACATCAAGGAAACATGACGACACACGTGCAGCATGGATTTGCTGGCAATGACTACCTTAATTCCCGCTCTATAGAGCGCACCTGGTTACAAGCCTCACCGGATACAAAGAAAGACAGTACACAGAAATAGTTTAAAAAGCTAGCGCGGCGCTAGCACAGTGGTAGCACGGCGCTAACGCTAACAGGCCCGGTTAAAATATAACTTACCGCTAAATATCACTGAGACACGCCAGTAACACAGCAGCAACACGCTGGCTCAGCGCTAGCAGGGCCGGTAAAAGTCACTTCCTCGGCACATATATTCCACCGGTCTCACTCTTACCTTTTATGCTCGAGAGCCACCTGACGGGCGTTGGAAAAAAAAATGCACAAATTAGCCGCATCACCGCATAAACCGCAGGGTTGAAAGCGTGTGAAAAAAGTCGCCGGAAATTACGGTACTTCACAATTTTTCAGTTGAATCGCGTTCACTTGCTTTGCTTTTTGTGTGGCCGCCTGAACTTGAGTTACAAGCTTGGTAACACGACTAATTATACTCATAAGTCAAGATAGGAAACTACCGTTTCCCTGAAGTGACCTCGTCTTTCACCGGTGGGGGTGGGGGAAAAAAGTGGCTGATAAGTACTTTCGTAGCAAAGCGATCTCGGCGAGAGATATGGACGCGATCATCATTTTGTGATTTTTGTTTCCCCCCTTGGAAAAACGGAATTATGTCTCTGTTGTTGTCTCGAAGCGATGGAAGTTACGGGGAAAGGGGCGGTTGGTATTTTTAAACAGGCTTTGTCTGGATGCGCTGGCGTAAAAAAAAAAAATGCTCCCTTCAGTCAGGCCGTGGGGGTCTCACGCTGAATTAGAATTAGATCCTTCTTACTCGCTATTAGCATCTTAACTCGCCCATGCATGGCCTCATCTCCCTCAGCCGCAGATTAGCATCGGTGGGCCGCAACCCGCCTCCTCGTCCTCTGGCCCCGCCCTGGCTTTTTTTTCCATTTTTTTTTCATTTTTTACCTCATCACGAACACATTGAGCATCGGCACGGCCTGCCAATCGAACCACTCGACAGCCGCTCGCTCGTCGCCAACGGGTAGGGCGACTTGAAAGTCTCCCTAATCCCGCTTCAGAGAACGCCGACGGGCACGGCCGCCGCAGTGAGCGGCAAGGCATGACGGGATTTCCACTGCCTCGGCACCTCGCCGCCAAGAAGATCTTACGGGATTTATTAGCAAATTTATTAAGCCCCATCAATCTATTTATTTGCCAGATATGGCTGGAGCGTGACGTATCCCAGCGTTCGAACACCCTGGTTTCAAACTCATTTTTCTCACGGGCCACATTGTGGTTACAGTTTCTCTCAGAGAGCTGTTCTTACTTCTTCTTCTTCTGCTTCTTCTTTTCCTTTCGGCTTGTCCCGATTAGGGGTCACCACAGCGTGTCATCTTTTTCCATCTAAGCCTATCTCGTCCATCTTCCTCTCTAACATCCACAGTCCACATGTCCTCCCTCACAACATCCATCAACCTTTTCTTTGTTCTTCCTCTCGCTCTCATCCCTGGTAGCTCCATCCTGACCATCCTCCTACCAATTTCCTCACTCTCTCGCCTCTGGACATGTCCAAACCATCAAAGTCTGCTCTCTCGGACCTCGTCTCCAAAACATCCAACTTTGGCTGTCCCTCTAACGAGCTCATTTCTAAACCTTTCCAACCGTCTCACTCCGAGCGAGAACCTCAACATCTTCATTTCTGCCACCTCCAGTTCTGCTTCCTGTTGTTTCTCCAGTGACACCGTCTCCAATCCGTCCATCATGGCCGGCCTCACCACTGTTTTATAAACTTTGCTCTTCATCCTCGCGGAGACTCTTCTGTCACATAGAACACCAGACACCCTCCGCCAACTGTTCCACCCCTCTTGGACCTGTTTCTTTGCTCTGTATTGTTGACCCCAAGTATTTGAAGTCATCCACCTCGCTATCTCTTCACTCTTCCTCCTCCGCCCCTCTCATTCACGCACATATATTCCGTTTTACTTCAGCTCATCCTCATTCCTCTCCTTTCCGGTGTGTGCCTCCATCTTTCTAATTGTTCCTCTGCCTACTCCCTGCTTTCACTGCATTTCATAATATCCTCTGTGAACATCATAGTCCAAGGGGATTCCAGTCTAACCTCATCTGTCAGCCTATCCATTACTACGGCAATCAGGAAGGGGCTCAGCGCGGATCCCTGATGCAGTCCCACCTCCACCTTAAATTCTTCTGACACACCTACGGCACACCTCACCACCGCTGCCCTCATACAGGTCCCGTACTATTCTAACATATTTCTCCGCCACAGCAGACTCTTCTCCCTGGAGAGGGCCCTTATTACTAAAACCATAAAAATCTTTCATCTCCTTACGATATTTACACATCAAATTTATGAACTAGTTTTTAAATCAGAAATCAAGGCTAAATGCATTTTTCCAACTATTCTTGATGTTTGGTAACACAAAAATGCTTGGAATATCTCAATATTATCATTTATGACATGAGAATGTAAATCTTCGTAAAGATTTAACAAGAAACATGGTAGTTGACACATGTGGTTTGGCTTCGCGGGCCATATAAGATCACGTGGCGGGTCGGATCTGGCCCCCGGGTCTAGAGTTCGACACCTGCACCTGTCAAACGCTTCGGCTTACAGTCCCAAAGACTTTTGTTTCCCTGTACGTCAGAGACAATTAAGACTGTACATTTATGTTGCAAGGCAGTATCAAATAAGCCTAGCATAAATCTCATCGTAATGCATCACACGGTGAACATTTATTGGCCCATGAGGTGATTTGGGGTGTTTTTGCGTCATTCTAAACGGACAATTTAGCGTCTTGGATTGGCAGAATATTACTTTATGTTACTTCTGACCTCAGAAAGTTGATTTTTGTCTCCGCCAGGCTGCGTCTCCGCTAAAACACTTTTGGTGCATGTCCCTCAGTCTCGGCGATGAATTATTGAAGCGTTGGCTTGTTTTTGCTGACCCCTGTTGCGTTTTTTGTTTTTTTTTCCAGTTTCCACCTGAACCGCGCAGGCAAATTGTCTTTCCGTCCAATATATCATCTAAAATAATCTCTACGCAGTCGACATGGTTTGTACACCATATAGAAAGGGATACACCATACCATGTTTATTTTTAGGTTCGGCGCTACCGTAGGAATACTTAATGCTATTAAGATCAAAGTCTCCTCAGACTTTTTTCTTTTTTCCTTTTTCTTTTCTTTTTTTTTTTTTTTTTTTACATAAGATCCAACCTGCGAGCGTGTTCTCGAGCGGATGACGTGAGAATCCGCTCCGACACGACAGGAGTTTGACTACCGCCTGTCATGCAACCCGCTCCTGCAGCGCAAATAGGAAAAAACACTTATCAAGATGAAAACCCCGTATCACCGGAAACTATGCTTACCAGGTAGTTTTTGGTGAAGAGTATTTCATTTATTTGTCTGTAGCGTGTGCCACAGGCTCAGCAATGCGCGACTTTGCTCAAACTGCGGACCCACATAACGACAAGACCAAGTGAGGAGGCGACGCCGTCAACGAGCAAGCCTCTGGAAGCCCGTTAGCTAGCGAGCTACCCGGTGGCTCGCGCCTCATGTTGCCCAGCGACAACTTGGCGGGATATATTCCGACCAGCGGAGGCTTTGGCCAAATGTATTTTCTGCAGCTCGATCAGCGGAAGCACTGAGAAAGATGCTACGCTTCGCGGTTTTTCGACTGACAGTTGAGCAGGACGTAGTTTCAGCGCGTTCAGTGAATTGATGATTTTTTTACAATTTTGAAGGCTCGTTACATACAATTTCCAATGGACCTTTCCGACCCGTCAATCACTCGTACGATAATAGCCAATCAGGTAGCCGCATCGTCTTGACACGCCCCTCTCGCCGTATTGTCCCACAAGCAATACTGGTTGTCAGTAGCGTGCGCTTGGAAATGTTAATGCTACGAAGAAAATCCTACTAGGTTACAAGGGACCCCGGTTGATTCCTTTTCCAAAGCCTAATATAGACTTGACGAAGTTGCTACAATGAATTAAGGCCTGCAGAAGAGCGCACGTACAACTAAATGTGGACAATATCAACAAACGCAAGGCTGTATGTTCGAAGGTAACTGAAGGAGGAGAATCTTCTAAGAGTTTGATTAAATTATTATTAGTGCTTTATACATTGCAGGAGAACAATTTTCTCTTTGTTCGTGTGTCACTGACCTGCTGAATGAAGTGTGTCATGTTTTATGCCGAAGAGTCGGGTTCGTAATTTGTAAATGCGCGATTTCGTGCAAGAGAAATGTCTATTTGCCTATTTGTATCACATCGGACTTTTAGATTAGAAGCCAAGTCAAATAAATCCGCTGACTCACTTATAAAGACTACAATGATATTACTCGTGATCTTTCCACGTAAAAGGTACTCACCCTGCTTTACATGCGCTGTACGATTCCACTATTTCATCCTGTTGGATTTCAATATAAAGTGTGTGAGGCGTCAAACTTTTTTGCATCGATCCCCAACGTTTCGCCGTAACTCTGACATTGCGTCCTGCTCCGTCCAAAATCTTCATTCCGTGTACATATCCTTGCTTGAAATAATTGAGACCTCTCTGCAGAACTCTCTTGGACAAGTCTGACGCATTTGACAGAAAACATACCCAATATTATCTGGAATACGCGGTAGAGAATCGACTTCAAACCTGTTATGTTCACTCGCCATTTTGAAAGCTTTTGGGACATGGCTAAGGGGGCGGAGCTTAAGGTCGCCATCGGAATTTGGCAGGGTTGTTAACAACGCTCTTCTGTTTCAAATCCAGAAGACATTTCCTGTATTCTTCACTTTGCATGAACTTGAAATTGTTTTTCATTCCATCCATTTTGTTTCTTCTTCTTTGAAGGACAATTTTCGCCCGCACTCTACCGATCTCGGAAGCATTTCTGTCATCTGATGAGCTTCTTTGTTCTAGTTAACCCCACTGTCTGTGCAGTGTTGTTGTTTTATCGTTTTGTTCTACCTGCGACGTCCTTTGCGCACCCGTAAGATCAGAGCACCTCTGCATGTGCATCTCGAATCAGTTAGAGCGCAAGGGAGCGAGAGAAAGCAAAAGAGAGAGAGAGAGAGAGAGAGAGCGAGAGGGAGAGAGGAAAGGGTAAGGCGAGGAGGGGTGATTACGTGGAGCAGCACCCCATACGGCAGCCCTGCAGTGCGATCTGGAACGAAGGGGGCTTGGAGATCGGCGGCGCAGAGCCAGAGCCAGACTGGGAGGGTGTTCCAAAGAACAGGGATGAGACCCGAGGTATAGAGATAGAGCGAGGGTGAGACAAGGGAGAGGAGGTGGCGGAGGGGGGGCATGATCTTTGCTTCCAGTCGCGGGAGAGGACAGCGGCGGCGGCGGCGGAGGGAGACCGAGGCAGGTCGGGAAAGCGGCCGGGACGTCATGCCCCGCGAGCAGTGAGGCGCTCGCTGTGCCTGCCCCCACCACCCCCACCCCACCCCCCTAACCGCCATTCCAGCAGGGGCGGGCATGCAGCAAAGCGGCAGCGGAGGAGCCAGGTGGGCTGCGGCGCTTTCCGTCGTCGTCGTCTTCTTCTTCTTCTTCCCGTCATCGTCGCGGACGCTCCGGGGGACGAGCGGCGTCGTGTGAATGCCTCCCAGGACTTCCAAGCTCCCCTTCGGGATTACGGATTGAGGAGTTGAGGAAAGGGTCCTGCGGGATTTTACAAATACGACTATCTACCTACTTCACCTTTGTTGCTCCCTCACAGCCCCCCACCAACCCCCCCAAAAGAAATGTTTACGCCGGTACCTCAAGTGTACTTTAAGAATGCTGCTACCTTGCTCATAGGAGCCGTGCCCTAGCTCTCAAAGCGCTTGACCAATGAAGCCATGGGACTCAGGCAGAGCTTTACAAGTATGTGGTGACCACCCCTCTCAACCCCCCCTCCCCAACCCCAACTTTACGGATAGAGTGTGTCGCCGCGTGAATACCGATGTTTTTTTCCGTGATCGCTTCGGAGCGGCTAGCCTCTCCCCATGTTTGCACCAGCTCGTCTGTTTAGTGGGCCCAGTTCAGCCCGAAATTGTCAGACGGGTTCCCCGCTCTCCCTTCACTCTCGCCTCGTTCGCCCCTAACCGGCATCCCGTCCTTTCCTCCTGTGTCGTAGTGCCACGCGGGGCGGAACCCCCCCCCCCCCCACGCCCCCTACGATCCCCTCCGTTCACCCCCCCCCCCCCCCCGGACCCATAAAGCCCCCGGGCCCGGTGCCGCCGCACTCGGCTCTGCCCGCGCTGGCCGAGGATGATGTGGCAGTGCCACGTGTCGTCCTCCGAGTGCCGCTGCTACCGGCTCAACGGCTTCTCGCTGCTCAAGCGCTTCCCTCTCTCGGCAGATGGGGCGTGCGGCAAAGCCCTGGACCAGCCGGTGGGCGAGTGGCTGGAGCGAGCCGGGCTGCCGCAGTACGAGGGCAAGTTCCTGCTCAACGGCTTCGACGACCTGCGCTTCATGGTGAGTCAACTGCAAGGACGGGAACCCCCCCGCCGCTCGCTACTCTTGTCACCCTCTAGCGCCGCCCATCATCTACGCCCGGGGCGAGCAAACTTTTGAGCTCGAGGGCCGTCATTTGAATTTTGACTTGTGTATCATATCATAATTAGGTACACACATGCACACGCACATACATAACTTCATATTTGTCTTAAATGGAGGCGGGCTCCACCCTCAACTGGTTGCCGGTCAATCGCAGGGCACACGGAGACAATTTATTCATATATTTGTCGAGTTTACTTTTTCATAACAAATCAAACAACTGATTAAAAATTTTTGCATATGTCAAAGTGTTTACTTTAGAATTGTTTTTCATCTTATAATTTACAAAAGCACAATGGAAGTTACAAAATTAATGACAAAAATATATCCGTTGTGTTTCAAACAAATTTAACTGCCATTTATCATTAATAACCAAAAGGTTAAGAAAATAAATGTAAAGCTTTTGAAATGTGTCTGAAATATCGTCAATTTCACATTTTCTTGAATTACTTAACAAAACTAAAATGAAGATTTACAAATTCATTTTCTGTTATTTACAATAAATCAATGTAAAATAGTTTAGATGTACTTGTAAAAATGTTCCATTTTACTCATAGTATATATATTATATATATATATATATATATAGTACAGTGGTGCCTCGGTTCTCGACCACAATCCGTTCCAGAAGGCATTTCGAGAACCAAATTGTTCGAAAACCAAATCAACCGCCGCGCGTTATGTTATTTCCGTGGGTTCGTTCAAATTGAGGATAACAAAACGCGTCGCGGGTGGGTCAGGTGGTCTGGCCCTGCGCGTTCTGTTATTTCCGGGTGTTGTTGGGGGCGTTCGAGCACTGATTTTCGTATGAAATCAGAAGCAAAAAAAAATCTGGAAATTTTCATTCGAGAACCGAGGCCCCGCTGCATATGTTTGCGTATTATTTCGAATAAATCCATGAACCAACTATTTAACCAGATAATTCAAATATGCCGTGGTAAATATGTAGTTTGTATTTATTAAGAAATAGATTTGAATGAACCCATTTTATGGAAACGTCAGCTCAATGACAAAATATCGCTGTATCTTTGCTCGCGGAAGAAAGCGCTGGGCCTGTGTAAGCAAGCGAGCGGACC
This sequence comes from Syngnathoides biaculeatus, assembly GCF_019802595.1. Taxonomy (NCBI): domain Eukaryota; kingdom Metazoa; phylum Chordata; class Actinopteri; order Syngnathiformes; family Syngnathidae; genus Syngnathoides; species Syngnathoides biaculeatus. The sequence goes on from NC_084649.1 coordinate 24,202,057, forward strand.
GTATATAGCACGCGAGCCAGACTTTGCCACTCCCTCCTGCCTCCTCTTGACCTTTGCGCAATGCATGACCCCGCCAAGATTGATGGAGACACCCTCCCCCTGCCCTTCCTCCTCCTTCTCCCGACCCGTAGGCGAGACAAATGGCCATTAGATGCCATTAACCCCCCCCCCCCCCCCCCCCCCCCCCCCCGCCATTAATAATGAGATGATCTCATTGCGGAGTCCTCCGAGCTCGCTTTGGATGCACTGCAGCTTTTTTTCCGGAAACCCTCCGCATGCTCCCGTTATGTGCCGACTTCAAGTATCGGAATCTTACGAAAGTCGGCGCATCCAACGAAAAACCTCGATGCAGCTCTGCTTACCTTTTCTCTTCAAGATGATAACGGGGGAATGGGGGGGTGAGGGGGGCGTTGCACATGCGGAGGGATGAAGGTGACTTTAGATGATTGCATTTCAGACACTTTAGTCCGGCGGCTGGAGCTTGAAAGTGGCTCTGGATCTTCGCCCAGCCTAGCTGATGATGTCATGGGTGGAAAAAGGGGGAATCATGTAAATTAGCATGATAATAATTGGTCAGAAGTGCAATCAAAAAATGATTATCTTGCTTAAGTTCACATTTTCGAGTCTTTTGAGATCGGAGCAGATAGATTTTTTTTTTTTTTTTTTTACATGAAAATTTGGCAGCAATTTCACAACAAGCAGAGGTTTGCCAGATAGTGAATTAAAAAATCAAAATGAAAAAAAAAACGAGCCTTCAAGCTGTTTCTTGCCACTCTTGGCTGAAGTGAAAAGAATTACGCACGGTGTATTTAGCCAAAACATTAACTTACAAAGGTCAGATAGCTTCAAGCTAACACACGATGAAAATCACCGTAGATGGATTTTAATCCATCCATCCATCCATCCTTCCATTTTCTTTGCCGCTGATCCTCACAAGGGTCACGGGAAAACATGCAAACTCCACACAGGCTGGTCCGGGGTCAAACCCGGGACCTCAGAACTGTGAGGCCGACGCTTTCCAGCTGAGCCACCGTGCCGCCGAAATTTGAAAACAAAGTATATTTGTACACAAGTGGCTGCAACATATCCATACAACAACATTCAAAGGCATATATTCTTGATCCTCTGGGAAAAACTGAAGTAAAATGCTATCATGTATTGTTGCAGCTTAGTTCAGACGATCTTCCGTTTGATCGTCAAATCTACGTTTAGTATGTCTACGTCCGTTGAATATAATAAATGTAATTGAATTAATGTCCATTAAACTATGGTGATGCACATTGCTAAAGTCTTTACATTCTGTTAAATTACATAATTACTGTGTACGTTAATAGCGAACAATGCTGTAGAGTGCTGTCACAAAAACATTTTCTCGTGCTTTTTGGGGGCACTGGAACCGAATAATGACATTTCCAGTGATCGCAATGGAGAAAGCTGATTTGGAACAAATTCAACTTGGAGGTCAAGGCACCACTGCTTTTGTATACTGTACATGCAATTAAAAAGATGGATGAAATTTCCATATGATGTTCCCTTCAAATTACATCTGGAAAATCAGATCTTCCTCAGCGCCTTCACCTTAATTACATATTAATCAATTGCGAGGAAAGGCGCGTTTGACGTCGTCGGCTCCCCGGGTCAAACGATGGCCGCCGCGCCTTGAATAACGGCGCCCGGAGGGGCTCGGAGCGAGCGTTTGAGCCGCTGTGGGGTTACGTCACCCCGTCAAGCCGGAGCGCAGCTGAGCGTGGGCGTGGACGGGAGATGCTCCGTGACCTCTTTCGCGTGCAGACCGCAATCGCCGTGGCGTGAAGCGGGCCCCCTTTGCGAGAAAGCGCCGGGCTACCGATATTCCCGTTTCCCCCGTGGTCTTCGTCGCGGTCACCTGTTGCTAGGCAGAATTCACGAGGCACAACCGTCGTCGCCCCCCCCTAAAATAAGAAAACATTGGCATACACCGGTCATGCTGACTCGGCTGTTTTCGCGGGTGGGTGAGCCAAATGGCCAAACTGCGCAACAGAGAAGAGAAATGACAGGACGAGGGGGCAAGAACGCAGCAAATAAATGACAAGAATGCTAATTTTAATCCCTACAAGTATTTATGCAACTTTCCTTATCTATATTTGAAAGTGACTCCCTCCTTTATAACAAAGTGATCTCATGCATCGGTCCCACTTTCTCCCCCATTTTAAAACTTAAATATATCTGGAGATCTGAGCTCGCTAGCATGCGCGACTACGCAGAGCAGTAGATGTGCTAACTGAGCACTGTTGCTAGGCGGAATTCAAGGGGCACAACCACTGACGCCCCAAACCAGTTTTTTTTCTTTTAACTGAGCCACATGCCTCACAAAGCAGGGAAAGGCAACAAGAATACATGAAAAAAAGTGTATTTAACATACTAACGTAACTCCCGGCCCACAGAGCGCACCTGGTTATAAGCCTCACCGAGTACATTTGTAAAGGAAATACCATTTGGTACATACATACACATCTTTCTTCGTAAATATAGGGTTTATATAGGGCTTATTATAGGGCCTAAAGCTAGCGACACCGTGCTAATGCTAGCACTGCGCTAAAGCTAACGGCGGGGCCGGTTAAGAAAAAAAAAACATGGTAAAAATCACGCCAGTAACACGCTAGAGCAGCGCTAACAGGGCCAGACCTGTAAAAGTCACATCCCTCGGCACATATATTCCACCGCTCTCACCCTTACCTTTTCCGCTTGAGTGGCTCCTTGCAGCAGTTAGAAAGAAATCCGCATCATCACAGAGCGATATATATAATAATAACGATATATATAAATATTTATATAAAATGTTGAATTTTTTCTTCTATTTTTATCAATAGAAGAACTTAGAGAAGTCCATTTGGATACTTTTGTTTTGAAAAATGAGCACTATTCCATAACGGTGGCAAATGCTGGATCTGGAGGGGCAGTGTGCCAATTTCACAGAGAGTTCTGAGGACCAAAAACTGAAGACTCTAAATTGCCCGTGAGTGTGAACGGTTGTATTTTTAAATGTGCCCTCCGATTGGCCGGGTGTCCTCCGTCTCCGGCTTGAAGACAGCCGGGACAGGCGCCGGCACTCCCGCGACCTTCGAGGATAAGCGGCTCGGAAAATGGATCGGATGCTCCAAATAAATTGTACGGATCGTAAACCCCTCCCCGTATACAAGACTGATCTAGAATCGGATTTCAATGCGACGAACATAAAACTGAGAAAGCGCCGCGACATTAGATTGATAATTCTGTGCAAAATTGAATATTTCCCAGAATATAATGTGTTGCAGACTACGGGTCGTTAAGCTTTCGGATGTTCACCTGTGTACGACGCCTCGTCCGTCTGTTGGACCCGACGCACGGGTGAGATAAATAACGAGGTCGGCGAGCCAAGCGAGCTGCGCTTAAAGCACGTTGATGCCACGCTTGTAAACAACGGCAAAGGTCAGACGAATCGGGCAGACGGGCAAATGTTTCATCGGGTGCCCTTTAACGCGCTGCCAGATTCGTCAATAGCGTCGAGAAAAATTTCTCCAGCAGGGGGCGCCACACTTCAGATCCGCTACCGATCTTTGAGCCTCATGTTGTGCTTTTTTTTTTTTCGTGGGTCACCAAACCTAAATTGTCCCCTTCTCGTCTAAAAATGCAGAAAAAGGAAATGTGAAAAAAAAAAACATATTTTCCGAATAAATTAGAACTTCAAATTCCATTTTTCTTGCCGTTATGTCCGAGCTAATGCGCCAAACGCTCCACTGAGAATCGCATGTGTCGCGCGGTCGCCTCGTGCCTGTCCGCCCGCGATGAATATTGCGTGCCGTGGTGCCGCTCGGATAAAACGCTCCAATGTGGGCACGGAAAGTGCGAGACGCGCAGTGTGAGATCGTACATAATAGTGAATTTGTGAGCATGCGACTATCAGTAATATGTTTTTCATCAATGAACACTAAAAGAACTATTGCAAAATGTTATTTCTGTTCATATCAAGAAGGATCATTTCTTTGAGAAAGCGCTCTGAGGTTCCGGGTTCAACCCCAGACCCGCCTGTGTGGAGTTTGCATGTTCTTCCTGGGCCTACGTGGCTTTTCTCCGGGTACTCCGGTTTCCTCCCACACCCCAAAAACATGCAAAATTAATTGGACACTCTAAATTGCCCCGAGGTGTGATTGTGACTGTCTAGTTGTGCCCTGTGATTGGCTGGCAACCAGTTCTGCCCGTTGACAGCTGGGATAGGCTCCAGCATTCCCATGACACTCGTGAGGATAAGTGGCAAAGAAAATAGATGAATGGATGAACGGATTGAGTTTCAAGTCTGGTCACGGTACGCATGAAACTCAGGAGTCAAGTTCCTTTGCTGCATGCCGTACTTACCCATCACTTCTTCATCACCTGTTTCCTTCGCCAACATGTCCATTAAGATCTGCACCAATCACAACGCTCTCTCTCTCTCTCTCTCTCTCTGTCTGGGATGCTCAGAACTACTCCGTCTAGTTCCTTCCAGAATTTCTCTTTCAAGTCGAGGTCACAGCCTACCTACACCGGACTTGCGCATGCAGTACCACAGCTCCTCTCTTGGAGGCTTTTCTCTCGGTTCTCTAACTTCTCTGTACTTTTCCACGAGCATCCTCAAGGCAAATAATGCATCTGTGGTCCTCTTTCTAGGCATGAAACCATATTTTTGCTCGCAGATACTTCTGTCCTGAGTCTAGCCTCCACTACTCTTTCCCATAACTGGATTGTGTGGCTCTTTATTCCCCTGCAGTTTCCACGGCTCTGAACATCTCCTTTGTTCTTTAAAAAGGGAGACTAGCCCACTTTTCCTCCATTCTTCTCTCCCTCGAGTATTCCATTGAATAAGTTGGCCAAAAACTCCACAGCCACCTCTCCAAATTGCTTCCATACCTCCACTGGTATGTCGTCAGGACCGACTGTCTTTCCATTTTTCATCCGTCACGGGTATGAATTAAATTCAGGAGTCACGCACGAGATAGACTTAGATGCTAAAAGATGGGACGCTGTTGCGATCCCGAACGGGACAAGCCGAAAGGAAAAGAAGAAGGAGAAGTTGAAGTATGTCTTATGCCCATATTTAGCCATGACCGCATAATTTTCTCATGTCCTCATTGGGGCTCTGCTCTGTCGCCGCATGGAGTCCTTGAGTGATATCTGGATTTCTGCGCGTAGGCTAACCTCGCTGAACCCTATTCTGGACACTTTGTAAAAATCCATTGCCGGCTAGAACCAGTTGAGACAGAAACCCTTTGTCTAAGTGGTAAGCCCCAATGTCATACCACAGGTTCGATACCGCTCATGCTCCGCCCTTCTGACAAGATAAAGGATGTGTGCTTTCTCTGTACCTTCGCACTTGTCTGTAACTCATAAGTGCCCGGAATATTCTATGGCGGGAAAGCACTCATTTCCTATTAGACAGGGCTACGGCCTAACTAAAGCTCCTCCTCACTTCAACATAGTTCCTTTAGATGAAGAACCCACAAGAAGGCACCAAAGTAATAAATGCAAAAATGCTTTGACCTGAGGACAGAAACATCAAAACCAGTGAGATTTTCAGCAAATTGTGAATGCGCAGGGAAATTTGATGTTCATATCGCTATCGAGTTTATAAAATAATCCTCATGCTTTTTGAGGGGCCCCAGTTGGCCTGGGGCCCCAAGCAACCACTTAGTCGGCGCATGCCTTTGGGCCAGCTCTGGACACGAACGCGGACCGAAACGCGTCTGAGCGTCGCCAGGCCCGCGGAGGTCTTTAAAAAAATAGAAATAAAGATAATTTGGCGCACGGGTCAAGAGAGCGATGCTAATTTAGCAAACGCATGCAGCGAGACAGAGGAATGCTAGCGCGGCTTCATCATCATCGTCAGCGAGTCGCCGCGCATCACGTCAAAAGCGGCGCGCGGTTCATTAGCTATGCAAGTACTCATGCGTACATTTCCCCGTCACGTGACGTCAAAGACGACGACGACGAGCCAGAGCCTCCCGAGGCGTCGTCGAACTCGGGAGAGTCTATTTCGGGCCCTTATCCCGGATTTATGTTTTTTCTACCATTTATTAATCGGGTCGCGGCGGGGCTCTGAGGTCCCGGGCCAGCGGTACGGAGCAAAAGACGGAACATTTTAGCATTCTTGGCCCGGGAACAATCAATATGCAGCAGTACGCACGAGGGGGGAGGGTAAAACGCTTAGCTGCACATTTTGCAGGCTCGTTCCATGGCTGGGTTCCAAATCACTTCATATCGCAGTCTTGTAGAAAGTACTTCAAAGCGGTAAAAGTATACGTTCCAATGACATTGGCAAAAGAAAACGTTACATTGTACAATTTTATTTGATTTAGCCCCCTAGCCCTAACCCTAAACTCCTATCCCTAACCTTAAACCCCTGACTTGAGTCCGAGTGTTTCTGTCCAGTCGCTGCGTTGAGAATAATTCACTCAATCCTTACTCTCTTTCTTGACAATTTATTTTTTTCGTGTGTGAAATTTACACCAAACTGCAGCACACAAAATGGTCCTCGTTTCTTCCCCCGTTCCAATGAAAGCAGCTCGCGCGGCTGCATCCACGAGGCTTTGTTCCAGACGCGTCGCAGCGCATCACATTGATCTCGCCACGCCGTGCACAATTTATTTCACTTCATTGTCCGCCCACTCGCCTCGTGTCAGGGGTGCGCTAAACACTCTGTGTAGCATCCCGGGCCGCGCTCCCACCCAGCGGTAGGCTAGAAATGCAAAGGTACCAGGGGTAGAACCGTACAGTTTGTGTTCGATTTTCAGTTGGTCCGAACGGAAGCCATTAATACGCTACCATCATGCATCGGAGCCCAGCAGAAGGCCAGCGGAAAGTCACATTTCTCCGCTAATTTAAGCGTACTGCCTGGTGAAATCGAGATTTGACTTTCCATGAGTGTGGTTGCCTTTGTGTGTACGTGCAGGGAAGTAACGTGATGGAGGACCAAGATCTCCGAGACATTGGCATCACCGACCCGGGACACAGGAAGAAAATCCTGCACGCGGCACGCGGGCTGCCCAAGGTACTCCTACAGCCGGCGTGACGGTCTGAGCGATCCCCGTGCTCGAAAAGTCTCCTCGTGATTAATGCGCATGCGCGTATATTTTGTCAACTTCCGGCCAGTCTGAAACATCCCCATCCATGCTTCTTCAACATGTGCCATTCGACAACTTGTCGCCACACACAGACATATATGTGAATATCTTTTTATCAACTTTTTTTAAGGTTAGGTTAGGTTAGGGTAGGGTTAGGGACACGCTCACATAAAGATTGATATAACCTATGTTATCTCCCTCTATGCAGGGTTAGGGTTAGAAGAGGTTTTCTATGTACAAGAAGGGGAACTATGAGACCGGGGGATTTCCCAGTACGCGTCAATACGTACCCAGAATTCCCCCGTTAGCAACGCATGCACATTAATCACAAGGAGATTTTTCAGCACGCAGGATCGTTCAGATCGTCACATCGGCAAATAAATGATCACGAATGAATAAATGCTCTATGTTTCTGTGAATATTTGGATGTATTATTAAGAGGATTACGGTCGCCACGGGATGCACGCGAGTCCGTAATTTGACATTTTATGGAATTAGTAAATGTCCGAGGCAGGCCATCACATACTGGCAAGCGGGACAAATTTGAGCATTTTCCTTTTCTTGCGATCAAAGTTAACAAAGGTTAAATTGACGGATGGGAATGTGGTGTGGGTGTCGTTAAGAAGGATTTTTCTTTTTTTAATCTGCAAGGAAAATGACAGATCGGGGGGGGGGGGGGGGGAAGATACATCAGGGCGTAGGAGGTATGCCACAATTTTCAACAGTCACGGTTTCACAACCACGGAAACTTCCCATAAGTACTATGAGCTGTTTATTGTTTTTGAGTCGTCAGCGCAGTAAAACTACCCCGCCACGCACTTAACATGCTTCCGAAGATGGGCTGCTGAACGAGGCAAACCTCACAACGCGTAGTTGCATTTACGAGAGGCGCCCATCACTCTTTGACAACTTCAATTTCACGTAAATACATAAACTGTGTCAAGATAATGCAGTCTTGAACATTTTCAACCAGCTGCGGGAGTTAGCGTGTCTCCAATTGGAGAAATAATCCTACAGACTCGCTATTGAGACGGCTAACTAGCGTCGCTAACGTCAGCTCGTTTTCGCTTTGACGCTATTTGACAATAGCAGAGTAGAGAAGTACCTTTTTTCAAGAAATAAGTACTTTTCCTGTTCTACTTTTTTTTAATCTGGAAAAATTCAATTGTTTCTTGTCTTTTTACTAATGTGTCTTCAGGAGTTATTTATGCAAACATTTCAAAATGACAATTTTTGAGAACTGTATTTTTTTGGGTGGTGGTATCCAAACATTAGAATCTGAGACTGGCCTACGCTTAGGGCCGACAATCCCAAATCTTAAATGTCTGATGAATCTGTACACTGTTGTTGTAACATGAAACAGAACAATAGCCAGACACAAAATGAGGAGCAAGTGGCCGTGTTGAGAGTTTGTATCCTGCATCTCTTAAACGTTATGGCGTGGCGTAGTTCACCAGAAAGGCTATCAGTTAGCCCGCCGCAGGTCAAATCCTCATGTGCATTCTCACCTGTGACCTTCCTGCCGCAGGTCAAAGCGCTGGGCTGCGACGGCAGCACAACTCTGGCCTCGTGGCTGGACGGGCTGGGCCTGCACGAGTACCTGCCCAACTTCCTGTCCAGCGGCTACCGAACGCTGGAGTGCGTCAAGAACCTGTGGGAGCTGGAGATCATCAATGTAAGCGGCTGACGGTGAACTTAACAACCGGGCTTCTTTTGCACTAACGTTGAAGCCACTTTCCGGAACAAGCTGTTATGTGATAAGACGTTTTTAGACCTGCTGAAGCGACGTATTGTTAATGGCCCAAAGTTATAAAAGCAATCAAAATTTCTATGTACATCTAGATAAGATACACACTCACAGTGGATCCAACAAGTAGTCAACATCCACGTTTGCGAAATTAGAGCCCTATTATAGCCTACATTGGAGTTATGACTTCCCTCCGAGGGCCATTATGTCTGTGAAACCAGATACCGTAATTTCCGGCCTACAGAGCGCACCTGATTATAAGCCTCACCCAGTACATTTGGAAAGGAAATATCATCTGGTACATACATACGCCGCATCAGTGTAAAAGCCGCAAGTGCCCACAAGGAAACCCACCTTGAAACACGAGATATTTACAAAGAAAGACGGTACACAGAAAGACTTTTCAAAGTTTTAATACCTTAGCTTAGCTGAACATCGCAACAACACGGTAGCAAGAACTCGGCTGGTAAAAACAAAACAAAAACATACCGGTCAATAAAAAAAAAAAAAAAAAAAAAAAAAAAAAATCGCTGCAGCAGCTACACAGTAGCAAGACGGTAGGACAGCACTGACAGGGCCGCTTAAAAAAAAAAAAAACATACCTAAATCACTGAGATGCGGCAGTAACACAGCAGCAACACGCTAGCGTGGCGCTAATGCTAGCTCAGCAGCAACACGCTAGTGTGGGGCTAATGCTAGCTCAGCGCTAATAGGGCTAGTTGAAAAAAACATACTGGTAAAAATAACTGAAACACGGCAGTAATACAGCAGCAACAGGCTAGCGCAGCGCCAACAGGGCCGGTTAAAAAAAAAAAAAAAAAAAAGACATACCGGTAAAAGTCACTTCCTCAACACATATATTCCACCGGTGTCACTCTTAGTTTTTACGCTTGAGTGCCCCCTTGCGGACGTTGGAAAAAAAAATGCAAAAATTAGCCGCATCACCGCAGTAGCCGCAGGGTTGAAAGCGTGTGGAAAAAACTCGCAGCTTTAAGGCTGGAAATTATGGTCAATGAATTATCACCTTATATAATTACATAAACCCAACAAATTGATGGATAGCTCATTTTGAAATGTTTTTTTGATTTATCAACATTTCTTTTGAAAAGGGGATTGGTAAAAAAAATGTGAAGACATTTTGTAGTTTTGATATTTTCACAACACACGAAGTCAAAACACAATTTGTTGTCAAAGTCCGCATAAAATGATGCGGCGCATACCACTGATAGAAGGTCAAAGTATCTGGTACTCGTTAAGGCTGCCAATACCAGCTACTGATAGTCGAAAAACAACAAAATCTGACAATGAATGTCTTCCTCGTCAGTAGATGGCGCTACAGCGTGGCCGCTTGACACGTCAGCCAATCGTCATGCTCGTCGGTACGCTCGCAATCATTTGTCAGTCTGTAATTTGAAATTGTCTGCGTCAAAAGTACTCGTGTTATCGAAAGGAAGTACATCTCCGGTCTAGACTCTGTTTCAGAATCAGGTCTTGCCTGTGAACAGCGCAATGACACCACTTTGTTCGGGGTGTAACCGACATGAAAACGAGCCGGCTGTTTGTGGGTGATAGTCAACGGCCTGGGGGGTTTTAAAGGGATAGTACCCCCTTATACACCGCCACTTAGAATCAGGATTAAACCAAGGTAAACCAAGGACACCGTGTATTCTGCGCTCTCGCATTTGGGTTTTTGCCTTGTTTCAAAGCCCTTTTTTGATAAATAATTGATTGTCTTTAGTATCACTTGGCGAGGAAGTCAAAATCATCCATTGTTGCGAAAATAGCACCTTCCAGAAGTTGACTTCCACTGATGCTTTCTTCAGTTAGCCTGGTAACCGTTGCGGAGAGGTTGAGACGACGGTGCGTTGCCATGGTTACGTTCCTCAGACTTTCTTTAAGGTCCCTTCCTCTCCCCCCCTCCCCCACCCCTCTCTCGTTTTCTTCTTCCATCACCGCCACGCTTTGCGGCATCTCACGGCCGTGACCTACAAACAGGTTTACGTTCCCCGACGCGCCGTCTTTACGCAACCTGTAACCCCTGTGGGAAATGAAAGACTTCCAGACCAGTTCTTCCCCCAAGACGGGATTAATAATTGAACGCTTCAGATAAAGAGAGACCGGCACGACGGCGACGACAGCATCTGTTACGGGAGATCTAGCGAATTGCACGCAGAACTGTTAATAATAGGCCCTCGTGTGCTAATGGGCAATTATGCTAATGTATACAATAGAAATGAGTTTTGACTCCATAAACCTAACAACCTCTGGCGACGCTAATCGCAGTTTAACAGGGAGGAACATGCTTTGAGAAGGTCAGCGTCTTCAAATACACGAAAGGGGGGTTCAACTCTCGTATGGGACGGGCTTATTGACTCAGATGATGCAGGGGAGGAATCGATTCTAATCGCGATGCGTCAAACTGGAGTTGAAAAGTTCTGGATAATTGACAGAAGCAAGTGAATGTCTGATAAATTTTGTTTTTTTAACCTCAGTATAACGAGCTGTTGTTGGTCTTGTGGCTCTGGTAAGTCCTGGTGTTTTGGTTTCCGAGAGATTTAAAATGGTTTAGCTAACACCTCAACGTGTTAAGAATAGCAATTAAAGCCATTCGATTGGTTGCATTTAAAGCTGCCCTGTCGGTAGAAGAGGCGTCTCTATTATTTATCACTTTCCAAGTGACTTCTACATGTCGTCTTCTTTTCCTTTCGGCTTGTCCCGTTAGGGAGTTGCCACAGCGTGTCATCACAGATGAACGCACATTTGTTTGGCACTGTTTTTTTTACGCCGGATGCACTTCCTGACGCAACCCCTCTGCATTCTAGGCGGGGAGAGAGGCTTACAGCACCTGGTATTCCTAAGCGGTCTCCCAACCAAGTACTAACAAGGGCCAAACCCGATTAGCTTCCGAGATCTGACGAGATCGGGCGTTCTCAGGGTAGCGTGGCAGTAAGCCAAGTGACCTCAACATGTAAGCAGTTCAAAGTGTGTTTGTAGTCAGTTAGTTAGATCCTGTCTTAGTTGAAAAGTCTGTCAGTAAGTCTTCAGTCAGTCAGCTTGCGTGATGGACGGTCGGTCGGTCGGTCCGTCAATCAGTCTAATGAGTTTGTCGGTTGGGTAAGAATCAATCAGGTACTGTGGTTTGTCAGAGTTACTTACCTGGTCTGTCTGTCAGTTAGTTTTCAGTCAGTCACTAAGCCATTTAATCAGTTAGTTTCTTTGGTTAGTCAGTGAGTCATTTGGTTTGCTAGTTTGTGAAGTGGCTTGTTAGTCTTCAGGGCGATTCGCTAAGTGAGTTTATCTGTTGGACCGTCGGTCAATAATTCAGGTAATTTTTCTTGACAGTTAACTAGGAGCTAGCTAGTCATTGAGTTCCTGTGATTGTAAGTTTGGTAGCTGCTCAATGGGTCAGGTGGTTAGCTTCCAGTCAGTCAATTAGCTTCTCAGATAGTTAGGGGTCAATCAATTAGTTGAAGGGTTACTCAGTTAACCATCTATTCACTTAAGGGGTTAGTTTGTCACGACCAGAACACGGGGTTGGACCCAAATGCACGACTCGGGAGACAAAGAGGTAGTTCGGGAAAGGGATTTATTCAGTCCAGTGTCGGGGATCGGGCAGAAAGTCAACGGGAGCAACCGTCACAAGAACGTCAGGCGTGGACAGGCAGGTCAGTGGACAGGCAGGATTCGGTACACGGGAGATCAGGAACGGGATTACAAGAGTGCGGGAACGAGGCGTGAAGCAACGATCTGGCAAAGACCAGACCGTACGTGTACGTAATTTCTAGAGACAAGGCGGAGGTGTGCGCCTCCGCCGATTGCGGCAGGTGCGTGCCGCCTTGGGGACTGGTCCGGCCAGGACAGGTACCGGCAGGGCCATGACAGTTTTCCATCCAAATTGTTCTTTCAGTCAGGCGTCGGTCAGTTAGTTACTGTGGTGACTTATTTTATTTGTTTTCAGTAGGTCAGTCAGTCGGTGGATTAGTCAGTCAATCGGTCAGTTCGTCAGTCAGTGTTTAATGGTGGTACGGCCTCCATTTGCGGCAAAACGGTTTCTTATTTTGCGAGCCAAAACGGGCTCGCTGTGTTATTTAAGCGCGACGCACAAAGACGCCTCGTGAATTATGGAGCGTTCCCAGGAAAGAGATGGTAGTGTACTCCAAGCTGATGGTAAAACAGATTGAGGCTGAATTATTGATGGGGAGTCAAGGGGGGGGGGGCGTGCGCCGCCGAGTCACTGGCTTTTGGAGGCCACGCTTATTAGTTTTTGTTTGAAAACCGCTGCTCGGAATGCCTGATTGGATGCGCTTTTTGTTTTCTTTCTCGGGGCGCCGTAGGTGATCAGGGTGGGTCCGCTGGGCCACAGGAAGCGGATCATCGCCTCTCTGGCTGAGAGACCCTACGAGGAGGCGCCCTCCAAGTCCAGACGTCTGTCTCCTATCATGGTGAGGACCATGGTCCTACTTCATCGCTCCTTGTTGACTCCACCTCACTTGACTTTAATCCATTTTCTAGTGGAAGCCTTGAAAAGTTTTTTTTCAAGAGGTAATGGTAAATTTTAAATATTCTTTAAAAATGCAGGAAAACATTTTTAAATTTCCTTAACCGCAAAATTGGTGGACCTTTGAATCCGTCAAGGTCAAAATTCTATCGCAACACATAACCGACAATCCAATGGTGATGTTAGAGATCTTTCCAGATCCATACGGGAGAGTAAAAACACGGCGGCCCGTCTTTGGTACCATTTTTGACAATTGAAAAGCCCCAAAACATTCCCTGCTCAATGGAAGCAGACTTCAAGACAATTTTCATCTGACCGTCCCCAAAATTTGTGGAGCTTCAGTAGCCAATCAGGGGATTTGACTTTAGCGTCAACGTTCATAACTCAAAAGAGTGAAAATTGTGTTTCCGACATCCTAAGTCAACTCATCATATTAGAAACTTCGGTGAGGGTTGTCCAAAATCTGCAGTTCTTTGGTCAGAATGTCCCTTGTGACAACAGTAAGGAGCGAAAACAGATCGGCTCATGGTGGGTTCATCTCCGATTTTGGTAAAAATTGACTAAAGTGAAGCAAAAACTATCACTGCTTATTGTCCCAATTGGTGCAATGGAAGGGAGCCAAAGTGTAGTACCACAGTAAGTATAAAATCAACAAGACGGTGTTATTTTGTTGCATGTTTTTTTTTTCAACCTAATGAAAATGCAAAAAAAGAAATAAAGGCTTAGCCCTCGGTAAAAACGGGGCTTTTTAAGGCCGAGGACACGGCCGACGTTTCGCGTTGCAACCCTGACAAAGGAATCACTGCTGTACCGCCGAGGATGAATGTTGGATCGGCATCAGCGAGGCTGAGGGCAACGCGGCTGTCTAAATATTGTCTTCATCACGAGCGTGATGTGTTTTCCTACGCCTCGCAGTTCCACGACCTCCTGTCCCAGACCACTTGCCCCCTGGGCCAGATGGACCCCTACACCAGTCGCTCCATGGACATGCTACTGCCCCCGGGCGAGGCCGACCGGCGGCGGCGAGGGGGAGGGGGACTGGATCAGGACTGTAGCGTCTCTCTGCGTTCCTACTGTGAGCGCCCGCGCTCTGTCGTGAGTTCCTCCCTATTTTTTGGTTGTTGTTGTTCTTTCTTCGAGCTTTACAACTTGAAATTGGACCCACTACTGGAGATAGAAAAAGTAAAAGCACCCCTGGTCAAAGCAAATAAGACCAAAATAAATCATTTCAAAGCATTTTCCCACCATCCATCCATCTTATCCTCACAAGGGTCGCGGGGAGCGCTGGAGCCTATCCGAGCTGTCAACGGGCAGGAGGCGGTGTACACCCCGAACTGGTCGCCAGACAAATCGCAGGGCACATAGAGACAAACAGCCGCACTCACAATCACACCTATGGGCAATTTAGAGTGTCCGATTAATGTTGCACGTTTTGGGGATGTGGGAGGAAACCGGAGTGCCCACCCGGAGGAAACCCACGCAAGCACAGGGGGGGGGGGGGAACATGCAAACTCCACACAGGGCGGTCTGGGATTGAACCCGGGACCTCAGAACTGCGAGGCCAAAGCTTTCCAACTGAGCCGTGCCGCCCGTTTCCCCACCATTAATGTGATTTATAAACTGCGCAAATCAATAGATTTTCTTTTTGTAGTCACATTTTATAGCAGAAACTATAATTCATAGAGCGCTTCCACAAATTTTGTTAAAAAGCTTCATTCGGGAGAAGA
Source organism: Syngnathoides biaculeatus (assembly GCF_019802595.1). Taxonomy (NCBI): domain Eukaryota; kingdom Metazoa; phylum Chordata; class Actinopteri; order Syngnathiformes; family Syngnathidae; genus Syngnathoides; species Syngnathoides biaculeatus. The sequence continues at coordinate 24,217,141 of NC_084649.1, forward strand.
TTACATAAGATTTTACAACGCATTAAATATAAAAGTTACATGCTAATTTACCGTAATTTCTAGAAAATATTGCACAAATGTTTCCAAAAATATTTTCAAAAAGTTAATAGAGCGCATTATATTTAGGTATGGATGACAAAGAGTGGTTACAAAAAATGGTATACACATACATTTTGATATGATATTCGATGTTTTATATTACAGAATTGTATTTATTACGGTAATGTGCGCCCCCAATCCCTACTCTGAGACCTCCTCGGGGAGCTTGTAATTCACGATCGTTAGCGTAGCATGTTTGTCGCTACTGCACCAAAGATCAGGAACGACTGCCCGTGAGTTTGTTTTCACTTAAACTAAGACAAAAAAATGTCGACTACAACGGCCAGTTGTGCAGCTGCTTTTAAAAGAAATGTGCCGATATACGCCGCAGACCGAAACGACGATAGGTCGCCTTGGTGGCGTCAGGTGGGCATCAAAACAACGTGAGCTCAAACTATGTAATTCGAGCGTTATGGGCACAAACGGGAGAGCACACACAATTTGAAATGCTTGCTTTTTACAAAATGTGGCCATTACGATCGTTTCTACGTAGTTTGAGCTCACGTTGTTTTGATAGCCACCTGACGCCACGGCTTTCCGATGGCGTCAGGTTGGGCGAGAGGCTGCGCTGCGGAACCAATCGGATAAATTAACCATCGGAAAAAAACTTCACGGTTCACCTGTCACCGGCATCCTCTGATGTTTATGACGCACAAGATGGCGTAATTGGAGACCCATCCATTACAAGGACCGGGACAAGCGTGTCCTGCGGCCTGTCTGGAGATTATATTACGGCTACATCAGCAAGTGCACCGTGATTCTTAGGAATGATTGTTGTACAGACAGTTTTTTTGAAAAACAATAACAATAAACAAAACCAAAAACGAAAAAAAAACAAACCTAACAAAATAGAAATATAGATCATTCCCAATATTTTCAGCATCTGGGTTGCATAAAATTGGTGGTGCGGATTATACATTGGTAGAAGGGTTTTCCTGATATTTATTTATTTATTTTGGGGGGTGAACTTTGGTGGTGCGCATTATACTCGGGGAAATTACGGTAGTTATTTAAAAATACATACATTGTTCATAAAGTCATGTATATTGTTATTTGCATTTTAAAATAAGATTGTATTATTCACTGTAGGATATTAAATGTTTTTTAATATGTATTATTGATTTCATAGGATGCACTTATAATGCATAGTTTTAACTCATAATTACAAAGCATTATAGAAATAATTTAAACAGCCCCTAGAAAAAAATGAGAATAAAAAAAGTACAAATAGTATTTAATTTACCATCATGTAACGATTCATATTACTGCTAAGATTGAGCCAAATGAATTTCATTTCGCCACGGCGAGCGCTTTGGAGGTTTTAACGAGGAAGCCGGGCGAGCCGCGCATCGCGACAAACGAACGCGTCCGTCCGAGCAGATGTTCCGCACGTGTCGGCGGCCGTCCTCGCCGCCGCCGAGCCGACTTAACACGTGAACCCGGCCGACATCTGGGTCCCGCTGTCATGAACTCTCGGAGCTCTTACGTGACGCGTCGCTCGGTCCCCAGGTGAAAGCGCCAAGAATAACTCCGCCGCCGCCGCCAAATGTTAGCCTCCGCTAAAGGTCAGAAAGCGCGGCGCAAACTCAAACAGTCACTCGTGTGCAACTCCAGAGGAAATTTTAGTCTGAGTCGCAATCCGCTCGCTGATATCAAACACCGCGCCGGCCAGATGGCGAACATTCGGCGTGTATTAATAAACATTTGTCATCGCAGGATCGACACGGCGAGCGACACAAAGAATCTCGCGTGAACCTCCGGCCGCCGAGCCACTCTGCTACCTACGCCACCGTGTCCGCGTGGCACCACCAGCCTGAGAAGCTCATCCTGGACGCCTGCGGGTACGAGGCAACCGTAAGTCCCCTGAACCACTATATTCTCACTGGACACGTCATTAGGTACACTTGTCTACATTCATACAAAAAAATGTATCAAAGAACAACTGCCTTTACAATCAATAATGAACATTGTATGTCATTTGGACAATGGATTTTGTCTTTTTTGTATTATTGAAATAATAATTATGCGATATTCCGTCATTTCCGGCCTATAAGCCGCGACTGCGGTTTATGCGGTGATGTGGCTAATTTGTGCAATTTTCCGAACGGCCGCCAGGGGGCACTCGAGCGGAAAAGGTAAGAGTGAGACAGGTGGAACATATGTGCCGAGGAAGTGACTTTTACCGGTCCGGCCCTGTTAGCACAGTTGTAGCGTGTTACTGCCGTGTTTGTTTACCGCTATGTTTTTTTAAATTGGCCTTGTTAGCGCGGCGCTAGCGTTAGCAGGGCGCTCGCGTTAAACTCTCTGTGTACCGTCTTTCTTCGTAAACATCTCGTGTTTCAATGTGGGCACTTGCGGTTTTTACACAGCTGCGGCTTATGAATGTACCAAACGGTATTTCCTTTACAAATGTACTGCGTGAGGCTCATAACCAGGTGCGCTGTGTACGCCGGGAATTACGGTAATCAGCAATAACACAAATACCAATTAAAAACGGCACATTGGTTATTATGTGTTAAAACTTCTTTGCTATCGTCTGACCCGATGTGTTCTAACGGCAGTACTTGGGTTCGATGATAATCAGGGATCTTCGGGGGATCGAATCCACACAAGATGCCTGTGCTAAAATTAGGGCAAGTATTCCTCAAATCATATCCATTTTGAAAGAAGCGTTATTTACAAAAAGGGTGCTATTTTCTCTGCAGAAATCAAAGGATTCCAGAAAGGGTCCTGTTGTTATTCTCTCCATTACCTACAGGGGGGTTAAGTTCATCGACGCCGCCACAAAGGTAACAAAACCAGGAGAGTCAGGAGAGCCAAATTCTGGCTTTTACGTTTATTGATTCCGTCGCGCTTCCTCACTCAGACTATAGTGGCAGAGCACGAGATCCGGAACATCTCGTGCGCCGCCCAGGACCCGGACGACCTGTGCACGTTCGCCTACATCACCAAAGACCTGAAGAGCGGCCACCATTTCTGTCATGTCTTCACCACGGTGGAGGTGGTAAGTTACGCCAAAGAAGATGCGCCCAAAACGGAAATCTTTTGGAAATCCGGCCCTGAGAAGCCGATCTCACCGAACGAGATGGACTCTGGTAGAGATCGAGATAGCCTAAAATGAGTAGATACACAAAAAAAGTTCCCAAAAGTTCAGATCAGGTTTGAAGCAGCAATTTTGTTGTCACTTTGGCCGGTTTCATGGACCCTTCGAAGACTACCTTGTCCCAGACATTTTGTACAATTGATACCAAATCGTAACCATGTTTACTCGACCAATGGGCGAAATTACCCGCTAGGAATTTGAATGTTTGTCATTGTCTGTGGTCGAAGCATACCGTCAAAAATCGGTAGCTCACCATGGAACAAGCAAGTCTATCAATGCCACTCCGAAATTCAGCCTTTAAAGGGAGCTTCATTCCGCAAAATGAGATTTGGTTGACATGTTTTTCATCAAGTCAAGAACTCACGCCCGGAAGGAAACGGCAAGTCTGCCACTTTGGTTAAAGGCGATCATTTCTGCTTGCAGTTTTAATTATTATTTGAGCGTTCCCTCTGTGAAAGCAGCATGTAACTTCCTTTCTTCCGCCGATTGGCTTGTTGAATACCTTGATTAAAAAGTGTCTCCCCTGATAAGCTCGACATTCACATGTACATCAGCAAGCTCATTGTGGAGATATCTTGATGCGTCGGAAATATCAAATTAACTTCACCTCAGGCTGAAGCTATTAAGAGTCGGGTAGTTTTATAATAAGTCATCCAATTTTGCTGCCATGCTCCACCCACACACACTGGCAGCGCAGTGATGGCAGCTCAAATGTTCACAATTTAGCATCAACTTTCCGGGTCACGCGCCACCAAGACGCAGAGAAAATATTTTACAGTTTTCACAATTAAGCATCTGTCTGGTACGGATGGTTGCCATTTGGTGGGAATCAAAAAGAAATCTTTAGGAGTTGGAGCGGACCACTGGAAATGACCCCAAACCGGCCAGTTCGAACCAAAGTGACAGACTTCCTGTTTCTTTTCACCACCCATCCATCCATCCATCCATCCATCCATCTTCTACTGCTTCTCCGGGTCGGGTCGCGGGGGAAGTAGCTTCAGCAGGGATACCCAGACTTCCCTTTCCCCAGCCACTTCTTCCAGCTCTTCCGAAGACGTTCCCAAGCCAGCCGAGAGACATAGTCTCTCCAGGGTGTCCTGGGTCGTCCTCGGGGTCTCTTTTCGGTCGGACATGCCCGGAACACCTCACCAGGGAGGTGTCCGGGAGGCATCCGAATCAGATGCCCCAGCCACCTCATCTGGAGGAGTAGCGGCTCGACACTGAGCCCCTCCCGGACGACCGAGCTTCTCACCCTATCTCTAAAGGAGAGCCCGGACACCCTGCGGAGGAAACTTGTATCTAACATTTTTCACAATTTATCTTTGCCCATCTGTCTGGATTAAAATTTGGCAGCAATCAGAAAAAAATCTGTAGGACAAATTTGTCTTGAAAGGACCCTTGTAAATACCAAAGTTGACATTTCCCGTGTCTTTTAACTTCTTGAGACTTTTGTGGGTCTACTCATAATTGTCATCTACGTAATATCAGTGCTAAGGGGTGGGGGGCTGAATTTTCACAAAAACTCCCTTGGGCACTACTGAGGCAATTTTTGCTAACAACCCTCAAAAAGGTGAACTATTTGTCCTAAGAATAATCACGACGAACAATCGAAGCTACCGCAGTAGTCACGTTGAAAGCCGTGGAACAAATACACAAACTCATCCCACAGACGCAGACGTACGAGATCATCCTAACGCTGGGCCAGGCCTTCGAGGTGGCCTACCAGATGACCGTGCAGTCCAGGCAGAGACACTACGTCCCCCACTCGTCCCTGGGCTCCGAAGTCATCGAGACCAAGAGCAGCCGGCCCGTGTCGCAGGCGTGGAGCAGCATGAGGAGATCGGCGGTGAGTATCCCCGCACAAAGCAGAGCCGCTATCGTGAATTAAAGGATGGGACAGACCAGGTCACGAGACCCAGACAGAATGAGTAGTAAGATTTTGTTTTGTTCCTTAATATCCATCCATCCGCCGTCGCGGGAGTTCTGGAGCCTATCCCAGGGTATCTTCACTCAGGAGGAAGGGTACACCCTGAACTGGTTGCCAGCCAATCGCAGGGCACATAGAAACAAGCAACCCTTCGCACTCACAAGCACCCCTTGAGGCAATTTAGAGTCTCCATTGAATGCACGTTTTTTGGGATGTGGGAGGAAAACCCGAGTGCCTGGAGAAAACCCACGCAGGCGCGGGGAGAACATGCAAACTTTACACTTACACCGTATTTACTTAAAGTGTGGAGGAGAAGGAACCGCATTTGTTGAGACTCGTCGTCCTGCGTCACTACCGAGTTTGTCAAGTCGTTGCCCACGCCGTTGACGCATCGTAATTTTCAGCCAACTTGGCCTCCCAAGCGCTGCCCCTGCCCCAGCTCTTTTTTTTTTTTTTTTTTTTTTAATTGTTCTAATGGGGACATGTTATGGAAAAGTGACTTTTGAATGCTTGTATGCAAACGGTACAGCCTCCGGAGTCCCTGTCCACCCATCGCGTGTGAAACTACCCGAGTTCTGAAAAGGTGGCGACAAACGAGCCGTTCTGGATGCTGCCGAATTGGGACTATTGATAACATGTCAGAGCCAAATGGCAGGCCGAGCTGTAGATAAGCGTTAGCTATCAGCGTTTCGATCAGTGGTTCCCAAAGTGGGGTCCGCGGAACCCAGGGGGTGAAAAAAAGTCTTTCCGGGGGGTCTGCAACACGATGTCCGAGACAGAGTCAGAATGAAATATTTTTTTTAACTTTTCTGGAGAAGTTGGCTTTATGGGAGAAACGAGTGGAAAATGATAACTTTGCTAATTTCCCAGCACTTGACAGCCTCGATCTGAGAAAAGCCGATAAAGAAAAAAATCCAGCAGCATTTGAAATCACCGCGGGGAAGATTGGACCACTATTTTACGCCTGATGAATTGTCTGGAAAAGAAGAATCATGGGTTCAAGATCCTTTTGGCTTCAATCTTGACACGATGCACGACGACAGAAAGGAAGAACTCATCCAACTCCGTCATTCAGAAGCCATCCGTCAACAATTTGAGAACGACTCAAACGGGAGCTTTTGGTGCGAGGGGTTGGAACTGTTCCCAAAACTCGCGGAATACGACGTTCCCTTCGTTTACTACGTACAAGTGCGAGGCGGGGTTTTCAACTCTATTAAATATGGAGACGACGGATAAACAAAATCGTCTGAAAACTCATCAGGATGCGAGAATTTCCCTTTCCGGTGTTGAACCACGTTTTGATTTATTGTGCAAAAATAAAAAAGCAAGACCACTTGAGCCACTAATATTGAGAATTTCTTTGTACCCGAATGGCATGAATGTGTCCAGCACTACATTATTGGCGAAAGTAGAGGTCGGGGGGGGTAGTCCGGGAACTTTTTGAACGATTCACTGGGGTCCGGGGCCCAGGTTGACTTTGGGAACCACTGGTTTCGATAATCTATACACGACTTTGCGTCATTCACAGATTTGCGCCCCACTTGGCAAGTGCAACTCGGCGCCTTGGTGGCAAAGTGCTGCCATCGCGAGTGAAAACCAGTCCGTGCTTTTAACCGTTTTCAATATACGCTTGCTTTTTCCTTCACACCTTGAGGTGTCGCTTCCCCAAGGAGTTGCCGCTTGCTTTATCGCAACCCCCCCTAGCTAAGCCCAGCATTAGAGGGGACCAGAGTCCCCCCCCACCCCCCCCAAAAAAAAGCGATTCTGAAGAAGAGACGTCACTTTGACGCAAGGGAACGGTTTAACATTCTGAAGAGAATACATAATATGCCTGTTTCAAAACAAGTGGCAAAAGATGAGGCGGGGACATATTCTCGGAAAGTTTTCTTTTGCCTCACTTTTGCAAGACTGGAGACAATGGATATGGTGGCCATTAGGGACAAAAGACACGGTGTTTACAGAGATTTCTATTCAAAAAAAAGATGTGAGGAGTAAAGCGGGGTACACACATGCGCTACTGAAATTTTCCCTCCCTTGCAGTCAAAGTCAGATAATTGGAAGCCTCTCAAAGATTATCTTTAGTGACTGTTGGGGAAGAAAAAAAAAAAAAAAAAAACATCAGGCCCCGACAATCCTAAACCTCTTCAATACTCACGATGGCAAATCCATTTTTGTGTAATCACCACAGAGTTGCTGAGCAACAGACTGGATGATAGTGAGCGGAACCAATCAGGAAGCTCGAGCTGTTGCTAGACGCGAGTAGATGTCGAGTGTTTGTGTAATAACATCTCTCACGGGTCAATCACCACAATAAGAATGACAAGGAGAAAAAAAAGTTTGCCCCCGCAAAATACCGTAATTTCTCGAAAATAATGCGCACATTTTTCCAAAAATATTTTCAAAAATTAATAGAGCGCATTATATTTAGGTATGGATGAAAAATAAAAAATACAAATCACATTCTATAGTTGTATACAGTTGCATAGAGTGGTAAAAAAAAAGATATACATATAAATTTCAATAGGATGTTGTCTTATGCTACACATTTATATTTATTACGGTAATGGACAAGCGTGTCCTGTGGCTTGTCCCGAGATTATATTACCGCTGCATCAGCACATGCGCAATGATTATGATTATTAATGATTGCTTTACAGATGTTTTTTTGAAAAACGATACAAGTACAAACCCAACAAAATAGAAATACAGACAATTCCCAATATTTTGAGCATATAGGTAGCAGCAAATTGGTGGTGCGCATTATACATTGGTAGAAGGGTTTTCCTGATTTTTGGGGGTCAACTTTGGGGGCGCGCATTATACTCGAGAAATTACGGAAGGTACCAGAGCTAACCGTTCTCCCATCCTTCTTTTATTTCTTCTTCTGTCCTGTGACACCTTGTCACATGTCGCCCTAGAAACTTTGTAGTACATCCGGTTTTGTCGTGTGTTTCAAATGTAAACCCCCCCAAAAATAGGTTGCAATGACATGCGAGTACCCCACTTTCCACTCTACAACAACTTTAGCGGAAACCCGACCCAACTCCGCACTTGACTTGAACTTTCCGACCCTCAAGCGCATTTAGGGAAGGACGTCACACGGTTGCAATGCTCCTGTCTGTCTTTTAACGTTGTCCCTGTCTTCTTGTCTTCTTGGTGCCACCGCTGCTCCCCCCACCCCCCACCCCCCAGGCCGCCCCCGCGCTCGAATGCCGCTGCTGTCACTGTCACACGTGCACCACCCACCGTCCAAACTTCCTCCCGTTGCACTCCGTTAACTCCAGAGTCCAGGTCCTTCTCTTTCCTTGCCTCTACTCACCCTCCCACCGCCATCGCACACCCGCTCACGAACCCCCTCCCCCTCCTCCGCCGCCGCCACCCCGCTCATCTTCTGCCTTTCCCGCCCCCGGAGATTCCATCTCCCTCTCGCACCCGTCATCGCCATCTTACCTCATGGACGCCGTGAGCGCAAGTGTCGCAGTTTAGGCGAACGAAAGGCTCGCCGGGTTGTGTTTGCCGCTCGACTTCTTTCATTTGTATCGAAAGGGGAATGAGTGGAACCTGTGGGATGCGTGGTCAGTGTGTTTTTTTTTTTTTTTTTTTTTTGTGTGTGCCGTAAATCCAGTTGTGAGTTAAGTTTTGTGGTCGCCAAAGGGGGAGAAAGGCGCGGTGGATGCACAAGTATAAGTAAAAACACGATCATCCAAAAAAAAAAAAAAAGCCACCAGCATGACTCTCCTCTGAGCTTCGACTTTGATACCAACGGAAAAACTTAAGGCAGGACTGGAAGGATGCAGCAGTTTAGTTCAGGCGAGACCATTAAGAGATTTCAAAACAAATACAGTGAAGAAAATAAGTATTTGAACACCCTGCTATATTGCAAGTTCTCCCACTTAAAAATCATGGAGGAGTCTGAAATTTTCATCGTAGGTGCATGTCCACCGTGAGAGAGATCATCTAAAAAGAAAAATCCAGAAATCACAATGTATGATTTTTTTTAAACGATTTATTTGTGTGATACAGCTGCAAATAAGTATTTGAACACCTGTCTATCAGCTAGAATTCTGACCCTCAAAGAACTGTTAGTCCGCCTTTAAAAGTCCACCTCCACTCCATGGATTATCCTGACTTGTAACATGGCCAAGACAAAAGAGCTGTCCAAAGACACCAGAGACAAAATTGTGCAACTCCACACGGCTGGAATGGCCGACGGAGAAATTGCCAAGCAGCTTGGTGGGGAAAAAAAAGTCCACTGTTGGAGCAATCATTAGAAAATGGAAGAAGCTAAACACGACGGAGTGGAGCCCCATGCAAGATATCACCTCTTGGGGGTCTCAGTTATCCTTAGAAAGGTGAAGAATCAGCCCGGGACTACGCGACAGGACTTGGTCAATGACCTGAAAAGAGCCGGGACCACCGTTTCCAAGGTGACTGAAGACGTTGTGGTTTGAAATCACGCATGGCACAGAAGGCTTTCCTGCTTAAACCAGCACATGTCAAGACCCGTCTTAAGTTTGCCATTGACCATTTGGATGATACAGAGGAGTCATGGGTGAAGGTTTTGTGGTCAGATGAGACCAAAATGGAACTTTTTGGTCAGAATTCCACGAACCATTTTTGGAGGAAGACAAATGATCAGTTCCATCTCAAGAACACCATCCCTACTATGAAGCATGGGGGTGGTAGCATCATGCGCTGGGGGTGTTTTTCTGCACATGGGACAGGACGACTGCACTGTATTAAGGAGAGGGTGACCGCGGCCATGTATTGTGAGATTTGGGGGGAAAAAAAAAAACCTTTCTCTCAGTCAGAGCATTGAAGATGGGTCTTGGCTGGGTCTTTCAACATGACAATGACCCGAAGCACACAGCCAGCAAAACCAAGGAGTGGCTCCGTAAGAAGCATACCAAGGTTCTGGCGTGGCCTAGCCAGTCTCCAGACGTAAACCCAATCAACAGAAAATCTTTGGAGGGAGCTGAAACTCCGTATTTCTCAGCGAAAGCCCCGAAACCTGTCTGATCTAGAGAAGATCTGTGCGGAGGAATGGGCCAAAATCCCTCCGGCAGTGTGTGCAAACCTGGTGAACAACTGCAGGAAACGTTTGACCTCTGTGCTTGCAAACTGCTACTGTACCAAATATTAACATTGGTTTTCTCAGGTGTTCAAATACTTATTTGCAACTGTATCACACAAATAAATCGTTAAAAAAAATCTTACATTGTGATTTCTTGATTTTTCTTTTTAGATTATCTCTTCCACAATGGACAAGCACCCGCGATGAAAATTTCAGACCCCTTAATGAGTTCTAAGTGGGAGAACTTGCAATATAGCAGGGTGTTCAAATACTTATTTTCTTCACTGTTACAGAATCTTAAAATAAAATCTTGAGTAGAGAAAGGCCAGAGCAAGAGTTTTGTGAAACCTCTTACAGTGCACGTTACAGTTAAGAAGCAGGCTTCAGGATTTTGAAACAACTGGGGACGTTTAAGGGAAGACTGGCTGACTCCAAAGTAAAAAGGAGAAAACCATCCACAAACACAGATATGGAAATTTTAAATTTGAATCCTCTAGTAAATGTAACATGCACGTAGTGGGGAAAACGGCCAAAATGAGCACGCAAACGCCCCGCAAAAAGACCTGAGCCGGGATTCTGACCAAGAACCTCATATCTGGAAGGCATCCGTCGACTGTTCTGTTGTTTGGTGTGAACAACTATCGTATAATTTTTCCTGCGTGCGTTTGTGGGATTATTGTTTTGGAGGCGTTAGCGTTGGCTCACGGCGGCGGCAGGCCCACCGAGCCCGTCAATCATCCGTGCGGTGGATTGCGTCCGCGATCTGCGGCAGACTGATCGCCGGGCCGTGGGGTGGGGAGAAAAGCTCCTCCACTTACGCCCGTCTCACGCACACCCTCTCGCCCCCCCCCCCCCTACCTCTCCCTTCCTTCCCTTGTCCCCTCTTCCTCCTCCACCCCGGCAGATCGACCCCCTGGAGATGGACGGCGACATGCACTCCCTGGGCAGCACATCCTGGCTCTTGGACCAGCGTGACTCCGGCCGGCGGCCCTACAGCACCAAGTACGAGACCACCATATTCTGAAGCCGCCCCCCACCCTCTCTCTCTCTTCCCCCTCCCACATCCCGTGCAACCCCCCCCCCCCCCTTTTGCATCCGGTTCGCAATCCACACGCAGTTCGAGCCCCGTGCCTTCTCACTGTGACGGTGTAGCCACCCCCCTCAGGGCTGCCTCCTTCTGCACCCCCCCCTCCCCCTCCCCCCCACAAGGATCCCCGTTGACTGCGACTGACGCCCCCGTTTTGGACTGAGCTCATTTTTTCCTTGCATCTTCAACCCCTTCGATGGCTCCCAGAGGTCGCTCATTTGTGTATGATGTCGCCCAGAAAATGTATTTTTCTTTTTTTTTTTTTTTTTTTTTCAATTTTGGACTTTATTATTATTTTTTGTTTTTTTTTCCTTTGTCCGTGTGTAGCCTCTCTTGTCTTACCAGGCATCTACCACTGTGAGGCTCGGTGAGGAGGGACAGGAAGCCAAACCAATAAGCAGTTTTGTTTTTGTCGTCGTTTTCTATGCATTTGTACACACACGAAAAAAAAACAAACAAAAAAAAAACACGCTAGGTGGGTGACCGACACACATTTGTTGCACCTTGAGAAGGCCGGCAGCCCCCACACCCTCATGAACCCCCCCACCCCCACCACCACCACCCCCACCCCCACAATGACCGCACGCTGCTTCGTCAACACATTGAGAGACCGACGGTGGGGGCTAACTAACGGCGGGGGGGCTCAGCGGGGGGGAGGGGTGGTTGGGGGGGGGGGTCTCTGCTCTGGCCTTGTAACTGCCCTGTGCCTCAGCATCACGGTAGCACCCAAGAGACAAAAAAAAAACAAAAAAACATACAAACAAAAAAAAAAACAAACAAACAAACACTGTGTTGACACATGGCACTCTCCCTTTGAACATGTCAGCCGAGGCGTCCCCTTTTTGTGATACTTTTTTGATAGGCCGAGGCACCATTTGAGAGCATTTTTTTTTTTTTTTTTGTAAATGGAATCCAAACAGACCCCGATTATATTTGACTCTATTAAAAAAAACAAAAAAACAAACAAAAAAAAAAAACAAGAAGGCCCGAGCACGCATTTTCCCCAAAATTAGCATTTCATTATCATGCTTAAAAAGTCTCGCACGCCTAACGTGTCACGTTGTATTAAAAAAAAAAAATGTAAATGTTTTTTGTGTGTGTGTGTGTTGTGGTGATGACGAGCGGATTTGCTATGCTGAGAACGCGTGCGCCATTTTGTTTGAAGGACCCCCCCCCACGCTGGGCCACCGTCCGTGTAAGCGCTTTCGGCAGACTGTTAAAGACGTGACCCCGAGCGTGTTTGCGTGGCACCCGCAGCAAAAGCGGCGTCCTTGCCACCGTGTTTCCGACTGTTAGCGTCCAACTGGTGATTGCATGAGAGCAGTGTTTTGTTTTGTTTTGTTTTTTTCTCGGTACCTGTGCCGACCCGGGCCGGGGAAAGAAGTCCGTGCGCGGAGAGTCTCCCATCCCACCGTCCGTCCGTCCATCCATCCATCTTCATCTCACTGACATGACGTCGCGCATGTTCTCCCGTCTCGTGTGTCACCGTGGCGACCTGCGAGGATGGGGTGAAGTCGGGACATTCATTTGAAACCTGAAGTTCAGGAGCGAAACCTCTTTCTATTCAAACCTAACCCAAAATACGGCTCCCAGGGTACCGAAGCCGACGGCGTAAGTCATTTCTTTGCTAGACCGGGGGGGGACGGACCGCTTTCACCTTCCGCTGGTCTAGGTTTTTAGTTCCAAACCAAAATGTCTTCTGTTTGACTTTTATTTTGTATTTCTGTTTCGAGAGCAACATAATTTGGTCTCCTGGTGGATATAAGTACAGTGGTGCCTTGCGCCCTTCCCCAAAATAATTTTTTTTCATGTTTTTTTTAACTAGAAAAACAGCACTCTTTGGTGTATCATGTGTTATTACATAATTACATATAATTGAACAATTTAATAACTTTCTCAATCATTGTGCTGCTCATTCTGGCCACCTGGGGGCACTATCACGGGCATATACTGCACTGGCAGCTCGGTTCCCCTCTGGGCTTCTCAGTACAGCAATGATATTAGTTGCTCGTTGCAGAGGATAAAAAATACGCCTGTGAGAATTGTTATTTGGTCTGTTTTTGTTCAGGTATCAGTTGCTAAAAGGGTAACAAATGCACCACATGGATGCTGACTGTTATCCTCTGTGACGTTTCCTATTGTATGTTAGCATAAAGGTCGCGGGTTGTGTTTTTATGACACGATGCGGAATTGTGTTTCATACTTTTTCGGCTCTCAAGGCACCACTGTATTGAAAAACTTGACGACTTCACGGTGGAACCACGAAAGTGAGACTAAATTCAAGACAGGTCTGTGTAAAACCTTCGCTGGGTGAACATGTCACGGATTATTAAATCCGCTCGAGTTTTTGCGACGTCGCCACAGAAGGGTTCCCAAGCTGTGGTTCCTACAGTAATTCTAGTTTGGTTCCAAAAGTACACCGCGGTTGGGTCGGACTTAATCGCAAATGTGTTGTCGTTCTTCCAAACGGTCTCTTACGAACCACCTCTCGATCTACGTCGCCCCGTTAAGGCGACAAACGAGCTGGGCCTGAATTACCCGAACACAGCCGTCAAATTCTGTCTCTGCAGTGGACCCCGTGTAGTAAACCGGATTTGTCATACATATGATACGTCTGTGTGAAACCTCAGCTCAGCGACTTATGAACTTTTACTTTGATTTGGCATTTGGCTTTGTGATGTCACCACCACTGAAGGATACCAGAATAAACAAAACATTTAAAATGCTCTGAATGGCTCTTTATCTGATTTGGGTTCCTACGGTTGAGCCTGACTTAATTGACCTCAGTGCGATGTTAAAAAAAATAAATCAATACTGTTTTTCTGTTTTAGATTTGATTAGCTGGATCTGAAAATGACTTCACCTTTTATTGATAGTGGTCCAGAAATGGAATGACGCTGCAAAAAGTGGAACCTCTTAACCTCGTCCTGGCATTTGTACATTGCAGTCGGAGCCCAAGAATTTGAAAATGACTTGCGCAGAAATCCAGAGTTCGAAAAACTGCGTCTCCAACATTTATTGAGCAAAGGCGCATATTTTACACAAAAAAAAAGTCATTGCACAACACCAAACAAAAATGTCACAAAAGGTAAGTAACTGAAATAATCGTCTTGTCTCCGCTTACTCACAAATGCACCAAGTGTGAAATCTTCCTTGTCACATAGTGAGAGGAAAAAGTACGTGAACCCCAAAGAATTTCCGACATTTCTGCCTCGATGAGTCATAAACGTCCAGCCACGTTTTCGTCGATATGACAAGTATTAAAAAATCTTTTTAAAGTCATGTCGCAAACAATTGTTTTTGTATTTGGATTGAAAATAAAGATTTACAGTGAAGAAAATAAGTATTTGAACACCCTGCTATATTGCAGGTTCTCCCACTTAGAAATCATGGAGGGGTCTGCCATTTTCATCGCAGGTGCATGTCCACTGTGAGAGAGATCATCTAAAAAGAAAAAAACTGAAATCATAATGTATGGTTTATTTGTGTGATACAGCAGCAATAAAGTATTTGAACACCTGGGAAAACCAATGTCAATATTTGGTACATTCGCCTTCGCTTGCAATTACAGAGGTCAAACGTTTCCTGGAGTTGCTCACCAGGTTTGCACACACTGCAGGAGGGATTTTGGCCCACTCCTCCACTCAGATCTTCTCAAGATCAGACAGGTTTCTGGGCTATCGCTGAGAAACATGGAGTTGAAGCTCCCTCCAAAGATTTTCTATCGGGTTTAGGTCTGGAGACTGGCGAGGCCACGCCAGAACCTTGATATGCTTCTTACGGAGCCACTACTTGGTTTTCCTGGCAGTGTGCTTCGGGTCGTTGTCGCAAGTGGGAGAACTTCCAATATAGCAGGGTGTTCAAATACTTATTTTCTTCACTGTAGAGGAAAAAACGGGCCACATTCTATTTCGAATTTTTACAGAAATTGAAGAAATCAGTGTAGTTTTTTTTCCCTCCCACTATATTATTCTGTTGTCCGAATGGCAACCGGTGGATGGACCACAAGTTAAATGTACATTCTGCCATCCAGTGGAAGAGTGTTAAATTGTTCCGCCTGTCACTACACATAATAAAAATAATTTTCTGAACAAGTCCCTGTAAAGTGCCAATAAATGTAAATTTGAAACGCCACAGAGAAAAGGATTGTTCAACAACCTTGATGAATTTCAAATGATTAAAAGTACACAAAAAGGGGTTAAATGTGAAAAATCAAATCAATGTCTCCGCTTTTAAATGCTGTGAGCATAAATAACCACATTGCGTGGAAAAAAAAAAAAAAAACACATTCTGCAGAAAAACTGACGATACTTCCCTTCTGCCTACATATCTCTGCTCGTTTAAGTCACGAAAATGTACCCGTTTAAAACAACACGTGGCTGGAATCTAACCGACGGGTCATCGCAGGGCTTTCCACAACAACGTGAGGGGGGCCAGCCGTCAGCTAGCTGGCGAGCTAACGGCCGGAACTCCCCAACTGGGTCGGTCGGGAATCGCTCGTTTCAACATGAGCACGCAGACGGCAGTTTTGTGACGGTGTTCATCAATTTACGATCGTAACTGGGACCAAATTCAGTTCTTCATTTCCCTTTTTGTCGGAGCAGCAGCTATAAGGAGCAAGTTGGAAGGTGGCCCCGGGTGACACACGAGCGCAGGGTCTTTTGGGGTCTGTTAACATTTGCTGTTCTCCTTGTGTAGCTTTCTCCAGCGTTCAAGTTCCCGGACACCAAGCTGTGAGTTGGCGAGCGAGCGAGCGGCCTCGTGCGAGTTAAAAGCGGGGAAGCGCTATATGAAGCAAATCCCCTCTTGACATTTAGATCTCGCCGCGTTCGCCCGCCGCAACCGCTACCGACACACGCTGACGAAAGGTAACCTGTCCGACGCGGCCGGCTAAACAGGACTTTCGGGAGCGTTCCCGTCTCAACAAAAAGGTCAGCCAGAAAGGTCGCGTCGACTTTCCGGCCTGTGCGCGTCTTCCCTTATCATGTATCCGTGGACACGGGTTCGGAGCACCGTTTTGATGAGCACGTCAATTGATCCGGGTCGGAGAAAATGTCGAGAACAAAAAAATAAATAAAGCTGGACCAGCGATCAAAGCTTTGCCCACGTTTGTGGCCGGAGTTGGGTTTGTCAATGAAAGTGTGATATTGTTTTCAAAAATTTCAAGAAGCAATATTATATTCATGATATTAAAACGATATCACGGAAAACCGTCGCACGAGTCTGATGTCGGCGTTGTTGTTTTTTTGTCTGATTAGCCCACAATGACGTAAATGTAAGAATCCTGGTGAAGTCGAAAAGTTCTCTGGTGCAATTGTGGTAATTAAGCAGGAAAACCCGACGAGGGAATTGGCCTAAATGAGGGACATTCTCAAGGAGATACGATAGACCGGGGTTGCTCAACGTGTCGGTAGGGGATCGGGGCAGTCTTGGTCGATCGCAGGACAGCGGGCCCCAAAAATAGATGCCAGTCAATGTTCCCTCTAAACTGCGCGTGATGCAGTCTCTTCGCCGATACTCTGCGTTGCGTGCAAAAAAAAATAAAAATAATACAATGCAAATTGAAAGTGTAACATACAGCTATTCAGTTTGTGGCATTTTGCAAAGTGATTCAATGAGTGAGGGATGACTGGTTGTTACATAAAATGGCACAATTCACATACATACTGTAAAAAATGAAAAGAAGAAGCCACTGGTTTCTTTTAGGCAGCACATGGAACTTTCTCGAACAACGATCGCTGCTCTGCCACACTCCCTTTTTCCTAGTTTACCTTAAATCCTGCCCTCCCCCGCTCTTAAAGACGTACACTCATAATTACAAATGTTACAGTACTTACGCAGCGCCTCAATGTGTTTTATAATGACAGCATCCACCACCGCTGTTTTAGTTAGCAACACAGTCTGGGCGACGTAGAGGAAAAACAAGCTGGACATGCTGCTTATGTTTACTTTGAATATTAATGGAGAAACTTAAAAAAGAAATGATGTTGTTTTAAGATGCAATGACGATAAGAGCGTCTGAATAATCGAAGAAAAATTGGTTAAACTGGACGAGATTTTCTCTTTTCCGAGTGGGGAAACGTCTGGTCTGAAACCAAAGTAGAGAGTGCAGGAGGAGATGGTGTGTCATTTTCAAATTCCACCTTGGCACAGCCTGATCCAGGATGAAAGCACCGACAACACAGTGCACAACAAGCTAATTCTGTATTTTAAATATAGGAGGCAACATAACATTAAGCTTAAAACGGTTTGGGACCATCATCAGTCGTCGGTTGCTTGTGAGACGCTGACTGCTTGAAAAGTAGATCTTGGGGTAAAAAAGTCTTGGCACCCCTGCAATAGACCGATGCGTGATGCTAGACAGGGATCATTATGGTAGACAATAATGCCAAACATTTGATTATTGCGATAATTCGCCGTGAAACAGGAGTCGTAAGGATCAGTCCATTGTCGCTTGAAACTTCTGTCATTTTAGATCTAAAATCAACCAAGTCCAAACTCCAACGAGGATTAAGAACCTTGGCCCAAATGAAAGACACTGTTCAACCAGAAATGTTTGCATTTTCGCTGGGAGCCGGTGGGAGAAGCTCTGCATGCACACAAGTACGGCTAGATCTAAATTTGGAGTTCAAAATACATTTCAAGGGAGAGGTTTGCCTGTTACCAAAAAAAAAAAAAAAAAAAAAACGACAAACAGAAGTTCATCCACATTCACACTTGTGAGTAATTTACAATCTTTAATAAAGCTGACGAGCATGTTTCCGTTTTTAAGAAGGAAGTCGGAATAACCAGGATTATCGACACATAACAGATCGTGATTTGATAATTGTTTGGAAAATACAACTTTTTGACTTACCTTGACTTCCATCCTGACCTCAGCCCAATCAATGACACACACAACAGCGCCACCTGCAGGAGGAAAGACGTTTCTTCCTGCAACAATGTCCAGCAATTCAGACCTACTTTCACTCACATCAGAGCTTCTCCTGCTAAGAAAGCAAAATTGTTGTTAAATCGGGGCGGACAATTAAAGGAGACCAAAATTGAAGTCGAAATCATTTATAGCTGCAAAAAAAAGCTGCGTACCAAACGACGCCGTTAAACACAAAGCATTAAAAAAAAAAAAAAAAATGTTAACCTAGAAAAGTCCTCCACGGCCACTAAGCACACAAACCGGACATAATTTACAAAAACAAATAGAAAAACACTCAGTGTTTTTTTTTTATACATTTGCATATTTCAAAAAATATTAAACATCATTTCTCTATTCAAATAACAAGGATAAGTTAACCACACGGTTTCAGTCAGTCTGGCACGTATAGCACGGTTCATGTTTAAGGTGAAGGTTTAAAAAAAAAAAAAAAAAAAAGTGCCACGAAAGTGAAACATAAATGGACAAAATTGTACAGGAACACTTGGCAGGAACATTCCTGCTGACCATTAATACAATCTTCGGTTCACAGAAAATACAGCCTGTTTTGCCGTTTCCTAGGCAAAACTACAAAACGTCTTATTAAAAAAAAAAAAAAAAAAATGACGGCAGTGCTCATTTGACTCTCTCAGCCCTTAAAACTGTTACGCTTCTGTAAACCACATTTGCAGGTGCATCCAACTTAGAATACCGTAGAAAACGTCCAAAGTGATTTCATTATTTTGTTTTTGCAATCTCGATGATAAGCGCTAACAAAAAAAACCCAAATTTGCCATCGAGAATTAAAAAAAAAAAAATTCATTTTTAACGTAGAAATTAAGTAGGAACTGCCGTTCTGCAAGTTTAATGAATCCCTTTTTACTGATATAAACGAACTTTCCAACTTGATGATAATTTATTAAGATGCACTCTTACATCTGAATCCCGATGAAAGAAACTTTCTCCTGATTAACACTTAATGCCGCCTTCAATCTCAGTCAGTTTCCCAGAACTAAAATCCTCGGTCAGATGGTGACGCGGCCGCCGTCGCGTGCAGGAGTCCGTGAAGATGAGACGCTGAGGTCACAGTGCAGTCAGAGACCCCAAAAAAAAAAAAAAAAAAAAAAAAAAAAAAACGCACGCAGCCTTCGCTACGAGTCTTTGAGCATGTTGATGCGTGCGAAGATCTTGAGCGCCGGGCCCAGTTTGATGTTCATGGTGCTCATCAGGTGGTCCTCCTTCAACAGGAGCAAAGCTTGGCCGTCGATCTCTTGGGAGCGGAACTCGTCGGCGATCTCCTGGCAGCCTGCACGGATACAAAAAAAATATATATATATATTGTCAAACAATGGATAATGTACAAAATGCACTCATACAAAGCAAATAGGACACCGCTTCTATCGAGCTCGTGCACGTGACGTCACCATTTTCACGGCGCCATATTGCCGGTCAAAAAGAGCTGCTCGACATTGTGCCGGAGGAGAATATTTACAATACTCGAGACCTGTTGTGCTGTTTGTTGTCACAACAGACGAGACAGATATTCAAAGGGATCATTTTATGGAATACCAGCTGAAAAGACCAGAAAATATTGATGGATTTCAGCAATTAAACATGATGGATGGTGCCCACCCAAAATACACACACGGCCTGTGTACCGATTGTTTCATTTCAGGCAGGAATTATTCTTCTCAATGGCAAATTACCAAAAAGTATTTATAATGCCAATTTGGCCAATTTGAGGCCAATGCGTGTTAAAAAAAAAAAAGAAAAAAAAAAAAAGGTCCGTCACAGGGGTTTACGGAGGTTAAAGTGTGGCCGCAATCGCTCCCGTGTACGTTCTGTGGAGATGACACCGTCCTCTTTTTTTTTTTTTTCCCGATCAAAGTTAATTATTGTGAGTTTGTGTAAAACCAGGGGTCATTTATTTAAATATTGGTATTTGTATTGAATACTAGTTGAAAAGATTGATGGATTCTGACAAAAGTTAACGTGTGGCCGAACACACTTCCGCGTTCACGTGATCTTATGACGTATGTGCACGAGCTCTATCGGTGCAACTTCAAAATCTAATGAGAACCAATATTATTGCTCTTTCATATAGTCTGCTAAATTGACACTGTCAAAGAGTATTTGACTTATGAATGTGGGTTATACTACAGTTTGTAGGAAACACACAATACTGACAGGATAGAAATGTATTGTTACATTGGAGTCGTACTTCAGTGTTAAATTAAAAAAAAATTATATAAAATAAAGTTGAAGTTATTGCTTTTAAAAACGTCTTTCAACTTTTCCAGATTAAAATCTGTATTTTTTTTTTTAACTGTCAAAACAGAAATGTAATTTCCCTCCATTGATGAACGTTTGTACAATGACTATGTTGAAAAAGATGTACAAAGTTAATTTTCCTTTGGCGTACAAACGTTCCACCGTGATCCCTACCAATAGGATACAGCAACCAATTTCTAATCTTAAAAATATGAACGTCCAAGACACATTTCAAAAGGGTTAATATCTATTTGACAGTGTTGTTATGATGGAACCACTCTTAGATTACATATTGCGTGAATGGAGACGTTGCAATTTTTTTTTTTTTTTTTACTGACCTGGTAATGAACAAATGAACTCGTACACTTCCTCCACATTCCACTTGGTGGGGTCGTTGGGTAAGAAAGGCTGACACAAAGCGGCAGTCGCGTCTCTGCGGCCGAGGGGCTCCGGATCTGACGCCGCCCTGCTGGTCTGCCGCTGGACGGGAACCGGAGCCGGGGCGGGGGTCGCCGGGGGTCCCGAGCTGGCCGCCGACAGCGGCGACGGGGGCTCCTCGTAGCTTGACATTTCCGAACACGGGCTGGACTCCTCCTGGCTGGGCTGGGAGGGATGCGGCGAGGACACGGAGCCGCCCTGAGTCTGCTGGGGCGACGGGGATATCTTCTGAGAAGGTTGATAAAAAAATAAATAGGAGGTGGGGGTGGGAAAGACATACGTTTTATGAGTCACAGTCTTGAGAAACATCACAAACAACTTCACTACAGTGAAAGGAATTGCTTCAATTTCTGCAAAAATGTAGTCTGATCATCTAAATCACAACAGGAGACAATACAAACTTTTCAAAAACTTTGAAACTAATAACGCAGTCATGTATTTCCACATTTTAATAGAGTATTGCACAGGGATGAAAAAGTGTGTGTTAGTGTATATATATATATATATATATAAACACAACACGTACTAGAGCAGTCGAAGCGTCGCAAGTTGATGAAACTGAGTACCGTAATTTCCGGCCTACAAGCCGTGACTTTTTTCACACATTTTCAACCCTGCGGTTTATGTGGTGACGTGGCGCTAGTGTTAGCACGGCGCTAGTGTTAGCGCACCCGGTTACAGAGTTTAATGAGCCACGCTAACGCTAGCGCAGTGCTAGCGTTAAACCAGGGCTCAGCAACCTTTTTCAGGGCTACTTCGTGAGCACCGATCGTATGAAGGACTACGTGACCCGTTTGCGGCAAATTTCAGACTCAGTTCATTACACCTACATAAAATATTTTTGTTTTAATTTATTGTAGTAAATAACATGACTGATTGACGTAAGCAAGTCAGATTCAGAATTTAAAGCACAAATAATAGTATAGTAACAATTTGTGGCCTATGATTTTTTTAGAACATACCTTGCCAGCGCCTTATATGGTCCTCGCGGGCTACCATTCGCCCGCGGGCACCGCGTTGGTGACCCCTACGTTAAACTCTGTGTACCAAGGCTTATAATCAGTAATCCCGGTCAACGTGTCAACCGAGCCATGCACTATATTTGTATGAGATAAAATCGCCCACCCAAAAACGAGTAATTTAAGTGACAGTGAATCTAGTGGAGGTGCTTTCATTTCTCAACCTTGTTGTATTTCAACTGAAGAACATCAGCGACCTTTTATTTTGCGTAATTCCCGGCCTACAGAGCGCACCTGGTTATAAGCCTCACCCAGTGCATTTGTAAAGGAAATACCATTTGGTACATATATAAGGCGCAGATGTGTAAAAGCCGCAAGTCCCCACATTGAAACACGAGATTTACAAATAAAGACGGTACACAGAGAGTTTAATGCTAGCGCCGTGCTAACAGGGCTGGTTAGAAAAAAAAGATACCCGTAAAAATCACTCAGACACAGCAGTAACACGCTACTGCAGCACTAACTGGGCCACGCCGGTAAAAGTCACTTCCTCGGCACATATATTCCACCGGTCTCACTCTTACCTTTTCTGCTGGAGTGCCCCCTTGCGGCCGTTAGAAAAAATGCACACATTAGCCGCATCGCCGCATAAACCGCAGGGTTGAAAGCGTGTGAAAAAAGTTGCGGCTTATAGGGCGGAAATTACGGTACACGCTTGGGAATTGTTTTTGATTGATTGTGGAAAACAAAAATGCATCTATGCATTTAAGTAAGACGAGGCTCTGTGGCGCGTTTGGCATACCCGTTTCTTTGCTTCAATACTGGAGCGGCCCTGATCTCTTCTGCGCCAGCGGTTAGCCGGCTTGGTTTTCTCTGGACGGAACAGTCCAATGCGCTTTGTGCAGCCTACGTTGTACCTGTGCACAAACATTTCAGATCATTTGTATTATTAGAAAGCAATGATTTATGAACAATAACCTTTCACTGGAGAGCATCCCACAAACACAAATGACTTTTACATTTTGCATGCAAATATAAGAATGGAGAGCGCTTCTGTTCTTCAACTGATTGATATTTCATCGAAAACATAAACGGCGACTTGCCTCTTAGCACAAACCATGGAGCAGAAGCGCTTCGAGCCCTTGAACGTGTAGGCAAAGTCCACCCAGCCGCAGTACTCGCACGTAAGCTTGGGCTCTTGATCCTTTTCTGTTGAGAAAAGATGCCAATGACAGCTTCTTCTCATATTTGGAGTTAATAAAGTGAGATCAAATAAGTTCAACAACCAAGTAAATATTGGTTATAAAATGCATGCAAAGGAAACACAACCTCAGCGTTTTTTCACCTCACCTGTCTGGTTTAAGTCTTCGGGCTCAGAGTCGGAGTTTGCCGCGTTGCTGACCGGAGTTTTGTCTGGGTCGGAGGACAGCTGACTGTCCAGTTTCTTGGGGCTGTTGATGAGGATGGGGAGACGCTCCACCTGTCGACACGGAAGTGTGCAAATAATTATTACAAAATTAAGAGATGACACATGATTATTTGCAGTATGTACAGCAGGTAAATCTTGTTTAATTTTTTTCTAAAAAAAAAAAAAAGAAAATCAGGGTTTAGTCTTTCCCAAGCTACAACTAGAGGAGGTGATAATGCCTCTAAGCGCCTCCGTCTTTCTGTATTTTTCGGTATTTCATCTTCTATATTTTATGTCCAACGGTGACATTCGCACACCACTTTGTGTATCTTTCAGCGAATGCGACGTGTCCATAATTAACGCCGGTATCACAGACAAGCTGTGCGCCGTCAGCCAACATAGAGCAAGTCGGGCTCTTGTGTTTGCAGGCTGACAGCTTCCCGACAGCTCCGGGCTCGTTGATTCGAGTCTGGCTGCCCCCGGGGGGTGGGGGGTTGCCACTTACACACACTGGGAACGGCTCGGCACCCTCCTGGATGACAAAGCCCTCGATGACGTGCGTGAGGACCTGTGGCTTGACGATGGCCTGCGGCGGCTTGCTCTCGCCGTTGTGTGACGTGACCGCTGTCACGTCGGGCGCCTCGCCGTCGTTTGCCGGGGTCATGGCTGGCGGTGGGGTCCCAGGTGCGGGCGCCGGCCTCTTGGTCACACCCCCCCCTGAGCGGGAAATGACACAACAAAAACAAAAAGTAGTAAGTAAATTAGTAGAAGTAGCAAAATTACGTCTATTATTATGATTGTTGTTGTTGTTGTGTAATACACTTAATCAGTATCATCAAGTGTAATAATTCCAAAGAAAAAAAACACAAGTGATGCCTGGGTTCTCGACCGCAATCCATTCCAGAAAGGGTTCGAGAAGTTATTTGTACAAAAACCGAATCGATGTTTTACATTACAATGAATGGAAAAAGAAATAATGCGTTGCAATCCTAAAAAATTGGGCTTTTTAAAGGGTTTTTTTTTCCTGATAATAAACTGCGTAGTAAAAAAATACATGTATAATTTAAATACTTTATATGATAAAATAATTTAAGAAATGTATTTTTTGCTTAAAATGCATGCTTTAGTAGTAGAGTACGCTAGGTCCTCAAAACTGTGAGGCCAACACTGTACAGCCGCACCACCATGCCGGCTGTGTGTGTGTGTGTGTGTGTGTGTGGGCGCACACATTTCAACTTCAACCAACAATAGTACTCACAAAGATATTTGCAAACGCTGAATATATATATTTCCAAAGTTCTCCATTTTAAATTGCCATAGAAATCCCCCGCCCCACACACACACACAAACACACACCCCACCTTTGCAACCCTTTGATTTACCTTGTGGGTGACCTTGTGACGGCGGGTCAGATTTGGGCTGCTCTCCGGGCTTCCTGGGTTGCGATGGCGTACTTTGCGGCTGCTGTGGTGGTGCCGGCGTCGGCGTTGGCGCCGGCGCTGGCGGTGACAGCTTTTGTTGCTGCACGCTGGAGGTTGCACAAGTCTCCCTCACCACGAGTGAAGTCGGCTTATCTTTACACTCCTGAACCAGCGGTCGAGAGGCCTGTGGTGGTCATGGAAAACAAAATATTAAAGGGAGGAGATATACTTTTTCCTTGATAATTATAGACTTTTCCACATATTATTGTCTTATCCTTGACTAAAATTAATTTACAATTAAGGGGTTATAGCACCACCTATTGGGCCCGGTACACACAAAGACAATCGTCTGTTTTTGTCTCAATTTTCCCACGTCCTGACCGAGGAAGTGAAACCAGACAATCTTACGTCTGATAAGATGATCCTATAAAATTATGCTTAGGTCTGAAGAGTGTGGCTTGGTTGCAATTATAGGCTCCAAAACGGGTCAGGATCGAAATTCTTAAATAACATCTTCAATATTTATGACCAAAAATCTTCATGTTGAGGAGAAAGGCAACCACGCTACACTTTCTAACATCAAATAGTTGGTTGGCATCTGTTTGGCCTTAAATGAGCAAATTGTTGGGTAAGTTGCGACTCTTACAGTGGGATGTATTTGAAGGTTAATGGCTGTGAGCTGCACGGGCTGAGCTTTGGCCTGACTCGTCATCGTGGAAGCAGAGGAGGATGAGGCGGGGGGCGGGAGCGTGTGGGAGCTGATGGTGGAGTGGAAGATGGTGGCGTGCTGGCCAGGAGCGGCGGGCTGGTGCGGCGCCGGCTTGGGCAGCACGGGGACGGGCTGCGGCGACGGCTGAATGGACGCCGTTTGCAGCAGCTGACCGGGGGCCCTCTGGGAACTTTGGCTGTGATGGACCACAAACTGCTGCTGCTGCTTGTGCTGCTGAACCAGCGAGTGGGGCTGAATCTGCGTGTAGGCTGCAAAGGAAAGAAGGAACATTTTTATTTCAATTTTATGAAGAAATTCACTGCGCCTTGCAGGCTACTATCAAGTCACTCTGAGGACATATTAAACCCGGTGTGCGTGCACGTGTGTTACTTCTATATAGAGAGGTATTGGCTATTAGTTCTGACCCAAAATTACAGCAAGAGTGAATAATAATGGGTACCATTTTATTTTTTAGTTGGTTCAACATCTCAGAAATGGTTCATCAACATCCTAAACAAAGAACAGAGTGCCGAAAAAATAGAGCCCAAGATTATTGACAATATTTTTGCTTCACAGCTACCATTTATTTTGTCTAAAATTACATTACAGTTCCATCCATCCATCCATCCATCCATCCATTTTCTTAGCTGCTTAACCTCACAAGGGTCACAGGAGTGCTGAAGCCAATCCCAGCTGTCATCAGGCAGGAGCCAGGGTACACTCTGAACTGGTCGCCAGCTCATCGCAGAGCACATCGAGACAAACAGCCACACTCACAATCACACCTAGGGGCAATTTAGAGTCTCCAATTAATGTTGCATGTTTTTGGGATGGGGAGGAAACCGGAAAGCCCACCAGGAGAAAAGCCACGCAGGCACAGGGAGGACAAGCAAACTCCAGGAATGAACCTGGGACCTGAGAACTGTGAGGCCAACGTTTTACCAGCTGAGTCACCGTGCCGCCCATTACAGTTCCAAGTACCAAATTCAGTTTTATTGCCAATATCCATAATAATCACTCAATCATAATAACAACAATAACAGCATGGACTTATATAGTACCTTTTTAGGAACACAAGGCCGCATTACACAATGTAGAAAGACAAGAACACAAAAGATAACACACATCTAAACTTGAATAAAATTTTAACATTTTTTGCAAAAAGTTAACCAGTGTATTATAATCATAATAAGAACAACCAAATGAAACTATTTGGTCTTTGAAGACATCGACGTTTGACATTTGCGGAGCAATACTGTCACCTAGTGGTCTTATCTATGTAAAGTCCATTTGTATAGTAGCAGTTGTATTGTAAGGTTTGTTGAGACAGTAACATTGCAATGTCGAATAGAGCAATCCTTTTAAACATTTTTATATCGATTTGGGAAAGAAAAAATGACCAAAGTCTAATGGAAGTTTAAAAAAAAAAGTCTAAAAGTCTTTTTTGGGGAAGGCACATTTTAATTTGTACAATCGCTTTCTGATGACGATTCGCCCATTTATCAAATTGAATTCCCTCAGGTGTCCATCTGCAAATTTGTGAATTTATCTCCCAATATCCAACTATTATTCATTGTTTAGAAGTATAGAAGTAGTTTTTAGAGTCCGAACTCAAAACCGTGGGAGGAATTTGTAAACACACACAATCCCAACGCAGCTTTACAGATGCCACTCACCTGGAGCAATTAGTGGCTGCGCGCTGACTGTTGTGACGTTGCGGCTCATGTTAATGGCACGGGCCTCCGTGACCGCGGCGGCGTCCCCCTTCTTTCCCACCTCGGAGGCGCTTTCAGACAAGGCGGACTTGACCGCCGCGGACGGTTGCCCCCCTTGTCCCGGGTTCTTTACAAGAGAGGCAGGCTGGATGGGCACCGGGCTCTGCTTCAGACTGAGAGCCTGCAGCGTCTGAGTCTGCGAGGAGGATGTGGTCGATCCCTGTTGGCCGCGTATGGCCAGATTTTGGACCTGATTCTGGAGACAAAAAGAAATCTGATTTTAGTGGCTGATGATTCCAACAATTTTTTTATAGCACTTGCCCTTTTTAGTGTGAGCTGGAACCCATCCCCATTAATTATATGAATAAATGAATATTCAATGCGGGAAAAGTTAAGTAAGTGCATTATAAATTAATAGTGATGACAGAATATATGCATACTTTGAGATTTTTTTTTTTTTTTTTTTTTTATTCTTGGCTCCCATCACGAATCCTGATGTATTTAAAAGGGTTCCACACACTTCTTGACCAAAAATTGTTGTCTTTAACAAATTGATAAATTCTACTTTTTACTTAAGCAGTGCACGTTGACAAAAACGTACCCTCTCTCAAACTATTTTTGTTTTTGTAGTTTGAAAGAGCGAGTACAGGGCGTCATCGGTTTTATGATGTTTGAGGTTACAAACGGCAAACAATGAAATACTTTGCGCTGCAATGAAGAACATGTGGCGCACAACAAAACATGCTCAGTTAAATTTATGAGAGCATTACAGAATGTTGTTGGTTTTTTTTTCATCTTGTTAAGTTTCACAAATCATGATCGCTGATGACAGACCAAAAAAAATGAAAATAAAAACAATGTAAGAGGACTACCGTGGCAGTTAGGGGTGTCAGTTTGTAAAGAAATATCGCTCGCACAAGAACCAAATGAACCTCCTCCTTCGCACCATTTTTTGTGTAAACAATAGTTTAGAATTTGAGTCCTGTAAGTGAATAAAACGTCATAGTGGTCTAGTACATAGCATGCCGACCTCACAATTCTGAAATTACTGGTTTGAATATCGGGCCCGGCTTTCCTGTGTGGAGTTTGCATGTTCGGCCGATGCTGACGTGGGTGGGGTTTCTCTAGATAACGTGGCTTCCTCTCACATGACAAAAATAGTATGACGGGTTCCTTGAAGTTGCCAAATTGTCCATATGGTAGAATTGAATGTGAGCGTGAATGGTTATTTGTCCATAAGACCCTAATGACGACGCATTCTTATAGTCCCAATTTTTTTGGTTCGGAAGACTTGTCAATTTCAGAGCAATTCCACCCCACCCCCCAACACACAAGCAGTCACAAGCCGTTTGCAGAAATGAATGATGACAGCCGGCGCACCTGAGCTGAGCTGTCGGATTGCATCGCAGTCACGGTGGCCGTCGGCGTGAAGATCAGCTGCGGCGACAGGGGCACGGCTCGCCCCAAACTCCTGGCCACTTGCACCAGGTTGCTCTGCTGGGCCTGGAAAACGTTGCTCTGCTGGGCCTGCAAAACGCCAGAGAACATTCACGCACTGCAGTCAAGAACACGTCAGCATAAGCGCTCAACAGAATGCCAGCCTTCAGCAAAGGAGACCAACTTCAGTTTAAAAAAAAAAAACAAAAAAAAAAAAAAAATCAAAATTATCCCATCTGCAACACATTGCACTAATTAACTGAGGCCATCAAACCATTCAGTATCCATAAAAATAATACACAACACACACACACACACACACACTTGAGTCACCAGAAGTCATCTACTAGAAAGGCATTATTTCTTGCGCTATGTTCCCACCATCTGTGCACGCAGGTACATCTGCGCCTGGCTGGCTGTGAGGGTGGGGCTCGACGGGCTGCCCAGCAGAACGGCCTGCTGGGAAATACTGGTGGGAGCCGAAGTGATGCTCTGGGCACGGCTGATCAGCTGCGCAGCTGCCGGCGAGGCGGTCAGGTTGATCTACGGGGGGGGGGAGTTGTCAGAACTTAGGAAAAACACATGGTATAGGCACACAAATTCCATCTCTACTGGTGAGGGGGTCAACTTTTTTTTCTCATCACTTTTCATGGAGCGCTACTGAGGAAGAACTCGTTGCTTCAAACCAAAATGGCCGACTTGGTGGGGCCACATTCAGACTCCTACAAAATACAAACATTTTCACGTTTGCAAAATATTGTTGGATTTCGGGCGTAATGAGGCCATCATAAAGGTGATTAATACGTGAGAAATATAACAATCAACAATGCTATGACACCCTTCACCTGTTAGTTTGGCCCCGAATCATTACAAATATGCATTTAATAAAGTAAATTGTAAACGTAATCTCAACCCAGTTTCAAATCATTCGGTCAAACTGGTGGGCTTGATCATGTTCCAGAAGCGGTGTTATTGAGTCAAATTGTTTATCTTGGGGAGGCCACGTGGAGGAGGAAAAGAGGTGTCATAATCTCTATATTTAATAAACACACTATTACACTTATATTTGCGCTTTACTGCGCGTCATCCCAGCTACTTCAAAAATTGTTCTCACCGTGGTCTGAGTCGATCCCGTTTGCTGAGAAGTTGTGCCGTTCTGGGAGTTCTGGCGGCCTGCTGCGATACTGGCCTGTGGCAAGGTGGCCGAGATGGTAGAAAAATATTTCAATACTGAATAAAACATACAAGGTGAATACATAAAAAAAAAGGGGGGGGGGGCGGTTGCCGGGTAGCAATGTTATCACCTGCTGCACGGCAGCCAGGCTCTGCAGCTGAGCGGTGCTGAGGCTGTGCTGCTGCTGAAGCGCCGCCGTCTGTAACATGAGATGCTGCTGTTGGGCCGCGTACATCTGCTGCAGGTACTGCGCCGCCGTGTTGGGCTGCCTGTGGAGAGCCTGCTGGATCACCTGATCGGCAGAGCAAGCCAAAACAAGCGCCGGATGAAGACGTGTCAAGCGCAACCTCATGATTTTTTCATATTTTCTGATAACAAACAAATGCAGTGCGGGTGGAAACTTATTGAGACTGTTGAGAATTTAGGGGTGGCTAATTTTACACGGGCGACAACGGCACCTCAGCTTCTGGCCATCTCAAAATGAGTTTAAGCAAAGGCAGCTCTAGTATGGTACTAAACGACCAATTCTCTTTTATTCCGCTTGGTAACAATGCCGCCGGTCTGAATGGAGGAGAAACCTGCCCTCATTGAGCCAGTGCGGAGGCTAATCCTCAGGGTCAGGGTGTCGAGAGCACTAAAGTGCAAAGAACATTCCTTTCTTTGACTGTCACTGAAGACCTGACACTACATGAACATCTCTCTCTCTTTTTCAGTCGCGTAAAAACAGCTATTTGAGCAATCACCTGCACAGTTTGCCGGTCGGGTATCCCACCATAAACTGAAATTTGAGGGACTGCCTGTCTTGCTGCAGTAGTAGTAGTACTACTACTACTAGTACTAGTTGTACTAGTGCTGCTACTACTACTGCTGCTGCTGCAACTGGTAGTAGTACTGCTAGCAGAAGCAGTAGTGGCAGTAGAAGGTGTCGTCATGTTACTGCTAGCGGCCGTAGTCGAGCTGGAGGAGGTGGTGCTGGTGCCGGTGGTGGTCGCGGAGGTGCCGCCACTGGTGGTTGTGGTGGCAGCGGTGGTGGTGGTGGTGGTGGTAGCGGGTGCGGCGGGGGGCCCCGGCTCGCTCATGGTCCCCTCTGCTCTTCTCACCTTTGACCCCCGGCTTTTCTGAATGGCCCGCCTGTGCCTGGAACACGGCACAGAAAGCGGTGCGCGTGAGAAAGGAAACGCGTTTCGGTGTTGCAGAGGCAAGCACAAAGCAAAGTGAACGGCTGACATATCCGGGACAAACAAGCCACACTCAAATCCCTCATAGGCCAAATACATTGGAGCTCGAGTAATATTTGCTTCAGGTAGAGAGGAAAAGCTATGAAAATGTCAGGTTCTCACAATTATATGCACCAAAAATGTCAGTTATATTTATTTATATGCATTCGAACAATGTGGTGTATGTAAAGAAAATTATGGGGGTAAAGAAAATATATATACTGATCAGATCTAGATGCACTTTCAAGGACTCTTCTTCTTCTTTTTCTTTCGGCCGAGGGGTCGCCACAGCATGTCATCTTTTTCCATCTAAGCCCATCTCGTGCATCTTTCTCTCTTACACCCACTGTCCTCATGTCCTCCTTCACAACATCCATCAACCTTTTCTTTGGTCTTCCTCCCGCTCTTTTGCCTGGCACCTCCATCCTCAACACCCTTCTACTAACATAGTCACTCTCTCACCTCTGGACATGTCCAAACCATCGAAGTTTGTTCTCTCTCACCTTGTCTCTAAAACATCCAACTTTGTGTGTCCCTCTAATGAGCTCATTTCTAATCCTATCCAACCTGCTCACACCAAGCGAGAACCTCAGCGTCTTTATTTCTGGCAACTCCAGTTCTGCTTCCTGTTGTCTCTTCAGTGCCACCATCTCTAATCCGTACATCATGGCCCGGCCTCGCCACTGTTTTATAAACATTTCTCTTCATCCTCGCATAGACTCTTCTGTCACACAGAACACCAGTCAACTCCCGCCAACTGTTCCACCACGCTTGGACCAGTTAATTCACTTCCTTACCGCACTCACCGTTGTTCTAGATTGTTGAAGTCATCCACCCTCGCTATCTCTTCACTCTTCCCCCTCCGCCCCTCTCATTCACGCACATATATTCTGTTTTACTTCGGCTAATCTTCATTCCTCTCCTTTCCAGTGCGTGTCTCCATCTTTCTAATTGTTCCTCCGCCTGCTCCCTGCTTTCACTGCAGATTGCAATATCATCTGCGAACATCATGGTCCAAGGGGATTCCAGTCTAACCTTATCTGTCAGCCTATCCATTACTACCGCAAACAAGATAAGCAGAGCTGCCCACGTTTTTGCAAGATTAGCGTTCCCCATCAATGCTCGGGTCTGAAAACTAACATATTCATTCAGCGCGCAATGAGTGACGCCGTCAAACGCGACTGAAACGTAGAGTACTGCAACTAGATTTCATCACTGACTGTTAGCAACTAATTTAGCTGCCATTTGAAATTTGAATTGCACGTGAACGGCATCCCAATGTTCCAAGTGTTGTATAACGTTTCACAAAAACACGATTCATCCTTACAGAGAAAAGAGTCAAACCTCCTCCTGGAATAGATTGTGTTGAGGTTCTAAGGATCCACAGACAGACTATGAATCTTTTTTTTTTTAAGATTGGAGAAATAAATCACAGGGGAAGTGCAAAGGGTGAGGCCAACTCTCTGATGCCGCCGCAGGCATTAATGTCAGAAGGGAAATTGATTCAGTTGAAGTGCGCATCCAAGAGCAAATTAATAACAGAAGTGGGTGCAATTAGCTGCTTGTAAATAAAACACCGCGCCTCTGCATTTTGTTTAAAAACACACAAGACTACGCATCACTACATGTTTTTTCGAGGCAAAGAGAGGCAAAAGAGAACAACTTTAAGGAAAAAAAAAAGCTATTCTGTTCACTGCCTGTTTGCGTTTTGGTCGTGACCCATTCACAATATCGGTCGCACCCAGAAGAACTACGAATAGTTGGCGTTGGCAATGGACTCTAAAGAATTTCAATATTTCACCAAAAATAGAATGCTATGCAAGGCCTGAGACATTCATAGCAGCATGACACCAGCAATATGATCCTATTAATCCAACTAATCACAAAAATAATCTGTGACTGGTCAACTATCAAAATCATCCTGCATGGCAGCGTGAAACGCTCCCAACGTTTAGACCATCTGTCTTTTACGCACTCTTTGGTCTATCTAATTGCAGGAAAATTAGGGAAAGTCATCTTTGAGGTTGAGACTTTGCGTCAATTTTGTGTGTAAACAAATTAAGAGAGTTATTGGATTAATTGTTGCAGCCAAATATCACAAGTGTCAACCACAGCACAGACAACATGAAGGTAAACAGAACTACAGAAACAATACCAATATTATCATGGGGTTACTCTTCTCCCCATTTATATCTCATAATAATGATGATGATGGATGATGATTGACGCACCTCTAATGTAGCATCTTTATAGTTTGTTAAATTGCCCAATTTTACCTTCACTGTACTTTTAGATTGACACCAAATTCATTTGAATGTGTTATTTTGGAACAAATTTTCACTCATCCATTCCGTACACATCCACATTTGGAAGATTCCATGAGCTTTTATTTTAATGCCGCCAAATGCATATCCCAACTGCGCCACTTCAGAGAGAGACGGAAAAACAAACTGAAGCAAAGCAGTAAATCCATCTTTTGAGACCAAAGAAGAGGAAGTGGAGACGCTACAGAGGAAGTGGGGGTCACCAGCTGATGGGGCTGAAAAAGAAAGCTTAAAAGTGGGGAGGATAGAATTTCGAGCCGGGAGGTTAAAGGTGTGTGCGTGTAATTAAACAGCAAAATGAGGGGTGAAGGTTGAGAGAGAGGCTTGAGGATTTTAAACAGTGTGAGGAGGGTCTGATGGAAGTAATTAAATCAGGACCTACGCTGCCGCCACACTGCCATTCTAAAGCCATTACTGCATCCTCCTCCTCCTCCTTCTTCTCATTACTATTTAGAGAGGATTAGGGGCCCAAGCCCAGATGCACGGCCTGCTTATTTTGCAGACCTCTAAATGAAAAACCCTTAAGGAACCATATGCTATTCCATTAAATGCAAATTGTCGGGTAAATGGAGAAAAAAAACATTTCTTGGGCTGAAAAACTTTACGCTTGAGAAAGAAAATAAAGACATCATAAGGCCTCACTACCATTCAAAACATTGCCGTAAGTAGTAGTAAGCAAGGCAAAGCAGAATTATTTATGTAGCGCATTTCATACACAAGGTAACTCAATGTGCTTTACATGATTAAAAGGTTTTCAATGCAAAGAAAATGTTTAAAACAAGGGAAAAAAAAAACTAATTTTATATATATATATATATATATATATATGACAAATGAAACTACAATTAAAAACAGCGTATAGTGCAAGAAATATTAAAAGTGCTCACAAAAGTATGAGAAAACATTCACACTTGGGGCTGACATCACCTCTGTTGACAACTTATTCCATTAGTGTGCAGCATAATAGCTAAATGCTGCTTCACCATGTTTGCTTCCACTATTTGACCCGAGTCAGTCGATCTCCGAGCTCTACTGGGTTTGTATTCCGTAAGCCAGGACCTCAACCATTTGGTAATTTATAGACATGTAGCAAAACTTTAAAAAAAAATGTTTAAAGCCGACTGGAAGCCAATGTAAGGACTTTAAAATTTGACTTACGTACTCTGACCTCTTTGTTCTGGCCAGAACCCGAGCTGCAGCATTCTGAATGAGCTGCAGCTGTTTAATGCTCTTTTTTGGGGAGTTCCGTCCAAATAGCATCACAGCAGTCAAGTCTACCTGAGATCAAAGCAGGGATGAGCTTCTCCTGGTCAGTACTAAAATCCAATCAGACAACGTGAACACTCCAGGTTGTACACAAAAGCAGCAGGGGCAATAGCGCTGTATTCAAAGAGCGATGGGGAGGGGAGCCCCCTCTGGAAATGATCCGTTTGGCCCCAGCAGTTTGTCCGTGAGGGGAAAGCACCCATCCATCAGTGACAGCGTGATGGCGTACACCCACAAACACAGTACTGTCCCCACATAGCACATTTGCATCAAGAAAAACACATGCTGACCTTACACCAACTCGTATCCGAATTCCCATTTAAAAGGCTTTATTATCCCTTGACTACTTCCACGCATATTTCAATAATATCTAATATCATTGCATTTACATTTCAACACTGTCGGGCGGAAACCTCCCATGTCTGCATTTTTTTTTTTTTTTTTTTTTTACACAAATCTACAGTATTGGTCAGTCCACGTGTGTTATTTACAAATTAATAACCGATCCAAAGTGTTAAAAATAGCTTGATAACAAACAAATGTCTTTACTCCAGTATGCACTTCAACTGTCTGAGAAGTCAAAAATGAAAGCTGCAAAGACTATGAAGTCCTTGATATACAATGACGGGTGAAAATAGTTGGGTGGGACACATTTGAATTTGTCGTTTTGTGAAAAATCAATCACTGTGATGTTTTATGGGGCAGGAAGTCCGAGAGCCACGTAGGTAAGTGCTGGCAGATGAATTGCCAACTATTTGACAGTCTTGCCGGCTCATATTTTTTTATTTTTTTTTCATTAAAGCACTCGTAGTTCTTTACCTTTAAACCTTTAAAATGATCTCTGGAATCACAGTTAACGTGGTTTACTATTAAATAATTTTCTTTGATCACAATACTCAAAGCGACCACAGACTAATGAATATTGCTCGCAGGAGGAACATTTTTTCGCTAATTAAATCCACGATTAAACGTGATTTTGCAGAAATCTGTTAATGGCAGTACACAATGCAAACACTTCCGATACCAACTCGAACAATAAAATGTATAATAACATAAAAATGTGCCGTTACTTAAATTTCCTGATAAATAATGTCAACACAGATGCGAGGATGGGCCACAACTGGGACAATTTAAAGCCCAAAACACAAGTAAGCAGCAATATAAACAATAATAAATAACGGAGCCAAATATTACATTTTGGGTGGCCTGGACTGAATTCATCCGACGTATGTTTAAAAGCACGTAATACCATTTTTTCCCCTATTTAATGGTCTATGCTACCGCTGTAGTTGCAATGCGCCGCAGGGGTCTTGTTTGGGCGCACATGTGGCTACGCCACTTATTGCCATATTTTAATTACGTCAGGCTCACGTTAACAGGATGGATCAGATTTTCAGTTTTTCGGAATCGTGCCACTCGAAACTTGCGGCGTGAAGCCAACCAAAGTGTACTAACAACGACGGCAAGTCGGCGGCGGCTACCCGCATCCTCAAGCGGATGTGATGTTTTCATTGTGGACGGACAGACCCGTGTCTTGAGGATTTGTCAAGTGCCATTAGGAGGCAGTCACAGACAGACAGACAGACGGACTGGCTGGCTCCAACGCAACGTGGACGGCGACCAGCCTCCGTCAAGCCCAACATACAAAGCCACAAATTAATATGCAAGGTTGGCGACTGCGAATGTTTGTGCGCGCACGAAGAAGGGTGCTCAGCTGCCGAGACAAAGCCCCGCAACCCCGGCTCTCCTACCTCCTGTGGCCCCCCCAACGCGATGCAGGGGTATGATGGCCCATCCCCCGGGACCGTGCTGTCCTACTTCAGGATGATGCTCTTCTTTGTCTGCCTCCCCGCAAGCGCTTGCTTGGCTGACTGATTGACTGAGCGACTGACTGACTGAACGCGTATGTGCCAGTGTGCTATATCAGCCCACCCACCCCCCAACATCTCTCCTTCCACACCTCCACCTACCCCCTAACGCACGGCGAGCTTGCCGTCCCGGCATCGACACTCCGCTCCGCCAACCAGGCCGCAGCCTGCCTCCTGATTATGTCGTATCCTAGCGACAGCCAACGAGGCAACGGCGGAATCCCCGAGCAGCGCGGCGCGCTGATTGGATAGCAGGATGCTCTCTAATGAAGATGATGGTAATAATTGTCCGCTCCCTCCCCCCTATGGTAACCATTTTTTTTTGCATGCATGCATGCACGTTTGCAGGGATCCCGACATGACGTATGTGACTACGGCTTCTGTTGTCCTGACTGCACACTTCCATTTATTTAAACCTTAACAGCAAATAAAATTCCCCAAACTGAATTATTTGAACAAATAACCAGTAGTTAGGAGGACGGGACATGAGCAGCAACGTACTTTATCTCGCGAACGAGACAGTAATACACAACCATTTGCCACGGACATTTAAACCAGGCTATTTCGATCCATATCCAGTGGGGGCGACAAGGGTTTATTTACACAAACGCGGGGAGAACCAGGTGTCGACTTGAAGCGGTCTGCTGATTGGCTGATAGAGAAGCAGCTCTTTCCCTATACATGTCCTTCAATTTTTGCTCCCCATCAATAACGCATTTCGGTCAGGGCATTACTTTTTCTTCTTTTCCTTTCGGCTTGTCCTCGTGCATCTTCTTCTCCAACACCCACTGTCCTCATGTCTTCCCTGACCACATCCATCAACCCTTTCTTTGGTCTTCGTCTCGCTCTTTTCCCTGGTAGCTCCATCCTTGCCATCCTCCTACCAATTTCCTCACTCTCTCGCCTCTGGACATGTCCAAACCATCCAGGTCTGCTCTGTCTCACCTTGTTTCCAAAACATCCAACTGTGGCTGTCCCTCTAACGAGCTCATTTCTAATCCTATCCAAGCGAGAACCTCAACATATTCATTTCTGCCACCTCCAGTTCTGCTTCCTGTTGTTTCTTAAGTGCCACCGTCTCTAATCCGTCCATCACGGCCGGCCTCACCACTGTTTTATAAACTTTGCCCTTCATCCTAGCGGAGACTCTTCTGTCGCACACACTCTCCACCCACCCAGTCAGGGCATTACTAATAAATATTATGTATATGAGAGGGGTATATTCAGATTTTTTGGTCCCAGACATTCTGGCAAGTGTGGAGATGTATTGAGTTACCACATAGAACACGGGAAAAGGATCGGAAGTGTCAACCACATGCTACTCCATAAACAGCTTCTAGCAATAGGATGTCATCACTAGAGATGTGCTATTGGCAGTATCTCAAACTCTTTAAAAAGACATCACATCTTCAATTCTCTGGCCTGACTCATCACCCATATGTTTAAGAAGCAGTTTAGCATAGCAGATAAAAAAAAAAAAAAACGAAACTAGGACAGTGAAAACACATTCGTCAGCATTCACACCATCTTTTCTGAGTATTAAATATTAGGGTTGGTTACAATAAACCGATCCGACCGGATATCCATTCACAGAGGGGAGAGATACGACTATCGGTAGCAGACTCCTCAATCAATACAAAATCCCTGAACTAATGCGTTAGCGGAGTTTTGCGCGAGACTACTTCGTGTTCACTTGCATACCAATTCGGGAAGCATCACCAAGACCAGAATTAAGCCCTGTCGAAAACAGAAGACCCATTAAGTTCTAAGAATGAGCTGTAATTATCATCCGAATGACAAATCTATTATATATATAATAGAAATACACTCTGAATTGACTGACTTTTTGACTTTTGGAATTCAAAGCCTCCCCGGGACGAGAACACAATTCATTCATGAGCACTCCGCGTAGATGGAATCAGAGGATAATGGCGCGCTTAAGGTCTGCCCCAACACATTAAGACGGCACCCGCACGTCTGGCTCGGTGAAATGTAGCCGTGGCGCTGAAATGTTGTATTGATTGGGTCCGACCATGCATGAAGCTCATTGATAATCAACTTCTCATTAGCATATAGATTAGCTGGAGGTGCGGCCTGGGATGTGGGCTTCCAGTCTTGCACTGGTGAGGCGAGGAGGGAGGGGGGGTGGGGGTCGGGTCAACAAAAAAAGAAGAAAGGGACAATGATAGGGTGGCTGCTTGATGATGATGAACCTTAGGGCATGAAAACCAGACTCTCTAAACCATCATGTGACACTAGACTAAACGGAGCGCTTTTCAACGAGCAAGCAAAGGGGTTTTAAAAGCAAACAAACCAGGTCTTCTTTTCAAAAGGGATACTCGCCTCATTATTAGTCACAACAGCAATGCAGAGGCTTACAAGCTTTTCCAGGAGGGTTAAAAAAAAAAAAAAAAAAAAAAAAAAAAAACACAGTGCCTCCATGTGAGACTGCAGCCCACGTATGGTTTTTACATCAAAATTGCTCCGTGCGCTGAAGGTATACAATAATTAGGCCCTCGTGTCCCCTTTTTTAATGATGACTTGAAATGCTAATAAAAATTTGACAGAACGCATTCACCCATTGGCCAGGGGTGCCAAGATTTTTGAAGACAACACTTGGCAACCGCCTCTCGAATTGAGTTTGCTGTCATCACAGCACGCTGCCGTTCCAAGAGG
Organism: Syngnathoides biaculeatus; assembly: GCF_019802595.1. Lineage (NCBI taxonomy): Eukaryota > Metazoa > Chordata > Actinopteri > Syngnathiformes > Syngnathidae > Syngnathoides > Syngnathoides biaculeatus. The sequence continues at coordinate 24,256,224 of NC_084649.1, forward strand.
CAAAAAAATGGTTGGGTGAATGGGTTGGTCGACTGTTCACTCTGCTCTGCGAAGTGCAGCGCGAGGACCTCAAAATATGTTTTTACCAGGATTTATGAATGTAGAAGAATTCAGTTTATTGTTTTGGCAAAAATCGACGCCAACTAAAATGGCATACCTACCATGGTCAACGGACCTTTCTGACCTGTCAATCACTTGTACAATAATAGCCAATCAGATAGCTGCATTGTCTCGACACGCCCCTCTCGCTCTATTGTTCCACGAGCAATGCTGGTTGTCAGTAGCGAGCGCTTGGACAAGTTCATGTTACGAAGAAAATGGTCCTCGGACACGCTTGGGGAACGTGCAATTCTGATGGAAGATATCCTGCTAGGTTACAAGGGACCCCGGTTGATTCCTTTTCCAAAGCCTAAAACACAATTGACGAAGTGTCTTCGATGGATTAAGGCTCGCGGAAGACCGCACGTACAACTAAACGTGTACAATATCAACAAACACAAGGCTGTATGTTCGAAGGTAAGTGAGGGAGAAGTATCTTCTCTGAGTTTGATTAAATTATTATCAGAGCTTTATACATTGCAGGCACAACTTTCACTTTGTTAGTGTATCACTGACCTGATGAATGAAGTGTGTCATGTTTTATGCTGGAGAGTCAGGTTAGTGATATGTAAATGCGCCTTGTCATGCAAGAGAAATGTCTATTTGCCTGTTTGTATCACATCAGACTTTTAAGACAGAGCACTGGCTGCCATTAGGAGCCCAGTCAAACTTTTTCATCTGGTGACTACGGTACTGACTGAGTTAATCACCATTGTTTGAATGTAGAAAATTGAACCTAACTCACTTATAAAGACTGCAATGATTTTTCCCGTCATCTTTCCATGTAAAAAATACTCACCCTGCCTTACATGCGCAGTACGATTCCACTATTTAATCCTTTTGGATTTAAATGTGAAGTTTGTGAGGCGTCAAACTTTTTTTTTTTTTTTTGCATCGATCGCGAATATTTCGCCGTAACTCTGACATTGCATCCTGCTCCGTCCAAAATCTTAATTCCGTGTACATATCCTTGCGTGAAATAGTTGAGACCTCTCTGTAGAACTCTCTTGGACAAGTCTGACGCATTTGGCAAAATAAATACCGCAATATTATCTAGAATACGCGTTAAGAGAATCGACTTCAAACCTGCCATTTTGGATGCTTGTGGGACATGGCAACTGTAGCTAAGGGGGCGGAGCTTAAGATCGCCAGTCGGAAAGGTCCATCGGCTTTGGATCCTGATGTGTGGAACTTGCGTTTTCTCCCTATGCGTGCATTTTCTCCAGGTACTCCAGATTTCTACCTCCATTCCCAAAACATCCTTGTTAGATTAACTGAAGACTGACAAAATGGTTGATTGTATATTTGTAACATGCAACTGGCTGGTGACTACACCAGGGTCTCCCCTGCTTCACTCACTCAAAGTTGGATTCAATCGGTTCCGGATCACCTGTGGCCCAATACTGACTAGCTATTCTAGGTTCATTTACAGGTTAATTAAAAAAAAAAAAAATCTGTCATGAACTGGGAACATTTATTCCAGTATAGTGTTACTCGTGTAATTGCGTTCGTTCTACAATCAAATTCACAAATATAATCCACTGTTAATATATTCCCAAAAGCGCAGTCGCTGAGGGTGCAGTAGTAACCTCAAAATGAAAAATCTTGCCCTGTAATCTATAAATACCATCCAGTGAAATAGTTCCGGCAAATCACGCAAATTAGGAAAAGGCTGAGGGAGAGTCTCTGATGAATCAATCTCACAGGTGGCGTTGATGATATAAATGGGTCAGGTACGAGGTACCAAAGAAATGAGAGGGAAAATGAGAAAAAGTGCCTTTGTGTTAGTTGAGTATGGGTAACATTGTTGATTTTTTTTTTTCTTTTAATGTGTAAATCCCAGTTTCAATTTTGTTAGGATGTTACATTCAGCGTAAATCAAATGATGACTTGTGAATGTTTTCAACCTGCATGCAAGTGAATATACATCGTGCTCTTTCCCATTCGCGGATTTTGCTCTCCAAGTTTTTTTTTATTTTTTATTTTTATGTACCATATTTTCCTTATGGCAGAGGGTTTGAATTCTCTTCTGAATTGACATTAGACATGGCGCCTAATAATGTAGTGCACCTTACATGCACACTGATTTCCAGCATTTGTGTGAGATGTGCAACAAAGTACACTTACTACTACGTACTGTCAGCATTTCCGGCACTCTGAGTTCCAGCGGTACCGCAAAGCATGCTGGGAGGAGATAAATAGCATTTGAAGTGCATATTTTGTCTATTATTTCTTGAGTCATTCTTTTATTTGTTTTATTAATTGCTAGTTTTGCTATTCTGTACCCTGTGGTGTGATAATGTTAGGTTTGATGTGACATCATGCGTGTATACAACATAATAACCGGCATAGAAACGCAGTGTGCGGGGCCACATAACCTTCTTCTGCTTGTTCCTCACCGCCTCGTGAGCGCCATCATATGGTAGCTTACATACATGCTAAAAGACGTGCTGGCATGCATGCTAACAGTGTAACCAGTGTTCGAGAGTACTTCATTTGACAAGTCACACAATAATTGTGCACAAAAGGTATGCCGTCCATTTTGGAGAAAATTTAAGACGTTTAAGTCCACCCTAAGGTTGCAAAAATATGGTACATATCATACATAGGTATGGGTTGTTTTCACTGATGTCACATTTTTTGCTGAATTACCCACACGCCACTGTGCGCCACCATTTAACCTCTCTACCTAACGCAGGGGTCACTAACTCTGTGCTCGCGGGCGAATGGTAGCCCGCGAGGACCATATAAGGCATATAAGCTTACCTCGCGGGAAGCTCTAAAAATACCATTGGCCAGAAATTATTACTATTATTTGTGCTTTAAATTCTGAATCTGACTTGCTTACGTGAATTCAAATTTTAAAATACCTGTAACGTCATTTACTACAAGAATTAAAAAAAAAAAATTTGAAAAAATGGAGTTTGCCTTAATATTAAAAAAATAATATTCCACCGCCTTTTCATTTTCCGTGTTAGCATACGGGTAAGTGATGATCCTTCGTGATTTCTGTCACATAGAGTAAAAGATCCAGGGCACAATACTCCGCTTTTGTGACACGGTCCTGAGTCCCACAATGTGTGTATACCAGGTAGCCGAATAGTCAGTCTGGGCTTGATTGTGCTGTCGGTTGCGTCTTCAATAAATGCAGTTAGAAACATAACGTCGTCCCCTTTGCGTATGTATGAGTAACGGGAGCTCAGGGATCGAAAATGGCCGCCGTTCGAGGGCGTCACGTGAAAATAACACATTGTGCACAAAAGGTATGCTGTCCATTTTGGATCAAATTTAAGACGTTTAAGTCCACCCTAAGTTTGCAAAAAATATGGTACATATCATACATACTGCATCCATTACTCGCGGGTTTTCGTTATTCGCGGGGGTGCAAAGAATGTAACCCTAGTGAATAACGGGGGGAACACTGTACTACATTGCTCAAGACCACCTTGACAGCACTCCAGATGGAGACCGGCATCCAACAACGAGCTGTATTTTTGTTTTTTCCCCCACTGAGATTTGCAACACGACCCTCTGGTTAAAAAAAGACCAAGAATTTACAGATGTGTTAGTGTCATCCCTGAAGTGCGATATACGGATGCAGCCTCAATGTTGTGGCCCGTCACTGCGACTACCCATCGCAGTCACGTGGTCAACCCACGCGTGCCTGGCAAATGTAAACCGAGGAAGGAGTTCAACGTGAGGTGAGCGGAGAGCCACGCACACGCGTCAAAATAGCGTTTGTGACGTCTTCTCCTCAAAACGAGCCTTTGGGGCTGCTACGGCGCAACCGAGCTTGACAGCCTCTTTTAAAAATGTTACCCTTGACGCGTTTGTTATTTTCCGAGGCGTCGATGAGGACTTCCATCACGCTACCGAGCTAACGTGAGCGCACGGAACCGGGTGTTGACAAAAACAAACACATGTGTGCACTTAAATGCACCAACGACGCGAAAATGTTAAGTTTAGTGGTGGAGGGGACGGGGAGGGGAGACGCATGTTTTAGCTTAGCGATGCAGCCTCCCGCGTACCAGCACACTAGCGAGCGAGCGAGCGAGCCAGTAGAGGGTGGGAGAAAAAGGCGACTTTGGAAGAAATTAGTCACCCGCTTACCCTTACCGGAAGCCTCTTCGGGTCGCCCTTCCTTCTTGGGTGTTGTGTTTCCCTCGCTCAGTTTACTACGCGCTCCATTTCTGGCCCGCCGAAGCGCCGCTAAACGCCAGCAGAAGCGCAGCGATAGCAGAGCAACTTTTTCTTTTTTTTTTTCTTTTTTTTTTTTTTTGGTATTTGCATTCCATACCGGACACGTGACCCACCGGGTGACCAATGAGCCGAGAGCACGGGGCGGCGTGTCTCCGCCCCCTTCTCGTCTCCAGTTACAAGGCGACGGAGCGCCTGTCAACTTCACCGCCGTTTTGGTCTCCACGGCAACCGGGAGCCATTAACCCTAAAACACCCTTTTAAGGGAGGGGGCATTTAATGCTAATTTCAATGCAAACTCTCTGGAGAGCCTACCCACCCCCTCGTGTGCGAAATTAAAGTGCCACTGTCATGAAATGCATGATTTTTAGTATTTATTAATGGAAAAAAAACAGCAGCTGACATGGACACGTGTTTTTTTTCCCCACCACAAAACATGATTTTGACGTGTATGACTTTTTGTAACTCCTGCCACGAAAGTCCTCTCGAGGGATTTGTTTTGGAGAAGAAGCAGGAAGTGACGTACATGGCGGGACCGCCCTCAAGTGGACCCGTTTGTTTCTATTAGTTTAACCTCCTGGAAGGTAGCTCTTTGTTCCTTCGTGTTAGCCAAAATGCCGGCTCGTTGCATTGCTGGACATTGCTCGAACACTCGGGAGGATGGATTTACCCTTCATAAGTTTGCAAGAGACCTGGTTCGTCGTGAAAAATGGATTGCACGGGTGCAAAGGACGAGAGCTCTGTGGGTCCCAAATGACAGGTAGGTGTGTACACAGCTACTTAAAAAAAAAAAATAATAGTTTGGGGCGGACCACGTAATCGGTCTCTCGTAACATAACAAAAGATCCGCGTATGTATGACAGACGTGCTAAATGTGTTGAACAGTGCGTCGGACGGCGTCGGACGGCGTCGGGCTCGTCGGCGAAGGCTGCAGCTTCGCATCGGCTCGCTATGAACAACGCTCCCGGCAATGGCGCACTCAGCCGCGTGCAACGACAACGCCGTAAAGCTGCTCGGCTCGGCTCCGCGATAAGCCACCTCGGCGCCGAAAATGAGCCGGACACGGCTTCGGCGAAGGTTGCGCGTCGGGCTCATGGGCGGCAGCGGCTCTGAACAACGCTGCCGATAATGCCGCACTCAGGCACGTGGGACAACAACGTGAAGCATCCTGGCTCGGCGGTGTTGTTCATCACGGACGGCGGCTGTGAACAACGCCGTAAAGCGGCAGGGCTCGGCGCCATGATAAGGAACCTCGGCGCCGAAAATGAGCCACCCTGGCTGCCGGCCTTACCGGCCGGGGTGGCTCGTCACGGCGCCGGCCCGCAATGGCTCATCTCCGCCGCAGAAGTGGATCGGACAGGGAGGCGGTTTGACCGTGATCGCATATCATCTGAACATGGCTCGAAACAATAGGGTAATTAATATTGCCCCGGTAACTTCACTCAGTTCTTCGAAAAAAGCTTCTGTGTCAGAATGGGCATGTTCGTCTCCCACAGTAGGGTCCACCGTGTGTTTTCAATGGCAAATGTCCAGGTGACATCACGGACAGGGGATGCAGCCAATATGGTGACCACCTGGATGTCGTCGAATGACACTTCTGCAAATTTGCGCATGGATGACGCACTCTCCGCTCATATTTATTTTTTCGTATAGACATTGAGATGAATAATGTCATATGTATTTTTCATTACAATATCTATTTTAAAATGTTTATAGGGATGACACTTGACCATTAAGCAAACAAATACAGAGCGGTGCCTTGACTTACAAGTTTAACGGCCACGCTGGTAACTCGTCACTCGTATCTCAAACCAAAGTTTTCCAATTGAAATGAATAGAAATGCGACCGACCTGTGACCAGTTCAGGGTGTAGCCTGCCTTTCGCACGGTCACCTGGGATAGGCTCCGGCAACCACAAGCCGCATGTCCCACGCATGTATACACTGGAACACACAATGTTTACACAGCGCGGTGCTGGGAGGAGTAAAATGACCCCTACAAGCAGCCGCTGCACAGGCACGTGGCGCTGCGTCGGCACCCACATTCTTCTCGTCCTGACTGGTCATTTCGCTAACCACTCCGACCGACAACACCTTATTGTTGACCCAACGCCAGGCACCGCACCCACTGAGACTTCGATAGAGTGACCGCAAAAAATCCTTTGACATTAAAACTGTAACATTCAAAAACCGTCACTTTCCAGACACACGCTGTCGTCCAGTTTTGCCTCAAGAGTGCCCTGTTGCACATTTTCTCTTTCCTGTCCGAAAGAGGGCTGACATAACCAGTGAGAGCTCAGCGAATACAATGCACACTTTTCAGATTTTTTTTTTTTTTTTTTTGGGTGGTACAATCACTAACGTTCTCACTTTCTTGGGAAACGCACCGAGTCCAACTTTACAGCAAGAAAAACAACAATTGTACCTGTGATACAAAAAGAAAAAAAAAGTCTGGACATGGAACTCTTTGCACTGCTCTGCCATTGGATAAATCCATCCATTTTCTTCGCCGCCTATCCTCACAAGGATCACGGGGAGTGCTGGAGCTTATCCCAGCTGTCAACGGGCAAGAGGCGGGGTACACCCTGAACTGGTTGCCAACCGATCGCAGTGCACATGGAGACAAACAGCCGCACTCACAATCACATCTCGGGGCAATTAAGAGTGTTCAATTAATGTCGCATGTTTTTGGGATGTGGGAGGAAACCGGAGTACCCGAAGGAAAACCACGCAGGCACGGGGAGAACATGCAAATGCCACACAGGCGAGGCCAGAATCGAACCCAGGTCCTCAGAACTGTGAGGCCACAACGCTTTGATTTTTATAATAGAAGATATAAAATGATGTACAACTCTGAATTGGCTGTATAGTATGTGTTGAGAGACAGATCATATTTCCGGCTCCCTTTTCTAAATTTTAAATGGGTCAAATTGACATGAAGGGACATAAAGATGGGGGAAGCCACACACACAGAAAAAACACCTTTTAAAAAAAATTTATATTCATTGACACACTATGGCAATAAAAAGGACTTTTGTTTCGGGAATATCGTTATCTTGTAACATGAGGAAGTGGAAGAGGAAGGGGGTGGGGGTCCCATTTGTCTGCTTACAAACCCTGAATAATTCATCAGAATATGACTCATTTGGTTGGCCCGTGACTTAATTACACGGTCACTCATTGCTCCCTTGGCACGGCATGAACACTGTACTCAGCTGACCCCCCCCCAGCACATTTTTAGACTCCAAGGTTAAGGAGGCCTACAGAATACAGGATTTCACTACTCCTGGGACTCCTGGGACCCTTGTTAGGATAAGCGTCTTGGAAATTGGACGGATGGATGGTTGGATAGTGCTTTGTTTTCATTATAAAAAAAAAGGCTGTCCACAGTGTCCCTTTGCAATTGTGTGCAATAGATGTATGTCTATTCATTTGTTTTGGATATTTTGAAAAATTGCTAAATTAAGAGATTTCATAGAGTGTTGCTTATACTGATGACCGTTTATATACGCTGCACTATTATTCCACTAGTCACTATTATTTTTTTAACAATTAATTCTGTTTAACATACACTCATAGCTTGCATATTCAAGCATTACTTGTCCAATGACACACTAATGCAAAAACATTATTCTATACTATATTAATTATATAATTTATTATTATTATTTATATTAACCAATCAGATAATTATCACCATCCAAAAATAATAATGACAAAATGAATATAGAAGTGAAACAAGAAATGCATCAGAAAAAAAGAATAAAATGAATGAAATATTATACCAATAACAAGTCTATCCTTTGAGATATGATCATTACAAATGTGTTTAAAAAATATAAAAAACAAGCAATGAATTAAATATAATATACAAATGCTACAGTATTCATACTTCAATATAAACAAATACTGTACATAAAATTATATGTATTAAATATACAATAATTAAATTATAAACAATCAAAATGAAATAAGTTGTTTTAAGATGCATTCATAGGAAAAAACTAAAATACAACCATTAATTACAAGCTCTATCCATCCATCCATAAATCCATCCATCGCCTTAGCCGCTTATCCTCACAAGGGAGGAGGAGGCGGTGCACACCCTGAACTGGTTGCCAGCCAATCACAGGACACATTGAGAGAGACAACAGTCGCACTCACAATCACACCTACGGGCAATTTAGAGTATCCAATTAATGCATTTTGGGGGAGGGGGGGGGCGAAGTACCCAGAGAAAACCCACACAGGGACGGGGAGAACATTCAAACTCCTCACTGGCGGGGCCGGGATTTGAGCCTAGGTCCTCAGAACTTTGAGGCTAACGCTCTACAGCTGCTTCACCGGGCCGGCATTTACTTCAAAGAAATTTACTTGCATGTGATGCTGTTACATTAGAATCACACAAGGGGGCAACATTGTCTAATCAGTTTTACAAGTCATTTTTTTCCCCCAAGCCACACCCGTACAAACATGGTGTCAAATGATGGAACTACAAAATAAAATTTATTGCTGAATTTCTTTAGAAATGATTTCTTTAAAATCCTCTATTGACCCTTCACTGCGGGTTTAAAAATCATAATCTCAGCTTTCTGTTTGGACAAATCCATTCAAAATGTCCTTCCAATGTCATCTCCCAGGGTTAGTGAAGTGTTTAAAATAGCGACCAGGAATGAAGACAATTGTTTTCCTGAGACAAAGAAAATTCCTGCAGTCAAAAGGCTGGCCTGCCGCGCTTGGCTTCCTCTCCTGTGTTTTGCCTTTTGTCCTCGTCTACGATATTGTACACAGAGACCGGACCGGCACCTTGATGCCTCTTTGAACCGTGTCATCAAAGTTTGCTTGTTAGTTTAGGAACGGCTTGCGTATCCCCCCCCCACCTCATCATGTTTGCACAGCACCGATGACTATTGTGAAAAAGGATATTTAGTCTGATTGAGCCACGGCAGACATCCCCTCCCGAGAATGACCTCAGATAGACTTAACAAAATATGTGGGGGAAAAAAAAAAAAAAAAGAGATAAAAAGATGTGAAGATTCCAAATATCCTGCTGGTTGTTAAGGACGTGGTCAAGGACGACTACAAAACCCACTCGCTCCTCACAAATTCATCTATTTGTGTTTATTTCCTGTGGAACTACTTAATTCATCTAGTTGTATTTATTAATTTTTGTCTTTTTGAAATGTCCAAAATGCCAATAGATGCCACTTAAGCTCTGTCTAAATAAGACAATAGTGAGGTAATTGGTGTCAAGGAAGTATGTTGACATTTCAACCGATAGACGATCTTTGTACGTTCAAGATAAGTGAAATTATGCCTGTGTTGTTGCCAGAGAGTCTTTGCCGCATTCATCTCCACATGCACTTCTGGTGCATTGTTTTTTCAACCAAATCTGCAAACTTCTTATTTTTAAGGGTAATGCTGTACACTGAGTCAAATAGTTTTGGGATCAGAGTTTTACAGTTTCCGTTATTAATATAGAAATTATAAACACTTTACAATAACTATTACACCATTTGCAGTCGGGATTTTCCCACGAAAATCAGATTACTACACTGTTTTATGGCCATTTGAGCCATTACGATTAACATCAGCAAAGGCCCAATTATCAGATGTTTCCGGATAATCCTATGCTTTGAAAGTGTGTTGAAAATGATTTTCACTCTGGGCTTGGAGATAATGGGGCATAAACCTTGTGTCTGGCAACATTGCGTGCTTGTTGTCGCTCGCTTCGTTTCCAGTCACAATCACATCAGCCGTGGCTTGAACTCAGTGATTCGCTATCGTAAATGTTAAACCGATTCAATATTCACGATTGTCAGCCTCGACTATTATTCGAGCAGATCAAAGGGCGGGGGGGAGAGTCACTCAACCTACCCACACCACAAGATCATCTTTTAGAAAACTCCGATAATCGGACCTCGTGCTGATTTTGATACGAAGCGGGCAATTCGACTCAAATTCAGCCCAATGATTGAAACGTGCTCAAGGCAAACGCTGGCTTTGACGTTTTGATTATAACTTTGCAGAGCTGTCACAAAATACGGAGTACAGAGCCAAAGGTAAGGCTAAAGGTGTGGTTGCAGGAATGTCAGATCCGTTTACTTCTCGGGAAACGACGGGCGTGCACGCTGGAGTTGAAGACATCATCTGGTGTGGCTGGTCAGGCCAGCAAAGCTGGTGTCCTCTCCAGCACGCAAGTGCCTGGGTGGATGTATATGTTGCCAGAATGATCCATTGGAAAGGCAGATGCCAGTCCAGATGGTTCCTGTGCCATCGCAGGAGTTGCTGAAACGGGCCGAGTACAGCGTCGAACCTCCTCAGGGACTCCTGCTCCTGATTTTCTGTCAGGGTGTACTCCATTAGCCTTCTTCTCTCACGAGATTCCTTCAGGCAGTCGAGCTACCGTAATTTCTGGACTATAAGTCGTACCTGATTGTAAGCCTCACCCAGTTTTACAGTTTTAAAGGAAAAAACATTTTGCACATACACAAACCACACCTGTCTATCAGCCCCACGTGTCCAAATTGAAAGTTTCCTCACTAACGCCCACAGTCTTCATGTCCTCCCTCACAACGTCCATCAACCTTTTCTTCGCTGTTTTGCCTGGCAGCTCCATCCTCAGCACCCTTCTACCAATACACTCACTCTCTCGCCTCTGGACATGTCCTAACCATCCAAGTCTGCTCTCTCGGGTCTCGTCTCCAAAACATCCAACTTTGACTGACCCTCTAATGTGCTCATTTCTAATCCTATCCAACCTGCTCACTCTGAACGAGAACCTCAACATCTTCATTTCTGCCACCTCCAGTTGTGCTTCCTGTTGTTTGTTCAGTGCCAAAGTCTCTAAACCGTACATCATGGCCGGCCTCACCACTGTTTTATCAACTTTGCCCTTCATCCTAGAGGTAAAAGTAAGTTCCTTTCGGTACACAAATATTGACAATTGGGCAGACCAGAGCCTCATTCCTCTTATTTTGACCTGGCCTGATTAACTGATGTCTCTATGACATCATGAGCGATTATCCTGTGGTGTGGGGTGTGATGAATGATTTTTCATCCCTGATCTGCTCAGAAAACTTTCAGATCAACAATCCTTTGTGTTAAACCACTATTATATCACCGTATTTTCCGCACTATAAGCCGCGCACCCTCAATGAACGGTTTATTTTAAAACCGTTTTCCATATATAAGGCTCACCGCATTATAAGGCGCATAGAATATACGCTACAGTTAGAGGCTGGGGTTACGTTATCCAACCATTAGATGGGGCTGCACTCAAGGCTCAATGTTGACCCATGTATATGGCGCACCGGATTATCAGGCAAACCGTCGGCTTTTGAGAAAATTAAAGGCTTTTAGGTGCACCTTATAGTGTGGAAAATACAGTACTGTTTTTTCGTTTTTAACATGCAGAATCTCCCCTACAGACTAGAAAGTAATGCTAAAAGGTACAGTATGACGCTTAGTAGTACTCTAACACTAATGGGGAACTTCTCAATGGGGAAATGAGTTTTGAAAGGAGAATGGAAAAGCACAGGTCAGAGCGTCCTATCACACGTGGCCCATCACGCCCTCATTACTTCAATTCCCTCACAGCTGATCAAAATAATAGGATTCACGCCACAGAAGTTATAACGCGCCTTGTAGTGCGCGCTGATTCGTGTGCAGAGAGGAACAAGGCTGCAGTGTTTTGGCTGTTTTCGGGGGGGATTGAGGGAGGAATTACCAATAAAAGGCCCGCCAAAGTGTTTGTTTACAGTCAAAGCCCCGTGCTTGGTTGGACTTTTGGCTCGGCTCTTGTCAATTTTCTCACGCGTCAGAAAGAAAAAGTGCCTGTGCTGTCCCCCCCCGAAAGTTTAACAAATATAGCCAATAGCTTTTTAATTTTGTCTTCAACAAAAGTACTTTTTTATCATTTTCATAAACATGCACAGTGCAGTTTCCTGTTAAAGAATAACATACGACTTTGTATCAAAGACAGTTTCACATCTTTTGATAAAAACACTTCTGTATCCTCAATAAAATGTTGTGTCATGAACATCAAAGACTATTATGTAACTTTAAAGAACCGCAAATGCGTGCAATTCAGCTTTGTAAACATTACACTTTTGTTTCCAACAAACCTGATGCATTTTCGCAAACACCAAAGACGTTTTTTTGAAACAAAATCTTTCAACATACCGAAGTATGTGCTCTGTAATTATCAAACACAATTGAGTCTTCAATTGCGATGCACATGCTAAATAAAGTTGTTGTTTTTTTCTCCAGCAAGTAGACGTGCCATTGTTGCAAATTGACCTTAGCTTTGTACTTTTTCTATAAAATATTTTTTGGTAGCCTCATCAATGCCACTTGCATGTTACAATGCCTTTCATTTCCTTTCGAGCACTTCTTCATTCCAGAAACGGGGTGGGTGAGTAATTTAAAACTGTGCCCATCGGTTTGTTTGTTTTGCTAAACCTGTTCGGCAAAAAAAAAAAAAATGCTGCACTGTCACTTGTGTGTGGAAATTTCCATTCTCTAATTCAAATTCGGTCCAAAAAAAAAAAAAAAAGAAAAAAGCTATGTACTGCAGTCCTAAAAATGGCACCAATTGGAAATCTGAAGGGGGAACCCATTCCTGTATAGTATGCATGCGTTGCTGCTCTAGTGCTCATTTTCAGTACTGTTCCAGTTTATAGCCAATCCTCTTCGTCTTCTATCATGCTCATTTGGGTGGAGCTTACTTGAGGGGATTGCGTGGAAAGTTGGCACGCATGAGGTGGAGGGAGGGGGTTGGCCAGTTGGCCCAAGCTATGGCGAGTCTACGTGTGAGTGTCCGGACGAGGCTGTTGGGGCGAAGGCAGTGCTTGTATGAGGGTGCTAATTGCATTTTACAGTTCTACCTTTCTCACATGTGAGGGCATTACAGATTTCCTCCGTATGGCAAGTTCATCCAAAAAAAAAAAAAAAAAAAAAATCTGTGTCTTGGCAGGGCCAGAACAAGATGAACCATGATCTAGAGACGGTGCACTTTTTGTACACACAGTTTTTTTTTTGCGGGAAGGCCACTTGAAACTACAGTCTACCTACTCATGAAAGTTCTATTTGCAGCTCTGGGACAGTTGAGAAGCCAAGGCACAGTAGTATGAAGGCTTGGCTCATCTGGCGTTCGTCACGGATTCACAGGGGACGAGTCGTCATCAGACACGTCCACCACGGACGCCCTCATGAGCAAAGATGAGCCTAGGTAATAACACAGAAATAATCATGTTAACGTTGCGTGACTGAGCCGTAGCACGTGTAAATCCCTCACCAATTTATGATCAGGAGTTAGATTGGTCCAATTTAGGGGGATTGAGGGTTTGGATGTGTGACACAATGAACAAAGTGATGTCTAAATCTACTTTTTAAATGCTTTATAACTCCTTTATGCCCCTATGCATTTCACTAATCTTTTTTTCATACATAATGAGCTGTTAGTAAAAAGAACATGTTTTGTACAATGAAAATTTTGTCTTCAGTGAACCTGAATTTTGCATTTTTGTAAACAAAGACAAGAATTTGGAATAAGATTCATTATTACCAAGTATGTAAAAAACACACGCAAGAAATATGACTCCAGAGGTTGGAGCCGCATTGGTGTCCCATCCATCCATCCATTCATTTTCTCAGCCGCTTATCCTCACAAGGGCGGCGGGAGTGCTGGAGCCTATCCCAGCTGTCATCGGGCAGACGGCAGAGTACAACCTGAACTGGTTGCGATCCAATCACAGGGCACGTAGAGACAGACAACAGTCGCACTCACAATCATACCTACGGGCAATTTAGAGTCTCCAATTAATGCATGTTTTGGGGATGTGGGAGGATACCGGAATGCCCACCGGGAGAAAACCCACACAGGCATGGGGAAAAAACATGCAAACTCCACAAAGGCGGGGCCGGGATTCGAACTCCAGTTCTCAGAACTGTGAGGTCAATGCTCTAGAGCCGCATCACCGTGCCGACCTGGTATGACAATAGATAAATAAATAATGGTAAATAATTTGAGCCATAAAAACGCACGGGGTAGAGTCACTTAGCCTCCAGCAATTTAATGGCAAGAGGGAAGAAGCTGTTGGAATGTCTACCAGTTTTCGTTAGCATTCTTCAATAGCACCTACCTGAGAGAAGGCGCTGCATGAGTGGGTGAGCAGGATATGGATGGTCTAAGAGGATTTTGCTCAAGGATGGGTAGAGGGCAGGTACTGATAATTTTACCAGCAGTCCTAATTGTTCATTGCAGTTGAAATTTGTCCTTTTTTTTTTTACAGCACCAAGGCAAACTGTACTGGATGAACACATGACTGGTTCGTAGAACTGCGTCAATGTCTCCTGTGGCAGGCCCTACTTCCTCAGAAGCGCACAGGAAGTACATCCTCTGCTGGGCGTTTTTGAGGATGGAGTTGATGTTAGTCTCCCACTTCAGGTCCCAAGAGAGTGAGAATTCCCAGGTACTTGAAGGTCTCGACAGTTGACAAGGGACTGTTGGACAGGATGAGCTGCAGCTGTGGTGAAGGATGTCTCCTGAAGTCGACAATTATCTTCACAGTCCTGAGGGTGTTGAGCTCCAGGTTGTGTCAGCCAAACCAAAAGCTCTAGATGCTCCACTTCCTGTTGATACAGACTCACCCCTAACTTTGATGAGGGTGATGATTGTGGTGTTATCTGCAAACTTCAGGAGTTTGACAGCTGTTAAAGTGTAGATGTTTCTGTAGAGAAACAAGAGCGGTGGGCAGAGGACACAACCTTGGGGTGCTCCAGTGCTGATGGTGCACGTGTATGAGGTGGTGTCACCCAGTCTCACGTGCTGTGTCCTGCCCATTAGAAAGTGATAAATTCATTGGCAAATGCAAAGCGAGATGCTGAGCTGCAGAAGCTTGAAGGAGAGGAGTCATTGATCATGGTGTGGAACACAGAACTGAAGTCCACAAACAGGATCCTCGGTTAGTTCCCCACGCCATCAAGTTGTTCTAGGAGGAAGTACGGTCCTGTTTATGACTACGTCATCCACAGACCTGTTTGCTCGGTATGCAAATCGCAGGGGGTCCAGCAGTGCTCCTGTGATCCTGTTGGAAATTTGCATTTTTACTAAGAGACAACTTCCTAAAGGCCTAATGTGTTTTCTTACATTTTCAGTCATTGTAAGCCTTGTAAAATATTGTATAAGTACAAGTTAAAAAAAAAAAACAATAATAATAATCAAAGCCCTAACACACACAAAAATATCTCTTCACCTACGTTTTTGAACTTATTCAGTTTGTACTTTTTCAACTTGTCACGTGAATTTTGCAAGTTTGTAACTAATCTTCCCAACATCACATTTAAGTTTATCTAGATAGCAAAAATTCTGTTTTAATGTCTGAAATCATCTCGTTTTCAGGTGAAAAGTGACTTTGATTTCACAAAAAAAAAAAAAAAAATCCGAGCAATATGTTAGTGTTGATGATAAACTCATCATGATTTTCATGACTCAGTGGAGTGAGAGTCGTAATCGGACAACAGAGGGTTTAATGAGAGGACAGCAGGTTTGCATGTCCTCCCCCGGTCGCTTCATTCCAAGCTTACCTCACCCGGCTCGGCCCGCACGGTCCGGCGAGCTCAGACGAACGGCTAATGGCGTGTGACAGCCTGTTTTTTTTTTTGTCGAGGTAGCGGGCGGGAGTGACATGTTTCCAAATGGACATAATGATGAGAAGTGGGGGAGGCTGGTTGAGACGATCTCCTTTTGTCATGAACAATCTGAGCAAGATTTTAACTCTTCCCTCACCCTTTCTGCTTGTGCTGACCCTGTTGGAAAGTATCACATTACTAAGAGAATTAGACGGCATAATTACAATTAATATATACCCAAAAAAGTTGCATAGAGAGAAGCTCCATTTCTTATCGCAATTTGTTTTCCCAATTGCAAAATAGAACCTCTACTGAGACTAGATTTTTTCAGGATTCTTTTCAGGTATCATTAAGACAGACATGAGGCCATCAGCATTTGACATATTGGGCTTTACAGTTTTCTGTAATAATTTTTTCTCCGGCTCACGGCTCGGCAATTGACATTGAAACAGCGTTGTAAAATTACCCCATTGCAATGAGTTTTTAATATCCCTAACTGGTGATTGGTCGCCGGTCAATCAAAGGGGTCATATAATGTCGGTCACTTTTGCTGCTATGCTACTAACGGGATGGGTTTGTGTCTGTGTGTAGGTGAGTGTGTGTTTTGAGCTCTCGGCTTGCTTGACAATTATTGACGCGCACCAAGCAACAACTTCGGTGAGTGTACTGTGCAACAATGGCAGGAGGGTCATGGGAAAGGTTAACGGCAACATTTACATTAATGCGCTTTTTTTCTGGGCTTTATCGTGACTTTCAGCTACTCCCAGAATGCACCTCTCGCCATCCTAGTGAGGGATGAGGGGGCCGCGGGTTTGCACGGGCCCCAATGTCCGACGGAGGGCTCTGTGAAGAAAAGGAGTGTGTCAGCGATCTAGCCAGCAGAGTTATGGCAACATTTTGGCCTCTTGCCTGCTGCTCACTCAGTTGAGTCGGGCGACGGGAGGTGCTCACAGTGAATCGAGACCTTGTTGGGTTTGATGGGACAAGAAGAATAAGAATTAAGCCCCCGTTGTGTGATTACAGTGACCAGTGCACCAACCAGCCTGCTCTGGTTTGGTTTTTGGTTTGCAGTCAAGAGCCAAAAAGCCGGAAGCCATTAATCTCCAATAATGTGTCATTGGGAACGTCAAAATATTGACACTGATTAGCTCAAACAACATTACGCAATGGATGTTTTGATAAATTCTGTGAGCAATTAACATGACAATTCATTGGGTTGGATTCTTTAGCTTCTGAATGCATCGCAGGATTTTTTTTTTTTTAAACCTCCATCCTTCTAGATTTTTAAAAAATTAATCAAGTGATGCAAATGGTCTTTTGGAATTGTCTATTCTTCCTCTTCTTCTGCAGAACTAGTGCATCTGTGTGAAAATGTTTGTATTTTAGGGGGCCTGAGCACAGCCTCCTAAAACTTGCTCATTGGCACCTCCTAGAAACCTGCAACTTACCTTCAGACGGGTCTCTAGTTTTCATGGTTATACCATGCGTGAAAGCTCAGCAGAAATCTGGTGAAAATTTACTTTTGATGCAAAATTCACACAAATAAGCCCCAAACGGAAGCAGAAATCCCCGACAGATGGCCGACGCTAAAACAGAGTACTTGCATGCAAACTTATAACATTTTAACCATTTTTTTTAAATATTAAAGACCCCACACGTAACAGTGCTGCTGTACTTGAGTGGACCAACACAGCACACCACAGGCAACATACCCACCGACAATCGTGCGTCTCAAATCCTGTCTGTTGTAGTATCGAGACAGACCTCTAAGAGTCAGAGGGGACTGAGATTTATGGAAAATACAAAAAAGAAGAAATAGTCACTTCCTAATTGGCTATCTCACAACATTATATCGTGACTAGTATGAGTCAAAATCATTGTAGAAACGAAAAACAGTTGAGTGGACTGAAACTAGAATCTCTTGAATTACCCCATACATTAATCCTAAACCTTAAAAAGGGAGGAAAGTGTCATGTCAACTGCCGAGCTAGTTATCTTCCACACATCGCTACTATCCTCAAGATCCTGTGGACCTGCTTGATTGTGCAGTATCTATTGATGTAGATATTGTGAAATGTGATCAACACTCTCAACAGAGTGAGGGTCAGCTTGTTTGACCCGGTCGTAAACCAACCTTTCGTTTGTATTACCCATTGACAAGGGGATCACATGTGCTTGTAAGCTCAAACAAAATAGCTGAAACAGAGTCTTTCTGGATTTGATCTGAGTTGATGTCATTATGACTGAGTTAGGGTGAATAAAGTCACTGTTATTCGTATGGGAGAAGAACGCAAAAGAGGAGACAGTGCTGAAAAGGGATTTAGATAAGAACCAAACAATAGGACAGTGGATGAAGTCATCTCATGGTAAAGCACATGGTTGATGACTGAGAGACAGCTTTCCAAATTTAACATGATTAATCTCTTAGCCAAATGTGGACATAGCAGATACAAATGCGATGCCATGATAGCCAGTCTGCTCGTAGGCATTTGCGTTTGAACTCTTGATTTCTGCCCTCGCACCGGAAATTTCCACTAATATTTTGCTATGCCAAAATGTTGACTTTCATTTTGTTCCAATGGTTATCTGATTCAAGAGAGGCAGGAAGGAAAAGAGCAAGAAAAAAAATTCTCAGTTATGATAAGGCATCTGATAGTTATCAGATTTAGCTAACTAAGATCGCAATCTTCTGCTTCGCTTTTACTTCACTTCCTTGTTTGAGAGTTACTTTGGTTTTTGCACCTGAAGATGGAATGCGCGCCAGGAAGATGGCAGCGCTGCAACAACAATGCAATATCTTCCCAAATTTTAGGTTATTTCAGCATCTCTGCCATGTAAAGGTATGCTCCACCCAACATTGTTTGCGCCGTGCGGCGTTTAAACATCAAGCAATATTTTGATGGATAGGTCTTGACAAATAAAAGCTACATACAGTATTTCTGCCCAAAATACGTTATCTAGAACACGCTCAATTTGGCGTATGTAAACATTATTGAACGACAGTTCATTTTTGTCCAAGAGTGCCAGATTTTATTTGGGACTTCAAGGAGAATACTTGGCCAAACACTTCACGAGCCTTTGCATGATGGGAGATAAACGATCTTATTTATAACCAGTTCAGTTTGGATGACATTGTTTACATTACACAATCACTTCATGGTTGCATGAAGAGCATTTAGGGACTCTGAGGGTGATTGTGTTCTTTGGTTATTTTGCAATAAACACTTGTTACAATAGATCATTCTGGAAATCGATATTTGTATTAGTATCTTTTAGTTAAAACACAACACAATCACATTGACATAACATGGAATTTTGTTTTGTAATAACAATAAATCAAATAGTTTGTTAATACGAATCAGACAGAGCTGTGAGGAATGCAAAGTGATCAATATCATGACTGAATTCCCAATATTTTCAGCATCTTTTGTCGCACTCGGTACCAAACGGCTCACGGCCCACTCCTGCAGTTGTAACAAACTGATACACGGACAAAACCTAAACAACAAGATTGAGAAAGGCCAGTGCCACGCAGATTTTGACTTACACACACACAAGACCTTTTGTTGGACGCCGTGCTTTATCTCGCCATTTCACAAGAGGGTTGAAGAAGAGGCAGAAGAAGAATGGGCTTGAGAAAGCGTCGATGTGCCCGCTGAACGTGCCAGCTCTCTAAAAAGAACCTTAAGACACTTTCCAGTAGTTGTTGCCTTAGCAATAGCGTGTCACCTCGCACAGAGTCAACCACACCGCCTGAGTTCATGAAGGCATGTGGAAGCATAACACAAATCTTTAAGCTGCCTCATCCAGCACATACAATACCCATTTCAAAACTTGCTTGTTTTGGATTTGCACTTCAGGCTAAGGTGCTGAATTCCAATTTATAGTCTATTTTTGTTTTATTTAATTTCCAGTGACATGCATAAGGCTGCGTTTACGCAGACTGAACATGGGAGTAAGCAATACATCCATCCTTCCATTATCTGCTTATCCTCACAAGGGTTACGGCAGTGCTGGAGCCTATCCAAGCTGTCATCAGACAGGATGCGGGGAGCAACCTAAACTGGTTGCCGGCCAATCGCAGGGCACATCGAGGCAGACAACAGCAGCACTCACATTCACATCTAAGGGCAATTTAAAGTCATCAATGAATGCATGTTTTTGGGATGTGGGAGGAAACCAGAGTGCCCAGAGAAAGCCCACACAGGCACAAGGAGAACATGCAAACGCTCGAACCAGTTGCATCACCGTGCTACTTAAGCGCTACTTCAGAAAGCAAGTAGTCAGTGTCATTCCGTGTTTAGTGGCCCTGGATTGTCGCTTCTCCCAAATGGTTTGAATCAGAGTAACCTCCACATTACTCCACAGGGCCACCATCTACAATTGTTTACCCCAAGATCTACTTTTCAAGCAGCCAGCCTCTCGTAATCTACAGACAGGGGAGTAACACTGGGTAAACCTGTGATGTAACATATTTCGACCATGTTTGATTAGCCATTCTTTTGCTTTAGGTTAAACTCACAATGGGTGGGTTGTGCGTGTATGTGTGTGTGTGTGTGTGTGTGGTTACTTAGTCACCAATTGGTGTGTTTCCATGAAATCAAACTTGCACTGACAGCGTACACCCCATGTGTGGATTTAGATATATAGTACATATTTGAACTTTCTAAACATTTACAAGAAGCCTGATTGCCTGATCTGAAGGTATCTAATTCAATATTTTTTCTATTGATGCTACTATGAAATAGTGCTGGGTAAAATGGGAAAAAAAGTATCAGTATTGTAACATTTGATATCATGATTAACGACCGACAGTGGCCCCCGTGATAATCCACGGCTAACTGAAGCCCATTCTAACTGCATTGAATATATTATAGACAAAAATAAAGAGAATAATCACATAGAAACGTTAGCAGAGAAATGGCACAATACACATGAAGCATATCACAATTCTACCACATAAGCGCAAATCACATCAGAATTGTGTCACTTGAAGCACACAGTGTTGATTCAGCCTCGAGTATTGGTGCAAGACTTTAAGGAAACATTATTATCATTTCTTGTATTGTACAACTGTTCGAGGTGAACTAAGTGTGACCTTATGAAACAAAACCTTATTTTCAACATCATGTCAACAAATTTTTCGTCTAAAATAAAAGCATCTTAAAGAGAGTATCAAAGAATTAGTTCAGGGTTTGTCAGTGGCAGCTTCTGATTCCTTTGCATCCATTACAAGCTGTCGGTCAGTGTGCAGAATCTTATGCAGTTATTCACAAATTCTAACATTCTAGCACAATCACCTTCTCTGTGCAGCTGCAATTAGATCTTGGAAAATCTGGAGTAAACAAAACTTCAAACAATGGATATGTTTTCACCAATTTTGTCCAACCTTGCCCTTGAACAAAGACGTAGAAGTTTTGGGACCATTTCTCATAGCTAATGCAACTGAATATTTGTGTAAAATGAAGAATATCTATTTTTCAGGATGGCAAGAACAAAGGCTGACTGCGTGAACCTATAGGGCTTGTAGACTACTGGAACATAAAAATGATGCAAACACTGTGACACGACCACATTTCAAGTTACCGGAATCACATCATTTACACATAATGCAGGACAGTATTTAATACTCCTAATGGGTCTCTACACTTATTTTCATCTGAAAGATTGTTCATGTGCCGCTGTCTCGGTTATCAACTAAACTGAACAATTAACTTCTGTACAGTTTCAGAACGATAGCATTGATAAACGTGGGTATGTCTTGACTCAGATAATGCCATAATTGGCACCCCATTCCCGATCGATAGGGTTCAATATAAGGTTGGTCCACCCTTTATAAGCTATACCCGCTAGAGTTCTTCTGAGATGGCTGTCCCTGAGCTTTAAGAGTGTGTTCACAGGAATTTTTGACCATTCTTCCAGAAGCGCATTTGCGAGGTCACACACTGATGTTGGACGAGAAGCCCTGGCTCTCAGTCTCTGGTGTAATTAATACCAAATGCGTTATATCGGGTTGAGGTCGGGATTCGAGATTCTATGAAGGCCAGTCAAGTTCACACCAGCCTCTGTCTTTATGGACCTTGCTTTGTGCACTGGTACACGGTTATGTTAGAAGAGGAAGCGGCCAGCTGCCAAACTGTTCCTACAAATTTGGGAGCACGGAATTGTCCAAAATCTCTTTGATATGGTGCAGGATTGCATTGGAACTCTGAAAAATCACTCCCACACCATAAATTAAATCTGTGAAGCTGTTCGGCCATGGAGACCCATTCCATGAAGGTTTCTGTACACCGTTCTGCAGCTACTCTGCACACAAATGAAGTTTGGTGGTTCTTCAGCGACTGACTCAACAGAAAGTTGCCGACCTCTTCGTGCTTAAGCACTTCAGCATCCTCTTACCAACCTCCATCAGTTTACGTGTCCTACCACTTTGTGACAGAGTTGCTCTCGTTTCCAAACTCTTCCACGTACAGTACATATAATCCATCTGACAGTCAACTGTGGAATATTAAGAAGCCAGCAAATTTCACAACTAGACTTGTTGCACAGGTGGCATCCTATCACAGTTCTACGCTGGAATTTACTGAGCTCCTGAGAGCAACCCAATCCTTCACAAATGTTTATAAAAAAAAAAAAAACTCTGCATATCAAGGTGAATATAAGGTAACGAAGGTAAATCAATTATATAAAGCATGCTAAACTCATGACGCATTTTCCTAATGAGGAAAAAAAGGGGCATATATTTGAGGGAGGGATTTATTTTGTGTAGGTAACGTATTCCACGTAATTGGGTACAGTGTTTATTAGAGGGTCATTATTTAAGGGACAATCATAATAATCTTTATTGGCCAAGTGTGTAACAACACACACACAAGGAATGACTTGACTAATAATAATTTAACAATCCAAATGTATGTAAATACAACAAAGCGGTATGTTCGTGCACTTGCATGCCCTCGTAAATGTGTTCTCCCGGGAGTCGGAATTTCACCTTTGTTATGCAACACATTCAAAGCTAATCCTATAATTCACATAACAGCAACACACAAACATGTCTACGGGAGTTAAGGACAGCTCAAGCCCAAAAGAACGATGCCAGAAAAACATCGAAATGGTTATCACGTTTTTTTTTTCATTGTCAATAATTTGAAGGAAAAAACAACACAAAAGTCAATTAACCTGGGTGAGATTTAAACAGTCTGGGAAAGGCTTCTTGGAAGATGCCCACAGTCATAAGCAGCTGAAGGGGATTCAGATTTGGGCAGCTTTAGAAGGTCACAACAGAGGTGCAATTGTGTGGGCCCCCTCTAAGAAGAGGAAAGGATTCTTACAGGGAGAGCTTTCTTCTCTTTTTTTTTTTAATTTCAAGGGAAACATCAACATCTGCAAACATTGTCAGATCAGAGCTCAAAGGTGAGGAGTTATCAGAACCTCCCCCCATAGAAAAGATTGTCAAAAACAATCGGGCAAAAAACTGACTTTTGTAGTTAATTTTTGCCTCAGTGTTTATCGATGGACCAGTTTTAGGCCCCCTGCCATATAGCCAGGGGCCCGCAAATGCTCAAGATACTAAGACAGTTCTAGCATTCCTTAGTTCGACACTCCATCTTGTGAAACTCAGAGGAGTTGAGGAACAAATGGCTACATAAAATAAGAGTTCACACACTTTCTGGAAGTGCATTTCTGCATTTGAAGCAGGCGACCGGCTTCCTGTGCAGGCACCACAACCAATGCAAAAATGGGATATAAAAGCATGCTCTTCTCGTGTTTTAGAAGAATATTAAGATGTATGCATAATGAAACTGCATTCACTATTGGCAAATGTACGTGACAGATGAATGTCGCACCGCGACCCAGTGACGTCATAGTGACTGGATGGGTCTGGCTTCTCAAAATATCCTCCTCTTTTTTACTTCACCCACATGACACGTCCTCCCTTCTGTTGGGTTGTGACTTACGAGCAGTGCGTGAACAATGAAACGAACGTGAGGTCGCTATGAATGCTCGGGTCAGCTGCCAAAGTAATGCCATTCACCAATGGGCAACCAGACTGAAGCGATTTTTCCCATTTTTATGTTAAAAAGATGATTGATCCAATCAGCGCAAAGCATTTTTTCATGTTGCATATTATTGAGAAATCTAGCTGTTGCAAAAAGGCGGGCATCGGTTACAACAACAGGTAACCCCCCCAGTCTACGTTGAACACACCTGTAAAGCATTCCTCACGGGACTTTGTCACACACACAAAAGATTGATAACCAGGTCAAACTGGTTTTCTGCTTATGTTGACCCTGGCAGTTCTTTACTGTTCATCCCTCTCCCCAAAAATCAACTGCATTTTTGATCGCGAACGGCACAATGACAATGCAAACCTAACAATTTAATTCTCAGTTGAGTTAAGCTAAAGGTCTTAAAAGGTACATTCCCATGCAAGGTGGAAGTTTATCGGTTAACCGGCAACAGATATAGATGCTCAAGTGGAAATGCACGACGTGTGTGCATGCTTGTAGTCGAAGTTATCAGTGTCTGCTGATAGAAACAGTGCAAGAGCAATTAGCCAAACAGTTGGCCTCAGTTTTAGATGGCTGGTTGGTGCTCTATTTTCAGGTGGAGTTGGAGGAACTGTAAATGAACGATGACAAGGATTTTAGGCCCAAAGTGTCGGACGAACGAGGGAAAACGGAGCCATTTAGCTGTTCCCATGCGAATTAGCACCAAACACTCAACATCGTACTGATGAATTCAGTCAATAAAAGTAGAGATTAACGGCCACAAACTCCAAAAGCAACTGAATAAAACCCTGAAAACAGATCTGTCTCACGATTGTGAAACATTCCTTGCGACTAGTTTCCAAGCTAACCATCACTGTTCCAGCGGAATGGTCGTAGACCCTGCAACCCCCAGGGCAACGGGTCCAATTGGTGAGACATTTCAGTTGAAAACCAATGGGAACTTCAAGTATGCTCGTTCGCTAGTTGAAGGTCATTAGCGACAAAGCCATGATTTGAATTTTTTTAAAATTTTGTACAAAACACCGACATGAAATAGTGGGACAGTGTTGATCGACAATTTTTTTAGCATCTGAGATCATTTAAGAGCTGAAAAAGTGGTGATTTCCCACTCGTATGCGCTATTTAACGATTCCACGACAGTCAGTGTTTCATAATGTCATTACAGAAATATCTTCCATTGTTGGGTTCTTATCAAAGACACAGGAGAATTAACTGCTATACTAAATGGTCAAAAAGCATTTCACTCATAATGACCTGAACATGGTCCTGCATAGTAAGAAAGAGTACTATTAAATCTATCCAAAAAAAATGTCTGTCCGCATTTCAGGATCTTGCAGTGGAAATAGTCGCTCTAGCAAAAATGCATGGAATGACCAATATACAGAGAAACCGCCAGAGCTGTGTCACAATGACTGTCCTCCTCTATTGGCTGCCTGCCATTGTTGCAGAGTGCATTTCCTCAAATGTTCCGTATCCTTGGTTTTGTGAGAAATCACACCCCTTAGCTAGGACCCAGTTATCTTGTCCACTTCCATTCAGAGGGTGGACATCAGTCATGACTTTAACAGCCACTGTTGGGCACGGCTTGGCACAAGGCACTGCCAGTCGATTACTGTCCAAATGTTTGGAAGATGAATGACAGGACATCAGGTGACCTTGCCTGACCAGACATGCGAGTTGTGAGCCTAGGGAAAAGTGGGGACAAAGAGACAGTGTCCATAACTCATTGCTCGAAGCACAGAACGAGGTCAACTGCACTTCCTCACATAGCGCCGATGTTCATAATAATTTCTTCTTAGGGATCCTTAACTCCTGAGCAAAGTACATACCTGCATTCAGTACCATACCATGGACTACAAAAATATATGCAAGCTAGCTTCTTTTGACAAGACTCTATATGTGAAGGTTCCCGTGACCAAACCTAGAAAGCAGATTAGCAGACTCCCTGTGTATGAAGCAACAACTAGCATAATTCTGTGTTGATGACATGATGGTTTTAACCCAATCTTGCTCCAATTTTGTTTTCTTAATGGCTGGTTTCTTTGGACAAAAGTTAAAAGCCTGAATGTCATTCATTTGCGCAAAAATGATACGATACGTAAACACGAACAAGGCCTAAACTTCAAATATTGCCATTTTTTGGGAGCTCTTGAATATATCGTACGAACCGAAAGCTAGTGATTACATTTAATACAGTATTTCTACAGTTGCATTATCCCAGTCTCCTGCCATGACGGCTCCACCAGCCACCTGAACCGGAAGAAAGTGCTTCAACATGTTTTCCCAAATGTGGAAGTTGGTTGTGCATAGCCCCAATATGTGCCTAAATGTTTAGAGACTTTGACTATATTTACTCTGCAGTTTTCCAAATTCTGATTTAATGCCTTTATAGTAAACCCTGATTTATTGTGGGCGTAACTTTTTGGAAAACTGTCGTAGTAAAAGAAATGTATAGCGACCAATTTTTCATTATACTACCACAAATATTTATCTTTCATGGATGGATGGATGGATAAATTGATCAGGTATAAGGTACTACATTGTATCTGATTTGTGTGTTTACTCAGCATTCCTGGTTACAGATATCTGATATGTGTCAGATTTTTATTAACAATTGAAAGTGGCCTCATTCTGATTTGAGGATATACGATTAAATATGTTTATTTCGATTAACGTTGTCATGAAGCATATCCCAAATGTGCTACACAAAAAAAATTAATCCATGCAGTGTAAATCCAGCCCTTGTGCCAATTTTTTTTGGGGTGACAGACAGGACTTTAATATGAGGACTAAATTGACTCAATCATTCATGGTGCGGTTTTAAGAATATTCATCTCATGGTCCTGAGATCCAAGCAGAAAAGTGACTTTCACATCTCTGACAGACAGCACTGATATACCGTATTCTAGGTGGAATCTCAATTTATAAATCAGGTGTAAACAACAGGAAATAAAAACAAAGTGAAATGCACTGCAGTGACCCTACGATGAAAAGATACCTTTGATGCGTTTGTGTTTGGAGGGACCATGGCCCAAGCTGTGCAGAAAGAGGAAACAAAAATGTTTTTCTTGGATCAACCCAAGTCCGGAATCTTGGGAGTGTTCGGATTGCGTATGCCGTGTTTAGTTTTATTTTTTTTTTTTTTTTTGTGGAAAAGCTTCAGCCAAGAAAGCAAATAGTGCTCAACAGGTGGATGGCGTAGCTGTACTTCCTCTTGTCGCATTTCCTATCATACGTCGAAATCCTCAACTTTGAGGATTAAAAGGGAGCGAAAGTGTACGGTTTGATCAATTGGGGCCATGTTTCCAACTGGAGACCTCAAAAACTATTTTACATATGTAGCTACAAGAGACACTGGAGGTCTGGACGCCCATAGTCTCTTATAACTGGAATGACGCACTTACCATAGTGTTAACGTGGATAAGTTACGGACTACGGTACATTCATATTTAGGTACAATACCTGGTTATGTTGCCTATGAAAGAACATAACTACATCACAAACTGAGGACCCCTCTACACCATCCATTCTATGTTATGTTTCAGCTATGTTAAAGGTTACTTTCTGGTTTGTGGAGGAGGATGAGGGGGTTGCGTTTGTTGACAGCATTTGTGACTCAAACTGTAATAAAATTCTGTATTGTCATCAAATTTTATTGGCCTATGCACCACCCTTCGATAAAGTTTCATTGTAGCCTTTTTTACTGTCTATTTGATAAGTTTAGGCATTAATCATGAGGCTGATGCACAAGTCATTTAACCAGGAAGGACACCACGTGAAATCCCCAAAGAACTGAGTGGGGTGTGAGAGAGAACTCTGAGGTCCCCCTGCGTTTTCAAGTGGGCCCTCACAAGAGTATTAGCAACACAAAGGATTGTGATGCACATTGACCGACGAGAATCACATAGCAGGGAAGGATTACGCGAAAGGCTGCACAAAGCTCAGCTTCTTTTGTGAGCAGGTGAATCTCAGCAGCCTTTTGACTCAGCTGAACAGCGGCCAGAGTACGTATTACTTCCATGTCCGTGTGTGTTTTTTGTTTTTAAAGTTTTTCTTTACTAGAATTCACTGATAGACTGCAAAAGGTCTTACTGCACAGTTCAAAATGAGCAAGACTATTTATTTATATAGTTTAAGCAAGAATAGTTTATGAATAGCCTGTAGTGCACTGGCAAATGACTAGCATGTGAATGACCAGAGAACATTGATAACAAATGGCACATTTGCACTGAGCTGAAAACATCCATTTTTCTTCAAAAGGGGAAGCTCTTTGACTTTGTTTAACTCTTACTTAGTTGTATTCTACAATGGTCGTCTCCTTAACACTTGTAGGACAGTTAAGAATGCTAACGTCAATTAAAAGCGTATCAGCAAAGGCCCTTTGAACCAGGAATAAATGACATTTGGGATATTTTAACGACTTGAAAGTAAACCAGCATCGGAGAACAGGACTGTGTTCCATTGTGATCATGCGTTCACACATTTTCCCCAAACAGGACAAATTGGGCCTCCTTTGAGTGGCATCCTGAGTGTTTGGTTCAGTGAAGTTGCCTCTTTGTTCCACAAAAATGTCTGTTATTGTTTGCCTTGAAAAAAAATGGGCGAAAGACAAATGCAGGTGCTCTTCCTCCTCTGCCATCATGATTATTTTCTTTCCATTTCAAGTATTTGTGTTTATGTCTTGGAAATACGCCCATTGATGATAACAATTCAACATTGTTTTTGAAGTCTGTTATTCTTACTCATTTGGAGTGTGTACTAACTGACGAGGATTTTTGTTTCGTCTAGCCCAACAAATGACGTGGGATGGAACCGTAACGCAATTTTCAAAGCCTACAAGTGGTGCCTGCACCTAATCCCTGACTTTCTGTTAAAATTGCATCAAGAAGCCAAACAAAACAAACCTACCAAGGATGAACACGATACATGGGTTTTGCTTTTTCATGACATCTTGTAGAAAATCCTCCTTAATTAATTAGTACCTAATTTCCATGTTCGTCTTTTGCATGGTTTGCTTTGTAATAGACAAGAATTTGGAAAATCAGATGATGGTTTCTATAGAAATTTGCATTTTGATCAGAAAAAAAAAAGAACATTTTTGTGTCTCTTATCGCTAGAAAAAAACAAATATCTTTTCAGTAAAGTAAAACAATAAAACTTCAACTGCATCACAAAAGGAGCCACAGTGTTATTCTTTGGAGGGATGAAAGCCACATTGCATGACTTGCAAGTGAATCTTTTGGCTTATGTATGAATATTTCAGTTGTACGAATGCTTTTTAGAGCGGGAGGCGGGGGCAGGGCAGGATTCTTTGTGTTTCGAAATGCATGACAAGCTTCCCTCACATTTAAAAGCAAATCTTACCTATCTGGAATTCACATCACAGCTATCCACAATGACTGACTGGTCGTAATTACATTTTAAATAACTGCAATTTATATTCCTATTAGCTGCAAAGTAATTTTGACTCGTCAAAAAAAACTGATGGAGAGATTTGTGAGTTGATTTTGCCTAGTGAAAACTGTAATAACATATTGAGATATCCGTAAATGAGTTTTGCGTACTCAAACGTGAGCTATATGATGAGGATGACAATTGACAGCTGCAACATTATTTCACCTTGGACAAATGACTTCAATTCTGACGTTCATATGTATGAGGTTTGTCATGACAGATAGACTCATCACTAATACGAGGAAATGTTCAATGTACTCTCCAATATAATTGCAGATATATGTGACTCTAGTATGAGATACCTCGAATTTGATTTGAAATACTGAGGTTATAATTCCAGTCACAGATAACCATTTATTAATTTCGTCTTTTTAAGCTTTGATTAGGGACACCTAGATAACTTGAATTGAGGTTAATGAATATTTTGAAGTAGATATTTGTAACGACCAAGGGATCCGCTCTAAGCCCCTTCCTGTTTGCGGTAGTAATGGATAGGCTGACAGATGAGGTTAGACTGGATTCCCCTTGGACCATGATGTTCCTACATGATATTGTGATCTGCAGTGAAAGCAGGGAGCAGGTGGAGGAACAGTTAGAAAGATGGAGGCGCGCACTGGAAAGGAGAAGAATGAAGATTAGTTGAAGTAAAACAGAATACATGTGCGTGAATGAGAGGGGTGCTGGGGCAAGAGTGAAGCTCCAGGGAGAAGAGATAGGGAGGGTGGACGACTTCAAATACTTGGGGTCAACAATACAGAGTAAAGGAGAGGGTGGTAAGGAAGTGAAGAAATGGGTCCAAGAGAGGTGGAACAGTTAGTGTCAGGTGTTCTGTGTGACAGAAGAGTATCCACTAAGATGAAGGACAAAGTCTATAAAACAGTGTTGAGGCCGGCCATGATGTACGAATTCGAGACGGTGGCACTGAAGAAACAACAGAAAGTAGAACTCGAGGTAGAAGAAATGAAGATGTTGAGGTTCTCGCTCGGAGTGAGCAGGTTGGATAGGTTCAGAAATGAGCTAATTAGAGGCACAGCCAAAGTTGGATGTTTTGGAGACAAGGTTAGCGAGAGCAGACTTTGATGGTTTGGACATGTCCAGAGGCGAGAGAGCGAGTATATTGGTAGAAGGGTGCTGAGGATGGAGCTGCCAAGGAAGAGAGAGCGAGAGGAAGACCAAAGAAAAGGTTGATGGGTGTTATGAGGGAGGACATGAACACTGTGGCTGTTAGAGAGGAAGATGCACGAGATAGGCTTAAATGGAAAAAGATGACGCGCTGTGGCGACCCCTAATCCGGGACAAGCCAAAAGGAAAAGAAGAAGATTTGTAACGACCAATTCCAAATACAAAAGTGGCTAAAGTGAGGTCATCTGTCTTTGTGGGTAGATACCTGATATTGTATTTAATGATGGTATCGTTCATGTTTCTTTGAGTGGGCAAAATTAATAGCTGTTAAAGGTTGAAGAAGCTTTGCCAAAAAAAACGGGCCTGAATGGGATTGGCTGAGAGAGAGGATGGGCCTCGGTGTTCGAAAGGCCCTCCCCCCCTTCCCCACAACATTGCGTCATCTCCACGACATTATATGAAGCGCAACCGGCTCCGCTGTCGAACGAGTCGCTTCCTTTAGGGTTCTGCGACAACAGAACCAAGCGGGAGAACGACTAAAACAAGACTCCGTGAACACACTTAAATATATATATATATATTTTTTTTTTTTATCCAACCAGGAAGCTACGCGACAAAAAAAAAAAACTGAGGCGAAAGAGAGCCGGAACGACATCGCCGCGTTTTTTACTTTTAAAATAGCGGGTCAAAAAGTGACAAAAAAAGAAGAGGGACGTGACATTTTTTGGGGGGAGAAACAAGACCACAATTAGGCATGACAGAGGCTTTTTCCCGACTTGACGTTTAGAACAGCGGCGCCGAGGAAGTTTTGCCATTATTCCTCACGACTTCAACCGAGGCGAAGAAGACGACAAACAAACAAGACGACAAGGAGAAGCCGTTGCCTTACCGACACCGCCATGGATTCTGGAAAGGTAAGTTCTGTCAAACCCGTTCTTTTGCCGCTTGCTGTTGCTAAGTTTTGAGTTTTCGAGTGAGGGAGTTCAGCAAGTACGCCACATTAATCACCCATGATGCAGTTCGCCCACGCCTCGGACCCGATGCTTCTATTATTGTGATGCTCCGCAACTGGAGCGTCGTTCTCTGGACTGCACTTTCGAGAATCGTTGTGGCATGTATTTTAGGACTTTTCACCGTACAAAAATTTCCCATCCAACTAGTACTCTTCCATGTCCTATTTTTCAACATTAATATATCTTTATTTCTTAATTATGTCAACTAGCCATGACATTTATTTCACAGATTCGACAAAAATTAAATATTGTGCTCATTCAGCATGGGTTACCCATCACTTCTTTTTTTATTTTTTTAAAGCAAATTTTCACTGATGCTATAAAAAATACCTATATATTGATAATTAGATCAACTTCACAAAAAAAAATTCTCAATGGTAAGGGTGAGGAAAGTATGGCTCGCGGGCCTCACACTGCCTGGTCTGTTCTTTAATCCGTCCCACCCAGCATTTAAATTAACACGGATTTTTAGTCTGAACATGCAGCGCAAAGAACAAAACAAAATATCACAATGTAAATAATGTCTCACATTTAAACACTGTGTAACACAAGTTAATAAGATGAATAGGAGGGAAAAACTCAAGTCCTACATTTTACCTAATCAGAAGGAAACGAATAATATTTGTTTTAAATAATATTTCAATTATTAGTTCTTATTATATCTTTGAATAGGTTAGTTACTTTTTATGTAGTTATTTTTCACAGTTGGTTAATTAATTTATTGTAAATATGAATAAAATTATAATATTTCTAAACAAAATATTTTAAGTAGTTTTTTATTCATAATTGGTTATTTTTTTATAATAAAATTAATTTGAAATGCATGCAGTACAAAAAATATATGGAATGAGGTGTATACATTTTATAACCTCATTATTCATTCATATATTCATATTATTCATTACCTTGCTGTTGTTTCCCGTGTTGGTCTTAAAAATCAAAATGTCACCCTTGAGCACAAAGGTTGACCCTCTGTTTGATGACATCGGTAGAAAATCATTGAACACAATCAAATGCTTAAAAATAGGTAGCAGTATTATAGACATTAAATTTATTAACTGGATATTGTTTGCAAATGTTTCTTTGCATCAGCAAGTAAATTAGGAAACTGTTTTTTTTTTATTCTAATCATCAATTCCTTGCACAGCAGCCCATTTTTTTTAATGCTTGAATATTGCACGTTGTTGTCACTATATGTATTAGTTTAGACTTGCTGTAATATTGATAATTAAAAAGTAGCTTTACAATTACTGAGGCAATGTTATTGGTGCTTCAATCTAATTTTTTCCTGGGGAGGATTTTCATGAGTAGTAGTACATGTAAATCAGTGTGTACTTAAACAGAACATCTTGCAGTGCAATACTGTAGTTGAGTGATGTTATGTATCTTTAAAACATCCCACATAAAGTAGAACAGACCTAATATGGAAAATCTCCTTTTCAGATTTATGTTATTTACTGAAAACTGTAATTAAAAAGTAGTCAAAGGAAGTTCCCTGATAGATTACTGATGGTGTTGCCGTTCACTTACCAAGAAGTAAGACTTCTGTGCAGGTAGCGCGGGTTCTGTTACCACATTGAGAGCGTGGTTCTGTGTACGTGCTTGCGCGATTGACTGGTTCGGATTGTGGTCTGGCTGTCACCAAGTCAGCTGGGAAAGGCTCCGGCTCACCAGGCTGTGACCTTGGTAAAGAAAATGGAGGTGTCCCAGATCTGTAACACAATTTAGGGATTTCTTCCTCAACCCATGCACCACCCGTGATTAAAGTTATGTACAAATATACTAAATGGACATTTGTGGCAGGTCACCGATCACCCGACGCCTTTAAAAACAACCAAGGTTATTCTCTGCAAGTTTTTGTTGAATTACTCCGAATGGTCCAATAGAAAGGTATCAAGCCTTATTTGTAGTCACCAAAGTCGTTTATTCCCATTGTTGTTGGACTAAACAAGACTTTATCTGGTGTCTGATAATACTGTCTCGGGTTTATAGTGCAGCTTGTCACGACTGTGCTCATACTCTAAACAGGAAATGCGATGAATCAGAATCATCTTTATTGGCCAAGTGTGTAAAAACAGCTTTGCGGCGATCCCCAAAATGTTTCCTTTAGCTGTTGTTGCTTCAGTCTTCTGCACTTTGACCCTGCGAGGGCCCTTGTGCTCTTGCCCCAGCGGATGTGATGGGACTCTCCGGTCCCAGTTTCCACACATCGCCCCACCGAGGGGGGTACATCAGCCCAACTGGGGGCAGTTGCACAAATTGCACACATGTAGGGCTGTCACTACCTATTTTTTTTTTTTTTTTTTTGTATGTTGGTACTGAAAGTATGGTACACGTTTGGTGTATGGAATTTTAGACAGCAAAATGCTAAATGGTTACAAATCACGATTAGCATTAGCGCAAACGATGACCATTTTAGGTCGAAAAACGCAAACTGCCGTTCAACTCGTTCACGTATCATGTTCTATGTACATTACACAAGAACATATCTTGCATTTTAAAAACGACACACGATCCTTTGTCATTTCGAGCAATCTTTTCACAGAGTGAAGTAAAAATCCTGGCTCTGCAGTTTTATTTTTTTGGAATGGAAATTTACAGGGAGTTGATGTCCCAGCTGTAATTGTACACCCGTACGTCCATTGTGACATCCCGACTCGGCAGCTCTAGTTGCTCCGAGGTGTGTTCTGTCAATATCATTTAATGCGTGACACACCTGCACCTGACTTGGCAATCGCAGCTAAAGAGCGGCACGGTGCAACCGCCCGCGGCCTAACTCCGAACAATGTCTTGTGTGTGTTCCCCCTTCTGCAAAGAATAAAACGCTAATTGGGGTCAAGCGAACTGTTAACTCGGCTTATTTGGACGAGAAGCTCATGTAATATCAGGCACGTTTTTCTTGAACCGCCGCGCATGACGGCAAAGCCTCCAAAGCCGACGCCTACTATTTGAAATGTCGCTTTCCTTTACGATTGTTTTTACACTTTTAATGAGACCTAACAAGACCAATCTGTTCTAGAATGAACAATAAACGAGCATTATTCCACAAGTAAAATTGTCCACGAGGTCTGTACATAATCAGTGTACATGAAGGACCTTTGATTTGTCCCACACACAAGATTTATTTTGAGATGAGCTCTGTCACCAAGGTCGTCGTGTTTGCTTTAGCGACGCTTAGCAGAGCGCCCAGCTTTATTTTATTAGCTCTACATGTGACCGTCTGGCATGTTGTGGTATTAAAATCACCTTTTGAATATACGTAGACAAACTCAAGTTGCATAACTCCTTTACACGTTTATCGCTTCCCCCCGGAGACCTCATTCTCAGGTCAAACTAGCTCATTGTTCCAGACTCTTTGAAGAAAGTTTAATAATAACTAGGATTACCAGGAAATGTTTGGCACACTGTTGCGCACAAATTACATTCCACGGTGTTATGGGTCCGCTGTTCTTGAGAGGAAGAAATGGGAAGTAATAATCTGCAATTTAACGTTGACAAGAGAGGTAATAACGGCTACCCATGGTGAACTGGAGCTGCTTATGGTGTTGTTACTTTGTAACAACAAGGAGTTGTGGAAAACAAGAGGTTTCCACTCAAACACATAACACCAGGGGCGTCAAACTCGTTTTTCTTGCGGGCCGCATTGTAGTTACGGTTTCTGTCAGGGGGCCATTATGATTGAAAGCATGAAAATTTTTAATTGATCCATCATATTTACACACTAAAATTTATCAACGAGTTTTGGAATCAGAAACCAAGGGTAATGGGTTTTTCAGCTATTGTTGATGTTTGGTAACACAAAAATGCTTGGAGTATCTCAATGTCATAATCTATGATATGACAGTTTGAAATTTTGGTCTGGATTTTGCAAAAATCTTGGAAGTTGATGCACATGATTTGCCTTCACGGGCCACATGAAATCATGTGGCGGGCCACATCTGGCCCCCGGGCCTTGAATATGACACCTGTGCATTACACTGAAGTATAATTCATTGCGTAGATGTGAAATTTAGCCACGTGGCTATGCAAACACCTTCATCTGGATATTTGAGATATGGACACAAATAGTGCAGCAACACATTTAGATTTTCAATATAAGATTACTCACAGGGATATGTTCTTTATGTTTTACGAAAATCTGAGGGAGCCGACACAGCTGTACTGTACAGATCCATTTGTTTGTATTTTACTGCCCCCAGGTGGCCAAGGTCGACAGCAGCACAGTGACCTTTTCGCTTGACACAAAGTGTAACAAAACTTGATTTTTTTTTATTCTATTACTGTATATTTTCATAAAGTACAGCATTATAGAATGCTTGGTTTCTTGAAATAAATTACAGTGACCATAAACACTTTCGTCATGAGACTTTAAATGCAGAGTTGAATGAGTCAATGGAGAAGATGTTTTCTGAAGGGAAAGTACAAATT
The DNA here is from genome assembly GCF_019802595.1 of Syngnathoides biaculeatus. Classification (NCBI taxonomy): domain Eukaryota; kingdom Metazoa; phylum Chordata; class Actinopteri; order Syngnathiformes; family Syngnathidae; genus Syngnathoides; species Syngnathoides biaculeatus. The sequence continues at coordinate 24,292,182 of NC_084649.1, forward strand.
TTCATCAGTTGTTTTGCTCATGCATGCAGTAAAACATCTCTTCTATACTTTTCTGACCTCTCTGAATATAGATTATTTTGAATTTAGCCACTCATAAAGTGGGTACAAAAGTCATAAGCACGTCAATCGTGTTTTCTTTTGTTTTAGTGTAGTTCAAATTGGGCATAAATCAGCAAGCTAGTGAAGCCTTTAGCCGCATCCGCAATCAAACAAGTGCGGTTGGAAATGTAGGTCATGTTTTGAGCTCGGTGAAGTTGCAGGGGGAACGCAGATTGGATTCCCCACGGATGTGTAAGTCGAGACTGCGGAAGTGGCGGCCTGTGGTGGAACGCGACGGGTTCATCGTAGGCGTGGCTTACGGGAGCGTCCAGCTGTACTGAAGCGCAATCAAAGCGGTTTTCATCAGTTTTCACTTTTTCTTCTGGCATTGGATTGTCTTGAAATGATAGGTTGAGTGCACTAATAATTTTCTCTTATTAGCCCTGTGGTCATGCAAACATGGAGCTGAAGTTTCCCGGGTGTGCCAAGATGAATATTTTAAATCAACTTTTTACAAGTGTCGCCGGTAACAAAATGTTTGAAAACTCTCTGTTTTGCATCGACAGTTTAATCAGGCAGCGAGGGACCTGTTTCTCTCGGGTGCCGTTTCATCAAACAAATGTTTATTATACAGTGAAGAAAATAAGTATTTGAACACCCTGCTATATTGCAAGTTCTCCCACTTAGAACTCATAAAGGGGTCTGAAATATTCATCGCGGGTGCTTGTCCATTGTGGAAGAGATAATCTAAAAAGAAAAATCGAGCAATCACAATGTAAGATTTTTTTTAACGATTTATTTGTGTGATACAGTTGCAAATAAGTATTTGAACACCTGAGAAAACCAATGTTAATATTTGGTACAGTAGCAGTTTGCAAGCACAGAGGTCAAACGTTTCCTGCAGTTGTTCACCAGGTTTGCACACACTGCCGGAGGGATTTTGGCCCATTCCTCCGCACAAATCTTCTCTCGATCAGACAGATGTCTGGGCTGTTGCTGAGAAACATGTAGTTTCAGCTCCCCCCAAAGATTTTCTATTGATTGGGTTTACGTCTGGAGACTGGCTAGGCCACGCCAGAACCTTGGTATGCTTCTTACGGAGCCACTCCTTGGTTTTGCTGGCTGTGTGCTTCGGGTCATTGTCATGTTGAAAGACCCAGCCAAGACCCATCTTCAATGCTCTGACTGAGAGAAAGGGTCCCCCCCCCCCCCCCCCCCCCAAAATCTCACAATACATGGCCGCGGTCACCCTCTCCTTAATACAGTGCAGTCGTCCTGTCCCATGTGCAGAAAAACACCCCCAGCGCATGATGCTACCACCACCATGCTTCATAGTAGGGATGGTGTTCTTGAGATGGAACTGATCATTTGTCTTCCTCCAAAAATGGTTCGTGGAATTCTGACCAAAAAGTTCCATTTTGGTCTCATCTGACCACAAAACCTTCACCCATGACTCCTCTGTATCATCCAAATGGTCAATGGCAAACTTAAGACGGGTCTTGACATGTGCTGGTTTAAGCAGGAAAACCTTCTGTGCCATGCGTGATTTCAAACCATAACGTCTTCAGTCACCTTGGAAACGGTGGTCCCAGCTCTTTTCAGGTCATTGACCAAGTCAAGTTTTCTCCTTGATATTGAGTATGTTCAGCTAACCAATTATCTGCCACAATACAGAAAATCCATCTGTATTTTCTCTTCCACCATTTCCATCTCATCAAAAATCGCGTCATCGCGTCGGCTAATAGCAGTTGTACAAAAAATGTGAACCACAGCTAAAATCGGAGGTAAAACATTGATGTAAGCTCTGTCTTCCGCCTCAGTGAAATGACGTTTTGACAGGTTTCCACCGTGAATACACACATCGACTTCATTGTTTCCTGAACACTTGAGTGCCACAAAATGCTGCTGCCGTGTGTACGTGTACACAAAAGGAGTAGGAATCTTCCACTCGTTGCCTCCTGTGTGGCATTTAAAGGAGACGCAGCTCAAGTTTTTGTCATTGGGGTTAAAATTCAGCGCAGGCTACTTTACCAGTATTTCCTCAATCCACTGGTCAATGTATGCACGTGTTCCCTTATATTTGCAAGAACGCTAACATTGCATCTGAGAGAACAGTGTTTACAGCATGTTGGACTACTTTAAACAGTCCTTACTGTCTTGGTATATAGGTAAAAGTTAAAGATGGTCAATATTTCTCCAACTATCAATCTGTGTTGTTCCCCCGCTTGCTGTATTCAAGCGTTAAAAGAAGTCTTTGCGCATATTTTTAGCCTTTCCCCAGGGTGAGCCCGCCGTCAAACAGCGATCGCTACTCCCACGAGGACAACATTTGTTTCCAGTGTAGAAGCAGCTCACTGAAAGTCTTTTGTAGACGTCGATCATCATTGTAAGACACAAAAGGCTTCATACCCGAAATCCTGTTTCCCGAACGAGGCCGTCGCGAGCTTGTTTACAAGCACTACATATCCTGGTAGATGGGCCCGGTGTGCCTTTAAATTTCCATAGAACGCGTCACAGTGCATGCTTTGGATGTTTGCTTTTTGTTTTTCTTCCCTCGCAAGAATGTGTCACGCAAGACTGCCACTGTCACAAAAATTGTTCCTCCAAAATCTCTAGGTTCCTGTAGTTTGTTTAGTTTACGCTGAAACTTAACAGTCATTAGTGTATAATCCAGGGGACAACTTTTGGATGAAAATGTCATAAACTGAAATGAATTTCATTGTTGCCTGTTTTTTTTTGTGGGCTATACTGAATTCATACTTTTCTTCACAGCCTCATAGAATGTTCCCTGTATGGTTCTTTGGATGCTATCTTAACTTATGTGACATTATCCACCGCACATTATGACATAGCGTAACCATGGGAACATGTGATATGAGGGAAAAATGTGTACTTTCCCCCATAATTAATTTGTCACATTAATTTGAAAGGCCCTAATGTTGGGTCCATGATGGAATCGAAGTGGGAACCTACTTTCTGTGAGTTTGTTGTGCTAACCTCGCTTCTACCGTTGAAGGCCGGACGGTCCCATTTAACACACAGATCCTCTTCCAGGCCATTAAATCATTAGCCTAATAGCTTAATTACTATGAATCATTTTTAACTACCGTTACAGTACCGATAGTAAATACAAATGTGCTTGTTCCAAATTGTTTTTTCTTTGTGTAGATTCTTAGTCATCCAGATTGAATGAAGATTAGGCGAAGTTAAACAGAATATATGGGCGTGAAAGAGATGGGTGGAGGGAGAAGAGATAGCGAGGGTGGACGACTTCAAATACTTGGGGTCAACAATCGAGAGCAGTGGTGAGTGTGGTAAAGAAGTGAAGAAACGGGTCCAAGCAGGTTGCAACAGCTGGCGGAAGGTGTCTGGTGTGTTATGTGACAGAAGAGGCTCCGCTCGGATGAAGGGAAAAGTTTATAAAACAGTGTTGATGATTAGAGATGGTGGCATTGACTCATTAGAGGGACATCCAAAGTCGGATGTTTTGGAGACGAGGTTGGAGAGAGCAGACTTTGATGGTTTGGACATGTCCAGAAGGGGGCTGAGGATGGAGCTGCCAGGCAAAAGAGCGAGAGGAAGACCAAAGAAAAGGTTGACGGATGTTGTGAGCGAAGACATGAGGACAGTGGGTGTCAGAGAGCAAGATGCACCAGATAGGCTTAGATGGAAAGAGACGACACGCTGTGGCGACCCCGTGCGGGACAAGCCGAAAGGTAAAGAAGATTCTTAGTGATCCAGGTCATTGATCAGACTGGACTTGTGTTGTTTTAGAATTTAGAAGCTTTTTTTTCCTGTTTCTAGAAAATGTCTAAAAATGACTTCGGAAAGTATAAATGTATCAAACAAACCAATGAAACAGTTCATTACTGGTGTTACGGAGCATGTCTGACTTTTGTTCATCCCGTGTTAGCGCGAATCCTGCTCGTTGATCATAGCTGTGAATATGATTTTCTGTCTATATTGTTGTTGTCCCTGTTGACTAGCAACGAATCCTTTCTCCTAACAGTCAAATATGCTGCAGCAGCCCGCCATGAGTCCGAATAAGATGTGCAGTTAAAAAATAAAAATAAAAAAATGCAACCTTTTGCCTCGAAAGCGTAAGCATAAAATCCCAGCGGCTCAATGTGTGTCTTTGGCGGGTCGTGCCCGAAGCTGCTGCTTGGCCTCCGACATGAGGAAATTAACTACTCTGGTTTATTAAGTTTGCGGTATGAGGACAATATGGTCTAATCCGATGGGGTCTCTGGGGCTTAAGAAGCCAATAACGTATGTCTGCATGATGTATAGGCTTCTGGCGGTTCTCCTTTGAGCTGTTTACAGTTGAAATCAATTGTGTGGAGGATTACGGTCCTCGGTTGGAGATAAAACATCTGCTGGGTACGTTTCTTCACTTATTGCTCTTTGGAATGTTTTCTCTGATAGGGCGCTCATTGTGCTACGATGGTTACGATCGAATAAGTCAAGGTCCGACCTCTTGAGATCGTAACATTTTCCTGTATCGATGGAATTGGATCGTGTCCCCATTTGTGGAGTATGTCAAATTGTCGGTGGTTATCACCCTTGCCTCACAGCAAGAATGTCTGTGGTTCAATTCTACTGTCAACTGCTGTACTATAGGTCACCTATCTTGTGTCCTTTTCCTTCAAAATACGTTATCTGGCAAACACAAGATCTAGATTCTGGTCCCGGGCCACGCTTTGAAACCTTATGAATGGCTTACATGTGGGCATCACATTTCAATGGCGGGAAGTACTAGAAATCATTCACTGCATGCGCCACATGTATGGATCTTCACAGAGGGGAAACAAAGCCTCCACGAACAGAAAATACAATTGATGATTTTGGAAAAAGATGCTTTTCACATTGCTGAGGACATCATAGTAATGATGAAAGAAATAGTGTGTATTGGCCCCACAGTCGAGGAGGAGGGGACGAGGGGGTGAGCAGTCGCTCATTTTAACGAGACCGATGTAGAGCGATAGATTGACGGATGTTGATATTTGAGTGATTATGACCAGTTTCCTTGTACTGAAGCAAGCGGCTACTCATTGCCAACTTTTCTGACCCTTTTAGCGACTATTTAAAAATAGTGATGCGCAACAAATCGAGTGACCTATTAGTGTTATTGGAGATTTCTGGAGATCCTGAGATTGCTTCCAGAGAAGTTTTGCACCCCTCTTTGTCCAGAATCCAACTGAATGGTGGTTATACCATTCCACTATGAGTTAATTTAAGCAAAACGTATCATCCCCCCTTTAAAACGCCTGAAAAATTCAAATTGTGGTCGTATGTATGCATACAATGTCTCTTTAAATAATTCTTTATTCAAACCGACTGAACCACTGAGATGACTTCCTGTTTCTCTCCCTGCGCAGCAAATAACCTTCCCATTGATGCTGTGCGTTGGGACCGCTGTGATTGGCTCCCTGCAGTTCGGATACAACACGGGTGTCATCAATGCGCCTCAGAAGGTAAGAATATTATAAAGTTATTGTTTGTCAACGTGTGCCCTGTCTCTCGGCGCAGAGTTAGCTTGGATAGGCTACAGCTCACCCGCCACTAGTCAGGATAAGATGCATGGATCAATGGATGGATCATTGGTTGTTCAAGTAAGACGAATCCCAAATATTTTGGGTCTGCAATATTGTCCCTTGCCTCCTACGTGGTGAGCTGAGGCCCAGAGAGTGGAAAAGGGGGTGGGCTTAGCAGAGGGATAATAATAGCTGCCTTCAGGCTCATGACATTCAAGGACATCTATATTAACAGACTCTGGGTAATTCCTGTGTAAAACGGTGCCCTAAAATGGATTGACTGACAGCAGGCTCTGCGAGGATTATTACAGGAAATGAAAAGGCACCTGTTCCCAGGTATTAAGAAAACATTCCCAAGCGCCCCCCCACCCCCCCACCTTACCCCCTCGAGAGTCAAATTTAAGTTTATCAACAGGTAGGGTAATAAAATGGGGGGGGGGGGGGGGGGCAGTTTTCCGGAGATTGTATCGTGAGAATGAATTTTTTTTGTGTGAGGATTGTTGGGCCGGGTCGGTCTGGACGCACCCTGGAGACGTACCAGGTCTCGCTTGTGTCACCAGATGGGCCCGACTTCTTTACGGCTTTCTATTTACCTTTTGTTTCGACAGGATCCTCAGCTGGTTGCTGTGTTGCCACAGACATGAGTCACTAAATGAGAAACACACGCACGCATGGTACTCTTGCACATTTGAATCTTACATGGCTCACAGCCTTTTATACAGCTATCGGTTCATTTTCTCCTCTGCTTTTCCTGTTCAGCGTCTGTTTTTCTTGGTGTAAAACTAAATTATTGCTTGCAGAATATCTTTCGCAATGCATGTTGAAAGCTGAATGATGCCCCAAAACAGTTTTAGGGTTAATGTTATGTTGCCTCCTATATTTAAAATACAGAATTAGCTTTTTGGGCAATGTATCGTCTGTGCTTTCATCCTCAATCAGGCCGTGCCAAGGTGGAATTTTAACATTGCACACCATCTCATCCTGCACTTTCTACTTTGGCTTCAGACCAGACCTTTTTTACTCAAAAAAGAGAAAATCTCATCCAGTTTCACCACTTTTTATTCTATTATTCACATACCCTGGTGTTTCTAATTATGAGTGTGCCCCTTTAAAATGGAGCCGGGCGGTGTCAGGTAAACCATAAAGTAGTGCGTGGCCCGGTGTGGCCGAGCAGCTGCTCTTTGTTGAGAGGCAGTGTGCTGCCGTGTTTAACAAAAAAAAAAAAAGATGTCAGGTTGTAGTTCGCTGCGCTGGATCTGTTTTCCTCTGCGCTGAGAGTGTGCGACAAGTGCGCAAATGCGCAGTTGCGCAGCTTAGAGGGAACATTGCATTCCACCTTCCCCATGACTTGGGTTACGTGGTAGCTCATGGACAGATACGTGAGTCAATAAATGACGTGTACATGTAAATTTATTTAAAGCAGGGCAGCATGGTGGCTAGTGGTTAGCCTGCTAAACTCACATTGGAGAGGTCCTCCGTTCCATTCTAAAAAAACATTTTTTTATGTCGATGAAGGCAAACAGGCCTACAAATAAATTGTCCCCAGGTGTGAGTGTTGAATGTTTTGTCAATTTCGTTGCCAATATCAGGCGGAATCCACACAACTCAAAAGCACCGTGTTGCTAGAGTTACCAAACTGCATGTTTCAAGTTGTATTATACCTTCTATTGCTTTCGTGTACCATTGCACGCCAATCTCAGCACACTACACCCAAAAATCATGGTCAGTCACTAATTTATATGCAAAAAAATAGTGTTCATTTATTCCACTGTCACTGATTAAGCACTATTAAAGATTACTGTATTTTCCGCACTATAAGGTTAATTTTCTCAAAAGCCGACGGTGCGCCTTATAATCAGGTGCGCCTTATATATGGATCGATACTGAGCCTTTGGTGCAGCTCCATCCAATGGATGCATAACGTAACCCCAGTCTCTACTGTAGCACCTATTCTATGCGCCCTATAATGCGGTGGGCCGTATATATGAAAAAAGACTTACAATAGGCCATTCATTGAAGGTGCGCCTTATAGCGCGGAAAATACGGTAATCGGATGGATGTTTTAAGACTTCACTCTTCAAAGTGCAATGATTCATTTTACAACTAGACTGTCAGATCACATTTATCTTTCACCCTAATCCTGAAAAACCTGCCCGCCTTGGATGACTTGAAGTGCGGAATGGCGTTAGCTGTGTTCGGCTCTGTTAATCTGCACGGGTTGAGTGAGTGAGCCGTAGGCACGGTGAAAACGTGAAAACGGCACGTTTGGCTGCTCCGATCTCAGCGGCGCAAGTGTCGACGCACGGGAGTGGAAGGCGGCTTTGGTTAACGTGTGTTTATAATCAACAGACTCGTGGGTTCATGCGTCGTCACGCGTTGGCCAAAAAACAATTACCCGACACATTCACTAATAATCCCCTCGTATTAATGACCAAGTAAGAGGATATCTTTTTTACCACAACAAAACATTTAAGATGTTTGCCAGGAATTATCCGGTACACTTTCACTTAGAATTGCAAGGCCACATAAGGGCATCGCAAAGTTGTTAAAGCGCTAATATTTGAATCGCCAAGATCCACAGACGTCAAAATTAAAAGCTCAGTTGTTGGTTTTGAAAGCATCTTGTTACATTGGCAAATACACACCAAAACTACCGTGACCATAAAAGATTTTTTTTTTTTTTTTTGTCTGACTGGAGCGGGTGAATTCATCGCTCTCCTTGACAACCTGAGCGGCAGCACGGATGACTCCCGCTGACGAGCCGCGGGCATGAATGCGCAGCTTGTTTTCAGGCCTTGTTGCTTCCTGTTGCCAGCTGCTGGATGGGCCTGATCGGTCCTGGGCAAAAGTACCACAAGGCGGGGTTCAATCAGGACATTTACGTGCAGTTCGGCGGGGAGGATTTTTCACCTCTGCTTACGTACTTCTCGTTATTCCTGGATTTAATAATGTCAGAATCTAAGCTCTGTTGGAGGTTGCGGCTCAGCTCGGATTGTTGTTTGTAAATTGTAAAACTGTGGAATCCACACCACATTGAACGCAACAGTTTAGTCATGCTAACAAACAGAAAACAAAAATTGAGACAGGTGGTCTGCCACAGACCTGAATTGTTCCCCCCCCCCCCCCCATGAGAGCAACTGTTTGCAGTAAGAAAAGCGAGTACTGCAGCCTAGTAGAAACGATGGACCAGAATGAAGCGCTTCTGTCATGGTAACAACAAAAGACAAATCGTATCGTGAGAGGAGAATGTGGGGGGCAATAAAAAAATTAGATCACCCAAGCCAAGTGGAAGCTCTTAAGGAGAATGAGGTTTTCTTGTATTTACTTTTGCCGTGCTGCAGTGTCAAATTAGATCCGAACAGGAGACTGAGAGTAACACGTGGCGAGACAGATCTCATCCCGAAAGGTGACTGGGGGCAACGAGAAAAGTGCTGCACGAGCGTCTCCTGTATTTACACACTTCTCTCACAGTACAGAGACAAATTTTATGGTCGAGACAAGAATAAAACAGTCAGGTGGAGAGTATGGAGGAGAATAAGCGTCCTCTGTATTAACTTCCAGCAGGGGAGGAGGCAAATATTATCCCATGAGAAGCCCGAGGGCAACAAGAAACCAGAGTGCTACAGCAAAAAATGGAGGCTGTCGAGGAAAATAGGCGTCTCCTGTATTTACTGCTAAGAATAAATAATTCACAACTTTACCAATTAAGGCATCAAGGTAAGCTAACATCACTGCGTGGATGTCAATGAGGCGGCTTGCTATCTTTTTTTGTGTGCCGCCTTTGCCCCGCACTGGTCTGACTGCTTCCTCTTGTCGACAGACCACGCAAACCGTGGGCCACAGAGGAAGTGTGGCAAAAACAATCGGCCTTAGCTAAAATCACGTCACTCCGTCATCTGCCAATAATTTAATTTACTCGAGCTGGCTTGACGTTCAAACTTAGACAGATGTTAGTGATCAATGTGCACGTTCTAAAACAGCAACCAGAATGTCAGCGTAGATGCGAGTGGCTGCGAAGGTCACGAGCAGAGGGGACGCGACATGATAACAAGTATCTTGAAGCAAGTGTGACGCGATAAGAGCGTTCTGGGTTAAGCGCTGACACCCCCCAATCCCCCCACCACCACCCCCGCGCCCTGTTAGCCGTCGAAATCATTTGCAATACAAGAGAATGATGGTGTATTACTGAAAACGTGCATGCCTTCATATAGCAACATATTGTAATAAGTGACCTGGTGGTTATTAAAAGCGCTGATATGATCGTGACATACTGTTTGATCATATAAATCTCATATCCTTGATGTATCCTGAACTACAAGCCTTTTTTTCCCCCTGACAAAAAGCTCATTATTAGAGAAATTAAGTCCTATTTTTTGGAGGTGTATGTATTTTGAGAATATAGTCTAAAAGAAGAAATGTGGTATTACAAGAGTGATGTTTTATTTGTTAAAATATGATGTCTTACCGAATTATTTTTTTTTTAAATCATGATAAAATGTTAACAATAATAATAAATAATGTAAAAAAATTATATTGTCAAATTACAGCTATCATAAGATTAATAGTTCTGCTACTGATGAAGTGTCTTCATTAAGGTAAAGTTTAATTTTTTCTTAAAAAAAATAGAAGATTAGTTAAATAACATGACAAAAAAGAAAATGAGAATTTATCATAAAATTGTTACTCCCCCCAAAATTAAGCACATTTTAATTCCTGCAGTATTTTTGGGCGCACGTAAGGCAAAATATCATATATATAATTTTATTTATTTATTTATTTATTTTTGTCTACCAAGATATTTCTTACCAGGCAGTTTTCGTGCAAGAGCATTTCACTTTTTTTTTTTTAATCTTTAAATAAATTTACATCCTCCCTCCCAATTATTATATTGATTACTTTTGTCCAAATGAAGCTCCTCAACTGACGTCAAATTATTTCTGTGCCACCAAGATTCTATTAGTGGAGTTTTAGAGGCTTGCTATGTTGACGTTTTTTTACACATTTAAAGTTTGCGAACCCCCACCGGTCCGCCTTTGAAAGCAAATGCGAGGCCCATGATGTGACATTAAATGTGGGGCACATCAGCTGTGGTCAAGAAACATGCCGGCAAAGTTTCACGCCGCGCGGTGTCAGTTTTGGAATCATGTGAGAAGGGCTGCTGTGACATAAGCAACGACGTGCACGCATGCAGGCGGAGTTCCTTAACTGCTTCCACTTGGTCGCCTGGGTGTGTTTGTCAACACGGTCGTGATGGGGGAGGGGAGTCAACACGCCGGGCCCAACTTCCTCCTTGCCAGGAAATGGCGCCGATTGCGATGTGCTGCCATCAGCTGGCCACGCCGCATCAGCTCAGCTGACAGCCTCATACAATAAATCCTGTGTCGGAATTATCCCACAATTGCGTCACACTTTTTAATTGTCTCTTTCAATCGTGTCGACATTCCTCGGGCACGTTGCTCAATGGGTTGCTGCACTGAGGTGGCTCCAACGACTTGGAGACAAATTCGTTTTGTGTTTTCAACATACTTGGCCAACAAAGAGAATTCCTATCCTTTCTGTTCAAACCGGCTCGGATTGCTCATTAAGTTAACTGTGATTAAAGTGAGGTTGGAGAGGTTTTTTTTGGGTGGGTGGGGAGAGCAAAATATGCTTTTTACAGCATTTTCATTTGGTGGAGTGCCACGACATTGTTCTAATGTAAAACATATGCCTTGGACCTAGTATACAAATTGTTTCTACTGTATGTGGCAGTTATTCTTACTGGATTGGGATCCCTGTCGTGACCTGCAGGCTTCTTTTTTTTTTTTTTTTTTTTTAACCCCAAGATCTACTTTTCAAGCAGACAGCCTCTCACGAGCTACTGACAAGGGGGATGATGGTCCCAAACCGTTTTAAGGTTGATGTTATGTTGCCTCCTACATTTAAAATACAGAATTAGCTTTTTGTGCACTGTATTGTCTGTGCTTTCATCCTGGATCAAACTGTGCCAAGGTGGAATTTTTAAATTATACACCATCTCATCCTGTACTCTGGCTTCAGACCAGACCTTTCCCACTCGGAAAAGAGAAAATCTCGTCCAGTTTAACCACTTTTTTCTCTGATTATTCACATATTCCGACAGTCATTGCATCTTAAAACAACAGCCTTTTTTAACTTTCTCCATCAATATCGAAAGTAAACATAAGCAGCATTTCTAGCTCATCTTTGCTCTACGTTGCCCAGACTGTGTTATCAAAGGTTTATATTGATGTAGTTATTTTGGAATGTTTTTTTTTTTATTTATTTGTAAAGAGTTAGATAATGTGTGACGAAGGTTCGGGAAATACTGCATCAATGGTTATGTTGATGATCTCGATGTGTTCTTCGCAGATCATCGAGAACTTTATCAACGCCACGTGGCTTGCGCGTTACCAGGACCCCATTTCGGGCAACACCCTCAAAGCTATCTGGTCCATCGCCGTGGCCATCTTCTCCGTTGGCGGCATCTTCGGCTCCTTTTCGGTCGGTGTCTTTGTCAATCGCTTTGGAAGGTAACTCCACAAGCTATGGTGTAGCGTGACCTCCTTTCACCGATTTACCAATCGCCCCAACTGTCAAAACCGCTGCAGTTGCTCCACCCATTTCATAGGTATTTAATCGGGCCCTCGGACTTGCCTCTGTTTGACGTTCACAGGAGAAACGCCATGTTCTTGGCCAACGTCCTGGCCCTGGTCTCGTCAGCCCTGATGGGCTTCTCCAAGACGGCGTCCTCCTTCGAGATGCTCATCATCGGACGCTTTGTGGTGGGCTACTACTCGGGGCTCTCCACCGGCTTGGTGCCCATGTATGTGGGCGAGGTGTCGCCCACGGCGCTCCGCGGGGCTCTGGGGACTCTCCACCAGCTCGGTATCGTCGTGGGCATCCTCATTGCGCAGGTGCTGTCGGTTTTCCTTGACATTATTAGCATTTGGTAATACGTAATTTATAATCACTCATGGGAGCCTCCGGGTTGATTCCAGGTTTTTGGATTGGAGGCCATCATGGGCAACGCCGATTTGTGGCCGCTCCTCTTGGGCTTCATCTTCATCCCGTCGGTGATGCAGTGCATCCTGCTGCCTTTCTGCCCAGAGAGTCCGCGTTTCCTGCTCATCAACAAAAACGAAGAAAACAAAGCCAAGACCGGTATGTTCTCACCGGCCTGAGAAGTACTGCAAAACACAGCGGATTTAGGTTCCCAAACTTAAGTCTTTCACATTAGTTTTGTTCATTCAAGATAAGATTACGATAATAGATGATACCATCCATCCATTTTATTTGCCGCTTATCCTCACGAGGGTAACGGGGAGTGCCGGAGCCCAGCTGTCAACGGGCAGGAGGCGGGGCTACACCCTGAACTGGTCGCTAGCCAATCACAAGGCACATAGAGACAAACAGTCGCAGTCACATTCACACCTACAGGCAATTTAGAGTGTCCAATTAATGCTGCATGTTTTCGGGATGTGGGAGGAAACCGGACTGCCCACCCGGAGAAAACCCACGCAGGCACGGGGAGAACATGGAAACTCCACGTAGGCGGGTCTGGGATTGAACCCAGGACCTCAGAACTGTGAGGCCACCGCTTTCCCATCTGAATCACCATGCCGCCCCTTACTGTACATATATTTTGAAATATTTTCATCATTATTTTCATTTTCATGCTTTAATTTTGGGGGGGTCACAGTGCATACACTCCACACAGGCGGGTGCGGGATCGAACCCAGGTCCTCAGAACTGTGAGGCCAACGCTTTACCGCCTGACTCACCGTGCCGCCTTAGATGATAATATATGAAGGGAAATTAAATTCAATTTGACACTGGAATACAAAATGAGTGTAAAAAAATTCATACGATAAAATGTTTTTTTTTAGTCTGGATTTAAAATATAATTTAAGGTAAATACTATCCTATTGAGATGCGGAAATAAATAAAATACACGACAAATAATAATTATCCGATATGTAATATAATCATATTGGCAAAAGGTGGCACGTTGGCGCAACTGGTTAGAGCTTTGGCCTCACTGTTATGAGGACCGGGGTTCAAATTCCGGCCCCGCCTGCGTGGAGTTTGCAGGTTCTCCCCGTGCCTGCGTGGGTTTTCTCCCGGTGGGCACTCCGGTTTCTTCCCACATCCTAAAAATGTGCAACATTGGAAACTCTAAATTGCCCCTAGCTGTAATTGTGGGTGCGGCTGTTTGTCTCCATGTGCCCTCCTGGCTGGCAACCAGTTCAGGGTGTACCCCGCCTCCTGCCCGATGACAGCTGGAATTGGCTCCAGCACTTCCGCGACCCTTGTGAGGATAAGCGGGAAAAGAAAATGGATGGATGGTAAAAATAAAATTCTGGATGAAAAGCATAGTTTGGCAAATACTCTAATATAAAAAAAAAATGAAAATGAATTCAAGAACTAAATGAATATGTAAATACTGTACATGAATAGATTCTAGATTTAGAAATATAATTTGCGGCAAATGCTGTAGTCCTGAAGAAGCTGAGGGGCACCAACGACGTGAGCGCCGACATGCAAGAGATGAAGGAGGAGAGCCGGCAGATGATGCGGGAGAAGAAGGTGACCATCCTGGAGCTGTTCCGCTCGCCGCTGTACCGCCAGCCTCTCCTGGTGGCCGTAGTGCTGCAGCTTTCCCAGCAGCTGTCGGGCATCAACGCTGTGAGTTGGCCACTTTACCGCAGCGCCTCTCGTTTGCGGAAATTGCCAAGCACGTCCTGAACACGGTTTTCATGTGGTCCCGTCAGGTCTTCTACTACTCCACGAGCATCTTTGAAAAGGCCGGCGTGGCGCAGCCGGTCTACGCTACCATCGGAGCCGGTGTCGTCAACACGGCTTTCACTGTGGTATCGGTGAGTTTGTAAAAGCCCAAAGGAAAATATACAGTTGTACATCTCTGTTTTTGTACGAATCGGTTTTCGCACGAAAAGTTTGATTTTTTTTTTTTTTTTTTCGGTATTCGAACGCCCCGACCATTTGACCCACACACTCCTCTGCACACAGACGTGTCCCGTTAATGACTTTTTTTTTTTCTGCCAATTGAGCAATATTAACCCCCGATCATTGCTCCAAAGAAGGCAAGTGGAACTGCCGGTGCTGAAAAAAGAAAAGTGCTGCGTAAAACTGTCGACTTCAAGAAGGATTTGACAGGCGAATACGAATTTGGTGTGCGTGTTTCTGAGTTATCGAAGAAGTATGGTAAAAAAGTAAATCAACGAGGATGCCCTCAAAGCAAGTGACGATGCTAAAGGAGCAACCGTGTTGACCAAGCGGAGGCCACAGATCTTGCAGGAAGTCGAGAAGTTGCTTCTTATTTTCCTCGGAGGAAGGATGTCTCAATTGCCGATATAAAAGCTATCTGCGCTAAATGGAACGACATCCATAATTTTGTAGAACTCAAGCAGAATGTTGCAGAGCGCTGCAAAATTTCAATGACGCCGTTATGAGCATTAGATTATTTCTTTGTTAAAAAGAGGCGAGTCACCCCCACCGAAGACATTTGAAACAGTTGTTTTGCATTGCTTTTTTTCTTTTTTATTTACATGCAGTTTATTGTCAGGAAAAGCTAAAAAAAACCCACTTAAACAATTTTTTAGGCTTGGAACGTATTATTTTATTTTTCATTCATTGTTATGGGAAAACACGCTTCAGTTTTCGAAAGTTTCGGTTTTCAACCGGGCTTCTGGAGCGGATTGTGTTCGAGAACCGAGGCACCACCAAGTTAGTTAGAGTCTAAAACCTGATCCATAAAAGAAAAAGAGAATCAAGACCGTGCTTCTGGCATGTACACAAACATGAACCCATGCTACACAAATCCCTGTGTCCAATTTTTCAACTAATTAACAGAAACCAGCTTCACATGAGGATAGCAGAATAGCTAACACACCGGAGAAAGCAGAATTCTGCGGTTGCTGGACAAGTTTGTTTACGATTCCTCTGATGGTTTTCGTGCATCGGTGCTGCTGTTTTGGGTAGCGGCGTCGTACAAGATAGGCTAAGATGGATAACGAACGTTCCTCGCTTGCAGCTGTTTGTGGTCGAGCGCGCGGGCCGCAGGTCTCTCCACCTGCTGGGGCTGCTGGGAATGGCCGCTTCGGCGCTCCTGATGACCATCGCCATGGCGCTGCTGGTGCGTGATCCCCTCGGTGTCAGAATCCCCCACGGCCCGGTTCTCGATGTGACGGCCCGTCTCGTGTCCCCTCGCAGGACCAAGTCAAGTGGATGTCCTACCTGAGCATCGTGGCCATCTTCGCCTTCGTGGCCTTCTTCGAGATCGGACCGGGTCCCATCCCCTGGTTCATCGTGGCCGAGTTGTTCTCTCAAGGCCCGAGGCCTTCGGCCATGGCCGTGGCCGGGTTCTCCAACTGGACCGCCAACTTCATCGTGGGGATGGGCTTCCAGTATTTAGCTGTGAGTAGAACACAATGAGGTCATATCACCAGTATTATATGAAAATAAGATACACATGCATTACACCATACAGACACTTACAATTATACATTATGTAATCAATTATCAGTTTTGATGGGTACTGCTACAAAGTAATCTGAACAGGTTTATATGTTTATTATTATCTATTATATTTATTCATGTCTAAATCAGATCAAATAAAGTCATGATTATGAATGATAATATGAAAATCTAAAGTAGAAAATTTCACCAGAAACAAGTCGTTCATATGTTATTACTCGTAATGTTAGTGATAATTAAATAGCTTACATTTTTTTATTGTCAAGCTTTTTTTTTTTTTTTTGGTTAAGTTTACCAATAATTATTTCTTTTTTAAAAATGTAATATAGAGAGAATAAAGTGTTTACTTGACAAGAGTGGGATATTTATGTGACTATAAACTTCTGAGTTCATGTTTAAAAAGTCAAAGCATCATATGAGGAATAATATAAGCAAAAGGTCGTCCATTTTAGGAGAATGAAGTTCTAATATTACAACAAAAAAACATTGGAAAAATATATACAGTACATACATATACATATAATCATATTTTTTCAAATAATGTTTTAATTAGCTTTACTATAACAAAGAAAAAGGGCATGTGTTGGCAAATAACTATAACAATGAATTCAAGACGGTAAAAGAAAATCATCGTATATTGATATTAAATGAATATAGTTGGAATTATAAAAGGAATTTTTTTTTTTTTTAATCGAAAATAATTACCGTAATTCCTGACCTACAGAGCGCACCCAGCGTTAAACTCTTTCTGTGTACCCAGGCTTATAACCAGGTGCGCTAACACTAGCGCTGCGCTAGCGTTAAACTCTTCCTGTGTAACGAGGCTTTTAACCACATGCGCTAACACTAGCGCCGCGCTAGCGTTAAACTCTTTCTGTGTACCGAGGCTTATAACCAGGTGCGCAAATGCTAGCGCCGCATCACCACATAAACCGCAGGGTTGAAAGCACGTGAAAAAAGTCACGGCTTGTAGGACAGAAATTACAGTACATGAAAAAAATAATTGAATTGCATGATGTTGTTGGACGTTGCCACGTCATATAAAAATGACGGGTACACTTCCGCTGAGTCATAAAAATATTCTTCATGTGTGCTTGCGTGCAGACGGCGTGCGGCCCCTACGTCTTCGTCATCTTCATCGTGATGCTGCTCTTCTTCTTCGTCTTCACCTACTTCAAGGTCCCCGAGACCAAGGGCCGGACTTTTGACGAGATCGCGTCGGGCTTCCGCCGGAGCGCCGTCACGGGCGGCGAGAAGCCCGAGGAGCTCAACAGCCTGGGGGCCGACTCGCAGCTCTAGAGCGGCCCGAGCCGCGGGACAAAATTCTCGATCGCAGTGAAGGAGGTGCGAGGGAGGGGAGGGGGAGGAGGAGGAGGAGGAGGAGGAGGAGGAGGAGGCCAGGGGTCCCGGCGTAGAATCCTTTTCACACTGTCAGCACATTTCGGTTGTTTTCACCGCGTGTGGCCTTTGTTAACGTCTTCTGCTCGCCACCCCCGTACCGACACTCGTACAGACACACACCTCCTAACGTGTCACACATAAAAAAAAAAAAAAAAAAAAAAAAAAAACGCGTCGGGCAGCGTGCGGCCCGGGAGATGCGAAAGAGGCGCGTCGGAAGGTTTTTGATATTTCAATGAAGGAACAAGACAGCTTCTTTTTTTTGTGTGTGTGTGTGTGGAATTAATTTTTTTACAGATCTACTTTTTCACTGAGCAAAACATACTGTAAAATGCTGGAATGGAACACTGTAGACTTTCGCACTGTAGCTGCTGCATGGCTTCCTCCTCTAGGTGGCGCACTTTTCAATTAAATTAGCCCCCCCCTACAAACACACACATCTCCACTGCAATAGTTACTGAGGAAAAAGTGATGTAGTTCACGGCTTGTTACTATATCTTTGTGCTCTTTTTAACATGTATTTATATTACTCAGTGACTCTTGATTGACAATATTTTACCCCTTTTTAAAAAAAAAAAAATGTTTATTTTTTTTTTAATGTTTATATGTAGTTGATCATATTCATGCAGAGGAGTTCAGGGCCAGCCTGAAAAAATAGGAGGATAAAGTCATAGAATTATGACTAGTATATACGGTTTTATGAAACTAAAACTTCAAGGCTATGATTTATGAAATTGCAGTTTTAAAGAAAACAAAAATCTTTATTCAGGGCCTGATGAAGCTATGATGCTATCATCATAAAATTCTAAATTTATGAGAATAAATCAGTCAACAATGAAAACCTTTGCATTATGTTCATGCTTGGAACTTAAAAGAATAAAATTTTCTGGAAACATTTTTTATGAGATTATGAACTCATATTTTTTTATGTGGAATTTTTTTTAATCTAAATTGTATGAGCACAGTTTAATACTTTAACAATAAACACAATTGCAATATATGATATGCTATCATGATAAAATTCGAAATTTATGAGAATAAATGAACTTTTTCAACAATGAAAACCTCTGCATTATATTCATGCTTGTAACTTAAAAGAATAAAATTCCAATATCGTGATCAATATAAATTTTCTGGAAACATTTTTTATGAGATTATCAACTCATAGTTTTTGATGTGGAAAAATTTTTAAAAAATCTAAATTGTATGAGCACAATTTAAAACTTTTAACAATAAAGACAATCGCAATATAAGACGCAAAATATATACAGATATTGTTATAAATATGTGAGTAATGAAAAAAATAAGACTAAAGTAGGAATATTGCAAAAATATTTTACAGAAATAAAATTCATTGAACGTTTAATTATATTATGTGACTGTAAAGTTATCAAAGGTATGCTAGTGTAGAATTATGGATTTGACAGGAATGGTCATATTTCTTTAAAATAGAACTGTAATATTCCTGAAAACAGTCACAGTGTTACTGCAAGTAAAATGAATTTTTAATAAGCACAAATACTGGATCACATTTGTGAGCATTGGGACATCCAATTTATCAAATACATGATTTTTTTTCTGTAATTTGCTTTTTTTCCCCCCTGATACTGCTGCGTACAGTCAGCCATGAATTTAATCGTACATTTTTTTTTAAGAGGAGTTGAATCAGAATTTTATTATTAAAAAAAAATGTGCACAATTTTATTCTTATTCTCATCTGGAATGTTTTTTTTTTTATTCTGTCAGAACCTCCCATGTGGGGACAGTAACTTTTTAGAGTGCGTGGGAGAGGAAAAGAATGGACCAAAAAAGTGAATGTCAGCCCGATTTCCTTGTTCTCGGATCAAGCCTCCCCCCCGCCATCGCGCGTGTCGCCGTTCGCCGCCATGTTGTTGAGCTCGCTCGGCCTCGCCGTTTTCCTGCTGCTGTGATCGCTGCTCTCGTCTTTTTTGTTTTGAGGAAACCATAAAAACGAAGATTAAATATATATATATATATATACACATTTTAGCAGCACTTTATTATTCATATTTTCTCTTGTCTCGGAAGCAACTCAAATCTTTGTTACAGAGGGGCGGAAGGATGACGTGATGTCTCGTGAGATGGGATTGTGTCATATTTGCTTTTTTTTTTTTTTTTTTTTTTTTTTTTATAAATAAAGCGCTCCTATAAGTGCGCGCCGCTTGTTGGCAGCGATGCGTCATCGGATCAGAACTTCAGTCCAAACAAATCACTCGTCGTTGCAACCATTCCATAACTTATCAGTATCATGTCGCTGTGCACTCAAAATGCAAAAATGCAAGTTTTTGCAAAAACGTATTTTTTTTTTTATATGTCCACCAAATTTGCGGCCAGTCGGGCTAATTTTCCCGGGGATGAGTTTTGGGTGTTATTTGGTTTTCACACTACACTTCACACTACCCCCTCCCCCCAAAAAATTAAATTTGGAGTTATGTTTTTCATTGGACAGTGACTTTATGTTTGAATGTTGTCTTTTTTGCTTCCCAATCAGTGCCTTTCAAATGACCTTCAAGTGCACTCCAGTCACATCAAACATTAAGAGATTTTTGTTCAAACTGACAAGCCTTTAAAACATCAACTTGTAAATAATGAAAAATAAATAAACAGCCACGCCCACAAATGTTCAAACTGTTCATATGATTTATATTGTTAGATTGTTACTGCAAGGAGGACTGTAACTTTTTTTTTAATATTTTTTTTAGCCTCCACACACTGTTATTCAATTATCAAATGTTACACGTTGAAAGAGGGGGAGGGGTTCTCATTTTAATGCAAAAAAAAAAAAAAAAGCATTGTAGTGTTTTTTTTAATAATTGGAAAAAAAAAATGTGTGTTGTTTTGGGGAATGTGAACATTTGTGCTGAGCAAAAATCTCGCAAACGGATGTTGTCCCGATTGTCAAAATTGGCTGAATAAAAGAGATGATGCACACGGAAACGCTGCCTTTGGGTGCCTTTGTCAACCATAGAAATAAAAAGTGAATTTTGCAACATAAGAATTTGAAATGTATCTTCAGTATATATATCTATCCATCCATTTTCTTAGCTGCTTGTCCTCACAAGGGTCACACCCTGAGCTTGTTCCCAGCCAATCGCAGGGCACGTGGATACAAACGACAATCGCACACACACGCACACAATCACACCTTGGGGCAATTTAGAGTGTCCAATTAATGTTGCATGTTTTTGGGATGTGGGAGAAAACCAGAGTGCCCACCCGGAGAAAACCCACACAGGCACGGAGAGAACATGCAAACTCAACACAGGCAGGTCCGGGATCGAACCCTGGTCCTCGGAACTGTGAGGCCAACGCTTTCCAGCTGATCCACTGTGCCGCCCCATACACAGGGTGTTCCAAAAATGTATACACATTTTCTAAATTCTTTTACATGTTGAAAATTATTCAAATTATAATAAACATCAAGTTTACAATTATTTAAAGTGTGTATACATTTTTTGATATATAACATATATATATGCATACCCTTGTATGTATTTTATTTTTTTCAAGTTTGACAACTGTGAGATGTTTTTTGGTGGATCAGCTGGTAATGCGTTGGCCTCACAGTTCTGAGGACCCGGGTTCGATCCCAGCCCTGCCTGTGTGGAGTTTGCAAGTTCTCCCCATGGCTGCGTGGGTTTCCTCCGGGTGGCCACTCCGGTTTCCTCCCACATCCCAAAAACATGCAACATTAATTTGGACCCTCTAAATTGCCCCAAGGTGTGATTGTGAGTGTGGCTAGTTGTTCTCTATGTGCCCTGCGATTGGTTGGCGACCAGTTTAAGGTGTATCCTGCCTCGTGCCCATTGACAGCTGGGATAGGCTCCAGCACTCCCCATGACCCTCGTGAGGATAAGCGGCAAAGAAAATGGATGGCTGGATGGATGGGTGTTGACATGGCATGACAGCTTTATGTGGTTACCCCAAAACAGGGATGAGCAAACCCAGGCCATATTCCGAAAATTGATTAATTACATTGTGTTTACACTTTTTTGTTCTTCATTTAACTCCTGAAACAAGTAGGTGATTTATTAATGCTGCAACTACAACTAATAATACTGTAATAATAACGTCAAAAAAATGTTCGTAAAACAATCGTTTTGAGACAAAAGGCAAGGATGGCTAGTGTGCTTGTGTGTTAACTGTTTATCCGCTAGTCCACAAGCTAACGACTTCAAGAACTTTCACAGCCGTGGTGGGCTCTTTTAATACAACCGTTACGACAGTCACTCTCTCATAACAATTTGTTAATAACGTATTAATAAACAGGTTTGTCAACATGATGTTCAACCGTTTGTTAACTAAAGATATTTGAAGGTAAAAGTGAATATATTTGATTGACAGGTGAAGGCCTTGTCTCCGCCCACAAAATGGCTGCACCTCATGAATTCTGGCCATTATTTTACATAGATGGGGATTTTTCAAAAATAATAATAATTTAAATTTGGCAGTCAAATTTTCAACACGTTTTTGGCCTCCCAAGTGGGTCTTTGAATAGTCGTAAAATAATTATTAACTACAAATAATGTGCATTTGTTCATCTATCTTTTCCAGTGGCATGTGACGGGCAGAACATTTCAATGATTTGCCACTAGGTGGCAGTGTTTTTGCTACACTCCGTTTCGTATGCCTTGATTTTTTTTTTTTTTTAATAAAATATATGCCTTGGCTTTTTTTTTAATCATCATCATAACATGTTTAAGAAGTTTGTAATGTCAAACCGACTCGACTCGGATATCTCAGAATCGTGAATCGACGATCGCGAGTCATTCCAGATATCCAAGTAGTTTGGCAGCTGGGAGAATATCACAGCGAGGCGAATTCCTGCAGTATTTGGAAATATTGCACAGGAAGATCAGCACAAATTATAATATTTAGTGATTCTGATGTGCGCGTACCTTTGAGCTACAGCATTTTTTCAGCTGTATAACTTCACGATGATGAGTCAAGTTTCTGCAAGTTAAGTTCAAATTGATAAATAAGCAAATTTATTGCTGGCTAAAGGGCACCCAAAAAAAAACATTAAATGCATCGAAAGATGAACTACATATGAACTATGAATTAGTGCAAAACTTGAAAGTCTATCAGCAAGCAATTGAAAAAAAAAAACACATTTCATCGACTGCTTTTATATTCTTATGGTGTTGGCCTTGAGTTTCTCCAGACTCTTGTTTGGCGTCAAAAAACAAAATATTAAACATTTTAATAATATAGTACATCAAATGTGAAAATGACACGTTCGAGTGCAAATTAATTCCCCCAAAAATGTAAACGCCGGCTTTTGCGTTTGAGACTCGGCTGAGCCTTCGCTGAACTTTAACACCGATTTATTTGAAGTGCAGCAGCAGCCACTGAGGAGCACAAATATTGCAAGCCCAACCGACACGAAAACGTGATTTTTAGCATGTTTTTAATTTAAAAAAAAAAAAAAGAAAAGAAAAGAAAAAAGGCAGCCGGAATGGACCCATCCATTTTTTCACCACACAATGTGGCACATGGTGTTTGGACATTTATAAACATTATTATTTTTGGCCCAGCCAATACACAACACACACAACATTTTTTTAAAATTACTTTACCCCTCAAATTCAACTCTTGTGTGAGATTTACTTCAAGTGTTCGTTCTTGTAATAACAGTGATTTGCCAGCAGGGGGCGTTGTTTTGCAGCAGCCGCTCGACGCTGCCCAGCTCATTCGCAGAAGAAGCTGCAAGACCATTGAAACGGATCGTGTGTGACAACTGTTAGCGGATGCTATTTATGTGCTGTTTAGAGAAAGAAAATAACTTTAATATGCCGCACAAAGAATTGGGTGACTCAATTCTATAACAACAACATCATTTGGACGTACATAGCTTTTTGAAACTCCCGCCATGAAAATCCTCTCCAGGGATTTGGCTTAGAGAAGAAACAGGAAGTGACGTTTATCCCCCCCCAGACGGCTTACCGCTGGCGGGAAAGTAGCAATTTTTTTTCACGTGTGAGCAAAAAATGTCGGCTCGTTTTATTGCTGGATATTGTTCGAACACTCGGGAAGATGGATTTACTCTTCATAGGTTCGGAAAAGACCCGGTTCGTCGTGGAAAATGGGTTGCACGGGTGCAAAGGACGAGAGCTTCGTGGGTTCCAAATCACAGGTAAGTGTGTATAGAGTGACTAAAACAAAAACAAAAAAAATTGTTGGAAGGGGCGTAATCCTCTCAGAATGTCAGTCAGACGACTTCGGCCTGGTTGGCTCATACATACTGTCTGGGACGCTGTTGTTAGTTCGAAGTGATCCGCATATCATCTAAATATGGCCCGAAACGACAGGGTAATATTTCCCCGGTCACTTCACTCGGTTGTGAGATGTTCTCTTCTTCGAAAAGAGCGTCCGTGTTCCATAGCAAGTTGCCGCTACGTGTTTTCAAATGCGAATGTCTGCTGATGACGTTGCGCGCGACATGGCCGCCACTTAAGGATGTCGAATGACACTTCCGCAACTTTGCGCGTGGATGACGCGCTCTCAGCTCATATTTATTTTTCCGTGTGGACATTGAAGTGAATAATGTTATCTGTATTTTTCATTACAATATCTATTTTACAATGCGGTAAAGCGTCGGCCTCACAGTTCTGAGGACCCGGGTTCGATCCCGGCCCTGCCTGTGTGGAGTTCGGTTTGAAGTGAACAATGTTATCTGTATTTTTCATTACAATATCTATTTTACAATGCGGTAAAGCGTCGGCCTCACAGTTCTGAGGACCCGGGTTCGATCCCGGCCCTGCCTGTGTGGAGTTCGCGTGTTCTCTCCGTGCCTGCGTGGGTTTTCTCCGGGTACTCCGGTTTCCTCCCACATCCCAAAAACATGCAACATTAATTGGACACTCAAAATTGCCCCTAGGTGTGATTGTGAGTGCGACTATTTGTCTCTATTTCCCCTGCCATCGGCTGGCAACCAGTTCATGGTGTACCCGAGTGAGGATAAGCGGTGAAAGAAAATGGATGGATGGATTTTACAATGTATGTAGAGATGTCAGTGGGGCTTTCAATATCAACGCTATATTTTCATCACTGGAAATACATCACTCCGCCAAAGGAAATATGATGTCGCAGTAGCGCGACACGCCTCCGACGCGACCGGTGGCAAATCAATCTGGCTTTTCAGGACATGTCAGCATCAAATGACCTTGATGTTGGGTACACGTTTCCACTCAGTATGCTTGTGTTGGACCTTTTTGAGTCCACCTTCCATTTCAAGCTGCCTACCAAAACGCAAATAATATTTTGAGTATTATACATAAGTTCGAACGTCAGGTTTCTGTGATAGAATGCGACGACGGCGTCAATCGTTGACAAAAATGTTCCCGTCATTAACGTGTACAACTCAATTTGAACCTCTCTTGGGTCAACAACTGAGATCGTGTAGTTGCACAATTGTGCACACCCTCTTAAAGGTGAGGACCTTTTCACAATTCATCAAGTTGAATGGGAGTCAACATACATCTGCCAACTTTAAAAGGCCCAGTATAAAAAAACAAAAAAAAAAACATTTGAAAAATAACTTTTGTCATGTATGTTGAAACTGTCTGTATGACCCAACAGTAGAATGTTATTAAAATTATCTTTTGAAAACTCATTCCTCTCTGCTATTTTCATCATTGATTATTTTCCTTTCATATTTCAACCTTTGTCCTGTTTTAGCGTAACAGTGAACCTCACTTTTTGGTCTCTATTCTGACATTTGGGTGTTTACATGCACGTTTGTTTGTTTTTTTTTTTAAATTCAAATATTGCATTAGCGATAGTGACGGCATCTTAAGCGGGATCATGAATAAATGTTTCCGGTCGTGCCGTTGCATTGATTCGTTGCAGTGCGCTGTGCTGACTTTGTAGGAGCGACACGCATACGCAATTGGCTCTTTGGTGCTGACTAAAGCAATAATCACGCGAGTTGAAGACCAGCGGATTGAAAAAAGAGGCTCTCCGCTATTTGGGGAAATCTGCATTTGAAAGCAGGTCTGCTCAAAGTCTTGGATTGGACCTCACTCGCGTGCGTTGCATATTGTTATTGCGGGAAGGTTTACCGTATATTTACCTTCTTTCAAGTTGTGTTTTCACTTGATATGACCTCCCCGGCCTCGCTCTTACTCCGTCGTGACCTTTGATTCTTCAACGCCTTCGTTGTCATTCCGCTCAGCTCGAGGATCTCTCAAACACGTCGCCACATCGGGGCCTCGCGTCGACGGTCGTCCAAGAGACCAGACGATCGGTTGACTTTGACCCAAAGACAACAAGGAACAGTACTCTTCGTCCATCCATCCATTTTTTTCTTAGCCGCTTATCCTCACGTGGGTCGGGGGGAGTGCTGGAGCCTATCCCAGCTGTCAACGGGGCAGGAGGCGGGGTTACACCCTGAAGTGGTTGCCAGCCAATCGCGGGGCACATAGTGACAGACAGGAGTCGCACTCACAATCACACCTTGGGGCAATTTGGTGTCAAATTCATGTTGCATGTTTTTGGGTTGTGGGAGAAAACCGGAGTGCCCGGAGAAAACCCACGTAGGCAAGGGGAGAACATGAGGCCAGCGCTTTACCAGCTGAGCCACCGTGCCGCCCCCAATACTTTTTATTAAAAAAAAAAAGGGGAGGGGGGAATATTGACAACTTAAAGGCCGCACGGTGGATCAGCTGGTAAAGCGTTGGCCTCACAGTTCTGAGGTCGCGGGTTCAATCCCAAACCCACCTGTGTAAAGTTTGCATGTTCTCCCCGTGCCTGCGTAGGTTTCCTCCGGGTGGGCACTCCGGTTTCCTCCCGCATCCCAAAAACGATGCAACATTAATTGGACGTTCTAAATTGCCCCAAGGTGTGATTGTTAGAGCGGCTGTTTCTCTCGACGTGCCCTGCGATTGGCTGGCAACCAGTTCAGGGTGTACCCCGCTTCCTGCCCCGTTGACAGCTGGGATAGGCTACACCACTCCCCGCAACTCTTGTGAGGATAAACGGCAGAGAAAATGGATGGATGGGTGAAGCTTTAATAGTAGAGTAGGGTAGGCTGGGTCCTTTGTGAAAAAAAGACTAACATCATTGCAATTTACTGGGTAAATCGCAAAACTCTCTTGTTTCCATGTCTGTGTTGCACTGCCCCCCAGTGGCTGAAATGCATGCACCAGAAGGAGCAGCACAATGTCCGTTGAAGTAAAGGTTTAAAAACGGTGGGAAAAAAACATCGTCACATTTTATTGAATTATGTCCGAACTGTATGTTTGTTTGTTTGTTTGTCTTACAGTGTGCATATTACTACAAAATGCTTTATTTTGAAAATATTGAAATTTTTGTAGTTGTTGTCAAGGCTGGAACGAATGCAAGGAATTTCCATTCAGTTCAAGGCAAAAAGAGATTTTAGCGATTTAATTTACGATCAGAATCAGGGAAGGAATTGAACTCATATTTTAAGGCAACGCTGTACTGAGTTTTGATTGTTTATTGAGTCATTTGATAACTCTCAAAGCTGGGAATTTGTAATAAACAGTATACATATCTACTTGTAGTATCATGAGCGTGTATCTTTATGAAGTGAGTACTTGTATTTGCTATTACAATCAAATCTCCATGAAAAGTCGGCTTCTTGGATCCAAAGAGGATGTGACGGCAACAACGGAAAGCATATTTAGGAGCCTTTATTAATAATGAATCAGGGATGGGCAAAATATTCACGACCTCGTTTGTTGATTAATCGTGTCTCGGGGCAACCGAGGCAAACTGGAGCGCGCCATTTGTCTGCAACTAATGGCGGAACTCTTTATGCTAATAAGCTAGTTGGTGAAATCTACAACCCGTCCAGCCATTTTAAATTCAAAGCAATCACTCTCTTTGATTGAGTATCCATCCATTTTCTGAGCCGCTTATCCTCACAA
The DNA here is from genome assembly GCF_019802595.1 of Syngnathoides biaculeatus. Classification (NCBI taxonomy): domain Eukaryota; kingdom Metazoa; phylum Chordata; class Actinopteri; order Syngnathiformes; family Syngnathidae; genus Syngnathoides; species Syngnathoides biaculeatus. The sequence goes on from NC_084649.1 coordinate 24,319,561, forward strand.
GGGTCGAAGGGGGAGGAGGCGGGGTACACCCTGAACTGGTTGCCAGGCAATCGCAGGCCACATCGAGGCAAACAGCCGCACTCACAATCACACCTTGGGGCAATTTAGAGTGTCCAAATTAATGTTGCATGTTTTTGGGATGTGGGAGGAAACCGGAGTGCCTGGAGAAAACCCACGTAGGCATGGGGAGAACATGCAAACTCCACACAGGCGGGACCACAGAACTGTGAGGCCAACACTTTCCAGCTGATCCGCCGTGCCGACAATCTACAACCATCGTTTAACTAATCAATTGGATTTTGTTAAAATTATTGCAAAGAAGAATTACAATAACAACACTCCTTCCATACGAGTTCATGTAAAAATACTGTAAGTACCTGTGACTCTCGTGAGGATAAGCGGCTCGGAAAGTGGATGGATGAATGGATACTATAACTAATTGAATGAATTTAATCTAGTAAATCTGCAATTGTCTGGCAACTCCTGCTCGTTGACAGCCGGGATAGGCTCCAGCACTCCCCGCGACCCTTGTTGTTGTCAATGAATTGAGAGCCGTAAATTGCAAATAGATTCAGCTCGAGTGCTTCTTAAAGCGGCGGAGAACAACGTTGATACGAGGCAAGGCGTACGTTGTGTGGCCGTCTTGATATGAACGGTACCGCGGGAGCGATAACAAACACGCCTGCGCCAGCACTCGTTCGGGAACGCGAGCGTTTGTCGGCGAGAACGACTTTCGGGACCTTTCTCTTTCATCTGGGAGCCTCAAAACGGTTGACCCGGGTCGGCGCATCGCCCGGAGGAGATCTCAAAACTGTTAAGTAAACAAAGAACGCGACGTACCAAATAGGATGTTTGCAGCTTTTCTGGGCTATGGTGAGGTCACAATCTCGCACTATTGTACGTCTCTCTGGCCGAATATTCACATGTAGACAAACTGCATGCTGCCAATTTTGGTCTTGAGATTACTGCCACATCTCTGTTGGGCCGATTCTACGTTATTCATGCCCTCATTGTAGTATTCTCGCCACTCAGGGCGGGTCGCATACCCGATGTTGACCAATGCTGGCCACTCATGATCTCCGGAAGTATCTGCACCATTTGCACAATTGACACTGTTCCAGATTATCACACCGATAGTCACTTTAAACTGCTGCAGTTTGTTGAAGTCTCTGCGCCTTTTGCACAATGGTCACTGTGTCAGACGATTGAACTATTATTAATTTCAAACTGCTCTAATTTCCTAGAGAATTGTCTGTCCCCCCCCCCCAAAAGTGTATCTGCAAAAACCACATTAATTGGAACCTGTCATTAGCAAGGCTTGGCCACTACCAGGAGGGGCGTGGTCGGGCCTCTTCTCTGGGCGGTGTCATCTCCGACACCTGTCACTGGCCACAGCTGTTTCGCATGAGGAACTGTGATTGGACCAAGTATTTTAGTTGTTTTGTCACTGGCATTTGCCAGTTCATTGCTTCGTCTTAGTCAGTATGGTTCGCCGCATCCCGGGTTACTCCTCTACGTAGCTTCATAGTCATTGAACCCTGTTTCTCGTTTTTCGGATCCTGCTTTCTTGGACTGTGTAATTGTGCATTTCTTTAGTTAGGAATAAAACCCACTGAACATTATGCCTTTGCCTGGGAGTCCTGCATTTGGGTCCGCCTCCGCACCACTGGGATGTGACAGAACCTTTCATGACTCAGTGACTCTCCATACTGCATTTTACTGTTATCATACGAAAGAGCCTCCGACTATTGGAGGCAAATTCCTTGCTTCCTTTTTGATATACTTGGCAAATAAAGACGAACCAGATCCCGATTCCGATTCCGATTCTGTCGCTACACACGACTTCTGACCGTTAAGTGACGAGGCTCACGCCGGATGCGGCAGTCTTTGCCACTTCGCACATCCAGCACCAGACCCGACCGGCATGACAACAGCTAATTGGATGAGAGTCTTTCAGTGACCGTGAAAAGACGAGATGTTCATTGCTGTAATTAAAAGTCCGCTTTCTCCACGCCTCCAGCCAGCCCGCGAAATGTTTCTCCTCGGGGGGGGCGTGCCTGACTGGCTGCTGGTGATTATGCACTTGAGTGCTTCATCACCCACGGTTGTTCGCGTCCTTTTTATTTTTAATTTTCGGTTGGTTGGTTGGTTGGTTACTGTTATCTGTAGTCTTTTAAAAGATTTTATTGGCTTGGCTACGGCAACAAACACACAAAATATAACCTCTCGTAATCTGCTCGGCGAATTGCCCTCGTCATTTTTGTTTTGCTAGTCTAATCCAGATTGATTTGTCAACAGAATAGAATTGATTTTTGGTTTGTTTACATCAGACTCCATTCAGAATTGTCAGATCGAGTACACACGATGTGGTTTACAGCACCTACAGTGAATCTCTGCGTGCGTGAAATTCACTATATAGGACTGCCAAATTTGTATTCAGGGCATACGTACAATCATTTGGATAACCCTCTATCTTAATTACTTACATACTTCTGAGTTAGCTTGCCTCGTGCACTAAAGGCACATTTCTCCTTTTTGTCTCCCAAAGGTGAAATGTAAAATAAAGGAATTATTCTAAGCCTTTTCCTATGCAAATGTTTATAGTCGGGTTTACAATTCTGTGCTAGCTATCTTACAATTGACCCCTCCGTGGATATTGCGCAATCCGCGTCACTGACAAATCAGAGGCCAGAGATCTGCATAAACCAAACGCACCTGGTTATAAACCTCGGTACACTGAAAGAGTTTAACGCTAACGCCAGCGCCGCACGAGCTAACTCTTTCTGTGTACGGAGGCTTATAATCAGGTATGCTAACCTTAGTGCCGCGCTAACGCTAGCGCCGCATCACCGCGTAAACCGCAGTTTTGAAAGCGTGTGAAAAACGTTGCAGCTTGGAGGCCGGAAATTACGGTAAGTCTGGCCTTTTCTGTCTTATAACACTTTAAAATACACGTCTAGGGAATCTGATCAAAAAGTGGATTGCCCTTGATTCAAACCCAGAACCTCAGAACTACGAAGTAGATGTGTTAGCCACGATTTCACCTGTTTTCATAGCAGTGTTTTTAAAAGCTAGCAACATGACACGCTGTGTGGGGAAAAAAAGAGAAATAGGGCAAACGAAGCCTTAGCATCAGCACGGCCGGAATTGAACCCTGCACCTCAAAAGCCGTGAGTCCAACGCTCTAGCCAGACGCGCTACCGTGCCACCACTGATTGCATGTTATTGTTCATATTATGACGCTAAACGCGAACAACTTGCGAGCCACTAAAGTACGGTTAAAAAAGATACACACACTTGAAGCAATTCAGTCTGTTCACTACGATGAGCGTCGCTCTCCAAATGGAAATATCCTTTTGAGTCAGCGCCGGCCTTGTGCTGACGTACACACTCGACGCATTCAGCCGCTTCCATTATTTGGGCCACTTCAAGTCGGGACATTGTTCTGGTGAAAACGCGTGGGCCTGCTTCGTTGTCCGTGTGGAATTTAAAGCCTCAGCTTCCTACTCAGAAGGGCGCAGGACTCAACGACTTTTGCTTTTGTTTCTCGGTCCACCGCTTTGCTCACAATTACCCGGTATTGCCGTCCATCCAGCCATTTTCTTTGTCGCTTATCCTCACGAGGGTCGCGCGGAGTGCTGGAGCCTTGCGGGCAGGAGGCGGGGTACACCCTGTGCTGGTTGCCAGCCAATCGCAGGGCACTTGGAGACAAACAGGTGCACTCACAATCACACCTTGGGGCAATTTAGAGTGTCCAATTAATGTTACATTTTTTTTAGATGTGGGAGGAAACCGGAGTGCCCGGAGGAAACCCACGAAGGCACGGGGAGAACATGCAAACGCCACACAGGCGGGTCCGGGATCGAACCCGGGTCCTCAGAACTGTGAGGCCAACGCTTCACCAGCTGATCCACCACCGTGCCGCCCAGTATTGCAGTGTAACGTTGAAATACTTTGTTAGTCCACATACTTCGCGTCGCTGTACTTTACTTTAAGTCCTGTCAGGTGCAGTACGAATAATTTTATGGGGAAATTGGGAAAATGAAAATTAATTTTCAGTTGTTAGAATTGTTATGCACACAGAGAAAAGGGAATTAAAAATAATTCCAAGATCTCAACAAGTTGAATTAATTTTAAAGTGGAGTTCATTTCCGAATATGCGTGACATATTTTTGTCCCTAAATTTCATCTTGAGGCCATTCTATCTTTGCTCATAAGCCAACATACATCTCTAACGACACTACTAATGAAATTATCAAATTTGAATAACTCAAATCAATAAATATCGTCATCGTTCTTTTACCGAATCCCTGCAATAAAGGACAAAAGTCATATGTTTGAAAATTACAAACTTTCCGACACGAAATGAATAAACATTTCACAAACAACATTTTTTTCCCCGCTGGTGCATTTTCAATGGCGAACCCAATCATGCCTCAGCACAATAGTGTAACCGCCGTATAATTTTTCATCGATTTAAAGTTGCATATTGAACATGTCGGGCTTATTATGATGCTTACGTTGTCCCGGTTCGGCGTGGAAGTCTTTCTAAATGATGTATTTGTCAATAACAACAATGGTCATCTGATTAAGAACATCACCAGGATGGCGCGAGGCCATTTCATCCTGATTATTTGATTATCTCACTTGTTCCATGCGTCCGGGGATTTTGTTTACATTGATTACAGTCACGGGAACAGATTGGGGGCCACGTTTTTTTTTTTTTTTTTTTTTTTTTTTTTTTTTGGGGTGGTGTGCATTCAATGAGTTAAATTTAAAGCAATCACTCACTTGGATTGAGTATCCACTCATCCATTTTCTTTGCCGCTTATCCTCACAAGGGTCGAAGGGGAGTGCTGGATTCTATCCCAGCTGTCAACGGGCAGGAGACAGGTGGGGTACACCCTGAACTGGTTGCCGGAGAAAACCCACACAGGCACGGGGAGGACATGCTAACTCCACACAGGCGGGTCCAGGATCGAACCCGGGACTTCAGAACTGTGGGGCCAACGGATTCCAGCTGCTCCACCGTGCCGCCCTGTGCAGAGTTTGCATGTTCTCTCTGTGCCTGCGTGGGTTTTCAACTGGGTGGGCACTCCGGTTTCCTCCCGCAGCCCAAAAACATGCAACATTAATTGGAAGCCCCTAAAGGGACATTGGGAAAAAAAAAACTAACTGGTTTCTCATCATAATGAGAAAGTTTCTCTTTGTAATGTGTACGTTTCTCATTGTAATGACTAACTTATTCATTGCAATGAGAAACCAGTTAGTTAGTTTTTTTTTTTTTTTTTAAGGGGCTTCCAATTAATGTTGCATGTTTTTGGGATGCGGGAGGAAACCGGAGTGCCCACCCGGAGAAAACCCACGCAGACACGAGGAAAAACATGTAAACTACCCACAGGAAGGTCTGGGATCGAACCCGGGACCTCAGAACTGTGAGGCCATCACTTTCCAGTCGCTTGGATTGAATATATTAACATTATTTGGGAGGGGGGAAAATACAAAATACTTACTGGAGATTATATCTTTATTAATGCAAATACTCACTGAAGCAATGTGTGTTTGTGTGGCCTGGCACAAGACAAAAATGCAAAAAAACATTGAATTTAAAATCATTTGACATTTCAATGTACAGCATACAGTAATTAGAGCAGTTCTGGTTGTTATACATTTTTTACATAACAATAACAGAAAAAGCGCAGATACATTACAGCAAACGACTCAGCACGACGAAGTAAAACAATCAGATGATCAAATTTAAACAAATTAAAAATTATACACTCGGCTCGCACTAAACAGACATAATTGTCAAATTTTGTTTTCTAATTTTGGTTTGATTTTGTACCTTTATAGCTTCCCTCAGAGTAAAAGGCATGACTATTAAAAAAGCTACATTAGGTGTTTTTGTAGAAACAAAACAAAAACAAAAACCGCCCGTTTATAGATTTCCACAGTAGTACATAATGTATTCAATACATTCAAATCTAGTCAAACTGGAATTCCTTCCTCAAAAAACAATAATACCTTGTAGAATATCATGGAAAATGTTACACTAGTAAAATGGAACTTTTCATGTCATATTTTGAAATAACATTTTTACTGTATGCACTGTACAAGTGTTAAAAGCAGTTAATACTGCAGAGCAACATAAAAACGGTAAAATGAGAAAAATAAATTGAAGGTCAGCCACATTGTAGATACATTTCTATTATTCTGAACTGACATACAAAAATGAAAAAAAAGATTGAAAACAAGAACAATCAAACAATGCACTGCCGTTTTAAGAGTATTGAGTATATTTTTCTTCTCTAAACAAGACTGTAATAAACATTCCGTGAAAGGTCGCAAAAAGCTGAAAAAAAAAAAATATCCTGACACTCATGGAGCTAAACTCGATCACCGATGAATTAGAAACATCTCGTGCACTTCTGCACCACCGCAATCTAAAAAAAACAGCAAAATAACCGACCGCGTCAAACAAAAGCTGTTGACATTTTTCTCAATTCGGATTAGCCGTCCTCGGCGAGCCCTTCCCAAAGGTGTTTACGGCACATTATGTTCCTCTCTTCACGTCTCTTTGCCGGCGACATTTCGTGTCAAGGAGGACGCTTCATTTTCTTTCCGCTTGAAGGCAGAAGCGACAATTAGCTTGCGCACCCACCCGTTGTCGTTCATACAATAACTTCAACTCGACGGGCCCGTATTGCGGAAAACCGCAACCGAGTCCACGAGTTCACCGGCACCTCGGAATATACTCGACTTCCATGAGGAGTTTGCTCTCCAACTGAATGTTAAAACGATTATCCATCCATCCCGCTTATCCTCACAAGGGTCATTTGCAGTGCCGGAGCCTATCCCGGCTGTCAACGGGGAGGAGGCGGGGGTACACCCTGAACCGGTTTCCAGCCAATCGCAGGCCACGTCGAGACAAAAAGCCGCACTCAAAATCACACCTTGGGGCAATTTAGAGTGTCCAATTAATTTTTGCATGTTTTTGGGACGTGGGAGGAAACCCACGCAGGCACGGCGAGAACACACAAACTCCACACAGCCGGGTCCGGGATTGAAGCCGAGACCTCAGAACTGTGAGGCTAACGCTTTATAGCTGATTGCATGTTGTGTCGCCAAATTTTAGAATACTGTAGATATGAAACTTCTGCTACTGGTCTATAAATCGCTAAATGGTTTAGGTCCTAAATATATGATAGAAATCTCCAAGCCCAGTTGGGCTCTGCGATCAACTGACTCGGGTCAAATAGTGGCGCGTGAAGTCCAAAGCAGCATTTAGCGATTATGCTGCAAAAAAAAAAAAAAAAAAAAATGGAATAAGTTGCCAACAGAAGTGTGAATGTTTTCAAATCCAGATTAAAAACTGTTTTAGAGTACTTCCACTTTTCAGTGATATTGAGAGCTGTTTTAATTGCACGTTTTCAAATGTTTTTATTTATGTATTGGAATGCTTTTGAGCATGTAAAGCGTATTGACTCACCTTGTGTACGAAATGCGCTATACAAATACATTGGCTTTGCTTTAAAACAAACAAACACATAACGCCTCCAAGTCTGATAGCTTAATGCTAACACATAATGGGCACAGTCACAGCGAGGCTAATATTTCAAACAACAGAAATTTGAACACAAATGGTGCAACAGAAATTTGAACACAAATGGTGCACTAACACAGGTAGACATACACTACAGTAATATTCACAGGCATATAATCTTTAACTTCTGCAACAACAACAAAAAAAACTAACAGTGCTGCTTACAGTGGTTTTATAATACGGTCCCATGGCTAAATACACAATAAATAGCATACAAACTCTTTACATTTTGTGTAATTATCTGCAAGGTTTGGACGTTGTCATAATGTAATACAGTAAAGCCTCGGTTCCCGAACGTCCCCGTTTTCGAATGAAAATTTCGAGATTTATTTTTTTTTGCTTCTGTTTTCGAATAAAAATCGGTACTCGAACGCCCCCACAAAACCCGGACATAAGATATTGGGCGTGGCCAGACCAGCCGACCCACGACGTACTTTGTTGTGAATCCCCACGCCACCGAAAAAAACCCGGAAATAACATTGCACGCAGCGCAAGCAGTTGACCCACCCACGATGCGTTTTGTTCTTGTCAATTTGAACACCCCCCGGAAAAAAAAAAACTGAAATGAGATAACGCGCGCGGCAACCAGCCCACTTTTGTTATTCTCTATAACGCGGCCTCTGTACATAAACATGTCTTGGTAGTGACTGTTGTTTTTCTTCTTCTGGAGGACGAACGTATCAACCCCCAATCATGGCTCCAAAGAAGGGAAGTTGCTCGTTTAAAGTTATTCTGCACTTTTAATAAAAAAAAAATAATAATTTTACAAGGCTGGGGCTTGTCGCTACAGACACGGCAATGCACTCCCAGCGTAGCGTACTCTATTACTTAAACATACATTTTAAGCAAAAAAAGAAATATATTTCTGAAATTATTTTATTATATAAAGTATTTAAAATATACACATATTTCTACTATGCAGTTTATTATCAGGAAAAGCTAAAAAAAATGCTTTAAAAAGCTTACTTTTTTAGGCTTGCAGCGCATTATTTGTTTTTCCATTCACTCTAATGGGAAACAACGATTTGGTTTTCGAACAAATCACTTTTCGAACCGTTTTCTTGAACGGATTGTGGTCGAGAACCGAGGCATCGCTGTATATTCTAGAGTCCCATCTTCCAGCTTTAAAAAAAACATTTCAATCGTTTAGAAAGATGAATGGTGCTTCCTTTCTTTTCAATGGAAGGTTGATTTAATTTGCGCGCCGCGTGTTTTGTGGGTTGACGGTAAAATAAGTGCCTTCGCTCAGTAAAGGCGTGGAAACACACCTCGAGGCAATATATGAGGTTAGAAAAGGCTACTTTAGATTCAACACTTCAGGCTGTTTTTTTTTTTTTTTTTTTTTGGTCACGACCTTACGGCGGCAATCAGACCCAAGCGTGGACGCTTCCCACCCAATCCATCAGGCTCCCCCTGTACCGCGCGCGGCCGACCGGCTGAACGAGAAGCAGGAGCCGGAACCTTCGCAGCAGGCCGCAGAAGACCGCCGCCGCCGCCACCACCAGCGGCGACATCATCACAAAGCCCAGGATGATGAGGGCCGAGCAGCTGTTGTCGTCAAGGTAATTGCAGACGGCCGACGAGCTGTGCAGGATCTGTGAGGACACATGGGGGGGGGGGGCGCGTGAGAGTCCGCACGGGGGCTTTACAAAGACGGTCTGAGTCGAGTCTCTGCTAAAAGGATTTTCCTGCTGGTTACTGCATCGAAGTGGACGCTTTTGTGTTGATATCTGCGAAGGGGAGACGTCACGCAGGCAGTGGAGAGTGACGGAGCGAGTGGCTCAGGGCTGGCGCCAACACTCGGAGCTGTCAGTCAACGATGGTTCTGGTGAACTCTCGTCCGGTTTTTACGCGGAAGTCGGCGAAGGCGGGGATTTGGCCGCCATCGCGTGCGTGCGCGTTCGCAAAGTGGGGAACGTTGGTGCTCCAGCGCTCCTCCCGACCCATATTCCGGAAAACATTTTTAGGGGTCGTGCAAGACTTTAAATCGGGAGTGTTAAACTCAAGGCGGAGGGGCCAGATCGGGCCACGTACATCATTTTATGTGGCCCACAAAGGCAAATACCCTGCGTCAACTTCTATGATTCTCGTTCAAATCTGTACCAAAATTTCTAATTGTCACATATAACAGATGACAATTTTGAAATAGTGCAAGGATTTTTGTGTTACCAAACATGAACAATGGTTGAAATACTCATTACTCTTAATTTCCAATACTAGTGAATACATATGTGTAATAATATGATGGGGCAGTTAAATATTTTTATGGTTTCACAGTTATAATGGCCCACTGAGAGAAAGTATAATCACCCACGCAAAAAAAAAAAAAAAAAAAAAAAGTGCTCGGCGCCCTTCCATAAAGTCGGCCTTTGATGTAAATGTGAGCGACAACAGTTGTCTGTGAATGACTGGCGACCAGTCCAGAATGTATTTCGGTTCCCGCTCCAAGTCAGCTGGGATCAAGCTCATCCCAGACCCTAATGGGGTATACAAAGGACCCCTGCTATCGAGCTACTTCATGAAATCATGTGACTTTTGTTTACGTCGCCATATTGGCAGTCCAACAAATCATTGCTCAATGCTACGTCGGTTGGAGACGACACGAAAATACATTCTATAGTACGACGCCCAGAGTCTTGTCCGATACCATTAAATATTTAGAACGTGATAATAAATGAAGGTACGTGGAAAAATGAGAGACACTTGGCGTAAAGGACACGTATTTAATGCCGAAGTCGATGTTTTCGCCGAGAAAAAATTGGACTGTTAATTTGCTTCTGCTTGCCTTGGACAACCGGATCTACACACGGATCTGGTGAGGAAGTCGTCGAGATTTACACGGAAGAGTTTGAAAGCTTGGAAAAGTCTGGACGCATACAAATCCTTTGTTGGAATAAATCCGACTTAGTGACGGGTTGACGGCTCTTGAACTCGGACGCGTATTCGGCTACGTGTTAACCTTTGCCGGAATCCAGCAATCTTTTCAGCTAGTATTCAATGCAAATAGCAATATTTAAGTAGATGACCCCCTGGTTTTACGCAAACTCGCATTCATTAACTATGATTGGGGGAAAAAAAAAAAAAGAGGACGGAGTTATCTCCACGGAACGTACACGGAAGCGATTGTGGCCACACGTTAACCTCTCTAGCGCGACAGATGGTTTATTTTATTTTTTTAAATACGCATCGTTCTCAAATGAGCCAATTTGGCGTTATAAATAATTCTCGGGAATTTGAGATTGAGAAGAATAATTCCGACCTAAAATAAAGCCATCGCTACACAGGCCTGCGTGTATTTTAGTTGGGCACCATCCATCACGTTTAATCGGCGAAATCCATCGATATTTTCTGGTCTTTTCAGCCGATATTTCCATAGAATGATCTCTTTGAATATCTGTCTCGTCTGTTTTGGGCAATTTGAAAAATCTGCTCTGGTTCAACTGTTCCTGTTCCAACTGTTCCACAAGATGTTCGCAAACTCTTACCACCGACGGAAATATGTTTAGGATTTGTTTGTGTTTATAAATAACTTTTGTCCAAAGGCCATAAAGAGAGCCAAATTTGACTTTTGGGCTCAAATCGTCACGTCGTCCACCATTTGTTATGCTAGCTAGCGCAAGGGGCGCAGGGAGTCCGCCGAGCTATTTTTCGGGCTCTCGCGCTGTAGAAAAGTGACGGATGGAAAATGGACTGACGCTCGGGCACTGCGCCCGCCTGAATAGCTCACAGTCGAGTCGTGAGCATCGCGGCGGCCGCAAGCTGTGCGACGGGAGGAAGTCGAGCTCCAATTAAAGTCATCACAGCTCACTCGATTGCCGACTCATTTGCGGGCTGCCTGGTTCGATGTCGGTCATATTTTTGACATTTGCAAAAGACAAAAACATTCTTCAGCGCCAGCGCCGGATTTGTGAACTTTTGTAACAACCCCCATAAGTGGGCCAAATTGACCCGAGCCGGTTTCTACAATAAATCAAGTCTGAATGAGGACGAGAAAAATAGACCGACTTCTAAAATGTTGCTTGTCTGTCATCCAGGTTCTGGTAACCCGCCACTTGTGTAAGTGGACATTTAAAACAGGGTTATGTTACCTCTTTCTGAATTATGCATCATTTATTCATGATTTTAAGCTGCAATTATGATTTCCTACACATTAGTGGATGATCATGAGTGGCCGGCTGGAGGCCGGGTTCAAGGGCTCTTCCGGATACTTCTTGCATATATGAGTGAATAACGGAGCACATACTTTACGGGTGGTATTGTATATTCAGTTTGCAGCAGTGATGTGAGGGCCCCCCAAAGTGAAATAATTTTCATGTGGCCCCAAATCCAAAAACCTTTCGGGCTCATCCAGGTTGATCGCCCCATTGCTGGTCGGATGATGCCAGAATCCAAACATTTACATCCCTTTTCAATAGGTCCTGGTCTCTTTGAGCTGGAACCTCCCTCCGGTGATTGAGGCAAGAGGCGGGGAACACACCCTGGACTCGTCGCCGGCCAGTCACTGGGCACATTCGCACCTACGGACAATTAGAGCAGTACCTCTCAACCGCTCGGGTCGCTTCACAGTTTTGGGGTCTGAGGAAACCTTTCGACAAGCTCGGTTATCCACACTCCTAAACAGAAGGTGGCGACGAGGCCACGTAATGCTAATGAAATCAACCAATAGAAAAGAAAAAGAAAAAAAACAAAACAAAACAAGAATAATTTATCATCATAGGCTAATGAATATGCCTAAATGCATGCATGAGGCAACACGGTGGTGGATCAGCTGGTAATGCGTTGGCCTCACAGTTCTGAGGTCCTGGGTTCCATCCTGGACCCGCCTTTGTGGAGTTAGCATGTCCTCCCCGTGCCTGTGTGGGTTTTCTCCGGGTGGGCACTCCGGTTTCCTCCCACATTCCAAAAAACATCCAACATTAATCGGACACTCTAAATTGCCCCTCGGTGTGATTGTGTCTCGATGGGCCCTGCGATTGGCTGGCGACCAGTTCAGGGTGTACCTCGTCTCCTGCCCGTCGACAGCTGGGATAGGCTCCGGCACTCCCGCGACCCTCGTGAGGATAAGCGGCTAAGAAAATGGATGGATGACATTGACTGCATGAAATGTGCATTTTCTGATATCAAGCACAAAAGAGGGGAAAGCTGACAAGCCATTTAATTACAAGTTCAGTGAACAAAGTTTTATTTTTTAATATACTTAAATTGCTTTGTGTTCTTCATGTCACCTTAATTAATATTTACAGTGTGTGAATTAATAACTGCTGCATTTTTATCTACTATTTCTGAATGAAAGACTCAAAAGTTACAGTACATTTCTACGGTATTTTTGTCTCTATCGTTCCACGGTTTCGTTTTTGTTCGTCATATAATTTGAATATTGCGTCGATAGTATTTTGAAATATGTTGGTTTCAAAAGTGCAACATCTTTGAAATGCATGAGAGATGTACAAAATATTCCTTGATTTGGATCGCAGTTTGCCCCTAACTAGTGATGATGCGTTCCAAAAGCTCACAAGTTGAGGAGCACTCGTTTAGAAAGTTCAATGAATGTAAAACGCATTTTATTGGGAATGATCAACCTGCAAATTGTGAAGAAGAAGAAGAAGAAGACATCCTCACCATCAGGGACGCTTTGCAGCAACAATTCACGCGACCATCAGAGCTCAAATTGATTCACGGTCATTTTTGCTTGCTCACTAGACAAACTTGATATTCCGGAAGCGTGATTGACTTGGAGTCACGCCGTAATTATCATGCAATCGCTTGATTATTTTGAGCAGACTATTTTGGGTTGATTATCCATACTGCCATCCAGCAGTGAAATATAATATCTGCGATGGTCGCCCACGGGGCGGGGTCGGCATATTCAAGGACGTGACCGTAGATCTTCACGGGATGATGTCACCCCGAGACTCAGCCAGAACTAAATCTGCTGCTCGCCGAGGTTTTGGGAGGCATCTCATAGGTGCTGTTTGCTTGGGAATGAAATATGTAATAATTTCGCACCGAATTAAAATCGTAAGAAATAATCTTACTCGTCTTTAAATGGGGCGACACGGTGGATCAGCTGGGAAACCGTTGGCCTCACAGTTCTGAGGTCACTCTAAATTGCCCCTAGGTGTGATTGTGAGTGGGGCTGTTTGTCTCGATGAGCCCTGCGATTGGCTGGCGACCAGTTCAGGGTGTACCTCGCCTCCTGCCTGATGACAGCTGGGATAGGCTCCAAGCATTCCCCGCGACCCTCGTGAGGTTAAGCGGCTAAGAAGATGGATGTCTTTAAATGTGCTGTTTGTCATTGCAGTGGCAGCCACAATCATGACCTTGGGTCACTTGTTGTGTTGGGGGACGGCCCCACAATATGGAAACATCCAAAACTGCAATAATGGTCCCGTGTTGCCCTGGATTTGACACTTTGGACTGTACATGTGAAATGAGCGTTTAAGAACTGGAAATCCTGGTCGCACGCAACTACATCAGATACTAGATACCATCTCCATCCGTTCTCTGTAGTGCTTATCCTCACGAGAGCCAAAAGCGTGTTGCAGCCTATCCCAGTGGAGTTTGGGTGAGAGGCGGACTACAACCTGAACTGGTCGCCAGACAGTCGCAGCTCATCATAATCCATCCATCCATTTTCTACCGCTTTTCCGGGTCAGGTGGCGGGGAAAGTAGCTTCAGCAGGGATACCCAGACTTCCCTTTCCCCAGCCACTTCTTCCAGCTCTTCCGGAGGGATCCCGAGGCGTTCCCAAAACCAGCCGAGAGACATAGTTTCTCCGGTGTGTCCTGGGTCATCCTCCGGGTCTCTTTCCGGTGGGACATGCCCGGAACACCTCACCAGGGAGGCGTCCGGGAGGCATCCGGATCAGACGCCCCAGCCGCCTCATCTGGCTCCTCTCAATGCGGAGGAGCAGCAGCTAGAAACCGATCCGCTTGTGTCGGGGATTTTATTCTTTCGTTCACGACCCACACCTCGTGCCCATAGCTGAGGGTAGGAACGTAGATCGACTGGTAAATTGAGAGCTTTGGCTTTCCACTTAGCTCCCTCTTTCATAATTCATAATAAGTAATAGTTGGGTGGATATTTAACAATTCTTCCACATAGAGAAGTTCACTGTTAAACTTAACATAAAAATAGATTTATAATGTGTATTTCAAACAGCTCCCAAATGAAAGACGCCGCAAGCTGGATGCTAACATGCAATGGAAAACGATACTGAAATGCTAACAATTAGCATCTACGTTGCAATTTTAGAAGCCTTTAAGTGACAGACATTTGAGCATTAATAGCAGCGTAACACACGTGGACAGACAATCACAATACTCGAGTATATATTCTTTATCGACTGTGGGGAAAAAAAGACCAATATCATTGTAGCCTATTGAGTCACTGAGAATCGTGGCCAAGTAAATGTGGAAAAACGTATGACAATTTTTTTTCGTTGTTGTTAGATGGAACAGATTAATGGGATTTCCATTCATTTCAATGGGGAAAGATGATTAGAGATAAGAGCGTGGTCACAGTTCTTGTGCCTCGAGGCTACAGGTTCTGTACTTCTGCAGAAACGGTAACTTTCGTCATGGACTCACCCTGGAATGGCACAAGAATCCAACGTAGAGCAGCGCCACTGCGGGCAGCAGCACCACGGAGAAGACCAGCGTCAGGAGGAAAGCACCAGCCAGGATCACGGCCACGTTCCAAAGGACCAGAGCCGCCCCGCACGCCACGCAGCCCCACCCGCTCCTCCGGCCGCCCCACGCGGACCCCCCGCTGTGGGCCACGGGAGGGGGCAGCATCTTCACCCGCTCGCCCATCCACAGGTCTTCCTCCTCGACCGAGCCTCCCCCGTCCAGGTCGACGTCGGTGCCGCACATCCTTTGAAAGGAAAGAAGCGACATTGGCAGCCGTCATCTTTCCTTCTTTTTTTTTTGGGAAGGGGATGTGTAATAACCACGTTATTACCATCCCACCCCTAACCAAATCAGGATCCTAAAGCTTTGACACACCTTATGGATGAGCCCTTTTGTCGTGTGTCACTTTGACACAGACAATCCATTCTAATCTAGAACGGGCAGAATAAGTACCTGCACATATTGCAGACGACATTATCGCCCGGCGCTTCATAATAACACACTTTATAATCCTTTGGCAACATTTTCGATCCCTTTATCAGCAATAAAGGTGCGCGTGTAAACTAGTATAAGGAAGTAAATATACCGCCTTACCTGCTAGTGGATTCGAAATACGGTTGGACTTGCGCTCACGAGATTTCAAATGATGTGCTGAGAGGGGGTAAAAAAATCAAATCAAATAATCAGCTGCCAGTTGAGGTGACGGCGGAGCGCGAGGACACTTTCAGCTGGTTGGGGCGCGCGCGACCCGAGCCCGCGTGCGCGAGCACCGCGTGCACGCTCACGTGGCCGAAGGAGGGTTGTATTTTTTTCTCTCTCTCTCTCTCTCTCCCGCATGGAAGAATTGCTCTTCATGGAAAAATATTATTATTATGTGTAGTTTCTTTAACCATTTAATTCCTGCGTTCTTTTCACAATTTTGTCATGTAGTGATGTAAGTTTTATGCTTTATCGCCACTGACAAAATTGCCAAACAGCATTCGACCGACTGAATTTATCCGTCAAACGGGAAAAAAAGAAATTGGACACAAATCTAAATGGTCAGCGATGGTGCAAGGTACACGGGCAACGTGGGTTCGATTCTCGCTCTGTAATGGTGTCAGTATCCGCCCTGCGACTGACTGGCGACCGGGTCAGGGTGTAGTCCGCCTTTCGCCCTAAGCTAGCCGGGATAGGCTCCGGCTTTCCCGCAACCCTTGTAAGGATAAGCGGCTTGGATAATGACACGATAAATCTAAATGATTAAAAAAGAAGCTTTAATTAAAAAAAATAAAAGCTACCATTAAATAGAAGAGTTAAGCTGTGTGTTTTCTGTGTACATGACAAAAAAAAAAACATAATTAATAGAGTGCCTTTAAAATCAGTCAAATAAGTTCTCGACCACGCAGCCACCAAAGTCGGGTAACCTCCGTTGCTGTCGTTGTTTTCAGATTAGAGCACATAAGAGGTCATTTATGAATTTTCTACATGGTATTTTATGCAGAACATTTTTTTGGGTAGCATGACGGTACAGTATGCACAGTAGTACTGTAAAGTGTACGTGTGTTTGGCAAAACATGTATCAGTCGCTTCTCTGGCGTGCCTTTCCAATCATCACGTGTGAAAGTACACAAAGTACTTCCCGTAATTTCCGGCTTATAAGACGCGACATTTTTCACACTCTTTCAACCCTGCAGTTTTTGCGGTGATGCGGCTAATTTGTGCAATTTTTCTAACGGCCACAAGGAGGCACCCGAGCAGAAAAGAGTGAGACCGGTGGAATATATCTGCCGAGGAAGTGACTTTTACTGGTCCGGCTCTGTTAGCGCTGCCCTAGCGCGTTACTGCTGTGATTTTTACTGGTATTTTTTTTTTTTAACCAGCCCTATTAGCGCGGCGCTATCATTAGCGGTAGTGTTAGCACAGCTGCGCTACCATTAGCGTCAACGCGGCGGCGCTAGCGTTAAACTCTGTGTAAAGTCTTTCTTTGTAAATATCTCGTGTTTCAATGTGGGCAGTCGCGGCTTTTACACAGCTGCGGCGTATGTATGTACCAAATGGTATTTCCGTTACAAATGTACTGGGTGAGGCTTATAACCAGGTCCGCTCTGTTGGCCGGGAATTACAGTACTTGTTATCAGCTAATTTCTAAAAATGTGTCTGTCAACAAACTAGTTCTGAATTTTGCCAAAATGTGACGTCACATTTATGCTGCTCATTTATAAAATACAGGCTGAGGCACACAGCAAAAAAAATTCTGAAATGATGAATTAACATTTCTTCCTGACACATGAATTTTTTCACCACTTTTTAATTTTTAATTCACTGCAGAAACATTTAAGTCTTTATTTTCAGGATTAGCAAAAATCTGCACAGAGGCATTTTCAACCCGGTGTTGGTAATTTGGCTCACGTCAGCGCATTTACAAGTGGGACGTCTGCAGCGTTGTGGGCGTGTCCACAGCCGACCTTAATCCAGTCCAACGGAAGCGGCTCTTCTCATTCCCTTTAAATGCAACGCGATGGTCTCGCATGGAGACGTCTCCGCACGCAGAAGAGGATGCAGCTAACTTAACTTAACTGACTGAAATATTTCCGCAGTTTTTGTGTATCTACTGTAAACCCCTCCATTGATCATTCATTTTTAGTTCTTTTTCCAAAGTCCCTAAAACTTTTGAGTGTACTCGGGTGGACGCGGAGAGTGTCGCACCAACGAGAAACAGCAGAGCTGAAGGTCCAATCAACCGGAGGCCGTTAGATTGGACTCGGGGGATGGAGGCAGTTAGTATTTTTGGAACGGAGGTTGTGTGTGGGCGGGGGCAAGGAGTGCGGGGTGGGGGGGGGGCATTTCCATGGATACAGAGATGTGTTAACAGCCAGATTTTGTATTCAACCCTGCGGGCGAATGGGAAGCCATTGAAGTAAGCGCAAGATGTCCCGTGTTCCTGTTTTCGCTCCATCGCGATGGTACTTGCAGCTCTGTCCTGCAGTTTAAGTTCTTAAGACTTCCTCGCTTGTGGTTTTACGTATACAGTTCTCCCGGGGAGGTCCGACCGCTGTATGATAGTTGAGTAGCGCTGTACGGGCGCCTTAGTAGGATAATGCGGCCCAGTGCTGTGGTTTGGAGGATTCAGTAATGATGGAGAACCAGGATCTGCCGCCATCAGCGCGTCATTTGTCAATTTGACAGCGGAGCGGTTTCTGTACCGTGAGCTGAGCTGAAACCAGACTGAAACTTTTCAAAGGGGTTATTGCACTTGTTCCTCGAGCTGTGGTGGAGATGATTTCTTTTCCAGAAGTTTTGGGAGAAAAAAATGGAAGATTTTTTGCTGTGGGTTTGTACCTGGAAAGGTTTTCTGGATCCAGGGTAGAGGGTTCCCAAAAAAAGAGGTCTGATGGTCCTGGGGTGAAGGTTGTACGGATTCAGAGATTTGCTTCTCGATGCGTTGTACTTTACATATTTGAGGACAATTGCTCAAAATGTGTAAAGGATTTGAAAGGTGACTTCTACTTTGAGCACTTTTTTTCACAAGTATTTCTATTCAAGTACCGAGTTATGTGTACTCCTGCCACCTGTGTGGATAAAACCCACTAGACATCTGCCCGTTTGATGTGTTCTGGCCGTGCCCAGGAAGGACTCGAGTTATTTTTATTTTGTTTTTACAACCACCACTATTAAACTGGACCCGGAAACACGGCCAAGAATCGCCCCCGGCCCCCCGCCCTCCCAACACCTGGTAAACTTTAGGTGTTGCAATGAGTAGAAAAACAATCCTTTGCCGAGGGAGGCCACCGTAATCCTTTCCCCAGACTGTTCCTCGAGTGTCATTATTGCCTCGGTCTCCCAAAGAAAAGCGTTCTCGCAAGGATTACCGTTGCCATGACGCACTCCGAGGAGCCACGCAACGTCACATCTGGTCTCGGCTTTCCGTACAATAACCCGGGACTGTCCGTCGGGCGGCTATGCGGTCCCGAGATAAGGACGGGATCAATCTGCCGCTCCTCAAATGGAATTACGGAGAAGAGAAAGGGAAAGATAAAGGGTTGTCCACGGGGACGGAATTGACAAGGAAAGGAAGGGAAGATCCGAGGGAGAGATGAAGGGGACTGATTGAGGACTTCGAGTAAAGATTAGGGAGTCATTTGAAGAACATCGCGTCGAGCTGGTCTGGTGCACATGCTGACCCGCACATGGAACCTTTTAGGATGTCTTCCATCCCGGCTTGCAAAGTATGAGCTTCCCCTTAGCTTAGCTTCCCCTACCAGAAAGAACATCATTTTTTTGAAACATCACATTTTAAACCACTGTACAAAACTTAATAACTCATTCTCGTGAATGGCTGATCATATCGTAGCGCGTCTGACTGGCGCGTATCATGCTCTTATTATTATTTATTGCCGTGCTATTTTCAAACCAATACACTGGAACCTTGAGATAAGAGTGACCACACGCTAAAACTCATTTTTGTCGCGGGCCACATTTTCCCAACACTTTCTCTCAGAGGGGCATTAGGATTGTGAAACCATAACAATCTATAACCGCCTCATCATATTTACGCATGAAATTTATGAACTAGTTTTGGAATCAGAAAGCAAGAGTTATGGTTTTTTTTTTTTTTCAACTCTTGTTGTTTGGTAACACAAAAATCCATGTAGTATCTCAACATTATCATTTATGATATGACAATTAGAAATTTTGGTACACATTTAAACAAAAATCATTGAAGTTGATGCATGTGATTTGCCGTTGCGGGCCACATAAAATCATGCGGCGGGCCGGATCTGGCCCACAGGTCTTGAGTTTGACACCTGTGCACTTTAACATTGTAGTTTAAAAAAAAACATACTAACAACATAATTCAATCGCATGTAAAGCATAAAACAGTTTTAAGCATCAAATTGTGGCTCCTGCTGTGCAAAAAATTCACGCAGTATAATACAGTCGTGCGGGCAGAATCGAAGTAACTTCACAATTATTGTAAGTGACTCAGTAAGCTGCAGTAAAAATCCTCATTTTTCCATAGAGGATGGAGAATATATGGTTAATATATAATACATATATCGATAAAGAATATTAAAACCCATTCGTGGGCAGCGTCCCATTTTTGGGACATCATTATTTTCACGCATTATATCCTTCAGCGTATAAAAATGTTTAAGTGTTTTAATCTGAAGCCATAGTTTGATATCAGGAGAGGATAACTCATCGGTCAAAGTTAGCAGTTAGATTTTTGGGATGAGATAATAAATGAGTAAAGTTATCACATAACTTAACCATAAATGGAATAAAAAATGTCCTTGATTATTGCCTGTTAGGCGACTTTTATCTCAATAAAGCAAAACATTTCCACCCTGCCCATGAATGGGTTAAGAACTGCGAGTCTACATGTGTTGCTTCACCCGTTATCAACGTCTGCCTGCACTCTGATCAAAGTGACCAAAGTCAGGTCAGACCGGCTAGAAGGTTCGACCAACTTACTGCCACCAAATGGTCACTCCTGTCCATTCACATTTGAGAAATGCCCGCAGCTATAAAGGCTATACGGGCGTGGTCCACCAATCATGCGGGTGTGTGTTCTGTTTGTAATTATGAGCATGGGGGGGGGGGGTAAACTAGGTCACTAACTTGTCAGGTAAACTAGGAAGTAGAAGTAGGCTGAGCAGCAGCTTTTGTTGTTAAAAATTAATTGTCTAATCCAATACTAAAATAGAAAGGAAATGTTAAACAATGATTGAAAAATAAATGCATATTTTAAAAGGCTAATTGTATGCTCATCTTGGTGGGCCAGATGTTGTTAAAGACCGTGTAAAAAATCATGTTAAAATCATCCTCGTTGTTAAAGACCGTGTTAAAAAAAAAAAAAAAAAAAAAGAAACGTCAGGCAACAAGTGCGCAATTGCGCAGTGGCGCAGCTTCCAGGGAACATTGGTCAACACAACACAAAATAAGCGACGTCTTTCTACTCATAACAAATTTTACGCACGTGATTTTTCGTGCTCGACTGCAGATTTGCGCATGCGGCGGCGCGCAGGATGGCACCCTCAGTGAGCCCGAACGCCCGTCCGCTGGGCCAAACAGGCAAGCGCACGCAGCTAGCATCGCAATCTACAAAATTAAGGATGTGCCAGGATTCGCGCCCAGCCGTAGATGCGCCGCGTCTCCAAAAGTCCAGCCCACGACGTCAAGTCGACATCATCACATGCTGCCAAAGGTAAAACGGCTCATTGGAAGGCTCATTACCCCTGGTCAAAACAGCCTTGAAGCCAAGCATTTATTAGAACTGCACCGACTTCACGCGGCCAGGCGGGATTATGACTCAGCTGGCAGGAATCATTTCAAGACAGCGAGCAAAGAGGTGGCCTTAGGAAATCACGTCATTTGGACCTTTAGACCGCGTGCGAGAAAATTATGGCCCAGGTGACGAAATATTTATTTCATCTGGCCCACCAAGATGAGCATGCAATTAGCCTTTCAAAATAAGCATTTATTTTTCAATCATTGTTTAACATTTCTTTTCTGTTTTAGTATTGGATTTTTGTAAATTGTAAAATATATACACTACACAATACATTTTAACTTACTCTATTTTTTGTTCTTAAATTACTTGTTAATTTACTATAATGCAATTACTTGTGAATAATAATAATAACAATCAAGGTATTTTTTATTGTGAAAGTTTACTTTAAATGTATAAGTAAAAACATTTCACTTTTTATGTGAGCTACCAATAACTTGCTCATCTGTGTTTTTTGAATTTCAAATGGGCCAATTTTGCCCCCCTCTGTTTGAGCATGAGGGGCCATGCTTTTTATTTTATTTTTGTATGATCGCCCTCTAGTGGTAAACTTACATGAAAAATTGTTATTCTCAAGGACCTTTCAAGTCTGAAAATAAAGTGGCAAATTTTATTATTAGTATTTATTTTATCTTTAACTATTATCAAACAGACGAGTTTTACATTTAAAAATATTTGCAGTACAATGGTACTGGAGGGCGGCACGGTGAAGCAGCTGGAAAGCGTTGGCCTCACAGTTTTGAGATCCCGGGTTCAATCCCGGCCCCGCCTGTGTAGAGTTTGCACGTTCTCCCCATGCCTGCGTGGGTTTTCTCCGGGTGGGCACTCCGGTTTCCTCTCACATCCCAAAAAACATGCAACATAAAAACTAATTGGAGAAACTTACTCATTGTAAGTTACTCATTACAATGACAAACCAGTTGGGGTTTTTTTGTGTTTTTTTTTTTTTTACAATGTCCCTTTACGGGATCCAGCCACTCTAAATTGCCCCTAGGTGTGATTGTTAGTGCGGCTGTTTGTCTCCATGCGCCCTGCGATAGGCTGGCAACCAGTTCAGGGTGTACCCCGCCTCCTGCTCATTGACAACTGGGATAGGCTCTAGGACGCCCCTTGTGAGGATAAGTGGCAAAGAAAATGGATGGATGGTTGGTACTGGAGTTGGTACCGTGTCGTGCGGTCTGATAGAGCAGACAAAACGAAGCAGATGGTGATACCGCAACAATTTCACATTTATTGTAACCACTGCAGATAAAAGGCAGTTCGGAGAGTTCACGAAGAGACGATGGCCGTGGCTCGATACAACAAACGTTTTTTATTATTATTTTTTTTTTATTCAGGAAAACAAAAGCAGTGCATTTCTAGGCTCATCTGTTAATGACTTTTGAATCTGAACAATGGATAAAATGAATTTGTAAAGGCGTTTGCAGCTTTTAAGACAAAGTGAACCACATCTTCAAAGTGCTTCTGCAACACTACGCGTTAAGAACGACCCAAAGCGTAGGAAAACGACACGGCGGGACGGGACGGGACGGGACGGGTAAGACCTACCCCCCGTCTGACGTGTGCGGAAGGGCGTGATGGCCTGCGCTTGCGTGGCCGTGCTTGGGGTGTGGGTCCGAACGGGGGGTTTGGTGGGAGTGAGCGTCTCTCGGGGTGTCGGGTAAAGACGGAGGGTCCAGGCTGTTGTCTGCCGGGTACAGCTGCATCATGGCGCTCTCCTGGGCGCCTTCCTTACCGCAGGACTGGCAGCTGCAGTGGAAGATCCGCTCGACCAGCTTGTCCACGCGAGGGGTCTCTTCGTTGCCCGGGCACTCCAGAGTCACCTGTGCATACGTAAACGCAAACTGCTTTCAGAAAGTGCCGGAAAATAAGACTACGTCACGGTTTAGCGCAGCACAAACAAATATGCGTGAAAGGAAAAGAAGAGTATGCGTGTGTGTGTGTCCTCGTTTAACATACGCTTATCCTCACAAGGTTCGCGGGGAGTGCTGGAGCCTATCCAAGCTGTCAACGGGTAGGAGGCGGGGCACACCCTGAACTGGTTGCCAGCCAACCGCAGGGCACATCGAGACAAACAACCGTGCTGACAATCACACATAAGGACAATTTAGATTCTCCAATTAATGTTGCATGTTTTGTGGATGGGGGAGGAAACCGGAGTGCCCACCCGGAGAAAACCCATGCAGGCACGGGGAGAATATGCAATCACACCGAGGGGCAATTTAGAGTGTACGGAGCCCCTAAAGGGACATTGTAAAAAAAAAAAAAATGATTTCTCATTGTAATGACAGAGTTTCTCATTGTAATGAGTATAAGTTACTCATTACAATGAGAAACCAGTTAGTTTTAATGTTGCATATTTTTGGGATGTGGGAGGAAACCGGAGTGCCCACCCGGAGAAAACCCACACAGGCACAGGGAGAACATGCAAACTCCACATGGGATTGAACCCAGGACCTCAGAACTGTGAGGCCAACGCTTTCCCATCTGAGTCACCATACCGCCCCTTACTGTACATATATTTTGAAATATTTTCATCCTTTAATTTTGGGTGGCACAGTGGGGCAGCTGCAAAGTGTCGGCCGCACAGTTCTGAGGATCCGGATTCAATCCCAGCCCTCTCTGACACTCCTGGCCCATCCTGTGTGGAGTTTCCATGTTCCCCCCTGTGCCTGCGTTGGTTTTCTCCAGGCGCTCCGGTTTCCTCCCACGTCCCAAAAACATGCAACATGAATTGACCCCTCCGTACAGGGCACTTAACCACGCCTCCTGAAGTGACGTCACGCCACGTGCGCTGACATAAGACAAACAATTTGTAAAAATGGCAAATACAATACAATACAATACATTTTTAACTGAGAGAGACGCCATGCTTCTGATTTTATTCAATCATTCACACGTAGCAATGTTATGCTAGCGGAGAACGTCTCATTCATTTATACGAGACGTGTGTTAAAAGTCAAATTTAGGGCATATCTTTGTGCAAACACCGTCTGGTTAAGCTTCGGCCGCGAGCCAGCAAGAAATCAATACGTTTGTGCAGTCCGATCATCTCTAAATATCGCTCAACAAAGAATAAGTGTGTCAATCGTTCACACGTAGCGGTGTTATGCCAGCGGAGAACGTCTCATTCATTTATACGAGAGGTGTATTGAAAATCAAATATAGGGCATACCTTGGTGCAAACATATCTGTTCCGGTTGATATTAGATGGATTTAGTTGACGATGCGGTCTTCCACAAAGTTTGATCCATCGAAGGCATTTTTCGTACTGGGTCTTCGGTTTTGGAAAGGGTACGAATGGAACTCCGCCAACTAGCCTTTCAGGATACCTGTCGTCACTATTACAAAGTCCCTGACTACACCTCTTAACCATATTTTTTGTTAAATGACCCAAATACGCGATAAAACGCTAACTAAACCTATACTGGACCATGCAATGTTGTCTGAGAAAATGGCGGGAGCAAAAACGGGCTTTGGTTTATGCAGATCTCTGGCCTCTGATTGGTCAGTGACGCGGATTGCGCAATATCCACGGAGGGGTCAATTGGACACCCTAAAAAGTGCCGATAGGTGTGATTGTGAGTCCGGCTGTTTGTCTCGATGTGCCCTGCGATTGGCTGGCAACCAGTTCATGGTGTACCCCACCTCCTGCCGGTTGACAGCTGGGCTAGGCTCTAGTACTCCCCGCGACCCTTGTGAGGATAAGCAACTAAGAAACTGGATGGATGGATGGATGCTTTCATTTTGTCTCATTCTAGGTGACCCATTTTAGCGGTGAGGCGATGCCCTAGCGCCCCCTATTGACAAGCTGCCACCGCATGGGAAGCATTTTTACGTAGGGCCATTTTGGGTCCCCGCTGTAGACAATCCCGGGCGAATGTCGGCGTTGCACAAGCTGAACCGGCGCTCCGGACCTCACACAACGTCGCCCCGCTGTTTGGATTGCGCATTGAAAATGATCGTTCAGCACTTTCATCGAGATCGAGCACGACCGAGGGCCAAAGCAACTGTGAGCGGTATCGTCTTTCACGAGATCCGACTTTGTTATTTCCAGCTCCAGTTAAAAGTCATGCAACAATAATCATAACCACGAACACAAACATCCATTTGAATGTAATTAAAAGTCAGTCGACTTGGACTCGTTCAGTCTCTCGCTCTGACAAACTCACGGAGACTTAACACGAGTACCAAAGTGACGAATCTATCAGGTGTCTGTTATTTGTAAAAGATGCAATATTTTCCAGTGTAACATGAGGTGACCTCACCTGTGCCCCCACCCGCCAAGTCTACATGGCGTCCCTCCAAAAAACTGGATTCCTGTCTCAGAGGGACAATGAACTGTAGACACGTGTTGAACGGGAACTTAACGTCGACAACAAGCGCAAGAACAAATGCAGCGTTTTCAAACGTACGCTGTCGAGCTCACGAGCACGCTCGTATGGAAGTTGTGTTTTTGGGTGAGAATACCGGAAAGTCCGCTCGCTCGGTGAGCTAACAAACATGCAATCATTCTTACCACTTCCCACTGAGTCTGGGCAGGCATGCAGGAGTCGCAGTGCACCAGAGACTCGGTGGACTGCGGGAACGTGTTTGGGACGCTGTAGCTGAAACATTGGCCCAGGCAAGCTCTGCAGGGAGGACACGAGCCATTACCCGCCGTCGCGTTCAGAGGCACGGCCGACCCATCCGCGTTTGATATAAAAAAAGAAAACAGGCGTCACTTGTTCAGATCATTTTAAGCCATGCAAAATAGTCTACATTTTGCATATCTTTGATCATGTTAGTCATTTGATATCGATCTATCTATCTATCTATCTATCTATCTATCTATCTATCTATCTATCTATCTATCTATCTATCTATCTATCTATCTATCTATCTATCTATCTATCTATCTATCTATCATATAGTCAATAGTTTTTATGTCTCTCTCTCTCTATCGTTTAGTCCATAGTTTTTATCTATCTATCTATCTATCTATCTATCTATCTATCTATCTATCTATCTATCTATCTATCTATCTATCTATCTATCTATCTATCTATCTATCTATCTATCTATCTATCTATCTATCATCTAGTCGATGGTTTTTGTCTCTCTCTCTCTCTATCGTTTAGTCCATAGTTTTTATCTATCTATCTATCTATCTATCTATCTATCTATCTATCTATCTATCTATCTATCTATCTATCTATCTATCTATCTATCTATCTATCTATCTATCTATCTATCTATCTATCTATCTATCTATCTATCTATCTATCTATCTTAGCTAGGTAGCTAGCTGCCTGCCTGCCTGCCTGCCTGCCTAGCTCGCTAGCTAGCTAGTTAGGTAGCTGCACTGATCAAAAAAAAAAGACTGGATGGCTCATTGGCCACCAAACCAAAGTCGCCATCTTGATACTTCCAAAACAAGCGTGCTGACCTGTGCAGCGACAGCGATTAACTGTGTTAATCCCCAGTTTCGTGGCTGTGAGAAAACATTCCACAGGTAAGTTAGAAAGATTTACTTTGACACTGTTAAAATGTGTTTGTAAAGGGTTTTTTATTTTCTGATTAGCTTAATTCACGTAAAGTTTTATTTGCGGTTGTCGTTGTTCACTGCTTCACCTTTATAAGCCGACGGTTTTTCGTGAAAAAGCTATGTCATATTTTCTCAAATTTCATCAGTGGATAAACAAGAAAACACATTTTCTGTGAAATTGAAGTGTGCAAATTGAATTTGATTTTCAAATGCGAGGAAACAAGTTTAAATTTTCTGTGTGAAATAGGACGTCGCAGAGACAACAAATGAACAATGTGTTTAGCATGTATTTTCCCATTGCGAGTCCTTATTTCCAAAAATGTATCTAACTGATTGACTTGAAATTGAATGTATTTATGAGAAACAAATACAGAGTTTTTTGCTATGTTATGATGATAGTGCTTCACAGCGTATTTTAGGAAAAGTTAACATGTGATGGAAATCGGGCCCTTGGTAATATGCAAGGTTTCTTGGTGGTCACGGTGTTCTATGTCTTTCCTTTGCACTTTGCCTTTTTTGGCTTACCAAGGCGAATTAAAAATCCTTCATTTTACCAGAACTGAAAAAATGTCGAGCTCATATGACCAGTTTTAATTCTACATGCCAAAGTTTGAGTGAAAAAACCCGCCATAATCCAACTTGTAAACCATGTCCTCCACACGTTTTCAGAGTACCAAGATGGCGGCCAACTGGTTTCAACCAATCGACATACCGCTCGATGTGTATGCGCTATCCATTTTTTTTTTTTAGATCGTGAATCTACCAACCTATCTAGCGAGCTGCCTGCTTGCCTAGCTAGCTAGCTAGTTAGCTGCCTGGCTAACTAGCTAGCTACTGTATTGGTGTTATGCGCTATCCAGTCTTTTTTGTTTAGATCGTGAATCTACCAACCTACCTAGCCAGCTGCCTGCCTGCCTAGCTAGCTAGCTACTGTATTGGTGTTATGCGCTATCCAGTCTTTTTTGTTTAGATCGTGAATCTACCAACCTACCTAGCTAGTTGCCTGCCTGCCTAGCTAGCTAGCTACTGTATTGGTGTTATGCGCTATTCAGTCTTTTTTTTTTTTTAGATCGTGAATCTACCAAGCTACCTAGGTAGCTGCCTGCCTGCCTAGCTAGCTAGCTAGCTACTGTATAAGTGTTTTCCAAACTCCATTGGGCACATAAGTGAAAAATCTTCCATCTTAATTGTACCTTCTGCCATCTAGTGGAGGAGCATCGGATTGTTTTGCTTGTCTATGTCGCTTCACTGCCGGCATCCCAGATAACGTGTTATTTGACTTCTAAAGTGTTCAATGGCGATGAATGTGATTAATGGATGAACAACTATACATTATCAGTACAGTCAATAAATAATGCTTTTGGGACCAATTGAGGTAAGTTGGATAATGAACACCAACTGAACACCATCATATTCCTGAGCTTTTTTTTTTTAACTTCAAAAGAGGCGACGCATCTATTCTGGGTGAATCGGCTAGGACAGTCATTACCAAATATTGTGCTGCTGGTAAACACTCTGCCAGGGAATGCATTTTTGAATAATATTAAACAATATTACTGTTTTAATGCAATAGATGTCTCGCGAAACGACAATCTCAAAGTAAATAACCGAACTGAGTGGAGCAGATAAGCTGTGTACTAGTGTACAAGAGCTTAAACTGCAGGACCCGTGTACTAGGACTTAAACTGCAGGACGAGTGTACTAGTTGCCGTAATGTAAGATCAGCTTCCACACTGCGAATGGAACACCTTTACGACCATTGGTAAGACTTGAATTTGACTTTTTCCGTGGGTCAGTGCTGCTGTTTTGGTTAGTATCTTTTTCACAGGTGTCAAACTCAAGGCCCGGGGGCCAGATCCGGCCCGCCGTACGATTTGATGTGGCCCGCGAAGCCAAATCTACAGCGCCAATTTCCATGATTCTTGGAAAAATCTGGACCAAAATTTCAAATTGTCGTGTATCATAAATGCTAAAGTTGCGATATTACTACCACCTTTGTGCTACCAAACATGAACAGTTGAAAAAAAAAAATACTACCCCAGATTTACGATTCCAAAACTAGTTCATATCTTGATGATGTAAACATGATGAGACGATTCAGTATTTTGTTGCACAGTTGTCACGGCCCTCTGAGGGAAACCAGAAATACAACGTGGCCCGCAAGAAAAATGAGTTTGACACCTCTGATATCTTAGTTGAAATGGGCTTAGCGTCAGTAAATTAATTTCATCCCTTTTTTTTTCTGATGGGAAAAGTGACATCAGCGTCAATTTGGAGAGGCTTTTATTTGTGACTAATTGGGATATGGTGTGAAATTTTGCAATGGCGCTGTTGAGGAAGGAAATAAATCTTATCGGCAGTAATCCCATACATTGGGTTTATTAGTTAAATGACTTTTTTCATTCATATTTTTTCATCATTATAATAGCGCTACTAATGCAATTTATTTGCACTGAACAATGAAGCAACTTGCAAAAATGGTATTCTAGCCTTAAAACTAGTCTGTTCCGTGGAAACTAATCCTGAAACTCAAATACCCCCCCAAAAAATATATATATATTGATATATTCATTGATGAGCTTCATGTATTATTATATATATTGCATTTATCCGCTCTTTATGATGTTTTGATATTAGTGTCTTTCCTGTATTCTAGCCTCGAGGTTCACAAGGCCACGTATGGTTTGGACTTTACGCCGCTGTGCGATTGTCATGGCGCAGACAGCTTTCAAAACAAGACGATGCTTATTATGACTTCATTTTTCATTCCACTCCACGATGAGACTTTTGTCAAGCCTGTTAGATTTTCTCCTGAAATCGAGACAAAATATTCAGATGAAATAATTCCCCCAATCCGGACTACAAAAAGTTTCTTTCGGTATAAATTCCAGCTAACTTTGTTTCAAAAATACATAATACGCCCCCCCCCCCCAATAATTTTTAGTTGAGGGAATAACCGCTCCCACGATTTGTGCAGACACTTTATAAGACAATTGTAATTCCGTTGTTAAGTTTTATAATCAATCACAAATGGTGTTTGTCAGACAGTACGAGAGAATCTTGTCCCGACATGGAGTCTACCTTAGCAAAGCCGTCGGTGGCCAGCAGTTTTGCATGTAAAAAAATGACGCAGCGTGCGGTAAATGGTTAGCGTATTAAAAATGACTTCAATGGGATTTCGCTGGCTTCTGCTGGAAACAGTTTTATGTGGCGCATCAGAGAAGCAATAAAAGAAAATGTGCTCGCACAAAATGCAACAATATGATCATCGGTTCGACTGGAGAGAAATGAAGATGAGGTTTTTCACTCGTTTTTGTTGCTGAGTTTTGTTTTTTTGTCAAGACCTTTCCAGGAAAGACTCGACCTCGGGTTTGCGGACGATATAAAAAGGTGACTTGTTTTACACGGTACGAAGAGATGACAAAATAAAAGCAAGGAATATAGAAGTAAATAAGTGCGACTGGGATTTGAATTTGAAATGGAAAGTGATCACATTTTCAATCGTTGTATTTCACTGTAACTTTCCAATGTTAACAATTCAACCGGCTACAATTTGCTGTGTGAAATTCACAGTCTGTGCCAACAGGCAGGGTTTACTTAAGGTCAGAACTGAACACACAGCCAATCGCAGTTACCCTTTCTTAGTCACGTGACGTCACATACTAAGAAAGCGTAAATGGATTGGCTAGCTCTTTGGTTCCGACCTGAAGTAACCCTGCCTGGTGGCACAGACAGCGAATGGACCTTTCCGACCTGTCAATCACTCGTACAATAATAGCCAATCAGATAGCTGTATTGTCCCACAAGCAATGCTGGTTGTCAGTAGCGGGCGCTTGGAAAAGTTAATGCTACGAAGATGCGCTTGGGGAATGTGCAATTCTGATGGAAGATATCATGCTAGGCTACACTTGGCCCACTTGATTCAGTTTCCAAAGCCGGAAACACAGTTGACGAAATGTCTACGATGGATTAAGGCTCGCGGAAGACTGCACGTACAACAAACACAAGGCTGCGTGTTCGAAGGTAAGGAAGAAGTATCTTCCCTTGAGTTCTATTGAATTATTATCAGTGCTTTATACATTGCAGTAGAACAGCTTTCACTTTGTTAGTGTATCACTGACCTGCTGAATGAAGTGTGTCATGTTTCGTGCCGAAGAGTCGGGTTAGGGATACTTAAAGGCGCCATGTCATGCAAGAGAAATGTCCGTTTGCCTATTTGGATCACATCGGACTTTAAAGACGGAGCACTGGGTTCCATTACGAGCCGAATCAAGTGAATACACCCACTCACTTGTAAAGACTCCAATTACTCGTGATCTTTCCAAGTGAAAAGTACTCACCCTGCTTTACATGAGCAGTACAATTCCACTATTTGAACCGGTTGGATTTCAATATGGCGTCAAACGTTTTCGCATCGATCGCCAACGTTTCGCTTTAACTCTTGACATTGCGTCCTGCTCCGTCCAAAATCTTAATTCCGTCTACGTATCCTCGCGTGAAATACTTGAGACCTCTCTGTAGAACTCTCTTGGACGAGTCTGACGTTCATATGGCAAAAAACATACCGCAATATTATCTGGAATACGCGGTAGAGAATCGACTGCAAACATGTTCCGTTCAGTCGCCATTTTGGAAGCTTGTGGGACAATCCTGTTTTCTGTGGCATTTCAAATTCAAATCCTGGTGGCACTTATTTCCTCCCGCAAAGGAAGACGCGGACATTGTCTGACTCTGACCTGTTTTGAATCGAGCGAGGCTGACATCCAGTGTGCCCGACTATCTGCGTGATGTTCTTGGCCTCGCACCAGGCGCTCTTGTCAGGGAACAGCGCCAGGCGGTTGATGTGCGCGGGCGGCGCCGCCGCCGCGTAGAGCGCAAACAGGGCGCCGCAAATGAGGACGGTCTGCCACATGACTGCACCTAAACGGGCACAGCACACACAAAGCGGCGCATTCGACCGGCATTCGCGCCGCTAACCTTTCCGACACAAACGCGCTCCGTAATGACGGAAATGGCGAGCCGCGCACAGAACATTCTGGTCGGACTCGGCTCGGGTTGTCCCGAAAAAGAAAGACCGACAGTTGGAAGGAGGAAAGCTTTTCTGGCCTGAGGAGCGACGTCCTCGCCTCCCTCTTTTAAAAAAAAAAAAAAAAAAAAAAACGCCTCAGCCCCGTCAAATCCTTTACAAGCTCGACTTTGAACACGTTTCTCCTGCTGCGCCCTTTTCGACTCGGGAAAACTCAACGCAAACACGCTTCGAATACAAATCACATTTGATCGGAAGAGGCTTTCGTCTTTGCATTTGTCGGCAGAATAAAATAAAAAAACTTAGTGAAAATCCTTTCACGGCAGGAGTTCCAGAACCATCAGACTGGAAATAGATTATGTACTTATAAACAAATGAGAAAAACACACGCAATAAACGCAACAGCCACGACTTTATGACAACAAACGTGAATCGAAAAGTCGTTAGCCGAGATATCGTCGTCCTGCTAAATCAGCTTTAAACTTTTTTACTCTAACAATATAGACCACTAAAAATAAAAATTGTAAAAATCTTTCCACAGCCTATAACTTGAACTTTCAGAAACAATAACTTATAATTTGCACTTACAGCGCAAAAAGGAAAGCTAAACAATACGTTCGGTGACGACTGTTGATATATATATTTTTTTCTATTTTCAAAATAATCTTCCCATGAAAAGAGACAATATCAAGGGAGGTCCAAAAATTGTCACATTCTTAAAACATTTATGAAAATGTACAGCTGTGGTTCTCCAACTTTTCAAAAGTAAGCACCAGCTCAAAAACGACTCGGTACTCCCAAGTATCACGGTCACGACCGACATCAAAATACGCCGGGCCCAAGTTTACACCCAAAAAAAGTACATTTGATCCATCGCCGGATGCACAGTGTGAATATTAATGCCGCATTTTGATAACAATTCGATTAAAATGTATTTCCATAACAATTACGTAAAAATAGCACCCGCAGTAAGTAAATATATGTAAACAGACGGTTCTAAAATGCATTCTATTCAAAATTTAAGTACGAGTGAACTTACTGTACACTTAATGTACAATCCTGGATTGATAAAAATTATTGGAACATTTAATCAAGCCACTTTACGATGTGGTTGCATTTCAAACACATCTGAGGGGAACCAGGAAAGGGTTTGCATAGCGATATTTTTAGATTAATATTGCTGGAATTGATCTCGTCTCGCGGGACGGAAGTGCACATATTTCTGCCGGCACGCAACGTTCACCACGCGTCTCGGGCTTTGGGTTTGTTACATCGGTATGTGCTTTATGAAATGGATTGAGGCGATGTTGATGGTTGCAAAAGAGACAATATGCTTTAAATTGATTTTTTTTTTTTTTTTTTTTAATAAGCGGTTTGGTCATTTTCATAAAGTGATTAGTCGTTGTAAATTCAGCTCCATGCTATTTTTGCTTATTAATTTGTTGTTTTGTTTCTTAGATTTTCTTTCCTGGTTCTGTGCCAAGAACAAATACTTGGGAGTCAAATCTTTAAATATTAAGTCTTGTAAGACTTCCTTATTTCAGCTCCATTTCTGATTCTATGGTTATCATCACGTTCCTCTTTGCCAACGCCGCAGGTTTTGAAGTTAAATATATATATATATATATATATATATATATATATATATATATATAATATATATATATATAGCAAAATCCCAAAAATGGGACTCAAGAATTTTTTTATTGCTCATTGGGTTTAAGTTTTAGTGACGAGATTTCTTGGATTTTGACTGCAAGTTATGATTGACGTTTTTTTTTTTGCCTGTTCGACTTTGTAGGTATCCTTGTAACACAGTACAGTACAGTACAGTAGTTATAAATATGACGAAATCCAATTTTGACGGACCCAACGGCACAATCGAATCAAAGTAAATAAAGATGAGATTAATTTTTATTCCTCCCGATTAAAAAAAAGTACTATCATAAATAGCGTCATTTTTTTAAATTTATTTGTCCTCGAACAATGATATATCACCGTTTAGGGGATAGGCTAATATTTGTGCGTAATAAATGTCAACTCCTGACTTTAACGCGGGGGGGGGGGGGAAGTAACGGACTGCGCCGTTACTCCGTTACCGTTGCTGCGCGTCGTCGCTGTCTCCAAGGAATCCCCCCCCAAAAAAAGATGTCTTGATCGTTGTTTTAAAGCAAATCAGGGAGAGCGTCCTGCTCTGTGGTGGAACATCCGAGCCTGCTGCGTCATTTAGCGGTCACATCATATCATCCAGCGGCAGCGGTGGCAAGAGCGAGCGAGCGAGTCGGCGAGTCGGCGAGCGTCCTTGTCCGAGCGAGCGAGCGAGGGAGGGAGGAAGGAAGGGAGGGAGGACGACGAGGAGGAGGAGGAGGACGAGGAGCTGGGCCGTGCGCGGCTATCTCATGTCAGGCTCCATCAGCTCGCGGCGTCCCTCCCCTTCCTCCCCTTCTGTCTTTCTTTCTTTCGTTGTCCTCCAGCCCTTAGTCAAGTCCCAAGTTGAAAGCCGCTCAAAAGCTCTTTCCAAGCTGCGGTTGTAAAAAAAAAAAAAAAAAAAAAATTTTTTTTTAAAATGCCCGCAGTCAGCCGGACGGAGATCCCGCTGTGCTGTGAGCGGGGCTTGGGAAGTCCAGTTTGGGGGGGGGGGGGGGGGGGACCTTTTTCAAAGTTAAAGACCAGGTGAAGAAGATCCATATATTATGGTTCTATGTTATGCACACCATATATCTGCAATATAATCCCCTCACCGTTTGTCATTTCTGAAAATTCTCCTATTAATCAAATACCATATACTGTAGTTTAAAAAAAAAAAAAGGAAAGTGATTATACAGTAAATCATTTTGACCCCATCCTGACTGTTTACAGTTACTGTATTTTAAGTTCATATTACTGTAAAACCCCCCAAAAATGTAAAAAGTAAAAAAACGCAGTAACATTATGTATATCGATGTAAAACTCGGTAAAGTCCCATACCGAGAATTATATCGTGAAATCACCACTTTACTGTTATGTCACAATACAATACTGTATTAGACAACTTTGTGATAAAACACAACGCATTCGTAGAGGCGCTAATTGCTAGGCTAAATTTGAAAGCGGCAGGCTCGTTAAACCGCGTGGGGTTCCCAGCATGCATTGCGTCACGCAATGTTCAACTGTTGCTATGACAAGTTAGTCCTTAATATTCTTTAACGATAAGGATTAGCATAACATGAACCTGAAATGTAGTTCATGGGTGTCAAACTCTGGTGCGTGGGCCAAATTTGGCCCGCCGTGTAATTATATTTGGCCCACAAGGCAATTTCAAACTAATATTAGAGCTGGCCCACCGGTATTACAAGTATTACACACTTGTTTGGTTCAATATTAAAAGGTTCATTTGTTCAACCTTGGCCCGCGACTTTGTTCAATTTAAAATTTTGGCCCACTGTGAATTTGAGTTTGACACCCGTGCCGTAGTTTGTTGAATGTGTTTTATTTAATTCTTGTGTTAGATTATTTATTCTTTCATACTTAAAGGGGAAATCCACTGGTTTGCATGAGCAATGTATGCCATTGGTCAAGTAATATGTACTCTTTTCTTGACAATGTGATGTTGAATCCTCTGGCATTTAATAGTGTTTTGTGAAGATTTGAATCGACAATTATACATTTCCAGGGGCGCTGCCATTTTCGCGAGTCACATGACCTACATGCGGGGTTGTGACGTGTACCGTGCCGCAACAGAGCCTTGCTTACATGGGACACTGTTTATGCCCAGCGCTGATTTCTCAGATTTATCCTCATCTGATGAAGAAATAGCAGAATCTGTTGGTCGGGAAGACGGAGGAATACTTCCATACACAGCTGTCGTAGCTCACGTGACTCGCGAAAATGGCAGCGCCCCTGAATATTTGTAATTATTGCTAAAAATCTTCTCAAAACACTATTAAATGATGGAGGACTGAACATCACATTGTCAAAATAAACTACATATTATATGATCCATTGGATACATTGTTAATGCAAACTAGTGCATTTCCCCTTTAAACAGTGTGGGGTTCCCAGCATGCATTGCGTCGCGCAATGTTCAACTGTTGCTCTGACTAATTGATCCTTAATATTTTTTAATGACAAGGATTAGCATAACATGAATCATGTTACCCGCGGTTTGTTGAGTGTGTCTTATTTAATTCTTGCCAGATTATTTATTTATTCATACTTAATTCTTACCTGCTACGTTAGATAAAACATTTTTGTGACAGTTCATTTTGACATATGGTTTTTAATTAGTGTACACTCACTTTACAGTATTTTACCGTGTTATGTGGTAAATAACTGTACAATTTAGCGGAATGGTATTACATCCTGGAGTGCATTGTGACATTCAAGCGTCCGCAGTGTTTAAACATTTCAGTGTAAATCAGAAGAGACGCGTGACGTGAAAGTATGAATATACAAGAAAAAGAATGATCAAAAGGAATAATAAACGGTACAATCTGTTGCGTTGTTGCACACGCTTCTAATCCGTACACATGGCGGTCACAAGAAACAAGTCAAAGAGACGGGAGCCAATTGCTACTTTTGCAGTTTGTGACCTCATTCCGCAAAAAATGAAATACTTGCAGCGTATGAAGTACTACCCTCCATCCACTTTGCATTTTTTTTCTTTAACACAGCTTTACAAGCATTTGTTTGACCGCTCACCCAAAGTTCCCGAACTCCGCAGGTGCGCACCCTGGCAGGAGTCCACGAGCGCTATTATCGGTTTAATCAGCAAACATATTTCAATGAACGGGGGGGTTGAGCGATAGGCTCAATATCTGAGGTGCTTTTTTTTTTTTTTTTTTTTTTTGTACCACGCCGGTGTTGAAGTCAAGAGTGACCTTTGAGAGCTCCGTTCTTTTGTGCGCTGGAATGTGCGGGCTTGAACTGCGGGGGGAAAAAAAAGCCAGCACTCCATCACACGCCCGTGTTTTCTAAGATGAGAAAGCGTCGGAATCACCTGTTAGCAATAAGACCCCGAGTCCCAGTCCAGAAAAGGCCTTCTCCGGCATTCCGCGGATTCTGGCTACAGCGGGGGGGCTAAAACGTGAAGCGAGGGCCCGCACGAACGCTCGCTCTCGGCCTTCTCCCCCTTCGATCGGACGAGCGCTCCGGGCACGTGCGCTCGGTCTTGATGAGGAGCACGCGCAACCAGTGGTTACGCAAGCCGCGACAACCTCATGACGCTTTCGCGGGTCGCACACAGACGGTACTTGTTCCTCACACAAACCGAAAATATACCGAGAGACCGACGGCTAATTAAGTATTCAACCCGTCGGGGGTTAAGTTAGATGCACCGAGTTTCGTCAGCTGAGTTCTTTTTATCTTGCAGGGATACAATCCTGATGCCGCGGACTTCGCGGGAACAGCATCGAAGGGTATCGGTGCTAGCGAAGAGGAAAAGCGGAATGCTAACCCGTGACCATAGAACTGCAAAGGATCTGGACTCTCGGAGCGATACGGGTACTACGTTCAGTTAAGTCAATTCCTTGCAGTATGCACGTTTTTTACCTAGCAAATCTATGGAATAAATGTGTGGCACCGGGATTTGAATTTGAAATGTAATATGATCACATTTTCAGTGTAACTTTTCAATGTTAACAATTCAACCGGCTACAATCCGCTGTCTGAAATTCACCGTCTGTCCCGCCAGGCAGGGTTACTTCAGGTCAGAAATGAACAGCCAGCCAATCGCAGTTACACTTTCTTAGTCACGTGACGTCACATACTAAGAAAGTGTAACTGGATTGGCTGGGTGTTCGGTTCTGACCTGAAGTGCCGTAATTCCTGTCCTACAGAGCGCACTTGGTTATAAGCGTCACCCAGTACATTTGTAAAGGAAATACCATTTGGTACATACATACGCCGCAGCTGTGTAAAAGCCGCAAGTGCCCACATTGAAACAAGAGATATTTACAAAGAAAAACGGTACACAGAGAGTTTAACGCTTGCGCCCCCGCGCTAACAAGCCTGGTTAAAGAAAAAAACATACCGGTAATAATCACTGAGACACAGCAGTAACATGCTAGCACAGCGCTAAGAGGGCCGGACCGGTAAAAGTCACTTCCTCAGCATATATATTCCACCGATTTCAGAAAGACGCTAACACTTACGATAACGCTATAGCGCCACGTTAACAGGGCCGGTAAAAAAAAAAAAAATCATACTGGTAAAAATCACGGCAGTAACACGCTAGAGCAGCGCTAACAGGGCCAGACCAGTAAAAGTTACTTCCTCGGCACCGGTCTCACCTCTTACCTTTTCTGCTCGAGTGCCCTCTTGCAGCCGTTAGGAAAAAAAGTGCACAAATTAGCCGCATCACCGCATAAACCGCAGGGTTGAAAGCGTGTGGGGGGAAAAAAGTCGCGGCTTATTGGCCGAAAATTACGGTAACCCTGCCCGGTGGCACAGACTGCGAATTGTAGCCGGTTGAATTGTTGACATTGAAAATTTACACTGAAATACAACTATTGAAAATGTGATCACGTTACATGTCAAATTCAAATCCTGTTTCCGGTGGAACATACAGGGAGTCCTCGGGTTAAGACGGTCTTGATCTAGGACGTTTCAAGTTTACAACGCCCATCCCCCGTCCGCCATTTTGACTGGCCAATGCTTGTCTGTGTTTGTGCGCCGGGAGTATCTTTGCATTTTTTGCCCTCCTTTTCCGACATTATCGCCCCAAAGAAGAAAGCTGAGTCTTTTAGCGACGCTTCTGCGGCCAAATGAAAATCCACGACCATGGAAACGAAGCTCGAGAGCATAAAACGATCGGCGAAAGGAGAGACCGCAACACCACGCAGGCTTCAGTCGGTCGACCGTGGTGACAATTATTAAAGACAAAGTCCGTATTTTAGCGCGTGTGAAGGGTTCCGTTCCGATGTCGGATACGATGATCACAAAACAAAACAAGGTTCTTTGATACTTGTCGAGATGGAGAGGATTGAGGACCAGGTTCCTTAGCAATTGCAAAGCACAGCCTCCCCTTCTTCTTCTTCTCCATCCGCCTCTCAGCAGTAATGCTAAGTACATCATCTTGTTTATTTCAGTCTATTTGTTTTTTTTTTTTGTACAAAGTATTTTGATGTAAATTCTGTCTTTAACGGTGGAATTCGAGTTAAGTCGCTACTGTAGGGACGGATCTGTCGTAGACCGAGGACTTCTTGGGTTTAATTCCATATTTCTTATAGTATGCACGTTTTTACCAAGCAAATCCCATGTTGAAGAAATTATTTGCAACAGTACAGTATATGGCGTTTGAACAATACCCGTCAGACAGATGCACATTTACAGTATTCCTCTGTAAACACATTCCAGTTTCCCAATATTCCCTCACTCGTCTTCAAAAGTTGATATTTGGTATTATTTCAGTGATGGCCAATTTTTTTGCTCCCCCCCCCCCAGTAAAGAATGTTTTAATGATACTTAACACACTGCCTGTCCGGTTAGTACAGTTTTTTTTAACGATGACAACAGCTCAATCCCATCATCATCATCATCATCATCATCTTCATTGACTTATTTCATCTGGGGAAAGTGTCGAAACGTCTTGGAAGTCAACCAACCCGCTTCGGAGATCCCGCTGCGGCTTGATTTAAATTCTGAGGGGAAAAACCGCGTGGAGATAAAAACCGCGCGGAACGTTCGTATTTCACATCCATCTTCCTGCGCACGCAGCCGTCCGTCCGCAAACATATATTTTCTTCCCGGCGAGCGTTTTTTTTTTTTTTCCCCCCGCTCCGCTTTTACGTGACAGTATTTCTCTCCGTCTCTCTCCTCCCACGCCGCAGATGCCGAACCTGGTCTTCATTCCAGAACAGCGGGAGGTCGAAGTCTCAAAGCTCATTAACGCGCGATATTACCTTCCACGCCCAAACCGCATTGCGTCGCCCTCGAGATGACAAAGAGGCAGAAGATCCTCTTGAGGTACTTTATTAAATATACATCGAGTGGCCTAAGCGAGGCAAACGTCGGGCAGAAGTGGCAGCGCCACATGGGCCGGGCAACGCGAAACAGATGCTTATTTGGCGAATCCGCATCCTCCTTTAATCCTTCACTGCTGGTCCTGGGAGGAAACAGAAATCACGTAGCCTGAGGTGTGCACGCATGAAGAGGCCCGAACAGAAAGACTTACCTCCACCGCGCGGCCGCGGATCAAGCACGGCGACCTGAAGTCGTTCTGGCAGTTGGAGAAGCCCGTGCCCAGGCCCAAACCTGCACCAAAGGAGACGGGCCACGTGCGTCCTGCCGGGGGTGGGGGGGGGGGGGGGGACAAAAAGGCTCATTCATCACCCGAATGACCGCAGCCGGCTTCTCTTCACGCCGACGACTCACGTTTGAAGAGGAGGGCGGAGAAGACCATCCCCGCGCCCAGGCCGCTTACTACAAAGGGGAAGAAAAATAGACGCGGCTTCGAGTGACTCAACTCCGGCACTGAGGTGGCGTCTGTACCGTAACGTTTGATCGGGTTCCAACAAGTCTGGCGCGGTGGATACATAACACGAGCCCCAGAAAAAGATGGCTGCTTTTGGAATGGTGCACCTCTCTTTCTCTCTCTCTCTACAGTTTCAAAATTATTTTGAGATTTTTTTGGGAGTGGAAAAAAAACCCCTTCAATCAACGACAACTGTGGTAAAGTGACATAATACAGTACAACCTCGGTTCTCGACCACAATCCGTTCCGGAAGGTGGTTCGAGAAGTGATTTGTTCGAAATCCAAATCGATATTTCCCATTACAATGAATGGAAAAAGAAATAATCCGTTCCAAGCCTTAAAAAAAATAGGCTTTTTTTAACCCTCTCTGGACCAAATGAAATTTTGCGATTTTGTCAACTGTGAATTCCGAAAATGATAGTCTGGACTTAAAATTTTCGATTCTATTAAACCTGTTGCAAATTTGCAACCCCATTTTTTAGCTTTTCCTGATAAACTGCATAGTAAAAATACATCTATAGTTTAAATTCTTTATATAATGAGGCGCCAGGGTGGATCAGTTTGTAAAACGTTGGCCTCACAGTTCGGAGGATCCGGGTTCGATCCCGGCCACGGCTGTGTGGAGTTTACATGTTCTCCCAGTGCCTGTGTGGGTTTTCTCCAGGTACTCCGGTTTCCTCCCACATCCTGGAGATTTCGGTCTTGTTCCTCTCTCTCATCTACAAACAGCTTCACACAACGTGTGCAACAAGAGGTAAAAATGCACCTGCTCTTGGGAGCGCTTATATATTATAATTAGAAATTTGATTTATGATTGTATTGATATTTTAATGCTTCTTTCCCATCAATGTGGTTGTTAAAGCGCAACAGAGTTTAGCTGAATGTCTTGTTTTTCAGAATTAGTTGACATACAGAACATCCATCCATTTTCTTAGCCGCTTATCCTCACGAGGGTCACAGAGAGTGCTGGACCCTATCCTAGCGGTACACCCTGAACTGGAACAATTTAGTGTTCAATTAATGTTGCATGTTTTTGGGATGTGGGAGGAAACCGGAGTGCCCGTAGAAAACCCACGCAGGCACAGGTAGAACATGCAAACTCCGCACAGGCGGTTCCAGGATCGAACCCGGGACCTCAGAACTGTGAAGCCAAGGCTTTCCAACAGATCCACCGTGCCCATACAGAACATATTTATATTTTTAGTACGTTCCCAGAGATGAACCGCATTTCTAGATGAAGTCTTGAGCTGAAAAGTTTTGGGAAAGCCCGTTTTAGATCCACCATCGAAGTAACTCCGCTGATGAAAACACAAACAGCAAGACGTTGCTTGTGAGGAAGACGGCAATGAAGAAATAAGAGCGCACAAAATCCTAAGTGGGGGTGCGAGGTTTAGACAGAGGCCAGTTCAAAAGGGTGCGGGTGAAGATAAGGGCTACGGCGCTGGGGTGTCGGTCCCACGCAGCGCTAGCCGCGAAAAAACACTCTGGCAGTGCCACGAAATAATCAACACGCTTGTTTTGCCCGGGAACGGAGCGGAACCTCGCGGAGGAATGCGCGGGCCACGCCGCACCCAGTGGCGGGCCAGCCAGCACAGAAAACATGAAAAAAGAGCCATTTGGGCCCCTCTTAACTCTTAATTGGATTCAGAGAGCTATGCGCCATGACCAATATCGTTGAACCAGAACCCTCGGACTGTTTTCGATTACGCAGCTTTAGAGAAAGTCAAACAAGAAAAGCTCATCTTCATTATCGACCCCGGATCAGCATCGAACCATATGCATCCTTTTCATACAAATATTTTGCTCAACTTAAGACTATGTTTGGTTCCACCTCGCTCTGGCTTTGCTCTCGTGCCAAGCGCTGATTTTCATAGCAATACTCGTCGGAAAATATGAGCCCAAATCAACATGTCCCTTTGAATCAGCGTGTGTTCGTCTGGCTATAATGAAAAGATTTGTGTGGTAACAACAAAATACGCAAGCTTCGGGCTTGACAACCCTCGCCAGGTTCCCACTGCCCTATTGTTAGAACGTTTTGTTTATGCTCTCCAAATTCCGCCAAGAAATTCTTCATTTTCAAATCACGCAAATTCACATTCGCGGACACCCAAGGCGACCGCGCTCGGAAAGCAACAAAAATCTGTCGAGTTACGAAACACGCGTTACATTTTTCTGGCGCGCACGTGTACCGGACGTAGCCGACCGACTCAAAGAGAGCGCGATCCGAAGATAATTCCGCAAATTAATTGTAACTAACCGACATAGTCTACGTTGTTGCTAAGCCGCGAAAGGCGTTTTTTTTTTTTTTTTTTTTTTTCTCACAGCTGGCGGCTCGCTCGAGCGCTCCCAAAGAATGCAGATGTTTTCCTCCCGGCAAGACGCGAATTTTATTGTGCCGACGGTGGCGTCACGCAGAGTCAAGTGGATTGTTTGCCAGTCTGAAGTATTTCACCGTTTTTTCCATTTTTGTATCAAAGCACGCCGCGCTCGTACTTGCGTCTCCTCCTCGCGGCGGTTGGACCGCGCGAGACGAGCCTGGCGTCGTTTACGGGGAACCGTAGATAAAAACGACGGGACGTCCGGGATGATCCGACCTGGAGTCATTTCAGAGGCGAGGAAGGAGTTTGCGCAAGCGTCTCTCATCCAGCAAAAATGAATGATTCATTCTTTTAATATACACACGGCTCGAGATAAAAGATACACTCCCTTTGAAAAACAAGCTCGCCATTCCTTTCATTGAACATAAGACAAATTCCCGCAGTTTTAACAAGGATTAAACAAATATTTATGCAATGTTGACACTTTTAGCACAACTAAATTAATTTTCCTCCGTTCATACTCACAATTCTTTGCCCAAGTTATCTTTTAATGTTTTTCCAAAACAACAAATAGGAAGAGACCAGTTGCCTCATCTCAACCTCTGATGATTTTTTTATTTTTTTAAGAAAGCAGTGCACATTGCTATTTTTATTGATACCATGACATCCATCCATCCATATTCTTTGCCGCTTATCCTCACGAGGGCCACGGGGCGTGCTGGAACCTATCCCAGCTGTCAACGGGCAGGAGGCGGGGTACACCCTGAACTGGTTGCCAACCAATCGCAGGGCACAGAACATTTAAAATGACTGTTTTGAGAAATTAAAATTATTAGACAAGGGGAAAAAAAAAAAAAGTCTTTGCAAATGTCGTACAAGTGTAAAAAGAAGTAACTAATATTTACTTGGGAGGGAAAAGGGTAAAACTGTCTTTCAACTTTAATGGAAAAGGGGATTCCTAACAATAGTATTTGACCACACCTCATTTTAACTTCCAATGACGATGGCTATGCTGATTCTTGATTCTTATCGTTTTGAAACAGTTTCCGGATCCAGAACAAAATTGCACGGGTTCAAGCTGAGCTTGTACCCATTCACAAATGTCCTTAGAAATGGGTACAAATGCACAGTAAACGTGACAGAGAGAGAGAAATCGTGAAACATAAAAGTGAGCGATAAAATGCGTGATCTACAGGACCAGTGCTACAGACAGGCCTCATCGTTTTAACATTTGTCGATTATTGAATATTTGAGAAATTTACGTTCAACTTACCTCTGTGTTTCCTGGTTTGGATATGCTCCTGGATATTTTTTTAGCTTTTCGGCTTCGATGATTGATCATATCGGAACACAGAGTGCACAGCACTTTGCCGGGAACGTCCACTTTGTGTATTATTTTTACTTATTATTTATTGTACAGTTTTCGTTCCTATCTGCACGGTTGCACTTTTTTCGAGCCATGCCCATCTGAAACTGTTTTTTA
Organism: Syngnathoides biaculeatus; assembly: GCF_019802595.1. Taxonomy (NCBI): domain Eukaryota; kingdom Metazoa; phylum Chordata; class Actinopteri; order Syngnathiformes; family Syngnathidae; genus Syngnathoides; species Syngnathoides biaculeatus. The sequence goes on from NC_084649.1 coordinate 24,363,875, forward strand.
CACCGTGGTTTTTATCAATTCCCCCGGCACGATCTTTCGCCGTAGTGGCAAACGTGCAGACCGCTCGATAACATATGCGTACGTATGTTTATAAGTTATAACTAAACTCTTTGAAAATACCGCCAAAATGCTGCCGGAAATCGGAACGTTGTCGTTATTATAAACACCACATTTAATGCAAACAGATCGCAATGCCGTTTTCCGCTATCATAGCTGTGACTAATTTCACGACGAGCGTTGCCGATAAGATGCTAGCGGCCGGTCTTGATCACAGCCTCGCCCACGTCAAGCCCTAAAATTTTCTCAACGGATTTACGCATTTCACAAAAATGACATTTCCCAGAATCCTGCGCATCGGCGGAAAATTCTCATCCCTGATCGTGACGGCAAACACGATAAGCAGCGCCCTCTTCGTGCGAGTTGAAGCCGGCAAGAACCCACCAGCTATTGTTTCACAGGAAGTATGCATTTGATTCATATGAGATGCAAGAAAGACTGTATGTTTTTTGCTGCGGTCTTGAACAACTGAATGAGGTATAGTAAAGTTTTGATTGCATCCAGTGTCATCTGAAAGCACTTGCACATTGCTTCTCGGTGAGGACACTTAAGTGAGGCCAGCAAGCACCATCTGGAGGAAGACCCCCATGCGGGGGCTGGACCTACTGCAAATAGCGCATATGAACTTAATCCAAGGCGCAATGTTGCCCAAAGAATGCGCATTTTGAATTAAACCGAGGACTTCGGGCACAATGGAGACTTCTCCAATCAGTCTCCCCCTAAAAGAGCAACGTCATTGTTTAAAATGTTAATTTCATGGCAGATCATATTCATCGGCTTGCTCACGGTTATCCAGTTTCTGAATTTCAAAGGAAGTCGGATGAATTAACACAATATTTCATCTGAGTTTGGGCTGTCATACTCGCCAACACATTAATATGAACATAAAACTGACTAATGTGCGGGTAAAACAATGAATAGTTTGTTTTGGGAACATTGTATTGTTTAATTTAGATCCATTCCTTAGGCGAAATATATGCATGGACATCCTTCCGTGAAGTTGCCCTCAGTAAAGTCCCACACAGTGGTCAAGCGAACGTCCCGTCAAGAAAAACATTCCGCCCGAGCACATATTTTCCCGCTAACTCATACACAATACAAAATATTATACGGTAAAGCAACGTTTACAAAATGCGGAAATTAAAGTTTTACCGGTTTTCACTGCGGTGTCCGCAAGGCACCGATCCCACTTCCGTCCGTTCTCGTCCGCCATGTTTCCCGTTCCGGAGGTATCGCGAGACGTTATCAAGGAACAGAAAAATATGGCACAGTCGAACAATAACTCATAATTGATTGTCGATTTTTCACATACTACATAAATACAGTTTAACCAAATCTCCATACCTGTACAAAATACAACAGAGCATACAGCAAATACAATGTTTACACTAAAAAACAAAACGTGAAAATATAAATGTACTCTGGCGCAATAAAGAAAAAGCATACTGTAAAAAACAACAAAAAAAAAATCTACATTTATTCTTTAAAAATGGGGTGCAGTAAAAAAAAAGTACACTGGAAATCCATCCAGCTATCCATCCATTCATTTTGTGTATAGTCGACTGTTGTATAGATTGTCACACAAATATTTACATATCTCCCCCAAAATATTTACCAAATAATTATGTTATAAAGGGATTTAGTTTATACGGATTGTATGCCAAAATGAAAAGAACACCCAGTTTGCGAAACAAAAAAAAAGAAAAAAAATATTTGTGACCATGGGGGACCTCAGTATTGTGGGGCGTGTGTCCTAACCACTTGTCCACTGTGCCACCCAAATTTAACAAATTAAATATTATTATTATTTTAAGTTACTTTAAAATATACAATAATATAGCCAGTATTACAGACTAATAAACCTCAAATTGTGGAGCCTCCAAATTCATTTCGGTCTATGTATTTTGGCTGCCGACTTAAGAACAAAGATGAAAATTGCGGCATGAAAAAGGCCCGGACCAAAAAAAAACTTTCCCCACGTCATATCAAAGTCGTTAATGCACCATCCTAAAATTAATTTAAGTGGACCACAAAAAGAAACAGAGGCACAATCTACTCTGAACAAATGTCCATCAATCCATTCATTTTCTGACCCACTTATCCTCACGAGGGTTGTGGGAGTGCTCGAGCCAATCCCAACTGACAACAGGGAGGAGGCGGGGTACGGCCTGAACTGGTTGACAGACAGGCAACAGCCGCACTCACCATCACACCTAAGGGCAATTTAGAGTGTCCAATTAATGTTGCATGTTTTTGGGATGTGGGAGAAAACCCATGCAGGCACGGGGAGGACATGCAAATTCCACACAGACAGAGCTGGGATTTGAACCGTGGTCCTCGGAGCTGTGAGGCCAACGCTCAACAGCTTATCCACCGTGTCGCCTCTGACAAATGTATTTATTATAATTACTAATGATGGAACAGTTGGCGGAAGGTGTCTGGTGTTCTATGTGACAGAAGAGTCTCCGCTAGGATGAAGGGCAAAGTTGATAAAACAGTGGTGAGGGCGGCCATGATGGACTGGATTAGAGCCTGTGGCGCTGAAGAAACGACAGGAAGCAGAACTGGGAGGTGGCAGAGATGACGATGTTGAGGTTCTCGCTCGGAGTGAGCAGTTTGGATAGGATTAGAAATGAGCTCATTAGAGGGTTAGCCAAAGTTGGATGTTTTGGAGACAAGGTGAGAGAGAGCAGACCTGGATGCTTTGGACATGTCCAGAGGCGAGAGAGCGAGTATATGGGTAGGAAGGGTGCTCAGGATGGAGCTGCCAGGCAAAAGAGCGAGAGGAAGACCGAAGAGAAGGTTGATGGATGTCGCGATTGAAGACATGAGGCCAGTTGAGGTTAGAGTGGAAGATGCACGAGATAGGCTTAGGTGGAAAATGATGACACGCTAACGGGACAAGCCGAAAGGAAAAGAAGAATCGTAGTAACCAGAAGAGGACAGCTGGAGTGCGTCCATGAGTTGCCTGCTACATTCCGTGGCATTACCTATAGCTATTAACCCCATTGAAAAATTAAGAAATTGAATATGTGGCTAAGAGAGTAGCATCTCCATCTAGCTAGAGAGCTCGCCGCTATCTTAGCTGGGCCAGTAATCCAGATACCAATCAAATCTTAACATATATCGTTACAGTACATTTTCAAAGTGGAATTTGTATTAATAAAATAAATATACGTTTTAACGACCTTTGTACATGAGTAAAATAAACGTCCTGGATAGAATGAATATATTGCCATGTCTGTTTGTACAGTACAGTATGTGCTAAACTTTGCTCATGTGCCAATAAATAAATAAATAAATGACCTATTTTAAACGTGTTTTTGTCATTCATGTGTCAATTCTGAAAAAGAAAAAGTCTCAGATTCGCAAGAATAATGTTTGCTTATTCCGGCGTGTGAAAGTACAGCGCAGGAGTAGGCACAATAAAGCGGAGCGCACCAGTGCGCCACTCCTCTCTTGCCATACTTGGCAATGCCTTTCTTGCTTCGTCGCGATTGGCTGGAGCCGAGTAGGCCCCGAGTGACCCGGACGTGCAACCGAGGCCCGTTGCCCTGACTGCAGCCTCTCCTTCCTGTAAGACCGGTTGAGGAAGTGAATTTTTCGCTGACAGGGTTGGGTTCACTGAGGGAGAGGCGAACAAAAACATCTTCCGCGGGGGGACCGAGGGAAAAAAAAAAAAAACCCAACAACAACAAAAAAAAAAAAGAAACCCCAAGAAGCAAGAGGAGCGGTCTGACAAAGCATTCGAAGGCTATAAGGCGTACAGTCACCGCTGAAATCGCGCCCCCCTGTCCCGCTGACACCGCCGCAGACATGGTAAGGGGTCGCGCGGTTGAAGCTGAAGCACTTCGGCTGGGGCGAGTGGCTAACGGCTACGGGTGCTAAGCTAACGTTAGCAGGAGGCGCTCGCTGCCGTAACCAAAGACGGACGGCCGGAGTCGCTCCAGGAGTTGCCAATAAGTTCCCGTACGCGTCACTTACCGGGGCTATTTAACCTACGCGAGCAAAAGACGTTTAATTTAATATTTTTTTTTTTTTTTTTTTTAGCCAAAGCGAGTAGCAGCTTCCTCCCATCTTAGTTAGCGAGCTAGCGTTTAGCTTAGCTCTGTGCCCTCCCTCCGGTAGACGTAAAGTTAGCACGGGATGTTTTGGGATTTGACACAAGTTAGTGAAGTGAATTTGAGAGGAGTCCCGATATAACGCGCTCAGAGTTCAGCCCTCTGCTCGTGTACCACCCACGGACACGCAGGATAAAAAATAGTCGAAAGTGGTTGCCCGTTGCTATATTAAGACTTGTCTGCTCCCCGGATTCGCCACCATGACAAGCTGTCAGTCTGTTTATTTAGTTGGTTGGATTGTTTACAATTATTAATATTTTGTCAAACCTTTTGAGCAACCCTACTTTTCTCGCTTAGTTGTCTTATTTTGACCATGTTGCAAGCACAAAGGACAATATTGCAGTTCCTATTTGGTCAGCATCTGTGAGGACTCGAGCATTGGAACCAAAGTGTGTTAAGTCTGTTCCTAAAATGTTAACGATTTGAGGGAGAGGTGTTGAAGTGCCCTTAAGAAAGGCATGGAATCCACCCTCCACACCCTCCAGTGCAAATGGTTCAGTGGCCTTTCACTTTTAAAATAACTCTGTATGTTTGCATGTGTGCAACATTATTTTGCAGCAGAGTGTGAGTGACTTTCAACCTAAAGGGTTATGATAACATAGGATAAATCAAAATGGACTCTCCCAATGCACCGCTATTCCCCCAAATTTTCACTTCCGGTGGCCTAAATGATCTTTTGCTGGAGATGGCATGAGCAGCTGTCCCTTTTCCCCAGTCACCTGCTCTCCACAGTTTCACTTCATCCATCCTGCCGGCTCGGGTGCCCCCTGACCCGAGAGTTGTTGCTACGAGGCAGTGTTTACTCGAAGACGGGAGCATTGTTAAAACACAACGTCAAAAGGGGCGCAGGTGTCTGATGGGGCAGCCTGATGCATCGGCTGAGAGCAATTTTAAGATGAGGCGAAAAGAAACATTGTCATGAATATGAGATTACCTTGAAACAAGTGTTTTGTTAAGGGTCAACTATAGGGGAAATGTTTACATGAAGCACGGGCCTCCTGCCCTGGCCTAACCCTTTTTGGCCATGTAACCCATTTGACCACATCACAAGAAACAGATTAATGATTGGCTAACTGGGTAGTTTTTGAAAGTGAACATAATTTCAACAAAACGATGGCCACGCCTGGGTTACATAAGAAAAAGTAAGTTTGCCCCGTTAAAAGTCGCCACAGCGTAACATCCCAGATGAACGCTCATATTTGTTTGGCACAGTTTTTACGCCGGATGCCCTTCCTGACGCAACCCCTCTTGGGGCGTGGAGGCCCCAGTGAGATACGAACTCACAACGCCTGGTTTACCAAACCAATGAGGTGTGGGTTAATTGCCCGGTAAAAATTGAGGCGATTAGGGTTGTGCGTTGCCGGACACACATCATCAGTTTGAGCACACGTTGGCTGTCTAAGCATCGCTTTGCTATCAGTTGGGCGAGAGGCGACCCTCTCGCCGTCGTCCTGTCTGTCCCCAACCGCAGACCTGTGGCTCTGATTTGCCGCCATTGAACCTGGAACGGCTGTCGGTGGACCTCTGCATCGCGTAACTCCGGCAGCTGCTAAAGGTTGAATGACCCAACAATGTAGTGTTTGACAAAATTTGAAAAAAATGCCTGTAATAATGGAGTTACGTTCATACGGCAGCAAACTAACTGTAATTGGTACATAAATTGGAAACTTGTGCAAAAGCACTAGTTAAGTCATATCTACTGGAAATATTTGTATGAAAAATACTTGTAGGCCATAAGTAAAATTAAAATGAAAAAAAGAGTAAGTACATTGGCAACTAATCATGTCTTCTTGTGCCATGTGACGATGTATTCTAGCACCTCACTTAAAACTAGTAAATCGTGGGCGTTTTGCAACCTTGTTGTATGTTGGAACCATTTCGAACTGAGGACAACAGCAAATCTCTCGCAAAGTCTCAGTTCATCAAGCATGAGGATTAACTGTGTTCCTTTGTTTTAACTTTCTGTGGGTTTTTAGTCACACTGATTTGAAAAGATAAATTGGAATTTTGTATGATTTCTCACATGACACAATATTACGCGAGACTTCCACTCAAGGCACGCAAGCTCAGTTGAGCAAGCATTTCAACATTTACTCTCTATTGTGATATTTGTTAGTGTTTTTGTGCCACAAAAAAAAAGGGATTTAAACAACCAATCCCATGCAAACAACAATGTTCCCGAACAAATTTGTGAGAAGTGTTATCACAGTTGGATGCTACAGGATTTTCTTGTCACACATGAGGTCGACAGTGTGTTACAAAGCCACCTACAATATGTCTTCCTCCACATTCCCCAGGGCTTTGTTTTGCGGCTGGTCCTTCCTGTTTTCCGCTGCTTGTTTAAAGGGGAGAACCCCTTTGGGAGGGTTTCTGTACTCCTCTTCTCAGTGTAGTCTCAATAGATCCTTCACATTCGGATGTCACGCAACTTTATTATGTTCCTTCCTAGAGGTACAGTTGTGTCTTGACCTACGAGTGACCAATTTACAAGTTTTGAGATCGGAGCCATTGAATGAAATGTTGATGCTTCAGTCTTTTTATTAACACTACCAGTTGAAGTTTACAGACTAAGTCAACGTAAAACAGACAATTTCACGTGGTGCGTTTAAAACCACCACAGAACTTTGCCTTTGGAATGTCTGCTCAGTTATTGCTAATACGGAATTCAAAACAACATGGATTTATTAAAGAATGTCATCAATAGTCGCAGTGTCAAAACCTTTTAAGCAATTGATATTTGACCACAAACAGCGTGGCAAAACGTGTAAGAAGACAATACAATATTTATGGCGAAATATTCCTTATCCTTTGGAAATGGACTAATATTACTGCAGCTAGTTTAGTCAGTTGTGTAACTCTCCTTTGTGTGTGTTTCCTTGTTTGTATTATAATGCTACGTGGTGGCCAAGGCATGCATACTGTAGGGGTGCCCAATGAGTCGATCACGATCTACCGGTCGATCTCCAAGGCAGTTATGGTCGATCGGGAACGCGTGCCCAAACAAAAACGTCATCCATCTCGTCGCTTGATTCAGGTCTGGCCAATACGTCGACGCTCAGGACAGGACAGCTCTTGACATTCGGTTTTACCAATCCTGGCCTCTTCTGACATGTCACTGCGCACATGCCCCTGAAGGCTTGGATGTGCACATAAAGATGGGTTCAAGCAAGCTGGCTTCCCGTTTACTGTCTGTCTCTTGCTTTGTGGACTATACTTGCTGCAATGCCCCTCCCCCTTTACATCATTGCTGCCCCCCCCCCCCCACACACATAGTCTATAGACCGTGAGAACCTTGCTGCTTGAAAAGTAGATCTTGGGGCAAAAAAGTGTGGGCGCCCCAGGATTACTAGAACTATGTAGTGCTGGAACAGATTAGTGATATCTCCATTTGTTTCAATGGGGAAAGATGACTTGAGGTACGAATCTTTTGTGTTAGAATCGTGGTCACATAACGAATTGAACTCTGAAGTCCAGCAACCACTATTTTCACTTCTATCCATATTTGCTAAAGGAGTGAAAATGAATGAAATGAGAAGTAAGATTAATGCTTAAATGTCTTCACACGTGTAGTACCGGATGGCGCAACGGCTGACTGTCATGCAGGAAACGTGAGCTTAGTTTTTAAGGAGCGACTGCAGGTTTGAAGGTTTGTGTGAATGGTTGCGTTTGTAGATGTTGTTTTGACATTGTCGAAGAGTTTGAAGCGAACGGTAATCCTTATTAGTCATTAATTTTGTCCGAGATACAAACAAAAGACAGTCGTAAAATGACTATATTGGAACGATTCCACTGGATTCCCCACGAGATAAGATAAACAGGAAAGCCAAGCTGCATCTTGCCTCACCGATAGTAGTTTACGGGATATCTTGACCACTTTATTCATGTTCCGAATAAGCAAACGCATCAGGAAAAAAATGCAAAAATACTTAAATGTGACCTAAAAAGGAACGCACTTCACACTGTAGTTATTAAATTGCACGGGGCGTGTTTCAACTTTTTTGTTTTGCATCGTCACCTAAAATTGTTTGTTTGGCCAAACAAAAACAACCCCACTCCTACATCACTTTTTTTTTTTAATAACGGCAGTGAAGCTTGGACCACACTGGATGGTTGCTAATGAAGCTTCGTTTTGCTATTTCATCTACATGGAAAATAACTGTGACAAGACGTGAGCGCTGCTCATGCTGAGCTGGAAATGTTCAGCGAGCACTCATAACAGGGCAAGCAGCAGTTGGCCTGTGTGTGAATAGTTTCTTTTCAGTAATCAGGGTTCTAAACGCTTGCACAGAATTTAGCTGGGTCTTCATCATCATTCTGTTTGGAAAATATATCATTTTTTATGACGATACCTAACTTTTCCCTTAGTCAACCAAGTGTAATTTTAGCCTGCTGCTAGTTGTGGTGATACAATGAATGCCTTAAAGGCAAACAATACATAAGGGCAGTAAGTTTTTAAGATTGCTTCTGTATTTCTGGACGTGGTCAAAGTCTGGATTTTGCCAATTCTGTCTTTCAGAGTGAACAGCAACTGGACTGCGCCCTAGACCTGATGAGGCGTCTGCCGCCTCAACAGATCGAGAAGAACCTCAGTGACCTCATTGACCTGGTGAGTTTACCGGCTGTGCTTATTTTTCTTTTCAGATGGATCTCTTACTAAAATGACAAAAACAATTATATTTGGAATCTTTTGAAAATGTATTATTTTTGGCATTTCAAACCGAATGAAACTTTTAATACCCAAATTTGAGCCAGAATCTTTCAGAAGAAAATGTTCTGTTGAAGAATGCAAGTAAATAACTTTTATTTGACACTTGCTTGTTCAAGGTTAAAACTGACCTTTTTACACACACACAATTGTAGCCAGCGTCTCTGAAAGGAAAATATTGTCTTTCACAATGCAAGTACCGTATTTTCCGCACTATTAGGCGCAGCTAAAGACCTTTAATTTTCTCAAAAGCCGACGATGCGCCTTATACGTGGGTCAACATTGTGCAGCTCCATCTAATGGATGCATAACGTAACGCCAGCCTCGACTGTAGCGTCTATTCTATGCACATTATAATGCAGTGCGCCTTTATACATGAAGAATAGGCCATTCATCGAAGGTGCTTCTTATAATGCGGTGCACGTTATCGTGCGAAAAATACGGTACAATTTCAGACGTGGACAGGGGACAACGTTTTGGTCTACTATATTTGCTAAGCACTGTGGGGGCAGAATTTGGAGTCTAACCAAAACAGACACGCTACTCCCCAACATACCATATTTTATCACTTCACTGAATAAGAAATTGTTGAGGTGGGTGACTGGTTAGGATATTTGTCTCAGAGTTCAGAGGACTCAGGTTCAAATCCAGCCTCGGATGCATGGCGTTTGCACCACCCCCACCCCAAATGCCTGCATGGTTTTTCTCTGGTTTCCTCCCATATCCCAAAAATGTTGGTAGGTTAATTGAACTCTGAATCACTGGTGTCAAAGTCAAGGCCCGGGGGCCAGATCCGGCCCGCCACATGATTTTATCTGGCCCGCAAAGGCAAATCATATATGTCAACTTCCCTGATTCTTGTTCAAATCTGTACCAAATTTTCAAATTGTCGTATCATAAATCATATTGTTGACGTATTGCAAACGTTTTTTACGTTACCAAACGTCAACAATAGTTGAAAAACCCATTACCCTCGATTTATGATTCAAAAAGCAATTCATAAATTTCACGTCCAATTTGTTGAGGCGATAAAAGATTTTTATGGTTTCACAGTCACAACGACCCTCTGAGGGAAACCGGAACAGCAATGTGGCCCGTGACAAAAATGAGTTTGACACCCGTGCTCTAAATTGTCTGTAGGTATGGATTTTAGTCCAAATGTTTTTTTTTTTTGTTTGTTTGTTTTTTATGTGCCCTGCGATTGGCTGGCAACCAGTTCAGGATGTACCCTGCCATTAACTTGGTTAGGCTCCAGCATAACCGTGATCTTAGTGTGGATAAGCGGTGTAGAAAAGACAGTGTAGGTGTTTTTTTGTTCACTTTTGGCTATAAAAAAAAAAACCTCCAAAGAATCTAACTCAAATCATTTTTGTGATTTACTTAGACAGGATTTGTAATAGACTGGCGAATATGCACGCTGCTGAATGTCATTTAAATGTATTGAGTGTGTTTTACTCGAGCAATCCCTGTTTGGTGCGGTAAATGATTCTAAAGCAAATCAAGTCACACACCTGGTGTGACATCTCATTTTCTACGGATTTAATTCCAGCTGCCCCCCACCTGCTCACCTTATTTGCCCCCTCACCTTTGACCTCCCCCCCGATCAGTGGACTCGTCTTACCCCTCTATGTCTGGTAGTTAGTGATTATTATCGTTGCCGCCAATCACTTTTTTGGAGTGGGGGGAGCAAGAACGCAGCTGCCCGTAAAAATGAGGTTCGGCATCTCGGCTTCATCTATATCAAATACTTCACCTGAACTCATCTTTCTTTTCTGTGCACCTTCACTCCCGTTCCTTTTCATGCTCAGCCCACTCCCAGGTGTGTGCGGGGGGGGGGGGGGGTGCACATGTGTACATGGTGCTGGGAATTTTGGATTTTTTTTTTTTTTTAAAGGAAAACACTGCCTCTTTTGTGTTTGTGCAATGATGGAGTGGACATAGCGGGTCCGTGTCCGTCTGTGAGAAGTAATTTGTACCCCCTTATCCCCCAAGATATAATGTTTCCGAGTGATATTTTATTCCTCCTCTCCTTATTAGGGGAAGCTGGAATGTCAGTACGGCATTCAACCGTTCCTTGCCTTAAATGGAGGTATTCTTTTCTGTTGTCTGTAATCTTGTTGTTGGATTCCTGGGATTTGCGTTTACTTTTTAACCGTCCGTTTGCCCCTCGCTCTCTTTGACGGAGGCAACTACATTTCTGGTATTAATTTTGTAAAGCATTATGAAACGCTTCTCTTTTTATTTGTGCCCAGGTACCGAGTCTGTGCGAGGACCTTCTCTCCTCTGTGGACCAGCCCCTGAAGATTGCCCGGGACAAGGTGGTGGGAAAAGACTATCTTCTCTGCGATTACAATCGGGATGGTGACTCCTACAGGTAGAGAACTTAACTGCAGCGGAAGCATGGGTGAAACAAAACATCTTACAAGGCTTAAAACAACTATATACACTCATTAAATCACACACTTGTATTTATATAAATATCCCACAGTAATATGAGTATTTAAATAAATGTAAATGCTACTACATGTGTGCAATCTGGATTAGTTGTGAATAAAACACCATTTGACACTACATTTTTCCCTGCAAATTCATACATTTGGTTTGTATCGGTATCAAAACAAAACATATAAAGTAAAGTAACAATATTGTACAGAATTTTAACTTTTTTGGAATTTGACGAACTGAGAGACTGATGGAGATTAAACTTAATCTATAACTAAATAAAGTAGGAAAAAATTGGTAAATCTATAAAAAAAAATAGATTATAGTTTACATATATTTATAGATGGACATTTTCAATTGTCATGTGTGAATCTGTGGGACTTTGCAAAAATCATGAAGACAAATGACAGTTTTTCCACATGCAGCCTTAGTAGGGTAATCTAAATCTTAAAAAAAAAAAATACATTTTGTACCTACTACGTTAATGAATTTCTTTCAGCGAAAAGCACAAAAATGAAATGCTGAATGAAATAAAAACGTTTACTTAATTCATATTCTCCATGATCCCCCAACTTTACATGTTGTACTTCTTGGTACTTTAGGTCTCCGTGGAGTAATAAATATGATCCTCCCATCGAAGACGGTGCCATGCCTTCAGCTCGCTTGAGGAAACTGGAGGTCGAAGCCAATAACGCCTTTGACCAGTACAGAGACCTGTGAGTTTAAAGAAAGTAAATACAGACGCACTGTATACAGTGTGCCCTTTCCCATTCGCGGTTCACCGTTTGCGGCCCTGCATATGAGCGTATCTTGCTCTCCAAGTTTATTTTTTCTTTTTTTTCACAATCGTAGAGGTCTTAAATTCTCTTCTAAATAGACGATGGGCCACGTTAGACATGGCACCTTACAATGAGGGCACCTTATATGCACATTGTGTTCCAGGATTTGCAAATGTTGTTATGTGACCTGTTCACCAAAGTACTCTGAAAAACACGGTTTACAGCAGGGGTTGGGAACCTTTTAGGCTGAGAGCTATAAATGGCAAATATTTTAAAATGTAAAATGATGACAAAAGTAGTTTTTACTATTAATGCGACTTCTTTGCTGATGGCTTTGTTGTCCGTTTCATTAAAGTTCAGGCAACCTTTGAGACTTCTATCCGTTATTCATGAACATAGGTTGGTCTTGATGTTTTTTTTTTTTTTAATTTGAAAAAGACTTTTCATATGCATACTGTAGGTAGAACCAAACATTGTCAGGACAGCAATATTCACACCCGCAGTGTGTGGTATGTGACGGGAAGTGCGTTCCAAGTTTTTGCAATCAATTGGCCTGCAGCTTGAATTTTTTTCATTTGTCCCCACTTCTGTGCGCTCGCCGACAATGCTTGCCAACAGAGGGACGTCTTTATGTAAAAAAAAAAAAAAAGAAGAAGAAGAATTCGGTGTTGGGCAGCGCAGAAGCACTCTGTCATTATAAACCACATCGGTTCCCGACTCCTGGTTTACTGTGTGAGCATGTATGCTGGCACGTGTTTTAGCGTTACGTAAGATACCACATGATGGCGTTCACGAGGCATTGAGGAACAATTTGCATTTTACATCTGTAAACAGAAGAAGCTTGCATTGCTCGACACACTGCCTGTTTAGGCAAGTCACGGCTAACTATGTTGGTCACACTCACGGTGTCACATCGAAACTAAAATTAGCACACCACAGCAAACAGAATAGCATAACTAGCAAATTCTAAAACAAATAAAAAGAGAAATAATTGACACAAAACACGCACTTCAAACGAGGATGTGCCGCCATATGGTAGGTTACCTTACAGGCTCATACGTGCTAGCATACATGCTAACAGGGTAACCAGTTATTGGACTAGTCACACAACAGTTGTGCACATAAGGCATGCTGTTCATTTTGGAGAAAGTTTAAGACTTTTAAGTGCATTTTATGGTTGCAAGAATATCATACATTATACATAGGTATATAAATACTGCATCCATTATTTGTGGACTTTTGTTATGCACGGGGGTGTAAAGGAACGCAACCCCCGTGAATAACGGGGGATCATTATTTACGTTCACACTCATGACTCAATTTTTCTGCAGGTACTTTGAGGGTGGTGTGTCATCAGTATACCTCTGGGATTTGGACCACGGCTTCGCTGGTGTTATTCTCATCAAAAAGGCTGGAGATGGCTCCAAAAAGATCAAAGGGTGTTGGGACTCCATCCATGTGGTGGAGGTGCAGGTGAGTCCCCTAAAGTTCACCGGATCTCTTTTTCAAAATTTTTTCCGAATTTCAAATCGGAAAAAAGCCAGCGGAACAATGAATGTGTCAAAACACCCACAATGAAGTGAACGACTATCTTTTCGTACCTGTTAACGTGTTCAGGAGAAGTCCAGCGGACGTACTGCTCACTACAAACTCACCTCCACCGTCATGTTGTGGCTCCAGACGACCAAAAGCGACTCTGGTACCATGAACCTGGGCGGCAGTCTCACAAGACAAGTACGGTGTAAAACCCGAGAGCCACCGACTCAACCCGCTGACTCAGCGCCACGCATCAACTCCCTCTGCTATCTTTTCTCAGATGGAAAAAGACGAGACGGTCGGAGAGTCCTCGCCCCACATTGCCAACATCGGCCGCCTTGTTGAAGTCAGTACGGCTTCAAGCAGGCTCATTCGTGAACCGTTTTTATCTCACGCATAAAGATGAGACGCACCATTCAACGTTCTTTCGGGGCTAATCCTCCCTTAATGTTTTGGTGTCGTGTTGCAGGATATGGAGAACAAGATTCGCTCCACACTGAATGAAATCTACTTTGGGAAGACTAAGGACATTGTCAACGGACTTAGGTAAGCATCATAAGGCGGTGTGTTTCCCCCAAAAACCACCAATAGTCGACACCATCTGGACCTCCTATCTTGTCTTTTTTTTTTTTTCCTGTTGTTTCCTAATTTGTATCTGCTTCGGGCTACTTTTAAAGAGTGGGCAACCCTCATGCGTTTTTGGAATGCCCAGGAGTCAAAATCAGTTAAAATCCCAACATTACACAAATTGAAAAGATCATGTGCCAAACAAAAAAGATGACACACTGTGGCGACCCCTAATGGGACAAGCCAAAAGAAAAAGAAGAAGGTAGTGATTTAAAAGAAGGCAGCCCTCTTAATTAGTTGTCTGTATCTTTGTTAAGGTTATCATTTATAACCGGGGTGCTCAATGCGTCGATCGCCGAGGCAGTTTTGGATCGATTGCGCGATGGTGTGCCCAAAAAAAAAAAAAAAAACATCCCTTCGCTTGATTCAGGTGTGGCTAATACGTCGATCGCGTGCACATAAAAGTGCGTTCTAGCAAGTTGGTTTCCTATTTACCGTTTCTCTCTTGCCCCTTTATCTGGAGGTGGCCGTAATGATCGTCATGATTCTCTGGTGAGCAGCAAATATTTACAATCCATCCTTTTTCTGAGCCGCTTATCCTCACGAGGGTCGCGGGAGCGCTGGAGCCTTACCCAGCTCTCAACGGGCAGGGGCCGGGGTACACCCTGAACTGGTTGCCAGCCAATCGCAGGGCACATGGAGACAGACAACAGTCGCACTCAGTCACACGCGGGGAATGAACACATGTTTTCGGGATATGGGAGGAAACCGGAGTGCCCGGAGAAAACTCACGCAGGCACGGGGGAGAACATGCTAACTCATTGTAATGAGAGACATTCTCATTGTAATGAGTAAGTGACTCATTACAATGAGTTAGTTTCTCATTGTAATGAGTCACTTACTCATTACAATGAGAAACCAGTTAGTTTTAATGTTGGATGTTTTTGGGGTGTGGGAGGAAACCGGAGTGCCCACCAGGAGAAAACCCACGCAGGTACGGGGGAGAGCAGGCTAACTCCACAGAGGCGGGGCCATGAGTGTCAAAACTGTGAGGCAGACGCTCTAACCAGTTGCACCAACGTGCTGCCGTATTAATGTAATCTTTAAAAAAAAAAAAAAAAAGATAACTGAAACCCTTGGTTTCCACCTCCATCTTCTGTCTCCACTGCAAACATCTTCCACACTCCGCCTCTTCTCTGTGCTCCAGATCTATTGAGTCTTTGCCCGATAACCAAAAGTACCGGCAGCTCCAGAGGGAGCTGTCGCAGGTCCTCACCCAGCGTCAGATCTTCATTGACTAGGTTCGGAGGTACAGCCAGCGATGGGGATTGTGCACGTTGTGTGTGTGTGGGGGGGGGGGGGGGGGGGGGGGGGGAGCTGAGCATGACAGAAGCTTAGTTCTGGTGTTCCTGGTGTGTGTTACTAGTTTTTGTCTGAGACAACAAAATGGCTGGTGATGAACCAAAACAGTCACAGCTCGACACCGAGTAGTTCATAATCGCTAAAATGACTAAGAATTCCCCTAAAAAGTTGTGTGTGAGAGAGATCTTGTAAAAATAACTGCACTGAATTACTTTGTCTGTTTCGTCACGGTTGCTGCTCGTAAGGAAAGCACACATCACTGATTGATTGTTTGAAGCAAATGCCAAACTAATATTTACTCGTTTGTGGACTCGAACGTGTTCCTCTGCACGTTACTAACTCCTTAACTCGTGACAAACGCAAGTCCTCTTTGCCGTTTCAATGAGATGAAATAAAGCTCCTCATCAACCACATTAGGCAAGCCCGCATAATCTAATCATACAAGAGCTGCATGTATAATATTAGAGGGTGGGGTTTTTTTTCTTCACTGTTAGAGATGTTTTCATTTGTCATTATAATTGTCAGTATGTCACAGTGGTACAGAACTCTACAAGTTGTTTCTAATATTGTGGCACATGACTAAGATAGTCTTGTATGATGTTTTTCAAGTGGGAAAAACACCCAAGGCTGATGTTGAATTGATCGAATTGCCAAGGATGTGTGCAGTGTAAAAAGAAAAAAAGCCCGAAAGGGGGAGAATGGGACTGAGGCACTTACTAACATACAGTGCTGTGAAAAAGTATTGGCCGCCTCCTGAAATTGTTATTTTTCCTCCACTCTAATGTTAAAGTTGATCAAAACAATGTTTGAGACTTGTATAACCAAACAAGTTGCTGTTTTCAAGTGGTGATTTAATTTACTGAGGAAAAAAATGCAATTCAAAAGGTACCTGGCCCTGTGTGGGGCAAAGTAACTCAAATCAAGTGTTCTATAACTGCCAGGTAGCTTTGAGAGCTTTTTCGTCCTCAAATCAATAAAATCTAAATTTTAAAACTTGAATTTCTGATATTTGAATTTGCTTGATGATCTTGAAGTGGGGAAATGATGTAAAAAAAAAAAAAAAAAAGAAGAGAATTTGAGAATGAGCAAATACTTTTTCATGCCACTGTATTTTTACAGTTTTCATATGTATTTATGATTTTTTTTGAACTTGACTGTACCCACACTGACGGCGTTTCCCCCGTTTGACCCCGACAGGAGCGTTACGTCTCTGGCCGACAAGTCAAAGCAGGAGGCTCTCCAAAGCGAACTGTTCAAGGCGCTCAAACTGAAAAACCAAAGCTAGAGATGCTGCCGTTGTCGTCCGTCTCTCTCCCGTCGTCTCTTCCCTCGTTTCTTTCACTCTTCTCCCTCGCCACCTCCTGCACTCTCGGGAAGAGAAAAACGAAAACAAAAACACAATTGAGGAAATAAAAGAGAGAGAAAATGCTTATCTTTGCCCCCCCGCCCCGCCCCCCTTTTCACCCGTCAGGTTTTGCCGTCTTCGTGTATCTCTACATGTTCCGAAGCCATTCACTCAAGACTCCCTTCCACCTTTCGATCCTAACGATATGACGGTTAACGAGAATCTTGCAGTGCGAGGGTCGGCGTGTACTAATTTCCCCTCCCCGAATGTCCTCAGTCATTTGGAACTGAACAATTTTTATTTCCTCTCAGCAGAGGAGACAAACATGCACAGGCCGTGTGCTCTAGCTGGCATCTTCATCATCATCATCATGTACATCACGTCAATTTCTTGCCCCCCCCCCCCCCACCCCACCTAGATTTATGTCAAAATTGATAACTGTCCTTTCTGTCTTCTCTTCACACAGAGGCTTTTGCCTTCTGTTGGAAGCTTTTTACTCATCTGTCCGCATGCATTCGAGCGTGGAGCTGCAGTCAGTGGAAATACTTCCCACCATAATAATTACCCCCCCCCCCCAGCCCCCCCCCACCTTTCTACGACGAGTATCACATGACAGTTTAACTGCCCCCCTCCCTCTACAGTATCTCTAACTCTTCTCTTTGCTCGCCTATGTCTTCGTTGGGGGGTCACAGTTTTTTTGTGTCAGTGGAAACCTTTGACTGTTTCCATTTTGGAGGGGCAACTTTGTATTTTGTTTTTGTTTTAATTTTGTAAAGCCTATAATTCATATTGTATTAGAGCCTCCAGCAACAATAAAAAGTAAAAAAAAAAAAGGCATTTGTCGTGGGGATTTTTTTTGTTTTTTTTAATTATTGTTATCGATGAATTGAACATAAATTGAATCTATTGATTCGGGCGCAACATTTTCGTGCTGGGAAAAGTAGCGTGAGTCTGCTTGTCACAAAAAAAATTCTACTATTAATTATGGAAATCACTGTAGTTGACCAAAGGATTCAAGCAGATGTGTAGAAATAAAAAGTACAAATTGTGAACATGGATCATAGCCTCATTTTCTTTGCGATGTACAGCACCAGTCAAAAGGACATTTTGCTGTTCAACGGCACGAGAGGTGAGTGTCCAAACATTTGACTCATTTTGGAATCAAACATTCAATGCACATATTTAAATGTGTTATGATTTCAATCGTGAAAGTTATTTCAGATTTTTAAGGTTTAGCGCCACGGGTTTGATTTGGTTCAAAATATAACAATAAGGTGTCATTTTGTATTTAATACTTGTTCTGCTCATTGTCAGTGATTATATAACCAGCCATCCATTTTTTGTTTGCCGCTTATCCTCGCAAGGATCACGGGGAGTACAGGAGCCTACCCCAGCTGTCAGCAGGCATGAGGCGGGCTACACCCTGAACCGGTCGCCAGCCAATCGCAGGGCACATCGAGACAAACAGCCGCACTCACAATCACACCTTGGGGCAATTTAAAGTCTCCAACTAATGTTGCATGTTTTTGGGATGTGGGAGGAAACCCACGCAAGGACTGGGAGAACATGCAAACTCCACACAGGCGGGTCCGGCATTGAACCCGGGACCTCAGAACTTCGAGGCCAACGCAGCTGCAGCACCGTGCTGCCAAATATTGCACTAAGGTATCATTTTTGTATTTAATACTTCTTTCTGTTTATTGTTAGTGATATATAACTAGTTATTGAAATCCTGATGCGAATGAAGTGTGTTGTCCTCTTTGTCACCAATTTTTATGAGGCTCGTCTGCTTTAAGGGAAAACTAATTTGCTCTTGAGCAAGGTGACATTTATATTCCGTCGGAGGCTCCTGAGCAAACTCGAGATCGAGCCTTTGATAGCAGCTCTTGACCGATCTGGAAATTCAAGGGCAACGAGGCAAAGTCAAAGCGAGGAAGATTGTGTGATCGAAGCACTTCTGTGGTTAGACACCAGAATTCCATTTAGTCCTTCTGGAATTATGTATTTTTTTTTTTTAATCATGAATGCAAATATGTGCTGTAATTTTTGATAACATTGAGTCATCATTGTAAAATGCTTGTTCGAGTGTGTGGCTGCCTTATCACTGCTTGTCCTGTAGGTGGCAGTGACGTATCACTTTTGGGGGGGGGGGTAGCTGTCTTTTTTTCTGCCTCTGCGACCAAAAATTTTTATGATAATCATAGACTAAAATGAATGCTGCTTAATACAATAAGCAATACAAAAGAATGCAAATTGATTTGATTTGCATGAAAATCTTCAAATGGGGAGTATCCATCCATTATCAGAGCCGCTCATCCTTACAAGGGTCACGGGAGTGCTGAAGCCTATCCCAGCTATTTCCGGGCAATTTAGAGTCTCCAATTTATGCGTTTTTTTTTTTTTTTTGGGGGGGGGGGACGCGGTAGGAAACCCACGTAGGCAGGGGGAGAACATAAAAAAATCCACACAAGCGGGACTAGGATTTGAATGCCGGTCCTCAGATTTGTGACGATCCAACCACTCGGTCAGCATGCTGCTCAAATGGGAGCACTGTAGTTGGATCTTATTTTACGTTCGTTTTATTACATAGTGCTTAACACTTATATTTATCGGGAATGTTAAATTGTTTTTTTAAAAAAAAATACCCATGTGACTGATTGAGCATAGCATGGATGAATTACATTATTACCCCAATTTAAGATACACACACGCCTGTGTAGCGATCGCTTCATTTCAGGTAGTTATTCTCAATTTCAAATTACCAAAAAGTATTTATGATGCCAAGTTGGCTCATTTGAGAACAATGGGTATTAAAAAAAAAAAAAAAAAGAAGTTTACGGAGGTTAATGTGTGGCCGCAATCGCTTCCGTGTACGTTCCGTGGAAATGACTCTGTTTCCCCCCCCCCCAATCGTAGTTAGTGAATGCGAATTTGTGTAAAACCAGGGGTCATTTATTTCAATATTGGTATTTGTATTGAATACTAGCAGAAAAGATCGATAGATTCCGGCAAAGGTTAACGTGTAGCCGAGTACGCCTCCGCGTTCACGAGCCGTCAAAACCGTCACAATGTGGAATTTATTCCTGACGAGAACGAAATCCAGCAACAAAGTATTTGTATGCGTCCAGACTTTTCTACGCTTTCAAACTCTTCGGTGTAAATCTCGACGACTTACTCACCAGATCCACGTGTGGATCCAGTTGTCCGGGACAAGCGGAAGCGGGTCGACAGTCCAATTTCTTATCGGCAAAAAACATCCATTTCGGCATTAAATACGCGTCCTCTATGCCGAGTTTATCACATTTTTCCACGCACCTTCGTTTATTTTCACCTTCTAAATGTCTAACGGTATATCGGACAAGACTCTGGGCGCCGTGGTCTCCAACCGACTTAGCGTCGACCAACGCTTAGCTTGACCGGCAATATGGCGACGTAGGCAAAAGTCACGTGATTTCGAGCTCTATACGCACTTTGCGTGTTCTCCCCCCAGGCCTGCTCGGTTTTCCTGCTTCCTCCCACGGAACGTTTCAAAAACGAAGACTCTAAACTGCCAATTGGCGTCAATGTGAACCGTTGTTGACTCACAAGTGACCCGCAATCAACTGCACGGCGACCAGGCTGGAGCCCCGAAGTTGCCACGACGGCAGAGCTTCGTCCGAGGACAGAAACTGCATTTTTTTGGGGGGAGTTTTTCGAAAGAGTCGCGAAATACATCATTGAATCATCATCCCGATGATCTTCATTTATGATTCCACAAGCAGGTGGTGCAAATTGACCGTGCGCTGGATTGCAACTGAGTCAAAAATTGAGGAATGCCGTCTATTAATGAGTAAACCACTGTGGGGGGGTGGGGGGCAGATTCACACAAGTTTGTCACTCATTAATTCTTGCAGACGTTGTGGGACATCTTCACTTGAGCATTGGAAGAAAGCAACAATGGCGTCAGGCAAAGTATGTTCAACTTATGTAAGAGAATGAGTGAAATAAATGATCTTTACTGGCGGGGGGCGGCCGCTGTGGACTTTGCAGTGCTCCCGTTCGATGAATGAAACCCCGGGAGGAAGTCTTCATTTGTCTCCGGTGGCAGGGTTTGTGCACCCCTTGGCGGAACCGCCATGCACGTGCACGTGCGCGCGTGCGTAGGCTTTTATGTTAATCGGGAGCGCGTGCGCGCGGTGGCAGCCCGGAGCCATTTTTCGCCATTCAAGCGGAGTCGCGCAAGCGGGCGGGACGTGGTCGCGAGCTCGTCGGCGTGCGTGGACGCGTCTGGTGCGGGAACACCGTCCGGTCGGCCAGGGGCTTTACCTTGAACTTTGAAAATACAATTTGAAAGAAATAATCAGCAAGAATTTAAAAAAAAAAAAAAAAAGGCAGCCGGAGTGAGAAGCGCGCCCGCCGAGAGCGAGCATGGCTCCTCCGCAACAAAAGAAAAGTCCCTGGATGAAAGTTTAAGGAGCTCCTCGTTTTTTTTTTTTTCTGTTTTTTTTTCCTCTCTCCGAACTCTCGACCGCACACCGAGGAGCGATGCACTTCGTCCGGCTGGATTTCCTGCTCGTTTTCTGCTGTTGGAAGCTGGCTCCTCTGGCGTCCTGTCACGCGGTTCACCTCGGCGACGATGCCCGGCCGGGGACGGTGCTGGCCGGCGTGGAGCAGCGCGCGCGGTGCGTCCTGGATCAGGTGCTCGCTCCCGCGGCCGCCGAGCGCTTCCTGGATACCGACCCCGCAACGGGTACCGTGTACCTCTCCCGCTCGATCAAGTGCGCCTCGCTCCGCTCCAACCCGTTCGCGCTGTACACCGTGTCGGACTGCGTGGACTCCGTCGGTTCCGGCTACCGGCACCTCATCACCAGCCGCTATGACGTCCACGTCCACGGGAAAAACTGCTCCAAGACGCCCTCAAGGAAAGCAGAGTGGGATATGGAGGCGCTCAGTTTGTTTGTCAAGCCCGCGCAGTGCCACCAAGCAGGTTCTGCTTTATTTCCAGTGAGCGGGCTGCTCCCTGGGGTGCCCACCCGCTGCCGGGTCACCAGCCGAGGTGACTTCTACTTCTCCGAGGGGGACTTGTATGTTTCCGAGACTCTGTGCTGGGGCCGGGACGCGCTCCTGGAGCTGGACCTGCTCTGCGACGTCTCGGTCGGGGACGGATCCGCGCGAGTGGATCCTGTCTTTGTCCACTGGCGTGTTGGACAGGGGCCCTTTCTTCAGGGTTACATTCAGAAGGTGCTCGAAAAAGCAGCTCGCTCCGACTCTGCGATTGTGGGCAGGACCAGGAGGAGCATCAACAGAGGGCCTCAGTTTCAGCCTCCAATGTATCAGGTGTCGGTGGCGGAGA
Source organism: Syngnathoides biaculeatus (assembly GCF_019802595.1). Classification (NCBI taxonomy): domain Eukaryota; kingdom Metazoa; phylum Chordata; class Actinopteri; order Syngnathiformes; family Syngnathidae; genus Syngnathoides; species Syngnathoides biaculeatus. The sequence continues at coordinate 24,386,121 of NC_084649.1, forward strand.
ACAAGCCGACCGGGACTTCTGTTGTTGCTTTGAAAGCGGTGGACCCGGACGAGGGCGAAGCGGGCCGGCTGGAGTATTTTATCGAGGCTCTCTTCGACAGCCGCTCCAATAACCTTTTTGCCGTGGACCCGGCCAGCGGCACCGTGTCCACGGCGGAGGTGCTGGACCGCGAGACGAAAGAAACACACGTGTTCCGCGTGACCGCCGTGGACCACGGAGCCCCTCGGCGCACGGCCATGGCCACGCTCACCGTCACAATCAGCGACACCAACGACCACGATCCTGTTTTCGAGCAGCAGGACTATAAAGAAAGCATCAGGGAGAATCTGGAGATCGGCTACGAGGTGTTGACAGTGAGGGCCACGGATGGCGACGCGCCGGTAAACGGTAACATCCTTTATCAGATCCTTAATAGTAACGGGTCAAATGACGTCTTTGAGATCGACTCCAGGTCTGGTGTTATTCGCACTAAAGGCCTTGTAGATCGGGAGGTGGTGGAGGCGTACGCGTTGTTAGTCCTGGCCAATGACCAAGGTCGCGACCCCGGGCCCCGGAGCACCACGGCTACGGTCTGCATTGTAGTGGAGGATGACAACGACAACGCTCCCCAGTTTAGTGAGAAACGCTACGTGGTCCAGGTGCCTGAGGACCTGGCCCCTAATACTGAAATCCTGCAGGTGACCGCCACAGACCAGGACAGGGGGAGCAATGCGCTGGTCCACTTTAGCATCATGAGTGGCAACTCCAGGGGCCAGTTTTATATTGACGCACAGACGGGTAAAATGGACCTGGTCAGCCACTTGGATTACGAGACAAGCAAAGAATACACTTTGCGAATCCGAGCTCAAGATGGGGGTCGGCCCCCTCTTTCCAATATCAGCGGCCTGGTTACGGTGCAGGTGTTGGATGTTAACGACAACGCGCCCATTTTTGTCAGCACCCCGTTCCAGGCCACAGTGTTGGAGAATGTGCCGGTAGGTTACTCCATCATCCACATCCAAGCCGTGGATGCAGACTCCGGTGAAAACTCCAGGCTGGACTATCGGCTCACTGAGACCATGCCAAACTTCCCCTTCACCATCAACAACAGCACAGGGTGGATCGTAGTGGCTGCCCAACTTGACAGGGAGCGCGTCGATTTCTACAACTTCGGAGTGGAGGCCCGAGATCACGGCTACCCCGCCATGTCCTCCTCCGCGAGCATTACCATGACCGTTCTTGACGTCAACGATAACAACCCAGAGTTCACCCAGAAGGCGTACTACATGCGACTGAACGAGGACGCGGCCGTGGGGACCAGCGTGGTGACGGTCTCCGCCGTGGACCAAGACATCAACAGCGTGGTGACGTACCAGATATCCAGCGGAAACACTCGCAACAGGTTCTCCATCACGAGTCAGAGTGGAGGTGGGCTCATCACACTGGCGCTGCCTTTGGACTACAAACTAGAACGCCAGTACGCCCTGACTGTAACTGCAAGCGACGGCACGCTCTTTGACACGGCTAAAGTCTTTGTCAACGTCACCGACGCCAACACGCACCGGCCCGTGTTTCAGAGCTCCCATTACACGGTCAACATTAATGAGGACAGGCCACCGGGCACCACGGTTGTCCTGATCAGCGCCACGGATGAAGACACGGGAGAAAACGCTCGCATCACCTACTTCATGGACGACAGCATCCCCCAGTTTGACATCGATCCCGACACGGGGGCCGTCACCACGCACATGGAGTTGGACTACGAGGACCAGGTTTCCTACACACTGGCCATCACTGCCCGTGACAACGGCATCCCGCAGAAGTCAGACACGACCTACCTGGAGATACTGGTCAACGACGTGAACGACAACTTGCCGCGCTTCGTCAGGGACAGCTACTTGGGCTCTGTGATGGAGGACGTTCCCGTCTTCACGAGCGTGGTCCAGGTGTCCGCCACTGATCGAGACTCTGGCCTCAACGGCCGCGTCTTCTACACGTTCCAGGGTGGAGAGGACGGCGAAGGAGACTTCATAATCGAGTCCACCTCCGGTATTGTTCGCACGCTGCGCAGACTAGATCGAGAAAACGTGCCAGTCTATACCCTGCAGGCCTTTGCTGTGGATAAAGGTATTCCGCCGTTGAAAACCCCAATAAACATCCAAGTGACTATTCTTGACGTGAACGACAACCCTCCTGTGTTCGAGAAAGACGAGTTTGACATCATGGTAGACGAAAACACCCCCATTGGCCTCGTGGTTGCGCTTATTATAGCGACAGACCCAGACGAAGGCAGTAACGCGCAGATCATGTACCAGATAGTGGAAGGAAACATCCCGGAGATGTTCCAGCTGGATATCTTCTCAGGAGAACTGACGTCGCTAATAGACCTGGACTATGAGATGAGGTCTGAGTACATCATAGTGGTTCAGGCCACATCCGCGCCCCTGGTCAGCCGCGCCACAGTCCGCATCAAACTGGTCGACAAGAACGACAACGTGCCCGTGCTCAAAAACTTCCAGATCATCTTCAACAACTACGTGACGGACAAATCCAGCAGCTTCCCGGCCGGCGTGATCGGGCGCATCCCGGCCCGTGACCCGGACGTGTCGGACCGGCTCCGCTACAGCTTTGAGGCGGGCAATGAGCTGAACCTCGTGCTGCTGAACCAAACGACGGGCGAGATCCAGCTGAGCCGGGCCCTGGACAACAACCGTCCCCTGGAGGCCTCCATGAGAATCTCGGTTTCAGGTAAGATAATGACACAGCCCGCACTCGCTCACGTGTATTTTTTGCCCCATTTCCATTTTCTCTTCACTCGACTAGATAAGGGAATTGTGCCACAGCTTAAATATGACTTCCCGTGCCCGCGGAGTGATTTTTCAATGCAATAGAAATATTCATGAGGGAGGACTAGCATTCTCTGCGGGGCGCGCCGACAACAAGACATCCGAGCATCCGATTCGGTCTCGGATTGAAATTGTCTGACGCGGGTGATTTCTCGGAGACTCGTTAAGGAACTCACTTATTAATATATTGATTTTATAGCCGTCCGTTCTGGAGAGTGAAGTACTTTCCAGGGTGATTTTGTCTGTGTTCTGCTGGTTCCACACTTGGACCTCAGCGGGTAGACTGACTCTTCCACATCCCCACCCAAACACAAAGAAAGTCCAAATTCAATTCCGATCTGTTCCTGGATCTTATTCAGGGTGTCAGCTGAGAGTTTGTCCTTTGCACTGTTTTATTGTTCGACTGGTGTCTCTTGACTTCGGAACTCATTTAACGGGGTAACGACGGGCAACATTTCATTTAAAGAGCAGATTGATTTCATAGTTTTGTCTCATAACGCTTCAATCCTTGAACGCGGGAGCACAAATGAGATTTTTTCTTTTTTTTTTTCTTCCTCGCTCTGAAAATGTGCACGAACGTGAATTACACTCGCAGACGGTGCGGGTGCGCTGTTCCCCTCTTGTGCGCTGCTTTAAATCTCTTCTTCTCTTTGACCTTGGCAGAAGCCAAGAGAAAACAACTCAATTGAGAGATTGCTTGGACATGAAGGTTAAATATGAATGCTGATGTGGATTCAACCTGATGGGCATCTCGGGGATATGCCGGGGCCGGCGAAATGGTTTGGTGATTACGGTTAGTACAGCATCACGATCAGTGCGGGGTCGATACACGGGGGTGCAATATTGGTATTATGGCTGTCCTGGGTCTAAGTCCTTACGTTTAATGACACTTTTGTGCTTTTAATACGAGTGATTTGATTTTGATGGGTGGATCGTTTGAGCGGCTGATGAGAGACGGTGGCGGTGAAGAAACGACAGGAAGCGGAACTGGAGGTAGGAGAAATTAAGATGCTGAGGTTCTCGGTTGGATAGGATTAGAAATGAGAAAGTTGGAGGTTTTGGAGACAAGGTTCGAGAGAGCAGACTTGGATGGTTTGGACGTGTTCAGAGGCGAGAGAGTGAGGAAATGGGTAGGAGGATGGTAAGGATGGAGCTACCAGGGAAAAGAGCGAGAGAGAGGAAGACCAAAGAGAAGGTTGGTGGATGTTGTGAGGGGAGACATGAGGACAGTGGGTGTGAGAGAGGAAAAGGCACGAGATAGATGGCACGCTGTGGCGACCCCTAATCGGGACAAGCCGAAAGGAAAAGAAAAAAGTTTGAGCAACTGGTTAGAGCATCGGTGTCATAGTTCTGAGGACCGGGGTTCAAATCCCAGCCCCGCCCGTGTGGAGTTTGCGTGTTCTCCCCGTGCCAACGTGGGTTTTCTGCCTTCTAGATGACACGCTGTGGCGACCCCTAATCGGGACAAGCCGAAAGGAAAAGAAAAAAGTTTGAGCAACTGGTTAGAGCATCGGTGTCATAGTTCTGAGGACCGGGGTTCAAATCCCAGCCCCGCCCGTGTGGAGTTTGCGTGTTCTCCCCGTGCCAACGTGGGTTTTCTCCGGGCGCTCCGGTTTCATCCCGCATACCAAAAACGTGCACTGGGGACTCTAAATTGCCCCTAGGTGAGATTGTGAGTGCGACTGTTGTCTGTCTATGTGTGTGCAGTGATTGGCTGGCGACCAGTTCAGGGCCCACCCCGCCTCCTGTCCAATGAGAGCTGGGATAGGCTCACGCACTACCGCGACCCTCGTGAGGATAAGCACCTCAGAAAATGGAAAGATGGATGATTTTAATGTGTGGATGGAAGTCTTGGCTGCACGATGTCCTCGCAGTTTGAGGTTCGGGGTTTTGAGTTCATCTAGACTTCAATTTGCTTGTAGGTGAAAGTGCCTCGCAGCAATGAAAGTTTTTTTGTAAAATATTTTCCTCTATTGTCATATTTTTGGTTACTCCGGCAATATCAAATCGTCTCTTTCCACCCCGGCATCTGCAATTCCCAGACCAACTGAACACTCTGCGGTTTTTGCGTCTCCGGAGAACAATAGCGAGCGGTCGATTGGCAACCCGGTTCTGAACGTCATAGTGGGCCGGGGTCAGGAGGCGACAGCTGGGACTCCGGCAAAGACCAATTAGAGTCCGCGTCTCCCTACAGGTCCTGCACCTGCTGGAGTGTGTAGACTGCGTGAGAGTCTGTATATATATTTCTCAGAAGCAAGAGGGGAAATTCTGTCCTTGCGATGCGGTCGTACTACGAGCTCCTCCTTTAGACGCTACTGACCCCAATTTTCAACGGCTTCCCCCCCTCCAGGGACCTCCCAAGTCTCTCCCATTATCTCCCCCTTCATGCTGTAGCTCCAGAGGCCCCCTTATGATCGACAATTTGCGATGGGCTCTTTTGTTTGTAATCGGACTGCGATTAACGGGGGGCTTTCTGAGCGCCGCTCTCCAGCGGTCAAATGGTTTGAAAGAAGCCTTTAAAGGCCACTTTGAGACCGCATCAGCTTCTCATCAATGATTTTTCTGTTATTTGATCTGCTTTAAATAGTTTGTCTTTTCATCGATTTCACCGAACGTCTTCAACGTGCTGATATGCAAACGACCTACTACCTTTGCACCCTCAACTAAATCAAATGCCCCGAGTGATACCGTGTTAAGCGTCAAATACAGCTTCTGTTTTCCCCTAAAATTCTCTTAAAAATCCTAAAACGCAAGGCTCACTTGAGCCCAGGTCAAGGACGGGCTCACTACATCGCCGATGATGTCAATGGCATCACTTTTAAAAGGATTTAATACCTTAACAAGGTCTGAAATGATCCCAACCCCCTCCCCAAGTGATCGACCTATATCGAAGCATAAATTAGAGGGGACGGAATAGACTGGATCGGAAAGGCTTTAAATATTCATTTACAAAAAGACAAAGATTACACTTGCTCATCCAGGGCTGCAGCTAGCAAATATTTTCATATTCAAGTATTCTAGTAAAAGTGTGATCAAGTAATCGACTATTTGGGTCAATTATATTCTGGCCTGGTTGAAGACCAATTATGATTTCAAATTTACAACCAATTGTTTTTCTATTCATAAATAGTCAAATATTTTTAGAAAATAAATAAGAGTCACTGATGGTGTAGTGGTACACACGCCCGCCATTGGTGCGGGGAGCGTGGGATCGATTCCCGCTTGGCGATGGTGTCGATATCTGCCCCGCGACTGAATGCCGACCAGTTCAGGGTGTAGTCTGCCTTTCGCCAGAAGCTAGCTGGGATAGGGCTCACAAGGGCTTTCCCGCAGCCCTTCTGAGGATAAGCGGCATTGGATATTGACATGACATGATGGTGTAGTGGTACACACGCCCGCCATTGGTGCGGGGAGCGAGGGATCGATTCCCGCTCGGCGATGGTGTCGATATCTGCCCTGCGACTGACTGGCGACCAGTTCGGGGTGTGGGCCGCATTTCGCCGAAGCTAGCTGGGATAGCTCCAGCTTTCGTGCAACCCTTTTGAGGATAAGCGGCTTGGATAACGTAGTGGTACACACGCCCGCCATTGGTGCGGGCAGCGTGGGATCGATTCCCGCTCAGTGTCGATATCTGCCCTGCGACCGACTGCCGATCAGTTCGGGGGCTGGTCCACCTTTCGCCCGAAGCTAGCTGGGATAGGCTCCAGCTTTCCCGCAACTCTTGTGAGGATAAACGGCATTGGATAATGACATGACATGATGGTGTAGTGGTACACACGCCCGCCATTGGTGCGGGGAGCGAGGGATCGATTCCCGCTCGGCGATGGTGTCGATATCTGCCCTGCGACTGACTGGCGACCAGTTCGGGGTGTGGGCCGCATTTCGCCCGAAGCTAGCTGGGATAGGCTCCAGCTTTCGTGCAACCCTTTTGAGGATAAGCGGCTTGGATAACGTAGTGGTACACACGCCCGCCATTGGTGCGGGCAGCGTGGGATCGATTCCCGCTCAGTGTCGATATCTGCCCTGCGACCGACTGCCGATCAGTTCGGGGGCTGGTCCACCTTTCGCCCGAAGCTAGCTGGGATAGGCTCCAGCTTTCGTGCAACCCTTGCGAGGATAAGCGGCTTGGATAACGTAGTGGTACACACGCCCGCCGTTGGTGCGGCCAGCGCGGGATCGATTCCCGCTCTGCGATGGTGTCGATATCGCCTCCTAAATTTTTAACGGTGTCGGACAAAACTCTGGGCGTCGTCGTGTTCTAAGATATATTTTGGCGTAGTCACGACGGACCGATACAAAGTCCGCATCGCTGCGATCCGTCTGTCAATCTCCTGCTCCGTTCTTCCCTCACTCGCGAACAAGACCCCAAGAGTCTCGAACTCCTCCACTTGGGGCAGGATCTCACTTTCCGACCTGGAAAGGGCTCGCCACCCTTTTCCGACTGAGGACCGAGGACCACATCAAGTAGTGATCAGCGTCCGATGAAGCGATTCTGTCAGAGTGACAGCGGCAGCGCGCAGGTGTCGAACTTTGCTCCACGTAGACCGCAAGACGCTTGGACGACACACGAAAATGACAGATTTTCTTCTGCGTTCGGACTCTCGATGAAGAGAAATTCCGGTCGCGGCACATGCCGAGAGGCTTCTTCAACTTGCTTTTGAATCTCTTTCCCGGGTTGTGTCAGCTCAGCGTCGACGTACCCGAGGCTGATCGAGTCTTCCCAGGCGCGCGTGAGCCCGCATTAATCGCTGTTTGCGTTACAATCCGCATTTTTGTTCTGCATTTTGTCTTTTCGTCGCATCCTCAAGCCGTGCTCGTGCAAGAGAGGGCGTGTTGTGTCGCGTTTCTATCGTTTTGGACGCGCGCGACCCAGTTCGTCGAAGCCCCTTTGTTTGCGTATCCATAATTTATACGTTGTACTTTAATATGCAACAAGGACACTTTGTCCTTTGTTTTAATCCGATTCCAAAGCCAGGGTGGCACATTGTCGCCATCGCCGACGAACTAATGAAGGCAGTTCGATTCGGCTCACATCCCCCCGCTGAGCAGGTACTTCACGTACACGGCGGACAGCTTTAGTTTTTTTTTTCCTGGAGGAGCGCTTTCGAGTTTTCACGTGTCCAGCTCAAGCGGATGCGGATGAGCAAAAGGTCACAATCCACTCGCACAATCTCACGACGATCCGATCCGAAATGTGTAAGCGTGAATTCTGGATTTACCGAAAAAATGAAAACACCCTTTGATTGCCACGGTCGGCGAAGTATTCATTGGGATCGGACTCTCCTGGTGTAGAAATAAGATGCTCCATGCCGTGATCGGGCGCTACGGTGGCTCAGCCGGTAAAGCGTTGGCCTCACAGTTCTCAGGTCCCGGGTTCAACCCTGCACCCGCCTGTGTGGAGCTTGCATGTTCTCCCCATGCCTACGTGGGTTTTCTCCTGGTACTCCAGTTTCCTCCCACATCCTCCAAAAAAGGCAACATTAATTGGACACTCTAAATTGCCCCAAGGTGTGATTTGTCTCGATGTGCCCTGATTGGCTGGCGACCAGTTCAGGGTGTAACCCCGCCTCCTGCCCGTTGAGAGCTGGCATAGGCTCCGGCGATCCCATCGGCCCTTGTGAGGATAAGCGGCTAAGAAAATGGATGGATGTCGTGATCAAAGAACGAGATATGATTCTCCCTGCAAACTGCACCCAGAATAATAAACGCCGTCATATTAATATCTCTCTGACAGCCTCAGTCATTATCTCCGCCGTGCTCGTTATCGAGGATCTCGTTATCACGAGGGCGAGTACCTAACGTGCGACTCGGGATCGTCGTAATTAGTAACTCATCGATATGAGCGAGGCAACTTCACTTAAGCATCCCTGCACATTACAGTTCCAAGATTAGATCATAAATTATGGATTTCGGGTCCGCCGGAGTCACTAGAAGGCGTCTCGGTTCGCTTGCTGGATTTCAACGCAGGCGGCATGTGACGGCATCCATTTTTCAGAGTTCTTTCATGCTGATGTTCTTGTCGTAATATCGCAATAAAATTACCCCTTTTTCCATATCGCCACACTATTACACCGGTATTACGTTAATTTTTAAGTGCTAAAAGGAATAATTTGCCGATGAAAGCGTTTACCTGTGAACCCCACCTTCTGCCCGTCGACAGTTGGGATAGTCTCCAGCGCTCCCCGCGACCCTCGTGAGGCTAAGCGGCTAAGAAAATGGATGGATGGATGGATGTTCCGCAGTGTTTTTGGCAGAGGGAGGACGGATGATCAGTCCATCCTGCATCAGATGAATACTGCGATTGATAATGACGATATTTTCAACGCTTCATCCATTTTTATCCCGCTTCTTTGTTTTAACCCTCACCGCAAGGAGAGAGCGGGAAGAGAGAAGCGAAGTGGTAGTAAAACAGGCCAAAATCCAGATGTCAGGTGGCAAAAGAGGGTTTCACACAATGCAAGAGTGGAAACATACAGTAGTTCTTCCATCCATCCATCTTATTAGCCGCTTATCCTCACAAGGGTCGCGGGGAGTGCTGGAGCCTATCCCAGCTGTCGACGGGCAGGAAGCAGGGTACACGCTGAACTGGTCGCCAGCCAATGGCACGGCACATCGAGACAAACAGTCGCACTCGCAATCGCACCTCGGGGCAATTTAGCGTGTTCAATCAATGGCGCATGTTTTAGGGATGTGGGAGGAAACCGGAGTGCCCGGATAAAACCCACGTAGGTCCGGGGAGAATGCACAAACTCCACACAGGGAGGGCTGGGATTGAACCCGGGTCCTCAGAACTGTGAGGCCAACGCGCTACAGAGAATAATATCACTTAATGCGCTCAGCCTATCAAAAATACAGTTTTGGTATTTTTTTTGCATCCAGTACCGAGCACCTGCTGCTGTTCTCCCCCCCCCCCCCCCCCCATTTTGTCTCCCCGTCACTTGTTTCCTACGTTGCTCCGATCTGGGTCAATATTGGTCTCACCCCTGCAACCTCCGCTGTTCCCTCCCATCATTCCAAAACTCTTCTGTCCCTCCTTCTGCGTCTCTCCCTCTTTTTGACTGTTGTGACCCCCCCCCCCCCCCCCGCCTTGCCCCCATCTACCCCTCCCCGGCCCGTGAAAGGAAGAATGCCTAAGAGAAATGCTTTGTTAAGCGCCCGGTTGTCATGGCGAACCCAGCAATGCCTGAAAAAATCCTAGTGGGTGGGGACGGGGGGGGGGGGGGTAAGGTCCCCTTTTGTGGAGCGAAGATGCCGGGGGAGGGGAGCCACATAAAGTTCTAAAGAGTAACTGTCCCCGTCTCCCTCTTTAGCGCTGAAGCATGTCAGCTTTTCTTTGGAGCCTGCAGTCCTCCGGGACACGCTGACCCGTCTCGCCGGGCGCGGACATTTTTATTGGGCGTGCGGCGAGGTGGCCGACACCTGACCTCGGATCTGAACCACCTCCAGTCTTGTTCTTTCGTTTCTTTGTTTGTGTCGTTTAGAACCTGCATGTGGCAGACTTCACAGACCCGAAAGCACCTGCGATGCACCCAGAGGACGTCCCGTTTCTTGTTCTCGGCTGTTTTTCCCTCGGTAACAGGAAATCCGGTTGCTTCTCTCCACTTGGCTGCGTTACGAGGGTCCCTTAGAAGACCGGAGAGGGGGCGGGGGGTAATATGACATCATCGGGGTGATAGGAGTCTTTCGGGATTAGGGTTGGTGCGCCGGCGGGGCGAGGCCTGATTCATCTCGCCGTTGGTCCCGCATTGTCCTCACGCTCATGGGGAGTGGCCTCTGTTGCTATGTGGGGGCGGGGGGGGGGGGGGGCACCTTTCTGACTTCTTGTCCACTTGTTTGAGTTTCAGAGGGGTCACTGCTTACTCGGGCGTACGGTCCAAAGGTGACGCTTCCTGCCCGTCTTGAATCACTGATTGTAGACACTCCAGAGTACAAAATTAGCTTGGGACCGTCAAGATGTTCGCAGATGATATTCTGACCGGCAGTGAAAGCAGGGAGCAGGCGGAGGAACAATTAGAAAGATGGAGGCACGCACTAGAAAGGAGAGGAATGAAGATTAGCCAAAGTAAAACAGAATATATGTGCGTGAATGAGAGGGGCGGAGGGGGGAGATTGAAGCTCCAGGGAGAAGAGATGCCGAGGGTGGGCGACTTCAAATACTTGGGGTCGACAATCCAGAGCAACGGAGAGTGTGGTCAGGAAGAAGTGAAGAAACGGGTCCAAGCGGGGTGGAAGAGTTGGCGGGAGGTGTCTGGTGTTCTATGTGACAGAAGACTCTCCGCTAGGATGAAGGGCAAAGTCTATAAAACAGTGGCGAGGTCAGCCATGATGGACTGGATTAGAGACTGTGGCGCTGAAGAAACGACAGGAAGCAGAACTGGGAGGTGGCAGAGATGAAGATTTTGAGGTTCTCGCTAGGAGTGAGCAGCTTGGATAGGACTAGAAATGAGCTCATCAGAGGGAAGGACAGCCAAAGTTGGAGGTTTTGGAGAGAGCAGATTTCGATGGTTTGGACAAGTCCAGAGGTTTGAGACCGAGGAAATTGGTAGGAGGATGGTAGGGATGGAGCTACCAGGGAAGAGAGCGAGAGAGAGGAAGACCAAAGAAAAGGTGGATGGATGTTGTGAGGGAAGATATGAGGCCAGTTGGGTGTTAGAGAGAAAGATGCACGAGATGGTCTTAGATGGAAAAAGATGACACGCTGTGGCGACCCCTAACGGGACAAACCGAAAGGAAGAGAAGAAGAAATTGCCCCTAGGTGTGATTGCGAGTGTGGCTGTTTGCCTGTACGTGCCCTGCGATTGGCTGGGAACCAGTTCAGGGTGTACCCTGCCTCCTGCCCGTTGGCGGCTGGGATAGGCTCCCCCACGCGACCCTCATGAGGATAAGCGGCAAAAGAAAATGGATGGAAGGATGGAAATAGTGGGGCATTTCTCTTAACCAATCAATGTGGGGTTCGCCTAGTCCTCAGTCCGACGTGGTGGGAAAAGGTTGGGGAAGGTCCAATTCCCATTATTGCGCGACTGTGGGCCAGAACACAAAGCAAGGTCCGTAAAGAACTAACCGGCCAAATCTTCCGAATAAAAATGTAGTCGCTAACGATGTAGCTGCAAAGTGGGTGACTAACTCCTTGTTGTCCCATAACTTTCATCCGAATCGTGTATTTCTCATCTCCCCTCCGCACGCAGACCTCAAATGAACCGAGGAGGCAGCGCAGCAAAGCCGACCGACGCTTCCAACAACCCGGACGCGACAGCATCCGATGACTTAACGGACTGTTACCTTCACGCCACGTTGCCCCCGTTTAAACGCGGGACCAGATTGAGATTTTCACGGTGACCTGCTTTCACATGCTCCGGCCGGCTCCCGCCGTGTGAACTGCGAGACGCGACCGCCGGTCGCGGCCATCTCCGACGTTTTCTTGATAGTTGACAGGAGGGCGTCGCGGTAGCCGAGCAGATGGACGCCCGTGAGCTGCTACGCTGGTGTGACTGGAATTTCACAGTTTGCTGCCGACGTGTGAGTGGACGCAGGTTGTCGTTTGGAATTTGAGCACTTCTGGAAAGCCGTTTTCGGAATTTAACGGCTACTTAAAAGAATGGTGCGAGCTATTCTACATAAAAGACGCCAAAATGTTCAGAAATTAAATTTGTGTTGGAAGGTCAATGCATAAAAACGTCAGGCAACACGGAAAAACAAATACAAAGATGAAACGCGGACAGTACCGGGGCAATATTACCCTGTCGTTTCGTTTTGAGCCATATTTAGATGATATGCGGATCATTTCTAACAGACTTCCAGACAGGACAATGTATGAGCCACCCGGGTGGTGCCGCGATGAGCCAACCCGGCCGAAGCCGTTCGCAGCAGATGCGGCAATATTACCCTATCGTTTCGAGGCAAATTTAGATGATATGCGGATCACTTCTAACTAACAACAGACTCCCAGACAGTATGGATGAGCCAGCCGCTGCGGACAAAGCATGACTGAAGCCGTCCGCCGCGGACACAATCGAGTGAAGTGACCGGGGCAATATTACCCTATCGTTTCATTTCGTTTCGAGCCATCTTTAGATGATGTGCGGATCACTTCTAGCAGACTCCCAGACAGGACAATGTATGAGCCACCCGGGTGGTGCCGCGATGAGCCAACCCGGCCGAAGCCGTCCGCAGCAGATGCGGCAATATTACCCTATCGTTTCGAGCCATATTTAGATGACATGCGGATCACTTCTAACTAACAACAGACTCCCAGACAGTATGGATGAGCTTTGGCGGTGGCTCGTCCAAAGCCGTGCTCGGCGCCGACGTGTACATCGACACATTTAGCACCCCTGTCTTGCGTGCGTGAATATTTTGTTACATTCTGAGGGGATTTACATCCCTCACCCCCCCCCCCGAAACTATTATTTTTTTTTTTAGTAGCTGTATGCACACCTACCTGTCATTTGGAACCCACAAAGCTCTCGTCCTTTACACCCGTGCAATCCATTTTTTACAACGTACCGGGTCTTTTTGAAAAGTATGAAGAGTAAATCCATGCTCCCGAGTGTTCAAACAATATCCAGCAATACAACGAGCCGGCATTTTGGCTAACAAGAAGGAACAACGAGCTACCTTGCAGCAGGTAAAACTAGTAGAAACAGGCAAGATCGCTTGAGTGGGCGTCTGCTACTAGCATCACTTCCTGCTTCTTCTCGAAAACAAAGGATTTTCATGGCCGTAGCGACAAAAAGCCGTACACGTCAAAATCGTGTTGCGCGGTGAAAAAAAACAGATGGGTTCATTCCGGCTGCGTTTTTTTCGCATACTTAAAAATGATGCATTGCACGACAGTGGCACTTTAAAGAGCGAGTTAATCAGCGACCAATCCCGCACAACGGACCAATAGATCACACAACCTGCGCTATCTCCTCTCCAGCTTGCGGCAAATATTGCAGTTTTCAAGTGACTACTTCTTTTTTTCGGCACGCCGGTGTCTCGTCACTATTGCGCTGACAGCATTTTTGTTTGATATTCAAACGCGCCGATCGCGAGGGGTCACACGGCTTTTCCGGCTCAAGCGTGGCGGCGGGGGAACAATTTGTGAGATCTGATTTTTTTTTTTTTTTTTTTTCGCGACGCAGCAGGAAATTGTCGTCGGGGGGATAAACCGAAAGGCTCCACGAATGAGCTTGGGAGGGTTTTGCAAGCTTTGCGTCACTATTGACTTTTCTTTCGCCGCTGCCGTTGTTGTTATCGCCGATCTTTGTCTTTTTTTTTCCCCCCTTCTTCAAACGACAGAGGCCTTATTTGTCTGCAGATAAAACAAAAACAAGGTCAGACTCTAATTTCCCTCCGCGTGGAGGGTGTGCGGCGTTAATGGCGTTTGATTTAGCAGCTTCAGCATCGCTCCGCAGATCTGCTGCGTGGGAGTCGGAACACGCTGTCTGTCTGCTCCTTCTCGGGAGGATAAGAGCTTTTTTTTTTGTTGTTGTCGTTGTTGTTGTTTTTTTTTTTGTTTCCTTTCACCTGCGTTTGTTTGCGCGCAGATCAACTCGCGTGGCTGCTGGCCAACGACAACAACGACGCCAACTTCGCTTTGGGAAAGTGTTGTTCTTGGCTCAGTTGTTGACAAATCTTTTCATCGCCTGCGCCGATGTTATTTCTAACCCACTTAGCGGCGTTTTGACACTAAACGTTTCTTTCCCGCAGCAACCTCTTTGCTATTTCCACAGTACTTGAAAATTCGGACTAACTTTTTCTGCTTATTTTACTAAAAAGCAAATTGAAACGCATTATCAATGGAAATGTTGCCGTTTCACATTTAAAATGTGTGCAATTGAATCCATTTTTATTCTTTTGCTTGAGGAAGAGTCATTTTTTTGATAAAACGTTCCATGTTCAAAATGATCTTTTAGCGTTCTCAAAACAGAGTTTGTAATATTTAAAAAAACAAAAAGTTTTCGAGTCGTATCGTACGTAGGCGATGGAGGATGGTAAATCATTCACCGACGGATGACAGCATCGCGAAGAAACGGGGGGTTCGGTGTCTTGCTCAAGGACACTTCGACGTTGTCACAGGGGCTGAGGGTCAAACCCGCAACCTTCGGGGTTGGGAGACAACCGTGGTACTACCTGAGCCGTGTCGCCCACTTATTCATTTTTTAAACTTATAAATCAATGAGAGCGGCACGGCGGATTAGAGGGTAAAGCGTTGGCCTCACAGTCCTGAGGTCACGGGTTCGATCGCGGCCCCGCCTGTGTGGAGTTTGCATGTTCTCCCCGTGCCTGCGTGGGTTTCCTCTGGGCACTCCGGTTTCCTCCCACTTTCCAAAAACATGGAACATCAGTCGGACACTCTAAATTGCCCATAGGTGTGATTGTGGGTGCCGCTGTTGTCTTGTCTCTATGTGCCCTGCGATTGGCCGGCGACCAGTTCAGGGTGTACCCCGCCTCCTGCCTGTTGACAGCACTCCCGTGACCCTCGTGAGGATAAGCGGCTAAGAAAATGGATGGATAAATCTGTGGTGCCTTGGCTCCATTAAGGTCAGAAATCCATCCATTTTCTTACCTGCTTATCCTCACAAGCGTCGCAGGGAGTGCCGGAGCCTATCCCAGCTGTCAAAGGGCAGGAGGTCGGGGTACACCCTGAACTGGTTGCCAGCCAATCGCAGGGCACATCGAGACAAACAGCCGCATTCACAATCACACCTTGGGGCAATTTAGAGTGTCCGATTAATGTTGCGTGTTTTTTGGGGGGATGTGGGAGGAAACCGGAGTGCCCACCCGGAGAAAAGCCACGCAGGCACGGGGAGAACAAGCAAACTCCACATAGGCGGATCCGGAATCGAACCCGGGTCCTCAGAACTGTGAGGCCAATGCTTTACCCTCTGAACCACCATGCTGCCACCTTTTTTACATTTGGATAAAATAAACAAATGTGACTAAAGTATGAATATTAAAATATCGATGATCCTGACTGAATTCACCCATAAATCGACTTACTCGGTGGGGGCTTCACTCATCATTCTGCCCGTCACTGTGTTGCTGAACAAATGGATCATTTTCTGGTCCAATCAAGTCAACTTGAATACAATTCCTAAATTCCAATATATTTCATTAATATCTCTTTTCTCATGTTCACGTCCTTTGTCGCTTCCTGTCCAGCTATACGCGATAAGCAATCCCAAAAGTTATGAATATGCTTATATATCCTTTTAACGCTTAAAAGTAATAAAAGAGCTGCGGGTGCAGACTTTTGGTGACACCCGAAGATGTTTTCCGTTAGAACGTAAACGGACGGGCGGCGACGGCGAGAGAGGGGGCAGGGTACGAGTGAAAGGAGATGGAAAACCTGCCTCCTCCCCATTTTTATTGCCCCCGCTCCCGTCGCCGAGCAGTCCTGAGCCTTCATTGGCCTTTTCAGTCCAGTTCGTCCACGCGGGCCGCTTACCCGGCAACTTTTTTACGGTGAATGCTGGAGATCGAGCGCTCCTACCAAAGATGGATTGCGACAACACCGGCATTTTTTGTTGGTAAAATACACGTCCCACAGGGGAGGTTTTTAAATCAGCCGCGCTATTGTCAAAACACTGAATGCCGGCGCGTTCCAAAACACGAGCGGGGCTGTTGCTGCGTGTGTTCTGCTCAAGCCCCTGTTCTCAAACTCTCAACCGCAACGCACGTAAATCGAGTAAATAAAGTATTGTACATGCATGGGTTCAAATCCGTTTTACTATGAAAATGTCCATGCTTAAAATATGTCAACGTTATCACTTATGATATGTCCATCTATCCATCCATCCATCCATCCATCCATCATCTACTTTTCCGGGTCGGGTCGCGGGGGAAGTAGCTTCAGCAGGGGATACCCAGACTTCCCTTTCCCCGGCCACTTCTTCCAGCTCTCCCAGAGGGATCCCGAGGCATTCCCATGATATGCGTCCATTTGAAATTTTGGTGCAGATTTTCCCGACAATCACGGAAGCTTGTGGGCCACATAAGATCGGGTGGCGGCCCGGATCTGGCCCCCGGGCCTTGAGTTTGACACCTGTGATTTAAAGTATCTCAAAATGGCCGACGTGGCTGCGAGTCCACCTGCCTGGAAGTTTAATTTCTGGCCGGTAGTGAAGAACTGGTGTCGTATCAGTGGAATATTTTGTTTTTGTCAGACTTTGAGTACAGATGAGAAATATTGGCATCGTACATACCGACAAATCACAGTCAGTAGCAGCTCTCAAATACGAAACTGCTGTTTGTCAGAAGTTATGAAAAGAATGAAACCAGCCGGAGCGTCCCTGAATTGTATTTTTTTTTAAGTCAGCATCAAAAAACGGGTCCGGAGTGACGAAGTGGAGGCGTTGAAAGACGGCTGCGGGGCCACTGCGGTTGTCGATGTCTCTTTCCTCCGCAGTTTGGTCACAGCGCCTTTCCGCTCTTCATCCGCCGTGACTTCGTTGACATTTTCTGGGACTCCGCCGGGAGACTGGACGGTAACTTTATGCTCTAATTAGGCCGAGCACCCCACAATTTCTCTGCCCTCTTTCTCGCTGGCCGTCCCTCAGCAGGCAATTATCGCTGCCGTTAAGGCTGTACATGTGTGTATGTGCAATCATGTCACTTTTTGGCGTCTTTGCAACGCCGTAACAAAAATATTTCAGCTTCCATTTATTGAAATCCTCCCATCCTTGCCTACTCTACCAAGTTGTATGGCATGCAGTGAAATGGTCCCTCATAGTGTGCGCAAAAAGGCAATTATCTAAAAATGCACGTGCACATTTTCTTTGCCGCTTATCCTCACAAGGGTCGCGTGGCCTGCTGGAGCCTATCCCGGCTGTCAACGGGCAGGAGGCGGGGTACACCCGGAACTGGTCGCCAGCCAATCGCGGGGCACATAGTGACAGACAGGAGTCGCACTCACGATCACACCTAGGGGCAATTTAGAGTGTCCAATTAATGTTGCATAGTTTTTTTTGGAATGTGGGAGGAAACCGGAGTGCCCACCCGGAGAAAACCCACACAGGGGAGGATATGCGAACTCCACACAGGTGGGGCTGGGATCAAACCCGGGACCTCTTTGCGGCGGCACGGTGGATCATCAGGTCCCGGGTTCGATGCCAGACCCGCTTGTGTGGAGTTTTCTCCAGGCATTCCGATTTCCTCCCACCCCCAAAATGCAACATTAATTGGACACTCTAAATTGCCCCAAGGTGTGATTGTGAGTGCGGCTGCCCTGCGGTTGGCTAGAAACCAGTTCGGGGTGATCCCCGCCTCCTGCCCGTTGACAGCTGGGATAGGCTCCAGCACGGCACGCGACCCTTGTGAGGATAAGCGGCAAAGAAAATGGATGGATGGATGTATCTTTGTGTTTCATCAAAAACAGCTATGCTGATCCAGGTGACCCAGAAATGTTTTGAATTGAATTGAACTATAAACGAGCGGCTTGTTCGTCTTTTCCGCAAGTGTAATGCGAAATAACCACCCCGTGTTTACATGTGTCGACGTGTACTTTCACACCCGCGCGCACACACTCGGTTGTGTGTGGTGCCGTGGCTCAACCCATAAGCTCCTTTTTTACCCCGACGCCACTTCTGAGCTGAGAGGCTCCGAGGGGCCCACAAGGGTCCGAAGCGAAAGCAGGGTCGCGCTCCAGGTCCGCGACCTGAACGTCGCTCGTTTGCCCCAAAAACGCTGCCACTAAACCCCCCCCCCCCATTGCCCCCCCCCCCCCCCCAGGGCCGGAGAATCCTCCCTTCCATGGAGAATGCGCCGTTTGAACGATGGTCCGCTTCCTTTCAGAGGAGATTCTCCTCGTGCTCACTTTCCCAGCGCTGCATCCACGCCTGGAGCTGCGCCCGAGCCCCCCGTCCAAGAATGCAAGTTGGCAGAGGACGTAATTAAGGCCACGTCCGTCCTCATGCTCGGGCGAGCCTTTAAAATTCGCCTCCTCGGTGATAATGGAGGGAAATGGATGAAACGGCTGGAAAAACGAGCCGAGTCGCTTCAACTTTCCTCAACTTTGCTTACCGTCCTGAGCGACTGATTTTATGGGTTATAACGCTCGCACCTTGTGATAAATAATACAGCGTTAAGAGGTCTGTACGCTCACCGGCCACAACATTAGGATAACTGCGTAAAATGAGATCCAAAATGTACAGAAGCGTATTGCTGCAACACTCAAAAAAAAAAAAAAAAAAAGTCACTATCACGTTATAACGTGATATGTTTCACGTTATAATGTGGATATTTCATGTTATAACATTATATGTCTCACGCTATAATGTGGCTAATTATACATAACGGGAACAATTTCATATAACATAATTTCATAACATTTCACGTTATAACATGATGATAACGTGATATGAACCACGTTATAACATGTCATTTATTAAGTTATAACATGAAACGTATTACGGTAAAACCCAATAAGTTGTAAGTTAAAACCTGAAAAGTTGGCGTCAACTTGTTGCGACCCTGTGGTCACTCACATCCTTCTAAGGTGGCGTTCAGGAAGACACAGCTAGAAGTGGACTCTCATTGAGTGTTGCACAAAATATGGATTTTGGGAGCTTTTCATGGAGTCGCGGTGTACCCGAAGATTGCCTCTTACATGTGGAGCAATGTGGTGCCATGTAGTAGTTTGTAGTAGTAGTAGTAGAACATGTAGTAGTACCGGAAGTAATTGCCTCTTGGGGGGGCGGGGTGAAGAGGCGTGAAATTATTTATTTATTATTTTCTGCGTTATAATGTGAAACAAATGTACGTTATAACATAAAACGAATCACGTTATAACATAGAGCATATCATGTTATAACATGAAAGTTTCACACCATAACATGAAACAAATTACGTGATAACGTGAAACTTTTCATGTCATAAGATGAAACTTTTCGCGTTATAACATAGAGCATATCATGTTATAACGTGAAAGTTTCATACTATAACATGAAACGAATTATGTTATAATGTGAAACTTTTCGTGTTATAACATGAAACCTTTCACATTATAACATGGAATGATTCACATTATAGTGTGTAATTAACCACATTATAACGTGAAACATGTCATGTTATAACATGAAACATCAGCATTATAACGTGAAACTTTTCATGTCATAAGATGAAACTTTTCGCGTTATAACATAGAGCATATCATGTTATAACGTGAAAGTTTCATACTATAACATGAAACGAATTACGTTATAATGTGAAACTTTTCGTGTTATAACATGAAACCTTTCACATTATAACATGGAATGATTCACATTATAGTGTGTAATTAACCACATTATAATGTGAAACATGTCATGTTATAACATGAAACATCTTCATTATAACGTGAAACTTATCATGTTATAACATGATAGCAACCTTTTTTTTTTTTTTTTTGGGGTGTGGCAGCAATACGCTTCCGTAAAAATGAGAGATGATGGATGATATCAGTGTCGGCAGCAGGTCGATCGCGTGGCTGGTGCGGTCCGTCGGCCTTTTTCTGTGGAGTCTGCGTGTTCTTTCAATTTTGTAGTTTTATCGGATTGTACGGGTGTCTCTAATGAAGTGTCCAGTGAGTGCTCGACCCGCATGAAGCTCTGCAGTTGGAATATAGTCGTGCCTGAAGGCTGCAATCATCATCATCATCATCATCAATCTGTCAGATGCTGAGCGACAGCTTGTGGAAATCGCATTCACCACAGCTTCTGACACTCAAGAGAGTTTTAGTTAGAATCCAATTTGTCATCAAAACTACACCAGCTAGGCCTACGCGCCTAAAATGAAATCTTTATTAAATCTAAATTAAATCAAGTCTTATTTTGAGTACTTTTAGGAATGGGAATACCGTGATTTACGGCCTAGAGAGCACAGCCGATTATAACCCTCACCCGGTACATTTGTAAAGGAAATACCATTTGGTACATACATAAGCCGCACCTGTGTAAAAGCCGCTAGTGCCCACGTTGAAAACCACATTGAAACACAAGATATTTACAAGATAGTACACAGAAAGAGTTTTCAAAGTTTTACTCCCTCAGTTTAGTTTAACATAGCAAAAACTTCGTAGCATGAACAGGGCTGGTTTAAAAAAAAAAAAAAAAAACAAAAAAACAAAAAAAAAACATACCGATAAAAGAAAAACACAGTAGCAACACAGTAGTACAGCACTAACAGGGCTGGTAAAAAAAAAAAACAACATAATTAAATAACTGAGACGCGGCAGTAACACAGCAACAACATACTAGGGCGGCGCTAGCAGGTCCCGTAAAAAAAAAAAAAAAAAAAAAAAACCATACCGGTAAAAGTCACTTCCTCGGCACATGTATTCCACCGGTCTCACTCTTGCCTTTTCTACTCGAGTGCCCCCTTGCAGCCGTTAAAAAAAATGTGCAAATTAGCCGCGTCCCCGCTTAAACCGCAGGGTTGAAAGCGTGTGAAAAAAAAGTTGCGGTTTATAGGCGGGAAATTACGGTAGTTCCCAAAACGTTAGAAACTAGAATGACGTGAAACGAATTTTATTTTGAAAAGTTAGGGGAATTAGTGGAGTGCGTACGGCACAGAGGTTGTCTCGAGTGTGCTAAACATTTCGAAGTTGGAACAAATGGAATTGGTTAAAATATGTGGAAGTTGGAAGGGATAAATATGTAATAATCTGTAATAATCTTGAAAGTTTTGAATTGACAATTTGGGCAACGGGAATTTTTCTAATGAGTTGAACATTTGGAAATTGGAACGGTTTTCGCCTGTGGAGAATTGAGGGGAGAACAATGTCGAATATGTCCTAACGTGGCAGTTTTATTGTGGAAAAATTGGGATTTTTGGAAAGTTGAAATTAATTCTCAAGGTGATTTGAATGAGTTGAACATTTTTAATTCCAAATGGGAACATTTTTTATTGACTCTCTATAGAAATCGGTGAGTTTTTTTTTCAGGAGTGGTTGGAAAATATGGAATTCTGGGAAAACTAGGAATTTTTGGTGTGACTAAATTAATAAATATTTTTTTTTATTTAAACAATCGTGAGTGAAACGCGTCCGCGGGTCTTCATTAACTATTCTTTTGTTACTGTTTATCCCCTCTTGTATGCAAGTATCGTATAGAATGTGTAGTGCACAAGCAAGTACTTGATCGAATGTGTAGTACACGAGTGTTTTGTGTGTGTGTGTTGACTGTACAGTGTCAATTGGTCCCGCTTGTTTCTGTACTTCCTCCCCTCGGGTCATGTATTCTTGCCGTGTCGGGGGCTCTTGACTGAAAACAGAGGGATTAGAACCGTGTCAAACACGCTTCTGCCTCGCTTCCCCTATGAAAAGTACCCCCCCGCCCTTCCCGCCCCCGCGCCGCTTTTAAACTCGCCCCGATGCCAAACGGGCGATCTGGTAACTTTGGGAAGTTTTCTGTTTGTTTGCGCGAGTTGTGCACACAGGTTCTGCCCTCTGGCCGGCGTCCAGGCCCCCTCCAACAAAGCGACCCATTGATTGTTCGGCAGCGGGGAGGCGGCGGCCCCGTTTTCGCTACACGTTTGAGTCGATTGAGCCGCTTTGTTTGACCGCGGCAATCTGGCGAACCGAGCCGGCGCCTATTGTAAAATATTAAATGAAATCTCATACATTAACCTAAAAACCTTTCTTACCTTTCTTCTCCAACCGCTTTTACAAATCATCCTTTTTAAAAACTTGTTCCTAGAAATCAATCGCAGCAGAGCTCGGATGATGACTCACAATATTTTGGCAACAATAATATCATCGTGACACAGGAGTCACTCATATTTGAAAAATGTACGGGTGTGGTCAGTCATGCCCGCAGATATAAAGTTACGTGTGTGTGTGTGTGTTCTGTTGGTAATTATGAGTGTACACCTTTAAGAGTGGAGGCGGGGCGGTGTCAGGTAAACTAGGAAGTAGAAGTAGGCTGAGCAGCAGCGCGTCGTTATCGATCGTGTGCTTCCATCCAGCCATTTTCTTAGCCGCTTATCCTCACGAGGGTCACGGGGAGCGCTCGAGCCTATCCCAGCTGTCAACGGGCAGAAGGCGGGGTACACCCTGAACTGGTCGAACACATCGAGACTAACAGCCACACTCACAATCACACCTATGGGCAATTTAGAGTGTCCAATTAATGTTGCATGTTTTGGGGATGTAGGAGGAAACCGAAGTACCCACCTGGAGAAAACCCACGCAGGCATGGGGAGAACATGCAAACTCCGCACAGGCGGAGCCGGGATCGAACCTGAGTCCTCAGAACTGTGAGGACCACGCTTTACCAGCTGATCCAGCGTTCCACCCGCTTTTACAAATCATCCTTTTTAAAAGTTGTTCCTAGCATCAATCCCAGCAGAGCTCAGATAGTGACTAACAATATTGTCACGATATTTCGCCAACAATAATATTATCGTGATACAGCACTCACTCACATTTGAAAAATGTACAGGTGTGGTCAGTCATGCCCGCAGATATAAAGTTACAGGTGTGGTCCACCAGTCATGCCCGCAGATATAAAGTTGCCGGTGTGTGTGTTCTGTTTGTAATTATGAGTGTACCCCTTTAAGGCCCCGTCACACCATATGACGTTCTGGTCAGCGTTCTATAGCGTTTGAGGAAACGTTGGTAGTCGCCCATGGTCGTCGGGATAGCGCCAGAAGAGCGTCGTTTGAACGCTAGTGAACGTCAATGATTGCTGGGAATCGGCGGAGAATGCCGGTCCAGAAAAAAAGTTTTGAACATGCACGAAAACGTTTAATTTTAAACGCTATGGAACGCCGACCAGAACGTCACGGGGGCCTTTAAGACTAGAGGGGGGCGGTGTCAGGTAAACTAGGATCTAGAATTAGGCTGAGGAGCAGCTCGTTGTTATAGATTGTGTGCTTCTGTTAAAAACAAAAAAAAAAGGCTGTAGTTCACTGCGCTAGATCGGTTTTCACGTGTGCTGCAAGTGTGCGCAGTGGCGCAGCCTAAAGGGACCATTGGTCAAGACTAATCAAAATAAGTGACGTCTTTCAATATCTATGTATTTCTATTTCTTTACACGTGGTATTTTTTGTGCTTGATTGTGAAGATTTGCATGGTGCACGGGTGCGTACGCGCCCGTCAGATCGCGCGTACGATCATTCCAAACAACGTGTATCTTTCTCTCGCCTCGATGCTATTGCCGTGAAAGTGTTCAACTTCCTATAACGGCGGCCTTACAGTGTGGGAAATCGATGTTGTAAATGATTGTGTAGTCTCACGGCAGACCGCGCGTCAGTGCTGAAAGGCAAACAATTGGCGGTCTTGACGGTGAGCGTTTACACGATGCGGTATGGGAAGAAGAGGGTACACGACAAGTGATTAGCCGGCCTGAGAAAAGCGTCAACTGCTGAACTGAAGACTTGGCGTGAAAAACGAAGCAAGATTTCTGCATCCGGACAAAGAAAAGGAGGAGCTTCGAGCTGAGTGAAGGCGTAAAATTCCCGATTAGGAGCTTGGGATGTATTGAAAAGAAACACAAGCTTGTTCTTTTCTTGGTCCTGGCGTATGTCTATTGTCATTTTGTAGAACGCATAGCGGGAGGAAAAACTCTCCTTTCGGTCCCCCAACGCGACCAAAGTCTTTCATATAAGCGTCCTCCGATTGTGTTCGCTTGGAATGCGCGTTTGGAACTCGAGCGCGAGTGCTCCTACGGTGCGGTTCATTCGGTCGAGTGCCAACGATATCGTTTGAAACGTGTCCCTTGCGGACGGGGTTTCGTCCCGCTTGCCCGCGAGATCATGTTTGCTCTCCTTCGCTTGAGTGAACGTAGACGGGGAACTTGTGTTAACGTGATCTTCGTCAGGGTGTGGAGCGAATCCTAGTGAGCCCACAATAGTGCACCAGAAGACTGCTAAATGCTATCAAGTCGCGGAGTATCCGAGTGTATGTTTGAGTCCGACTACGAGCACCGACGGAGAGTATCGGCACCGGTCCCGCCTGCGTCCGTAGTACCGGACATGTTTGCCGCAGTTTTACACCAGATGCCCTTCCTGACGCAACCCTTCTGCATTTTAGCGGCAGAAGAGAAGCTTACAGCACCTGGTACAAAAACAAGGACATTGTATAAGTACAAAAGCAATTGGGGTGGCAGGGTGGAGAAACTGGTTCGAGGATCAGCCTCACAGTTCTGAGGACCGGCGTTAAAATCCTGACCCTGCCTGTGTGGAGTTTGCATCTTCTCCCCGTGTCAGCGTGCGTGTTCCCCGGGTGGGCGCTCCGGGTTTCCACCCACATCCCAAAAACATGCGTTCATTGGAGACTCTAAATTGCCCGTAGGTGTGATTGTGAGTGCGAGTATAGTCGATGTGATGTTTACAAATGTACTGCTGTAAGTGTGAACGCAGTTTCACAAAAAACTACGTGACGTTACTCTGCGTTTGTGTGCAGACGGGGTGCATTCGGTGTCGGCCCAGTGCCTCCTCCAGGTCACCATCATCACGGACGAGATGTTGTCCAACAGCATCACGCTGAGGCTGGCCAACACCTCCCAGGAGCGCTTCCTCTCCCTGCTGCTCGCTCAGTTCCTGGACGGCGTGGCCCGCGTGCTCTCGGCGGCCCCCGAAGACGTCGTCATCTTCAACATCCAGGACGACACCGACGTCAGCGCCCGGGTCCTGAACGTCAGCCTGTCCGTGGCCGCGCCGGGCGACGCGCCCCGCCGTCCTCCGGGCCTCGGTGAGGACGGCGGCGGGAGAGGGCCCGAAGGCGGAGTGGCGGAGTTTTTCGCCTCCGAGGAGCTCCAGGAGAGGCTGTACCTGAACCGCAGCCTGCTGGCTCAGATCTCATCGCAGGAAGTGTTGCCCTTCGACGACAACATCTGCCTCCGCGAGCCCTGCGAAAACTACATGAAGTGCGTGTCGGTGCTCAAGTTCGACAGCCTGGCCCCCTTCGTGGCGTCCGACACCATCCTGTTCAGGCCCATCCACCCCATCGCCGGGCTCCGCTGCCGCTGCCCCGCCGGCTTCACGGGAGACTACTGCGAGACCGAGATCGACCTGTGCTACTCCAAACCCTGCGGCGTTCACGGCCTCTGTCGCAGCAGAGAGGGAGGATTCGCCTGCGAGTGCACGGACGACTACACAGGTGAGACGCCGCGCTCGAGCTATGACTTTATCCATATAAATATTCTCAGTTTCAGACGTTAAACGCGGTCGGCTGCGGAGTGACAGGACACAGGAGCGTCATTTTTCGCTGATAACGAACGAATATGACTGTCGGCAGCTATAAACGACCGCAGGAATATTCCGTCCAAAATCTTCACATTCTCAAACTGGGTTAAAAGCGACTCGCTCGTGTTAATTTCTGCAAAAGCAGAGATGTGAGAGATAAAATATGCAAATCAATACAGCATTCATAACACGGGGAGTACCCACCATCCTACTTTTGAAGGGTTAAGTAGGCCAAAAACCGACTTTTAAAAGATTTGTACCCTTTGAAGCGGCGTACTTGCGGGGTCTGTTTATCCGCCATTTGGGGTATAAAATCCACGTATTGCCATATTCTTACCACCAGCATTATGTACACATTCACGATACTGCGTACTATTTTTTTCTAACAATAGAGCCTGCCTTTGCGAAAATAATAATGCCCATTTTGGATTGATACTGTCAGAAAAAAAATCCTGACCTGCTTCTTTTTTTTAAAAAAATTTTAAAAATTCCTTAACGCTAGCAAAGCTGCTTCCCTTCTTTCTCTTTCTGTGGTTGGAATTATATTTTAGAACCTATTTTCTGCTCTGAAGATATACTGTACTATGATAGAAGGAGGAAAGTGGCTTAGTCGGCAGAAGAAGAAGAGGAAGGCACAGAGCCGATAACTGAATGTAGGGACTTTGAATGTTGGCACTATGACGGGACAAGGTCAAGAGTTGGTTGACATGATGATTAGGAGAAAGGTTGGTATATTCTGCATCCAAGAGACCAGGTTGAACGGTAGTAAGGCTAGAAGTTTAGGAGCAGGGTTTAATTTGATTTTATAAAGATCTTATTTATTACTTGCAGATGTTAACGAGTCCATTTTCATTCTCTGTTGCTAAGTAGAACAGCAGCGTCATCCATTTCTCACCCGAACGAAAAGCGCGTCGCCGACTGACGTTCTTCTTTCCCCCCAAGCTTTCCGAGGTTTCCTTTCCACCCGGCGCGGCACCCGAAATAGCGTCCGAACGCGTGGGCCCCGCCGCCGCCGCCGGGTTGAGTGGCACTCGCGTCTTCCCGTGCTCGGCCGTGGGTGTCGGGAGCAGAACTGCGGGCGCTTTTAACGGGACTTGTCATGCGAGTGGGTGAAAGTGGGCGGATTTTTCTCGTTTGCACTGGAAGCGGCACAGTTGGCTATTTTTAAGAGTTCGTGGAAAAGTGGAGGGGTGGGTGTCGGGCGGGGTGGGGGGCGTGGGGGGGGGGGGTCGTTGAAGCCGTCAGACCTGTCCCGGTCACTCACGCAGGTTTAATACGGTGTCAGGCGACTTCGGGTTTGAGTTGATCCGAGCGCTCGCTCACCTTTTGCGGTTCACGTCGCTAAGTGCTGCAATTAAAGCGTGCTGAACGAGCCGAGGGATAGTTCTGCGGTTGTGGCGCATGGATGTGTGAATGGGTGTGTGGAAGGGGGGGGGGGTGGATCTGTTGGACCGTAGGCGTTTGCCAGATGGTGGCGATGGAGAGGAGAAAAAAAAAAAAAAAACGGAGAGAAGAAATTGTAGCACTCTTCATCGTCTGAGTTGTTTTGTACAAAAGAGAGATAATGGCCTTACATCTTTAAAAAAAAAAAAAAAAAAAGTAATCGGGTAATAAGATAGAAGATGGGTTGGCAGCGGGGCCGGAGTGGGGCAGGGTTGGGCATCGAACGGGGGTGCGAGGGCGAGGGCGAGCCACTGAGCCAACATCAACTACAATAATACCAGCATTACGTAACAATGTCAGTTATAATCCGTTAATAATGTATCTCTTACAAACAGCAGAAGTCAAGAGATTTTGTTGTATTCCCCTTATTACTCGTTAAAGATCATTGATAAATTAATCCTCGCTACAGATAATTTGATCTGTTGTTACATGTTTATTTACTGTATATTAATTGAATGGTGGTTCAGCTGGCAAATCATTGGCCTCACTTTTCTGAGGACCCGGGTTCGATCCCGGCCCCGCCTGTGTGGAGTTTGTGCGTGGCTTTTCTCCGGGTGGGCACTCCGGTTTCCTCCCACATCCCAAAAACACGCAACATCAATTGGACACCCTAAATTGCCCCGAGGTGTGATTGTGAGTGTGAACAAATGCCTCGATGTGCCCTGCGATTGGCTGGCAACCAGTTCAGGGCGTACCCCACCCGCCTCTTGTCCTGTTGACAGCTGGGATAGGCACCAGCCCTCCCGCGACCCTCGTGAGGATAAGCGGCTGAGGAAATGGACGGATACCTGGAGGGATAATTGAATAATTAGGAATTCATAATTAATGAATGCGCCATTTAGTCCATTTTTTTAGGAAAGTATTAGTCAAGTGGTGACATCTGAATTTATAATGTATATGTGTTGTAAAATATTTATATTAAGCGAGTATTAAGTGGGGGGGGGGATGAAATGGGTTTTGAATATGCCCAATGTGTGGAGAGTGTGATGGGATTTTTGGGGGGAGAAAAATGTAAAGTGGAAATGTATTTGGAATTTAAAAAAAAACGAAACATTTTCATAGCACTGCGATTGGCTGGCAACCAGTTGAGGGCGTGGCCCGCCCCCTGCCCGACGACAGCCGTGATAGGCTCCGGCACTCCCCGCGCCGCTCGTGAGGATAAGCGGCTCAGAAAACGGTCGGATGGGCTTTTCATACCAGTGAGCATTCATGCGCTTTCCCGAAGTGACAGAGTGCAAATTTGTTGCCGTTAGTCTGAATCGCGACCGAGCGAAGGAACGAGAACATTCGCGAGTTGGGAAGGCGCAAGCGTCACGTTCTTCGTCGTGTGCTGGCATACTGCTTGCATTCCTACTTTCATCCAAAATTCATTTATGGCCTTCGGATGGATTCAGAACTTCACACCGCTGCCAAATTATGATAACCACTTCAATATGAATCCAAAACAAAAACAAAAAAACTATTCCTGGCTAGTAATAATTCAACAGATGACTCACCGTAGATAAAAAGATACAAGGTAGACTAAATTCTGTCGGTCCTACTGACTCTATACTGAACGGGTGTCAAACTCAAGGCCCGGGGGCCAGGTCAGGACCGCCACTTGATTTTATGTGGCCGGCGAAAAAGCCAAATCCATCCATCCATTTTCTTAGCCGCTTATCCTCAGAGGAGTCGCAGAGAGTGCTGCAGCCTATCCCAGCAGTCAACGGGCAGGAAGCGGGGGACACCCTGAACTGGTTGCCAGCCAATCGCAGGGCACATCGAGACAAACAGTCGGACTCACAATCACACCTATGGGCAATTTAGAGTGTCCAATTAACGTTGCATGTTTTTGGGATGTGGGAGGAAACCGGAGTGCCCACCCGGAGGAAACCCACGCAGGGACGGGGAGAAGGTGTAAACTCCACACAGGCGGGTCCGGGATTGAACCCGGGACCTCAGAACTGTGAGGCCAACAATATACCAGCTGAGCCACCGTGGCGCCCTAAGCCAAAGCTAGAGTGTCAATTTCTATGATTCTTGGAAAAATCGGTCCCAAAATTTCAAAAATGATAGAGTTGACATATTACCAAACGTGAACAGTTGAAAAACGCATTACCCTTGATTTCTGATTCCAAAACTAGTTCATAAATTGATGATGTACAGTAAATATGATGAGATGATGAAATATTTTTTGTTGCAGAGTCATAATGGCCCTCTGAGGGAAACCAGAACAACAATGTGGCCCCTGAGAAAAACCCGTTTGACCCCCCTTCTACACTGCAATGTCATTAATGTAGTGTATGTCGCAATTATTGTTTCATTTTTTGATTGACAGCTAATAAGAAATAAAATAGAACCAGAGAAATATATATTTTTTTTAACAGCCTGTTCAGTATATTGTCCATGTCTGGGGCGGGGGGGGGGGGGGGTGTTAGTTTTACTCAAGAGACCAGATGGTAGAAATATTTACCAATCGAAGTACATTTGTCAACGAGGCGTGGTACTTGCCGGGTTCTTCGACTGTTAACGCCAAGCACTGCTGCTAGCGCTCGCTACATGCTATAGAAACGTGCGACTGCGTATGGCCAGCGCAATGGGACATTTTAACGACTGCAACTTCAGAAATGTTCTGTTAAAATTAAAAATTGCCACCTCGTGAAAAAAAATCGAGTTTGCTTCGGGGCTGACAAAAAAAAAAAATTGGACGCAGCTTATGCGGCGCTGCTGTGAGCCACAGCTCACGGCTACACGCTCACATACAGACTCGCCATAGCTTTGAGTCAACCGAGCGACCTCCGTACAGTTCACAACATTACTGCAACTCTTAAAGGCACAAAATAGACGCAATACTGAAATATTAATGAAGTATTTTCACAAAAATAAAAAGGGGGGGGTGCCAAAGGTGCCCCAGCAGTTATGCGCATAACGCTCGTGTTCCAATCTGGAGCTGCACATCCCTACAATGACCTCATGTCCTCATTATTATCTGCTGTAATTAAACTCGCGCTGGGTTGTAATTCTGGTGAGTCCAGAGGGATGCCGGCGCTCCCGTTACCTAGCAACCTGACGACGCCCTGTGAGCTTCTCCGTCTCTGATGAAATATCCACTGCTGCATCTTAATCTCAGTTATCCGAGACGTTTTTCCTGTTTATTTTATTTTTATTTTTTTATAAACAGAGGTGGGTACAGTATAAGTCACACATGTGACATTTAAAAGTCTCGAGTTTCTCGAACTGTCTGAGAAAATTACAATTTTTCCGAACTCCGCGGGAGCAGTGCGCCGTTATGTCGCCTCAAGATCCAAAGTCTGGATGTTATTTACAAAAAAAAACAGAATAAAATAGATACAATGGAATGAGGCAGTTTTGATTAAAATGGATAGAAGGAAGGAAATCACATTTGACGATGAGATGAACAAGGATACATTATTTATTGTAAATATAATTTTTTTTTTGCATGGAATTAAGTGCACTAGTATGTGCAGTAAATCCAGGGCGTCAAACTCATTTTTGTCACGGGCCGCATTGTACTTGCGGTTTCCCTCAAAGTGGTTGTGAAATGATAAAACTCTTTAACCGCTTCATCGTATTTACACATAAAATTTATGAATAAGTTTTGGAATCAGAAATCTAGGGTAATGTGTTTTTCCAACGATTGTTTGGTAACACAAAAAAATGCTTATAATAGCTCAATGTTATCATTTATGATATGACAATTTGGAATTTTGTTACAGATTTGAATAAAAAAAATCATGGAAGTTGATACACATGATTTGCCTCTGCGGGTCACACAAAATCATGCGGCGGGCCAGATCATGCCCCCGGGCCTTGAGTTTGACACCTGTGCAGTCAATGAACAGGTCTTGTGATCGGGTTGTTGTTTTTTTTTTTTGTTTTTGTTTTTTTTTTTCTTTAACTCGCTGATCAGCCCCAAAAATCCTGATTGTGTAAAGCCAAATTTGAAGTGCTGTTTGCGAGGTTTTTTTTTGTTTGTTTTTTTTTTGTTTTTTAAAGAAAAATTATTTGTGAAGATAAATTTAACCACAGTTGTTTGCTTTTGTGAAGAATTTATGGTGGCACGATGCCATTTTTTTTTCTTCTTTTTTTTTGGCGTTGTGAGGATTCCACTCGACAGCAACAACACACTATTTGTTGACTACTTCTCGGTGCACTTGAATTTATCATGCATGAATATTGACTCTTTAATAAATATTCTCGGCTCAATTTGATTTCTTCGGTGAGTAGCGAAATGAGATTTTATTTGTTCTTAAATTCATAATTTAACATCGGCATTGATCTTTCACGCACGCATCACGCCAACAATAAAGAGCGTCTCGCGTCTTCCGCCCATTTGCCACTTTCGGATTGACGTCGGCAGCGAGCGTCCGCTCGCACGCGCTCGTCGCTTACGTCGACCCGTTTGAATAATGGATCGGGCGATGCTGCGCGTTTGCCGCCCGGAGCTCTGCGACCTGCTGCCGCGCTCACCTGGCAACGTAACGCGACAGATTAGCGGCGGGGAGCCAGACTTCCCAATAGGGCACATAAAACCCTGTCGGGAAGGCCAAGTCATCGGTGGGAGGAAGTCCAGTATTAGTATCCAAGTAGTCACATGGTAAAATTAAAATGATATGTGGATTACGGGGGCGGCACGCTGCCTCAGCTGGAAATTGTTAGCCTCACGTTTCTGAGGTCCCGCGTTCGATCCCGGACCTCCCTGTGTGGGGTTTGCATGTTCTCCCCGTGCCTGTGTGGGTTTTCTCCGGGTGGGCACTGCGGCAACATCAGTTCGACAGTCTAAATTGCCCCTAGGTGTGATAGTGGGCGCAACTGTTGTTGCATTCCCCGTGACCCTCGTGAGGATAAGCGGCAAAGAAAATGGATGGATGGCTGCATTTACAGAACCGGTGTCAAACTCAAGGCGCGGGGGTCAGATCTGGCCCGCCACATGATTTTATGTGGCCCGCAGAGGCAAATCGTGTGTATCAACTTCCATGATTTTTTTTTTTTTTTTGTTCAAATCTGTACCAAAATTTCAAATGATCATATGATAAATGATAACACTGAGGTATTACAAGCATTTTTGTGTTACCAAGCAACAAGAGTTGGAAAAACCCATTACCCTAGATTTCTGATTCCAAAACTGGTTCATAAATTTCATGTGTAAATATGATGATTTTTATCGTTTCACAACCACGGCGGCCCTTTGAGGGAAACCGCAAGCACAAAAAATGAGTTTGACACCCCTGGTTTACAGTCCCGTTAGCAGTAATCCATCCAGCCATTTTCTGAGCCGCTTATCCTCACAAGGGTTGCGGGAGTCTCGGAGGCTATCCCAGCTAACTGCGGGCAGGTGACGGGGTACACCCTGAACTGGTTGCCAGCTAATCGCAGGGCACATCGAGAAAATTAATCAATCGCACTCGAAAATCAAGTGAGGGTTTGAGTGGCTCCCAAAACAAAAGTGTTTGTACGCATAATGACCTGCGATTGGGTGGCGACCAGTCCCAGGTGTACCCTGCCTGAAGTCATCGAGCGTTGGCGTCAGTTCCTGTATGACCGTAATGCAGTCGAACATCATTTTGTTCCAGGAGAGCGCTGCGAGCTGTCGTCCCGCTCGGGCCGATGCGCTCCGGGCGTCTGCAAGAACGGCGGGGTGTGCGTCAACCTCCTGGCGGGCGGCTTCAAGTGCGAGTGTCCGACGGGCGCCTACGAGAAGCCGTACTGCGAGATGACCACGCGCAACTTCCCGCCGAATTCCTTCGTCACCTTCAAGGGCCTCCGCCAGCGCTTCCACTTCACCTTCTCGCTCACGTGAGTTGCGACGCTCGCGCCGCACAATTTATATCACTCGCGTTTCCTGTAGCAGCTCCATCACATGTAATATGTGTCACCTACGTCATTATGTATATCATCTACGGTGAAGAAAATCACTTAAATATGACCCGTTTCTCAAAATGAAGTCGGCTCAAAGAAAACTGCAACAAAATGCCATGATCCAAAGAAATTCAAGAATAGACGGAAGATAAAGTCATTGGAACGGATTAGAATGCAATTTCGGAAATCTTTGGGATTCCAGTGAACCACAGTGTAAGCCATTATCCTCAAATAATCTAAAGATGGAACAGTGCCTAAACTTCCCAGGAGTGGTCAGATTATAAAAATGAACCCAAAAGCACAAACAGGCTCCCTTAATTGTCTCAAAAATGACTGTTGACCAAAAAGCTAGCTTTATTCTACAATTCAATAATCTATGGCAGGGCTCACCAACCTTTTTGAGGCTGAGGGCTGCTTCGTGAGCACCGATAAAGGGGCTACGTGACCTGTTTGCGGCAAATTTCAGACTCAGTTCATTACACGTACACGTACACAATTTTTTTTTTTTTTTTTAACTTTATTGTAGTAAATGACATTACAGGTCATTTTAAAATTTTGATTCACATAAGCTAGTCAGATTCAGAATTTAAAGCGCAAATAATGGTAAAAATTTGTGGCCTATGGTATTTTTAGAACATACCTCACGGGCGCCTTATATGGTCCTCGCGGGCTGCCATTCTCCCGCGGGCACCGTGTTGGTGACCCCTGGTCTATGGACCAATAAGAAGAAAGTTGAACTTTTTGGGAGGTGTATGTTTTTGCATGGAAAAAAAAAAAAAAAAAAAGCCTCACACCACCCAACAGTCAAATGTAGTCTGATGGTTCTGGAGGTGCTTTGCTCCTTCAGAACCTGGTTGATGAAACCGTATTTTCCGGCCAATAAACCGCAATTTATTTTCACACGCTTTCAGCCCCGCGGTTTATGCGGCGATGCGGCTAATTTGTGCATTTTTTCCAACGGCCGCGAGGGTGCACTCGAGCGGAAGAGGTAAGAGTGAGACCTGGGGAATATATGTGCCGAGGAAGTGACTTTTTACCGGTCCGGCCCTGTTAGCATTAGCGTTAGCGTTAAACTCTCTGTGTCCCATCTTTCTTTGTGAATATCTCATGTTTCATGCAGCTTTAACACGGCTGCGGCCTACGTATGTACCAAACGGTATTTCCTTTACAAATGTACCGGGGGAGGCTTAGAACCAGGTGCGCTCTGTAGGCCGGGAATCACGGCATACTCTTTACTTTCCTGACCACAAACTACAGCACACTTTCGGGTTCTGCAGCAGGACAACAATCCATAACACACGGTAAATATGTATTTGCCTGCCCTTTATCACCCGGAGCACCTGCGTCATCAACATCGCCGACTGCGCACCTTCACCTGGGTTACGTAAATAACTTCCTCACCCACATCACCCGCAAAAGCTCCGTTATGCGTCACCCGCATCACCCACGTTGGCACGTACCGCATCCCGTTTCTGATCTTCTCCATATCACGTGTTTTACCTGCATCCCCTCGACTGCCTTTTCGCGCAACGTGACTCGTTGCTCGTCCGCCTCCGCGCAACTCTCAGGGTACCGTCGAGCATCGGCACTCTTCTGTCGAGCCACTGCGGCGTCACATTCCTGCACCTGACCGAAAAACGAGTGCGGAACCGCCGCTGACCGATCGAGCACGTAAATCAGTGTGCTGTGCTTACAAGTTAATGGCGACTGGACGGGAGGAAAAACTGTATTTTTTTTAGAGTCGAGATCCTGCAGTCAACGTAATGGTGGAAGTTATTTTATTATCCTCCAAATTTACTTCTTAGCATGTTTGCTATTCCTTCATATCATGGAATTGATGATGAAATCAACGCTCGCTGGAGCGGTTCGCAGGCGACTGGGATGAGAATCAGCACCTCCGAATCGGAGACCGTGGTCCTCGGAAAAGGGGTGGCGTGCCATGTGTACCATGTGTCGGGGATGAGAATCCTGCCCCAAGTGGAGGAGTTCAAGTATCTTGGGGTCTTGTATCAACTTTGTATCGATCCGTTGTGGTGAAGTCGAAAAGGTGAAGCTCTCAATTTACCAGTTCACACCCTCACCTATTGTCACCAACCTCCGATGCGAGGTTGGACCCAAATGCAGGACTTCAAGACGAGGACATGATGTTCGACGTAGTTTTATTCAAAGCTGAGGTCATGCACGGTGTAAGCGGTCCGAGAAGGCAGAGGCACAAAACGGTAAGCAAAGGCGGGATCCGAAAACCCTGAAGCCAGGTCAGATGACTGGGAGACAAACTATGAACTAGGACTTAAACTGAGGTGGCACAGAAAAACTGTGACGAGGATAGCCCAAAACTACGCTATTTTCAGTGGTGGAGATTCCTGCTGTCAGTGAATGCAACTCACTAACTCCGGGTACTAGAAACTACCCAATGGCAGTTACAAAAACGCTTGAAAACTTAAATACGCAGTCTAATGAGAGGAGCCAGATGAGGCGGCTGGGGCGTCTGATCCGGATGCCTCCTGGACTCCTCCCTGGTGAGGTGTTCCGGGCATGTCCCACCGGAAAGAGACCCGGAGGACGACCCAGGACACACCGGAGAGACCATGTCTCTCGGTCGGCCCGGGAAGAGCTGCAAGAAACGGGCGGGGAAAGGGAAGTCTGGGAATCCCTGATGAAACTAGTTCCCCCTGCGACCCGGCCTCTGAAAATAATACCCCGCTTGTGATCCTCCTGGGTTCGGCCCTTCTTTAAGCCCGGCTCGGATGACCGTCTTTTATCTCTCTTTTTTTTTGTTTGTTTGTTTTGATGCCGAACTGGCCCAACCAGTTTGCAAAGTGCTCTAAAGTTCAGCGGCAGATCAGAGAAGGGCCGACGTATGTACGGGAGAACAAGTAGCGCTGACGCTGATCAGGTTTCGCCCAGGAACAACTTGTCTTAAGATGGACGGATCAGAATCTTGTTTACACCGGGCCACGCGTTGCATTCTTTACACATCCTTTTTGCTCACCTGCAGTAAAAAAATTTGGTTTTACAAAAAGTTTTATCGGATCAACACCGACTGATTGAAAGCGAGCATACCCTAACTTTCTGCTCATCTTGACGTATTTTATACTTTCTCAACCCAAAAAGAAATTTCATATTAGAATTGACACTGTCCAGCATCCATAGTAAAAATCCAATCACAATTTTTGGATCTTCTCTTGCCCCTCACCCAAAACGATTTCTGGAGTGAGATCCGGTCTCGGGTTTGGCCTTCCCGTATGGAGTTTGCATATTCTCCCCACGCTTGTGTGAGTTTTCCCCGGGTACTCCAGCTTCCTCTCACGTACTAAACAAAATAACCATTTACACCACAGGTGTCAAACTCAAGGCCCGGGGGCCAGGTCCGGCCCGCCGCATGATTTTATGTGTCCCTCGAAGGCAAATCATGTGTATCAACTTCCAGGATTTTTGTTCAAATCTGTACCAAAATTTAAAATTGTCATAACGTATGTGATAACATTGAGATATTGCAAGCCTTTTTGCGTTACCAAACAATAGTTGCTCTCGATTACTCATTCCAAAACGAGTTCATAAATTTCTTGTGTAAATTTGATGAAGCGGTTAAAGATTTTTACGGTTTGACAGTCGTGACGGCCCTCCGACGGGAACCGTAAGTAAATGTGGTCCTCGACAAAAATGAATTTAACACCGCATGTTTTTTTAGAAAAGTGTGCAGAAGCTGGAGTACCCTTCGAAAACCCAAACAAGCTCAGAGAGAGCATCAAAACTCTCCCCAAGACTCGATCCCCAACTCTCACAACTGCTACCCACTAGTCTACTGTGTGTACTGTAATACATATTCCTTCATTCATCCGTCCGTCTTCCATTAGACTTTTCCTCGCTCGGATTGGAAAATGCCCAGATGCATCCAACTGCTGACTCCATATTGAGGAAGCAGCACAAATATTTCATAAAAAAATCCATCCAGCGGTCGTGCCGTGTTCCCGTGCTACAGCACATGTACTGTACGTTGGATACAGTACTGCGACCCCCCCTCAACCCCTTCCTTTATTCCTCGTCACCGCACACGTCGTAGGCATCGCAGCATTCTGGCGTTGCGTGACATGGTTCCCCGCATAAGGGCAGACTGTTTTTTTTTTTTTTTTTTTTACTGATGAGCGCCTGACGCGACACAAAGTGATGTGCGTGGTTACTCGCGGCTGATTACTCTCATAGTCCCGAGAGCCCCGGGGTGGCCTCGAGGTTCCGCAGCGTTTCAAAGTGATACGTCCGAGACGAGAACGGGGCTGCTTTGTGAGAGAGTCCAAATTATTATTTTAGTTTTTGTGTGTATGTATTCGAAATGTATCGAGGTGGTTTTACGAATTCTGCGACCGTCGTTTTCCGCGATATTCTCATTGCGGCAAAGGTAGCGATTCAGTTTTTGCGTTTGCGCACCAACAGCGTCACGTACATCTCGAGAAGACGCCGCAGCTGCGTTCGGGATCCAAACCCGAATGTCCTAGTTGGCCTCGTGGTTTGCGTC
This sequence comes from Syngnathoides biaculeatus, assembly GCF_019802595.1. NCBI lineage: Eukaryota > Metazoa > Chordata > Actinopteri > Syngnathiformes > Syngnathidae > Syngnathoides > Syngnathoides biaculeatus. Next base: position 24,423,909 of record NC_084649.1, read on the forward strand.
AGCTGCGCGATGCTGTAAAGATAACAAGGTCGGGGATTCAACTCAGCCGGAGCTCACCACGAAGGATTTGAACTAGTTCTTGAAGGGATGCTAGTCTGTTTCCTAACGACTGTTGCGGTGCCCTCGAGCAATCCTTACTGGAGAAGTGGAAGCTACGCTTCTTGACAAATGTCATTATCACAAAAGGAGGATGAACACTAACTAGGAACAATCAGTGAAAAAAAAATAAACATCCATTTATTCATCCATCCATCCATTTTCCTTGCCGCTTATCCTCACGAGGGTCGCGGCGAGTGCCGGAGCCAATCCCAGCTGTCAACGGGCAGGAGGCCGGGTACATCCTGAATTGGTTGCCAGCCAATCGCGGGGCACATAGAGACAGACAACAGTCGCACGCACAATCACACCTTGGGGCAATTTAGAGTGTCCAATTAATGTTGCATGTTTTGCGACGTGGGAGGAAACCGGAGTGTCCACCCGGAGAAAACCCACGCAGGCACGGGGGGAACATGCAAATTCTACATAGGTGGGTCCAGCTGGAAAGCGTTGGCCTCACAGTTCTGAGGTGCCGGGTTAAATCCCAGACCCACCTGTGTGGAGTTTGCATGTCCCCGTGTGGGTTTTCTCTGGGTGGGCACTCTGGTGTCCTCTCACATCCCAAAACATGCAACATTCATTGGATGCTCTAAATTGCCCCAAGGTGTGATTGCGAGTGCGGTTGTTTGTCTCGATGTGCCCTGCGATTGGCTGGCAACCAGTTCAGGGTGTACCCCGCGTTCTCCCCGTTGAGAGCTGGGATAGGCTCCAGCACTCCCCGCGACCCTTGTGAGGATAAGGATTGTGACTGCGGTTGTCAGTCTCCATGTGCCCTGCGATTGGCTGACGACCAGTTCAGGGTGTCCCCCGCCTCCTCCCTGTTGTCAGCTGGGATTGGCTCCAGCACTCCCCGCGACATTTGTGAGGATAGGCGGCTAAGAAAATGGATGGATGGATGGATGGATGGATGAATAACTGTCCAGATACAAAATCATATAACAGCTTCACAGAAAAAGAACTGAAATGAATCGTTAATTTATGGCAGACGTCGGCCTGGAAAGGAGCCTATAAGGCAGTTTAATACATGAATTATTTCATCATCTCAGCAATGTTTGTGCCCAATTTTTGAGTCTCAATTTTTGCAATCCGCACCGTGAACGTTCTCAAATTTACATTCTGTCTTGTTTGTGTGTTTGCATTTTGTTTTTTTTGTCAGTTCAGCTTTGCTTGGATTGCATTACCGTATATTATTACGATGTACGTTTATGTATCATGGACGTGATCCAGATGCAAACATCTGCTCGTCTTCCTTCCCGCTTCGCCGTCCATGCGGAAATAATGACACCCCCCCCCCCCCCAACTTTGACTTCGGCCTAGATTTTCTCGTCTCTGTGTTGTCTAATGTGCCAATCGCTATTCATGGCACACTTCCTTTCTTTTTCTCAGGCCACCTCTCTGCTGTAGCCCCACGCCCCCCCCCCACCACCACCACCACCGCCCAGCCCCCCACCCCCCCCCCACAACCCCCACCTCCGCTCACGGTGTGCTTATTCATTCATCTCATCATTTCCTATGTTTGCATTTTCATCTCTGTAAAGCGCAAAATCTTTATCGTCGTCCTGCGCTCGCACTCCTTACATTGGATTTAAAATAAAACATTTTTCGAGTGTTACTCTCCATTTTTTAAAATAAATATTCAATAAATTAAATAAAAGAGACTTAAAAACCAGAATGACTGAAGCTTTATAACAATGCAGTAATACGATTCATTACGAGACGAGATTTCCCTTCATGAAACTTCGAAAGATACTCACAACACCTCAATGTTATCATTTATGATGTGAGAATTTTAAATTTTGGTACAAATTTGAACAAAAATCATGGCAGTCAATACACATGATTTGCCTTCGCGGGCCACATAAAATCATGCGGCGGGCCGGATCAGGCCCCCGGGCATTGAGTTTGACACCTGTGATATAAATCCATCCATTTTCTTTTCCGCTTATCCTCACGAGGGTCGCGGGGAGTGCTGCACCCTATCCCAGCTGTCAACGGGCAGGAGGCGGGGTACACCCTGAACTGGTCGCCAGCCAATCGCAGGGCACATAAAGACAAACAGCCGCACTGACAATCACACCTATGGGCAATTTAGTGTCCAATTCATGTTGCATGTTTTTGGGATGTGGGAAGAAACCGGAGTGCCCACCTGGAGAAAACCCACGCAGGGACGGGGAGAACATGCAAACTCCACAGAGGGAGGGCCGGGATCGAACCCGGGTCCTCAGAAGTTTGAGGCCAACGCTTTTTCCAGCTGATCCATCGTGCCGCCTGTGATAGAAAAGAAATCATGTATTAATTATCGCGCGACTTGTCATATTGTCGTGCTATTAACCCTGCAGACCGCAATCGCAGTGATATTGTAAATTGATTTCTCTGATGGCGTCAATCAAAACTGGGCATCGTTATCGTTACAAAGGAATTTTATTAATAACGTCGTGCATTGAAATTTGCTGAATTGCGCCGGTGTTCCTCATAATATTTTTTTTTCCAATCATTTCAAATAATAGTCAATACAAAATAAGGGCCTTATTGAAATTCCTGTAACACCTGAGGGAATTGTAATGCATTTGCAAGATATTGATATTGATAACCTAGCAATTCCAATTTTGTTTTTGGTCCTAGATTTGCAACTAAGGAGCCCGACGGTTTATTGGTGTACAACGGCCGCTTCAACGAGAAACACGACTTCATCGCCGTGGAAATCATCAATGAGCAGATTCAGGTCACCTTCTCCGCAGGTAACAAACACTTTTATCATCTCTGTATATTCATAAAAAGCGTCTCGCGCGGAAGTAAATACGTGCCGCCGGGAATTGAATGAAAAATCCCACTGGAAAAATTTGATGTTGTAAAAGTCACATTGGGATTTCAAAGTGATCACATTTTCAATATCTCTATTTCACTTTAACTTTTCAATGTTGACAAATTCGCCATCTAAAAAAATGCAATCTTTAAAATTCATACGCAATATTTTCAGTCTCTCTGGCTGTAATTCACTCTCTAACAACCAGCCAATCGCAGTTACGCTTTCTTTGTCACGTGACATCACCTGACTAAGAAAGCGTAACTGGATTGGCTGGATCGGTTCTGACCCGAAGTAACCCAGGCGGTGAATTTCCGACAGCGAATTGTAGACTGAAAATATTGCGTTGGAATTTTAACGGTTGAATTTTTTTAGATGGTGAATTTGTTAACATTGAAAAGTTAAAGTGAAATACAGCTATTGGAAATGTGATCACTTTGAAATAAGTGTGTGAATTTTAACAACATGAATTTTTTTTCTGTGGCATTTTTCATTCAAATTCAAATTTACTTCCATAGTTTGGCCCTTCAGGAAACTATCAGAAGTCTTTTCATGGGGGGGGGGGGCAGACAAGCCAGCGCTAGCTAAGAACGTCGCACGTGTCTGTGTCGGTCTCATGATGTCAAAATGTCAAAAGCGTGACGATACTCGGACCGGTCGGAATCCAACCAGGCAATTTATTCACCCGCTGCCAAATCCAACACTTGTTAGCGAACACACTGAACATGTACGATCGGAAGTTTAGAAAAGGTCAAATCAAGTTTAGGGTGCATTTTCGCCTGATCTTGAACTTTTTAGTTTCGAACATTTTGCGCTCGTGTGTCATAATCCGTCGCCATGATCGACCTCGCTTCTTTCCACAGGTGAAACCAAGACCACCGTTTCCCCTTTCGTCGTCGGCGGCGTGAGCGACGGCCAGTGGCACGCGGTGGAGGTCAACTACTACAACAAGGTACCGTCTTAGCGTCGGGACAAAACAAAGCGTCGACAGAAGAAGTTCATCGTGGTTAATCTGCGGCAAAAACGTCAGTCGGGGGGGGGGGGGGTGTTGTGATTCTCTTGAAGTCAGCGTCCTTTTGGCAATACGACGCTGGAACGAGATCAGAGGGTGCGAAGGAGGCGGTGGGGTGACTTTGTTGGTCCATCTCGCCGGTGTCACGCTAAACAATGGCCGCTGACAAATTGATCATCTGGAAAGATGCCAAAGGATTAAGAGGGGGGGGGGGGGGGTCGGCGAAGTGGGTTGTGCGCATTATTTTTCCAGATGTGCTCATTTCGGATTTAAGGCGAACGAATTTCTCCGTACCGACGACTCGACATCTCAATCAGGGACAGGAATGTGCGGCCAACGTTTTTCTGTCTGCGCTTTCCCAGACGGCCGAATGTCCCGTTTTAGTCCATTCACGAAAGCCACTTTGCATTAGAAAGATGCGCCCCCGCCCCCACCTAACCCCCCACCCCCCGCCTCCCACTCACACGCACTCCCCCGCAGTTCACATTTTCTAGTCAACGTCTATGATAGCATAGCTGTGCCCACAAAAGGGACGAAAGGGGTTGAAGGGGCGAGGGGGGGGGGGGGGCACTTGTTCTTTTCCCAACAACCCATTATGGACTCTTTAGTCAAGTTGTTACAAAAGCTGAAAATTGTTACGCTGTAAAAAAAAAACATTCCCATGTCTTAAACACCCCCCCCCCAAAAAAAAAAAAATATTATTGACCCGTTAACGTTGCATCATCAAAGAGAACAAGCCATTTTCATCACTTCTAATTAGTTCGTCACCTAATGGGTATTAAATAGTTTCCTCCGGTTGGGCACGCTGATTTCCTCCCACATCCCAAAAACATGCGACATTAATTGGACACTCTAAATTGCCCCTAGGTGGCATTGTGAGTGTGGCTGTTTGTCTCCATGTGCCCTGCGATTGGCTGGCGACCAGTTCAGGGTGTACCCCGCCCGCATCCTGCTCGTTGACAGCTGGGGTAGGCTCCGCCACTCCCTGCGACCTTCGTGAGGATAAGTGGCTAAGGAAATGGATGGATGGAGTGAGTCAGCTGGTAAAGCGTTGGCCTCGCAGTTCTGAGGAGCCGGTTCGATCCCGACCCCGTGTGTGAGGCCTACGCTTTACCAGCTGCGCCACATATATCAAATCGCCTTTCCCAATTGAAATGCTTGGAATTGCTTTTAATCCGTTCCAGCCTTGCAACAAACCCAACAAAAAATGTTTGTCGTCTGATTTTTACTTTATGAAAACACACAATAATGACATAAGTATATAGGAATCAAGTGAATTAAAATAATTTTGCCTCATTTATTGCCTCACGCTCGCCCTTTTTCGAGGAATTGTTTTATTATTCTGTTATACGCATTATTATTTGACTTTTGGACAAGTAAACATCAACCTGTTCCGTAGCCCCACCCTTAAAGCAATCCTCCCTCGTCCCGGGACTCCTCCCCTCGGAGGCATCCCACGGTGGCCCTCTCTGACCCAATCCCTATCAGCAGGGGGCGGGGCAGAGGAGCAGGGGGAGGGGTGCGTTTGAGATTGAAATGCGGCTTTCACGGTCGCCGGGTTCTGTGGAGAATGGCAATGACCGTCGCCTTTGTGCGTGGTTCTGCTCCTTTTGGGACCGCGGGCAGTGAATGATGCGGCCCCGGGGTTAGGTGCCCCGCTCTGTGTTCTCGGGAGCGCAGGAGAGCAGCGGAAGAAAAGCGGGCGAGAAGTATTGACTCGGGCTTTGAACGCCGATGCTGCGCTTCGGGGCCCAACTGGCTCGTTGCTATGGTTTTTCCAGTCAAATCTTTAGATCGCATATGCGTGAGCGACTTCTCTCCCTCCCCCTTTCGCATCCCCGAAACTCATATTCCCATAATCCATCCGCGGCAAACGTCGGACTTGAGCAAATACGGACATTCCGAGGGGGATGGGGGGGGGGGCGAGTCTTTGTTTGGGCGGATGTCATCTTGACAGTCAGTCATTAACGGGCGAGTCAACAGCCGTGACTGATGACAGCAGAGGTCAGCGACGGAGCGTCCGATCTGGACCGCTGCCTGTTCCGGAACATTCACAAGAGCGGGAGGGAAAAAAAAAAAAAAAAAGAAACAAAATTTAAAAAAAAAAAAAGAACATTTCACCGTCGGCCGATTCAAACGGAGTGTTTGCCTTTTTCATCATCGGCAAATTTGTAACGCGCCGCCGGAAAACAGAAAGCGCGACTTGACTTAACGAGCTGAGGATGAATCGCTGGGACTTGAAAGGGACAAATTGCATGAAGACATTTTGGAAAAGGGAAGACATTTTCATAATCCAACGACATTCAATGCAAGAGCTACAAAACAAAAATCCAACGCGACGTTTCTGTGCCTCACACTGATATGTCACATATGCAAACTTATTAACGTTTTGACACACTGACGAAAATGGCTGTGGGTCACGAACGGACCCCCGGCTTTAAGGGCACACCGTTTTTTCTCGTTGTGGTTGATACAACACAATATATCAATTCCAGAAAATGGTTCGAGAAGTGATTTATTGGAAAACCGAATCGATATTTCCCACTACAATTGATGGAAAAAAGAAATAATGCATTCCAAACCTAAAAAATGTGTCTTTTGAAAGCATTTTTTTAAACCTTTTCCTGATAATAAACTGCATAGTGGAAATACATGTGTAGTTTAAATACTTTATATAATCAAATAATTTTAAAAATATTGTTATTTTTTGCTTAAAATGTACGATTTAGTAGTAGAGTTCACTAGGCTGAGAGTGCATTGCCGTATCTGTAGCGTTTAGCATTCCAACGTGTAGCTCGGCCGCACGCCCTAACAGTCAGCTCTGATATTATATTGGATGTGTGGATGTTGTTCAGAGTCTGACCTCATCTTACAAATGTGATGGGCTCTGAACCGAACTGAAATGTTTGCGAACTAAAACATTTTTCCCATTAAAATTATTGAATTCGTCCGTTCCAACCCGAGAGGCAGTTTTTTTTCTTAAATTTTATAACTAATAACCGTACTTTTATTCTGATCTGCTTCATGGATATATTTTTTTTTTTACAAAAAATAAATAAGTCTGCTTACAAAATTCATCTATCCATCCGCTTATCCTCACGAGGGTCGCGGGAGCACAGGAGCCTATCGCTCCTGTTAATTATGTGTGTACCCCTTTAAGAGCGGAGGGGGGCGGTGTCCGGTAAACTAGGAAGTAGAAGTAGGCTGAGCAGCAGCTTGTCGTTCGAGATTGTGTGCTTGCTTCCATCCATCCATCCATCCATCTATCCATCCATCATTTTCTTAAACCGCTTATCCTCACAAGGGTCGCGGGGTTAGGGAGCCGATCCCAGCTGTCGACGGGCAAGTGGCGGGGTACATCCTGAACTGGTTGCCAGCCAATTGCAGGGCACACAGAGACAAACAGCCAATCGCACTCACAATCACACCTAGGGGCAATTTAGAGTGTCCAATTAATGTTGCATGTTTTTGGAATGTGGGAGGAAACCGGAGTGCCCACCCGGAGAAAAGCCACGCAGGCACGGGGAAATCATGCAAACTCCACACAGGGGGAGCCAGGATCGAACCCGGGTTCTCAGAACTGTGAGGCCAACGCTTTACCGCCGCTCACAAAATTATTTGGCCAAAGTTTAGACGGCAGCAAATTCAGAAGTGACAGACGGGCCGTTCGAGGCGCGATCGAGTTTCGGTTCTGGTTCAATCCAAACGGGACAATCGCGTACGTTCTCAAGCTGTCAGCACCGAGCAGGTTCAAACGGCCTTCGCGTCTCCTGTGCGTGCGCAAGATGGGCTCAGGCCTCCTAAATCCCGTCGGACCAGCTGACAGCCCAGCGCCGCGTCCTCTCCCGCAGACCCAACGTTTGGTCAGCTGCACGACGGGGTGGGGGGGGTGGGGGGGGGGGGGGGGGGTTTGGATGCGGGTCAGCGGGGGTTTTGTGAGGACTTGACTTGTCCGTTTGGAGCAGCAGCTTGAGCTTGTGCCGGTTCCAATGAGCTCGGCGTGACCTCAGAGAAACCGCCCAGTTTGAAAAGAGGTCGTGACCTTTATTGATGGCGTCATCGTTCTCGGCCCCCGCCCCGTCCCGCCCCCTCGCGCTTTTGCCGCCTCCCCGCGATCGGCTTCTCAGACAACGAAGTCGAAAGGGGATGACGTCCCGCCGAGAGGCCGCCATTTGCGCGTGTGTGTTATCTGGCCACACGCTGCCGTTAGCTTTGTATTGTTGCATGAATTGTCGGCACGCGCGACAGCGGCTGTAATAAGCAGATTTTGGGGATCCGGTCGGGAGGCCAAACAGGCGAAAGGCAAAAGGTCATAGGGCTGATCTTTCCCGCTTTCAAAGCCGCGCCCTTTAATACTAATCTGGCCCAAAAGGCGATTTACGCAATAATCCTTTCCTCAATGCGGCAGAAGAATGCAATATTTTCTTAACGTCGCAGCTTTTAATGAACGCCGAACAGCCCAAAATACGGCACGTTCCTAAAATAGCGCTTCGTAACGTCATCGATGCTTTAATCTGTCAATCTGCACGGGCTATTTTCCGCTAAAATGAACGGACGAAAAGTTTCACGCGAACAAAGAGCAAATCAGGAAGGAGCTAAGTATGGTAAAAGACTTCATTAAAGGTCAAGTGTCATGCCTATAAACCTTCTAAAATAGATATTGTCATGAAAAATACATATAACATTATTCACTTCATGTCTATGTGAAAAAGTAAATGTGAGCGGAGAGCGCGTCATCCACGCGCAAACTAGCGGAAGTCTCATTCGCCGTATTGGCTGCAATGTCTGTTCATGACATCACACCGCGACATTCGCCACTGAAAACACGTTGTGCCAACTACTATGGGACACGGAAGCTCTTTTCACAATCGGGTGAAGTGACCGGGGCAATATTACCCTCTCGTTTCGAGCCATATTTAGATGACATGCGGATCAATTCTAACTAACAACAGACGCCGAGATGGTACGTTTGAGCCAGCCCGGCCGAAGCCGTCCGCCTCGGACGCAATCGAGTGAAGTGACCGGGGCAATATTACCCTCTCGTTTCGAGCCATATTTAGATGACATGCGGATCAATTCTAACTAACAACAGACGCCGAGATGGTACGTATGAGCCAGCCCGGCCGAAGCCGTCCGCCTCGGACGCAATCGAGTGAAGTGACCGGGGCAATATTACCCTCTCGTTTCGTTTCATTTCAAGCCATATTTAGATGATATGCGGTACGTATGAGCCACCCCGGCCGAAGCCGTCCGCATCAGATGAGGCAATATTACCCTTTCATTTCGAGCCATATTTAGATGATATGCGGATCACTTTTAACTAACAACAGACTCCCAGACACTATGTACGAGCCAGCCCGGCCGAAGCCGTGCCCCTCGTCCAAAGCCGTCCGCTGCGCCGAGGGGTACATCGACACATTGCAGCTGTATACACGCTTATCTGTCATTTGGTACCCACGAACCTCTTGTCCTTTAAACCCACGCTGGCAAGACCGGGATTCGAACCCTGGTCCTCAGAACTGTGAGGCAGACGTCTCTTAGCCCCGGGCGACAAGACCTGTCAATCATATGACAATTCAATCTTCACATAAAAATACTTGTGATGAACCGTGAGGGGTGGGGCGATATGTGTCATGTGGCGTCTTTGCCCGCAGCCCCTCCTAAACCAGGCCGGCCTGCCGCAGGGTCCCTCGGACCAGAAGGTCGCGGTGGTGACCGTGGACGACTGCGACGACCGCGTGGCTCTGAGGTTCGGTCACGTGATTGGGAACTACACTTGCTCCGCGCAAGGGAGCCAATCGGGGAGCAAGAAGTGAGTGGATTCTGCTGCAGTGCTTTTCATAAAAAATAAAGTTCTTGAAGCCGCAACCCCTCACAAATGTCTTGAACCGCGCGATATATTCGGTGTCCGTGTGTTCTGCTCCGTCAAGGTCGCTGGACCTGACCGGGCCGCTGCTCCTCGGCGGAGTCCCCAAGCTCCCCGAAGACTTTCCCGTCCGCAACCGCCAGTTTGTGGGCTGCATGAAGAACCTGCGCGTGGACAACCAACGCGTCGACATGGCCGGCTTCATCGCGAACAACGGCACGCTGCCCGGTACGCGGCGACGCCGACGCCGTCCCGACGCCTCCCAAGCTCGGGCGGCTCGGCTTCGGTTCTGTTTTGTAGTCGCCGTGCGCAGGAGAGCTGCAGAGAGAGCAAACGCCGACTGTAATGAGCACAGCGGGGCGGACGGATCACGAGGAAACGATCGGAATAATCTGCTTTCCCTTCCTTGCCGCTGCGATAAAATAACGAGGCAGGAACACATCACGCATGAAGATGAATCATTTTTTTTCCCTCCGCCTTCCCAGGATGTTCCACCAAAAGGCACTTTTGCAACACCAACCCGTGTCTGAACGGCGGAACCTGCGTCAACCTGTGGGGGTCCTTCAGCTGCGACTGCCCGCTCGGATTCGGGGGCAGAAACTGCGAAAGAGGTGAGAGGGAGAGTGGAAGTGTCCACACGGGGCAAATTTTTGGACCCCAGAGGGGGCCCGACGCCACTTGCCGGTCCGACCCACGAATCACCCGATTTTGGGGTGGACAAAGAATCCTTAAGCGCTGGAAAGCGCTCGATAAAATCCCGGTCGGCCCCTTCGCCAATCGCCAAAAATCCGCAAGACGTCGCCGTAAAAAGGCTTGCATTTGCCGAGGGATGCCACAAGATGGCAGCAAAGCACCTATTATGCCAAAACACCACAGATGATACCAAAGCAAAAACGCTATTGTGTTGTTCTAAGGACAAGACCAGCGAGTAAGTAGAGTTTTTCAGTAAATACCGGCGTGCAGATTCCAAATAAAACATCTCCAAATTTGTCTGACTGACACTTCGCCCAAATTCAAATTTTGTTCCTCTCTTTCGGTCAAAGTCGGCAGAGGCCAGTTCGATGGACCCATAGACAGACGAGTAAGTTTGCGACTCTATTCAAGTTACCAGATACGATATCAGTACAGTACAACCTCGGTTCTCGACCACAATCCGTTCCAGAAGGCGGATCGAGAACTGATTTGTTCGAAAACCGAATCGATGTTTCCCAGGTCTGCGTGGAGAGGCTGCGTTAGACACAATAACAACGCAGGTCGTGGGTCAGCTGGTCGGGTCGCGCACGTTACGTTATTTCCGGATTTTTTTCACGGTGCGTTCGAATTCACAATGACAACGCGCGTCGTGGGGTCAGCTGGTCGGGCGGGCCCCGCGCGATATTTTATTTCCGGGTTTTGTCGCAGGCGTTCCAGTACCGATTTTCGCTCGAAAAGAGAAGCAAAAAAAATCTCCGTTTGTTCAAGAACGGAGACGTATTCACTGTAACGACAATACTAGCGTTGCTTGTTTCGGGGGAGTCTGAATGGCCAGTGGCACCACGCTGCCTCCGACAGGTCGGTCTCGGTACTACAACGCTCACATTTTAAAATGTTAAAAAAAAAAATCGTCATGCGTTTATCCCACTTGACTGAAACGTCCAAAGGGACCATTTAGAGAAGTGGTCTCAAACTCAATTCACCTCGGGGGCCGCTATGGGCACATTCTAGCTGAGGCTGGGCCGCAGTTTCGGCGCACATGCACGCAGTTTAAATGAGAAATTAAAAAAAAAAAAAAAAAGTCTTTTTATGTATTATTTCTCAACACAAAATAAGATAAGCGAGGAAACTGGTGTGAACAAGTTGTATGCAAAACTACTCGTGAAACTCTCCATGGCAACAACCGCTGTAATATTTCAAGGCTGGTCGCTGTCACACCCCCGGGAGCCACAACCCCACCGTGATTGGTAGGTTTGTCAGTGCCATTCATATAAAACTTGAGGGCCGACTTTCATCGTAAGGTGGGGGCCACAAAATGTCACACTGGGGGAGCCACAATTGGCCCGCGGGCCACGACTTTGAGACCGCCGATTTAGATGGATTCTAAGCACAAATGATACAAATGTACTTATTGTGAGATCTTCGATGGAATTCAAAATAAAGTCTTCCAAAGATGAATTGAATTGTAAACATTGAGCAATCTTCATCAACTATGTAAACGGAAAAAAAAACATCACCCAATCAAAAAAAATCACAAAAACCTCAACAATCCATCGTAGGCTGACGGTATTCCAGCCTCCGACTAGTATAAGTGCAATGAAATATAGCTTAAAGCCAAAAAAAAAAAAAAAAAAAAAAAAAAACCCGCATATTCCAATTCATCTTGAATAAATCGCGTGAACAAAATTTGTATTTTTGACATTTCAACAGTTTTATGGACGATTTCTCGCAGCGTCTGCGCCAGTTCTGAGTGCCAAGCGGGCTGCTCAAACATAATTGAAACGCGACTAATTGCCGTGTGAGTCCTAACGACACGCATGATTGATCTTGTGTTTCCGTTTGTCCCATTTTTTTGTTTCACCTGCTACACCGCAGCCTCTTTCTTTCTTTCTTTCTTTTTTTTTTTTACTGCAATGTGAGAGGATACGCAGAGCGGCTGAAACTGGGCCGCGTGAGCGCGCAATCCGCATAATTGCATTTGCCGTGTTTCAAACAAGGGAAGAGATGATTGTGTTTGTTTTTGGTTGACGATCAGATAAGAACGGAGGTGTGCGGAATTGCTGTGCGGCGCAGCAGACATAAAACGCAGCGTTCCCGTCTCTGTCGTCACGTTAGCGTCGCTAATCAATTCGGACTTGTTGTTTTCTTGCATTTTGTGCGCATGCAGATGCATAAAACATTGCACCGCGTTGAGTGTAGTGTACGGAACCCCGAAAGGGACATTGAAAAGTGAAAAAACCAAGTGGTTTCTCATTGTAATGAGATACGTATCTCATTACAATGAGTAAGTTACTCATTGCAATGAGAGTGTCGAAAAATGGCTACCTTTTCGTTGTAGCTTATTTACCTGCCCGCGGTAGCTTCCTGAATAAAGAATAAAGGTCTTTTATACATGCACACATGCAATGGATCAGTCACTCATTACAATGAGAAACTTACTCATGAGTAAGTTACTCATTGCAATTAGAGTGTCGAAAAATGGCTACCTTTGGTTTGTAGCTTATTTAAGTGCTAGCGGTAGCTTCCTGAATAAGGAATAAGGGTCTTTTGTACATGCACACATGCAATGGATTAGTTACTCATTATAATGAGAATGTTTCTCATTACAATGAGAACGTTTTTCATGACATTGAGAAACTTTCTCATCACAATGAGAAACTTACTCATGAGTAAGTTACTCAGTGCAATGAGAGTGTCGAAAAATGGCTACCTATGGGTTGTAGTTTATTGAACTGCTAGCGGTAGCTTCCTGAATAAGGAATAAGGGTCTTCCATACATGCACACATGCAATGGATTAGTTACTCATTACAATGAGAATGTTTCTCATTACAACGAGAAAGTTTTTCATTGCAATGAGATGTTCTCATTACATTGGGAAACTTACTCATTACAATGAGTAACTTACTTACAAGTAAGTTACTCAATGTAACTCATGAGTAAGTTACTCATTACAATGAGAGTGTCGAAAAACGGCTAGCTACGGGTCGTAGCTTATTTAACTGCTAGCGGTAGCTTCCTGCATTCAGGTAGTCGTAGCTTATTTACCTGCTAGCGGTAGCTTCTTGAATAAGGAATAAGGGTCTTTTCTACAGGCACACACGCAATGGATGAGTTACTCATTACAATGAGAAAGTTTCTCATTACAATGAGTAACTTACTCATTGTAACTCATGAGTAAATTACTCATTACAATGAGAGTGTTGAAAAATGGCTACCTATGGGTTGTAGCTTATTTAACTGCTAGCGGTAGCTTCCTGCGTTCTGGTCTTCGTAGCTTATGTACCTGCTAGCGGTAGCTTCCGGAATAAGAAATGATGGACTTTAATGCATGCACACATGCAATGGATTAGTTACTCATGACAATGAGAAAGTTACTCATTACAATGACAAAGTTTCTCATTTTAACTCATGAGTAAGTTACTCATTAGAATAAGAGTGTCAGCTACCTACGGGTCGTAGCTTATTTACCTGCTAGCGGTAGCTTCCTGCGTTCAGGTAGTCGTAGCTTATTTACCTGCTAGCGGTAGCTTCATGAATAAGGGACTTTTACACATGCACACATGCAATGGATGAGTTACTTACTCATTACAATGAGAAACCAGTTGTTTGGGTTTTTTTTTCAATGTCCCTTTAGGGGCTCCGTAGTTCTGGGAGCCCCGGGCTGGAAAAACGAAAACAACAACAATTCATTTCTCTGTGTGAGGAAGGCCACTCAACATGCAAACTCCACACATGAAGGTTCGAACCTCAGAACCGCGAGGCAAACGTGCTAACCGCTATCCACCCCGGAAGGGTTCCACCCAAATGCGTTGTTTGACTTTCGGGGGCTTTCGCCTCGGGAGGTTCCGCCACACATCGAGACGATTGGTTCTCCGCAGCGATGGCCGACCCGCAGCGTTTCCTGGGCGACAGCCTGTTGCGGTGGGACAACCTGGCGACGGCGAGCTCCGTTCCCTGGCACGTGGAGCTGATGCTGCGCACCCGGCAGGCGGGGGCCACGCTGCTGCACGTCTCCTCGGGCCTGCGCCACAACCTCACCCTGCAGGTCAGAACCCCTCTCGGCTTTCAACGCAATCAGATGCCGTTTTTATAACCCGGAACAAAGCCAATGAGCTCGCCGAAAAGCAAAAACCTCAGACAACGTAAGGTTCGAACAACTGGAATGAGAGGATGGATATGATGTGGATATGGATATGATCGATCCAGATATGTGCACATAAGTATATGACGCGGATCTTTTTGTGCTTTGACTTCATATTCTGCTCCTCTGCGCTCTTCTATTATTGATTGACCCCCACCCCACCCGGTTCCGTCCTTTTCTTCACCTTCCTCCCGTTGCAGCTGCGCAGCGGGAGCTTGCTGATGGGCCTGCACAGGGGGGAGGACTCCACGCTGTCCCGCGTGGAGGAGGCGCTGCTGAACGACGGCGACTGGCACCACTTGCAGCTGGATATCAGCAGCTCGGGCGGGCCGGCGGGCCGCCACAAAGCCGTCCTGTCGGTGGACCACGGACTCTACCTGGTGGGAAAACGCCGCAATATTTATTCGTGACCGATCTCGCCGCTCGGCCGCCCGCCGCTCAATGCCGGCTCGTGCGTTTTCAGGCCACGATGCACGTGGACGGCGAGTTGCAGGAGTCCACGCTGAAGGCTGTCAGTGTCGGCGGTTTAGCGACGCCTGATGGGAAAATTCAAAATGGCTTCCGAGGCTGCATACAAGTAAGACGCTGCTCTCGATAGCATGTTGACAATCGACCAACCATTCGGCGAACGGTGGCCAACGTATTCCTGCTACAAGTCCCAAAACCTTCGTCCGTTTTCCGTACGGTTTTGGTTTAACCTTTTCTTCGCTGCTTGACTGAGAGAAATCAGCGTGTGGCGTCCATTTTATTGCCGTCATCGTCGTGCCTTATGGTGTGAACGCCCGTGGGAAGGTTTTCCTTCTCCAAGACCCCCAAAAATTCCATCTTTTAACGACCTTTTAAAGTGAATTTCTGAAATCGTGTGATGTATTCCTATAATTCCCGGCCTACAGAGCACACCCGGTTACAAGACTCACCCAGTACATTTGTCAAGGAAATACCATTTGGTACATACATAAGCCGTACCCGTGTAAAAGCCACAAGTGCCCACATTGAAACACAAGATATTTACAAAGAAAGACGGTACACAGAAAGAGTTTTCAAAGTTTTAATAGCTTAGCTTAACATAGCAACAGCACGGTAGCAAAAACTGCGCTGGTAAAAAAAAAAAAAAAAGAAAATAGCTGCGGCAGCTACACAGAAGCAACACGGTAGGATAGCACTAACAAGACCGGTTCCAAAAAAAAAACATAATTAAATAACTGAGATGCGGCAGTAACACAGCGGCGCTGACGCTAGCGCGGCGCTGATGCTAGCGCGGTGCTAACAGGGCCAGTTAAAAAAAAAAAACATACTGGTAAAAATCACTGAGACACGCAGTAACACAGCAGCAACAGGCGAGCGCAGCGCAAACAGGGACCATTAGAAAAAAAAAACATACCGGTAAAAGTCACTTTCTCGGCACATGAATTCCATCGCTTTCAGTCTTACCTTTTCCGCTGGAGTGCCCCCTTCCGACCGTTAGAAAAAAATGCACAAATTAGCCGCATCACCGCAGAAGCCGCAGGGTCGAAAGTGTGTGAAAAAAAGTCGCGGCTTATAGGCCAGAAATTACAGTACTTATTTGTGGAAATATGCTCATTTTTATTGGCCGTGGCTAAAAGGGGGCCCAGTATTAACATGAGCCGCCTTACCCGCAGTATGTAAAAACCTTTCGACTCGACCCATCTGGAGAAGAGGGGGTGATTATTATTTTTTTTATCTTCTGATCAACGTATCACCTGTGGCCTCTGACCTACTTTAGAGCGCCACGTTGTCGGCTGTGCGAGGTTAAAAAAAAAAAAATACAATAAACCTCCAACAGGCGTCACGGTGGCTCAGCTGGAAATCGGTGGCCTCACAGTTCTCAGGCCCCGGGGTTCAATCCCAGCCCTCCCTGCGTGGAGTTTGCATGTTCTCCACCTTACCTGCGTGGCTTTTCTCCGGCTGGGCACTCCGGTTTCCTCCCACACCCCAAAAAACATGCAACATTAATTGGACACTCTAAATTGCCCCTAGGTGTGATTGTGAGTGCGACTGTTTTGTCTCCATGTGCCCGCCTCCTCCCCGTCGACAGCTGGGATAGGCTCCGGCACTCCTGTGACCCTTGTCTGGATAAGCGGCTAAGAAAATGGATGGATGGATGGATGGATGGATAAAGCGCTAACATGACAGCTTTGAGCTGGCACGCACGGCTACTTTAGAGTGCCTCGTTGTCATGCCGTGAAAAAGTGCCCCAGACTGCCTGCCATGCTATATTTTCACAACTTGGAGCACATATTTATGTGTAGGCATAAGCGATGTGTTAGATGAAGTCCAAATCCATTTTTCCAGGCAGTGCAAGTGGTATTTGTACTGTCTGTGGTTAGCTTCTCTGCGGTGTGTCAAATCGACACCTTTGACAAATATTGAGACTGCAGTGAGCAGAATTTTTACACATCTCTCAAACCCGGCCGTGTCGTTAAGAACACTCTCTCTCCTCTGCGGTTCCGTTCCGTTGTGCAGACGTGTTTGATTTCCGCGCAGGGTCTGCGGGTCGGCGGGGCTCTGAGTCTGAGTCAGGCCAGGAAGGTGAAGGTGGAGCCGGGCTGCAACGTGCCCGACCCCTGCAGCTCGGGCCCGTGTCCCGCTCACAGCTACTGCAGCGACGACTGGGACAGCCACTCGTGCACGTGCCGCCCGGGTCAGCGCCGATTCCCAGTCCTGCGAAATGATTCATATATCACGTGACCCGCAACCGTATTGTCCCGTTGACTTTTTTTTTTTTTTTGCAGGTTACTACGGCACCAACTGCACAGACGCGTGCACGCTCAATCTGTGCGAGCACGAGTCCACTTGCGCCAGGAGGACCGGTTCCTCCCGCGGTTACGCCTGCGAATGCCCGCACAACTACTTCGGCCATTACTGCGAGAAAAAGTACACCCCCGGAACAACGACATCCGTTTGCCCGCGTTTGACGCTTTAAAATCCACAAATATGTATTTCCGTCCCTGCAGGACTGACCTGCCCTGTCCTCGAGGTTGGTGGGGCCACAAGACCTGCGGGCCCTGCAACTGCCCCACTGAGCGCGGGTTTGATTCCGACTGCAATAAAACCACCGGCGAGTGTCGCTGTAAGGTGAGTGGATACATTGAATATTTTCATAATTATAGACGGCCAGAGCTGCCAGGAAATATAGTTAGCGTTGTCCCTTCGACCATCTTTACGAACTTTACTTTTGTTTTGCAAATTATGGACAAAAGTCCGGTTTTTGTTGTAATTATTCATTTAAAAAAAAAATGAATAACACATTTTCCTCATGATTTTTTCAGTTAGTTGGGTGAAAACTACAGTTGCATTGGGAAAATGAAATTATAAAATTTTAAGCAACATTAAGAAAAAGCAAAAAAAAGAACTATTAATTTTTTTTTTTTTTTTTTTTTTTTACAATGCTGAACTTTGCTTAAAATTGTAAAATTCTGTACTATGAACTGGACGAGTTCATTTTTGCGATGGTGAACTGAACTTTGAACAAGTGGGCGTAGAATACATGTGTTGCCCCTCCATTTGTGTTCAGAGGGTTCAAAAACCGCAAACATTGGCGCTAACTGTTAGCACGTCAACGCTGCTAACGTTAAGCTAGTGGACCATTCTGAAGCCGACGTTGTTTGAAATGTACAACGTTTAATTCTCTTTTTTTAATGTTTAATTTTAAAGTAAACTTCAACAGAATGTGTCATTAATCAGCTTGAATCCTCTTTTTTTGAAGACTTGTTTGACTATTTGCCAAATTAGAGATCAATGTGAAGTGATTTGAATTCCCAAAAAGAAAAAATATGGATGGCTCGTATCTGAAATGAAAACGCACTAGTCCGGTTACTCATAACTCGAGGCACCACTGTACTAAAATGTTAAATAGTGTAAAAAGTGTACTTACCCCGAGACTGAGCTTGCATACTACACGTGCTACTAGTGCTAATCTTTGGCATCATTTGAATATGTATCCTAGAATATGTACAAACTGCACATTATGTGGATGAATTATTATGGTATTATTATACCAGAAAGGAATTTCCGGCCTACAAATGCTTTCAACCCTACGGTTCATGTGGCGCTAGCGTTAGCACGGGGCTAACGTTAGCACGGCGCCAGCGTTCGCCCACCTGGTTGTAAACCTCAGCACACAGAAAGAGTTTAACGCTAGCGTTGCGCTAGCGTTAGCACACCTGTTTATAAACCTCTTTACACGGAAAGCGTTTAATGCTAGCGCAGCGCTGGTGTTAGGGCTATAACCAGGCCGGGAATTACGGTAGATGTCTGTAGTTTCTTCCACTTTCCAGGTTCGTCTCAATGGTTTTTGACCGTACGAAACATTTTCAATATCCCGTGTGCGT
This sequence comes from Syngnathoides biaculeatus, assembly GCF_019802595.1. Classification (NCBI taxonomy): domain Eukaryota; kingdom Metazoa; phylum Chordata; class Actinopteri; order Syngnathiformes; family Syngnathidae; genus Syngnathoides; species Syngnathoides biaculeatus. Next base: position 24,442,873 of record NC_084649.1, read on the forward strand.
TCGCAGGACAATCACTATCGTCCCGAAGGCAGCGACACGTGCCTGCTGTGCGACTGCTACCCGGTGGGCTCCTTCACCAGAACGTGCGAGCGCCACACCGGTCAGTGTCAGTGTAAAGCGGGCGTGATCGGACGCCAGTGCGACCGCTGCGACAACCCCTTCGCCGAGGTTTCTCCTGACGGCTGCGAAGGTTAACAGCCCCCTCAGCTTCACCTCCGCTTCCCGTGATTGGCGCGCTAAATATTTTTTCCGTTTTCGCCCCGTGCTGCTCCTTTCCGTGCCAGTCATCTATGACAGCTGCCCTCAGGCCATCCAGGCTGGAATCTGGTGGCCCAGAACCAAGTTTGGGCTCCCGGCAGCAGTCCCCTGCCCCAAGGGAACTCTGGGTAGGATGTTTTTCAGCCGACGTTTCGATTACCGTAAAACGATGTCAATGCCCGGAGGGCATTTTTGAAGCTGCAGCCATTTCCCACCTCGTGCAATAATCCTCATCCCACTTCCTTTTTCCTTCACAGGCACGGCCGTTCGCCACTGCGACGAGCACAAGGGCTGGCTGCCTCCGAATCTCTTCAATTGCACGTCGGTCACCTTCAGCCAGCTGAGGGCGCTGGTGCGTGGCTTCCGTCTCGCTCTCTTACACGCTTTCCACGATTACGCCGCACGCTGTTCCGAGAAATGGTCGGGTAGACAATTATCAAATTACCGTTATTTCCCGGCCTGTTATTATCCTCACCAGTACATTTGTAAAGGAAATACCGTTTACATAACTCTAAGGCACAGGTGTGAAACTCGAGCCCCGGGGGCCAGATTCGGCCCGGCACGTGAGTTTAAGTGGCCCCCCCCCCCAAGGCGAATCGTGCGATGATATTTGTTCAAATCTCTAGCAAAATTTCAACATGTCACCTCACAAACGATAACATTGAGATATTTCAAGCATTTTTTGTGCTATCTAAAAGCTATTACCTTTGATTTCTGATTCCAAATCTAGTTCATACATTTCATGTGTAAATATGAAGCGATGAAAGATTTTTATGGTTTCACAGCCCTTTGAGGGGAAACTGTAACTACAATGTGGCCCGCGATAAAAAATGAGTTTGACACCTCTGCTCTCGGGCATATATTTTTTGTCCTTTCTGGGGGAAAAAAAACGCATATACCGTAATTCCCGGCCTACAGAGCGCACCTGGCTATAAGCCTCACCCAGTACATTTGTAAAGGAAATACCATTTGGTACGTACATACGCCGCAGCCGTGTAAAAGCCGCAAGTGCCCACATTTGAAACACGACATATTTACAAAGAAAGACGGTACACAGGCGTTTAATGCTAGCACCATCATGCTAACGCTAGCACCGGGCTAATGCTAATGCTAGCTAACAGGGCCGGTTAAAAAAAAAACATACCGGTAAAAACCACTGAGACACGGCAGTAACACATTAGTGCAGGGTATCAGGGCCGGACCGGTAAAAGTCACTTCCTCGGCACATATATTCCACTGGTCTCACTCACCTTTTCCGTTCGAGTGGCCCCTTGCGGCCGTTAGAAAAAAAAAAATACACAAATTAGCCGCATCACCCCATAAACCGCAGGGTTGAAAGCGTGTGGAAAAAAAGTCGCGGTTTATAGGCTGGAAATTACGGTAATTACGTTCCATCGAATGAATAAAGATTTGCTATTCAAATTGCGCAAACACCGCTGTGATCCGGCGCTAATGCTAAGGCTAGCGCCACACTAACGCTAACGCTTGCGCTGCCCTTACAGTCGTGGCACGTAGGCCGCAAATTACGGTACATGAGATGATTTTGTATTATTATTGTCATCTGCACTTTAGCTCAGGAACCCTAAGGAGCAGTTTTGACACATTGTGGAAGCAAAAATATGGATTTTAAAGCGAGTTTGATTCCAGCTGGTTCCACAATTACCGTTAAAAATCATTATCTTCAATTTTTTTGTTTGTTGTCACTGTTACTTCTTACGTCTTACATCTTAATGAGTTTTATGGCAAACCATGGTTATTAATATTACTCGTACGTGCATATTTTAGCATCTCATCTGTTCATTTACAAAATGTTGAGCGCAAAAGTTTGTTTTTGTTTCTATTCGGGGGGTTAAAAAAAAAAACCATTTTTGATGGATGTCTTCATGTACGACACGCGTGCCTCTTCTTCTCGCAGTCTGAAAGATTTTCCCACAATGCATCGCTGCTGGACTCGGGCCACGTGCAGCGGACGGCGGCCATGTTGGCCAACGCCACCTTGCACACGGAAAAGTACTTCGGCAGCGACGTGAAAGTGGCCTACGGGCTCACTCAGAGGCTGCTGCAGCGCGAGAGCCGGCAGCGGGGATTCAACCTCACGGCCACGCAGGACGTCCACTTCACCGAGGTGCCAGACACGCACACGCCACTTCATCCTTTTGAATAAGGTCGCCTGATCTCCTCCGGCTTGGGCCCGCAGAACCTGGTCCGCGTGGGCAGCGCCATCCTGTCTCCCGACACGCGTCCGCACTGGGAGCTGATCCAGCACAAGGAGGCCGGCACGGCGGCGCTGCTGCGCCGCTACGAGGAATACGCCAACACTCTGGCGCAGAACATGAGGAAGACCTACCTCAGCCCCTTCACCATCGTCACGCCCCACATTGGTGAGCCTCCCTACATTAAGCAAACACCCGGCCGCTTATCCTCACAAGGGTCACGGGCAGGAGGGCGGGCTACACACTGGACTAGTTGCCAGCCAATCGCACCATTTGAAATATCCATCCATCCATCCATTATCTTTGCTGCTTATCCTCACAAGGGTCACGGGGAGTGCCACAGCCTATCCCAGCTGTCATCGGGCAGGAGGGCACATGGAGACAGACAACAGTCGCACTCGCAATCACACCTTGGGGCAATTTAGAGTTTCCAATTAATGTTGCAGGTTTTTGGGATGTGGGAGGAAAGCGGAGTGCCCACCCGGAAAAAAACCCACCCAGGCACGGCTCCACACAGGCGGCTCTGGGATCGAACCCGGGTCCTCAGAACTGTGAGGCCAACGCTTTACCAGCCCATGTAGAAACATGCAAACATTAACATTAAACAAGTCTTTGCATTTTATTGTTACAATAATAACATCGTAACGATCCCGCGACACTTGTGAGGATAAGCGGCTTGGAAAATGGACATTGACATCATAACCATGCGCCCTCAAAATAATCTTACATATTATTATAATTGTCACATTTTTTTCCATTATATAATTGTGCTGATGATGTATATCGTACGTCGCAGTGAAGATATGTAATAATTAGTTAATTAAATGTATGTGATCCATATTTAAATGTTATCCTTTATAAAAACAATTTCACAAAAATAATATTCAGCATTGCGTAGGAATCCACAATGATTATTAATGACTAGTTATTGTATTGTATAGCATCAATCCAAATAGTTTTTGTTATTGTTGTTGTTATTTATTTATTTATATTTACATTAGATATATAAAGTAATAAAATATTTCCATACATGTATACTAAATATTTATTATATTTTATATTATCTTTATGTGCCCTGCGATCGGCCGGCAACCAGTTCAGGGTGTACCTTACCCGCCTCCTGCCCGGTGACAGCTGGGATAGGCTCCGGCACTCCTGCGACCCTTGTGAGGATAAGCGGCAAAGGAAATGGGTGGATGGATATATGACCTTTTTTTTTTTGTTTTCACAATCCACACCCACGATTATTTATGAATAATAACAATTAGTCATGGAGAGTAAAGCGGTACAGACAAGAATTTTGCAGTTCTTGGATGGATATTTCATAAAGTCCGACATATGTAACGGTGTCCGTTTTAGTCATCTCAGTGGACCGTCTGAAAAAGATGAACTTCGCCGGCGCCAAACTCCCACGGTACCAGTCCCTGAGGGGGCCTCGGCCGGCCGACCTGGAGACCGCCGTCACCCTGCCCGACTCGGTCTTCCGGCCGCCCGCCGACGCCGAGGCCCGCGGGAACCCTGACCCTCTGCCGGAATCCTCGCCAAGGAACAGGAAGCGGCGCCACCCCGACGGCGAGCAGCCGGACGCCGTCGCCAGCGTCATCATCTTCCACACGCTGGCGTCTCTGCTGCCCGAGAGCTACGACCCCGACAAGAGGAGTCTCCGGTAAGAAAAGTTTGCGTCGTTTCTCCGCAACTACGGCTTGAAAAGAAAAAGTTCAGATTTGGGTCAATTCAACATTGCTGTGAATGTTTGATTATCTCGACGTGGCCTGCGATCGGCTGGCAACCAGTTCAGGGTGTGTCCCGCCTCCTGCCCGTTGACAGCTGGGATAGGCTCCGGCACTCCCCGCAGCCCTTGTGAGGATAAGTGACTTAAGTAAATGGATGGATGGATGGATGGATGGATATTTCAAAGGCTGCGATCAGCTGGCAACCAGTTCAGGGTGTGCCCCGCCTCCTGCCCGTTGACACCTGGGATAGGCTCCAGCACTCGCTGCAAACTTTGTGAGGATAAGCAGCAAAGAAAACGGATGGATGGATGGATATTTCAAAGGTTGTGATCGGCTGGCAACCAGTTCAGGGTGTACCCCACTTCCTGCCCGTTGACAGCTGGGATAGGCTCCAGCACTCCCTGCGACCCTTGTGAGGATAAGCGGCAAAGAAAACGGATGGATGGATGGATGGATGGATGGATGGATATTTCAAAGGCTGCGCTCGGCTGGCAACCAGTTCAGGGTGTGTCCTGCCTCCTGCCCGTTAACAGCTGGGATAGGCTCCAGCACTCCCTGCGACCCTTGTGAGGATATGCGACTACGTAAATGGATGGATGAATATTTTAAGGTCTGCGATTGGCTGGCAACCAGTTAAGGGTGTACCCCGCCTCTTGCCTGTTGACTGCTGGGATAGGCTCCGGCACTTGCTGCAAACCTTGTGAGGATAAGCAGCAAAGAAAACGGATGGATGGATGAATATTTTAAAGTCTGCGATTGGCTGGCAACCAGTTAAGGGTGTACCCCGCCTCTTGCCTGTTGACTGCTGGGATAGGCTCCGGCACTCGCTGCAAACCTTGTGAGCATTAGCAGCAAAGAAAACGGATGGATGCATGAATATTTCAAAGGCTGCAATCGGCTGGCAACCAGTTCAGGGTGTGCCCCGCCTCCTGCCCGTTGACTGCTGGGATAGGCTCCGGCACTCCCTGCGACCCTCGTGAGGATAAGCGGCTTTCCTTCCCCCCCCCCCCCCCCAGCGTGCCAAAGCGTCCCGTGATCAACACGCCGGTGGTGAGCATCACCGTCCACGACAACGACGAGCTCCTGCGGCACCCGCTGGACAAGCCCATCAGCGTGCAGTTCCGCCTGGTGGCCACCGAGGAGCGCTCCAAGCCCATCTGCGTCTTCTGGAACCACACCATACTGTTGAGCGCACGCACACGCACACGCACACGCAGGCGCAGGCGCGGGCGAGGGGAAGACGAGGTTGTGGTTGAATTCCGGCCGTCGTTTTAGAGGCGGGAGGGGCGGCTGGTCGGCGAAGGGCTGCGAGGTGGTCTTTCGGAACCGGACTCACATCAGCTGTCAGTGCTACCACATGACGAGCTTCGCCGTGCTCATGGACGTCTCCAGGAGGGAGGTAAGCGGCCGGCAAAAATCGACTTCCGGGGTCGGCGTGTCGGAAAAGTCGCGAAAACGTGAGCGCGTCTGCGTGGTTTGCGGCCGTCAGAACGGCGAAATCCTGCCCGTCAAAATCCTGTCGTGGAGCGCGGTGGGGGTCACGCTGGGCTTCCTCCTCCTCACCGGCGTCTTCCTCGCGGGCCTGCGGGCCGCGCGCTGCAACCAGACCAGCATCGTCAACAACGGCGCCGCGGCACTTTTCCTGTCCGAGCTGGTCTTCATCCTCGGGATCAACCGGGCCGACAATCCGGTGAGCGCTTCGGGTCTTTGCCTTCCCTTTTTTTTCTGCCCGGCGGAGTCCTCCAACGGGATCCGCCTGCTCCTCCCGTTGCAGTTTCTGTGCACCGTGGTCGCCATCCTGCTGCACTTCTTCTACCTGTGCGCCTTCTCGTGGCTTTTCCTGGAGGCTCTGCACGTCTACCGCGTGGTCAGCGAAGTGCGGGACGTCAACTACGGGCCCATGAGATTCTACTACCTGATTGGCTGGGGAGTGCCCGCCTTCATCACAGGTCCGTATCGGATAATTATCCCAAATATGTATCAACGTCAGGGGTGTGGAACCATTTTTTCCCTCTTCACTACAAGTCCATTTTCTTAGCGACAGTTCTTGTTTTTTGTTATTCACGGCAGATCTCGCTCGAACGTTTCTGTGGCAGTTAATTTTTTGTAAAAGTCTATTTTTGCGTGAGTTTGAAATCATTGATGTCGGCAAGAAAAATCGAGTGCTCAGCACGTACCCTTGTGGCACGCCAGATATGATGAGATATCTCGGTCTGACTTGGGATTGCTTCTGCTCGTACAGGTAGGTTATCCATCCGTTTTATGAGCCGCTTATCCCCACAAGGGTCGCGGGCAGTGCTGGAGCCTATCCCAGCTGTCAACGGGCAGGAGCCGGGCCACACCCTGAACTGGTCGCCAGCCAATGGGAGGCCACATTGAGACAAACAGTCGCACTCACAATCACACCTAGGGGCAATTTAGAGCGGCCAATTAATGTTGCACGTTTTTCTGAGGATGTGGGACGAAACCTGACTGCCCGGAGAAAAACCCACGCAGGCACGGGGAGAACATGGAAACGCCACACAGGCGGGTCCGGTATCGAACCCGGGACCTCACAACTGTGAGCCCGCCTCACTACAAGTCCATCCATCATAAATTTTTACTTATACATGATTGTTTGATTGAGCTCTTGAGCCATTATCACCACATGGTGCAAGGACGTCTGAATATGAATATCGACTGAAATATGAATATTAAGAAGTCACTGATCGGAATATTAGCTCCAACTATTAGTTGTTGCCCTCCAGTTTGGGCATCAATTTTTTTTATTTAAATTGATATTTGACTATGACAGGGTGGAATCATCTACTCACATTAGGTTTACAAAATAAAAGTGTCAATATTTATTATGCAACCAGCCATCTTTTCAGCCTCCATTGAAAAATGACAAAATGCAAATTTTAACATCACCGAAAACATCAAATGATTTATGAAAACTTTTATTATTACCCACGAATGACAATTTTAGGGATGGATCCAAACATGTGCCTTGCGATGAGGAAAATAGAACATACATAATCAAAATGATTCATTTTATCCCCCGCCCCCCCCCCCAATTTTTTTTTTTTAGTATCATTTAACCACTTATAATATGCAAAGTAGTTTGTTGGATTAAAAAAAAGAAGAAATCCATTTTTTGACTTGTCGTTGTCCAAAAAAAACCCTAATAATTTAATTCTGATGACGACTAATTCTGACGCAAGTCCTTGTAAAACAATTTTTATTCATATTTTTTTTCTCACGGGCCGCATTCCGATGATTTTTTTTTTTTTTTTTTTTTATGAATTGGACCGGCGCAGGTTTGGCGGTGGGCTTGGACCCCGAAGGCTACGGCAACCCGGACTTCTGCTGGCTGTCCGTGTACGACACGCTCATCTGGAGCTTCGCCGGGCCCATCGGCGCCGCCGTGTCGGTCAGTCCCGCCGGATTCTTCCGGTCTGTCGTCCGAGAAGGAGCGGCCGGCGGTGACTTTCCGTCTTTTGGGTTTTTTTTTTTTTTTTTGTTGTTTGTGCGCAGATGAACGTTTTCCTCTCCGTGCTGTCGTCCAGAGCCTCGTGCGCCCCGAGACGCCAAAGCGTGGAGAAGAAGGGGCCTCGCGGGTGCGTGTGGGAATTTGTCCCGCTGACCCGTCACCGGAGTCGCTCCTGGTCCTGGTCCTGATTCTGGTTCTGATTGTGTTTCTGCAGGACTGGGCTGAAAACAGCAGGTGGCGCCCTCTTCCTGGTTTCGGTCACGTGCTTGCTGGCTTTGCTCTCCGTCAACAGTGACGTCATCGTCTTCCATTACTTGTTTGCTGGCTTCAACTGCGTGCAGGTGCGCCCACTTCAAAAAAAAGTGTCACTATTTTATTTATTATTATTAATAATTATTATGATTATGTTTTGAAAACTCGCTTCTGCCATCGTCCAGGGTCCCTTCATCTTCTTCTTCCGCGTCGTTTTCAATAAAGAGGCCAGGAACGCCATGAAGTACTGCTGCGGCGGACGCAAACACCCCGATCACGTGATGAAACCCAAATCGTCGGTGAGTCCCCCGCCGCCAACGCTCGCGGGTTCACCCCCCCCCCAGGCTCAAGGGGCCTCGGGTGAATTCTGCGTACGAACCTTTCCCTTCTAAATTTCACGATAAAAGCAGAACCAATCGAGTGTACCATAAACGATTATCTCCGGGTGCAGGTGTAGTACGTTAAAATCATTTCAAATAAATTAAAAAATGATCATTTAAAAAGTCCAAGCAGTTTTTTTGTGTGTGTGTCTGTGTATTATGAACCGTATACTGTAGCTGAAATAGTATTGGGTTATTTTGGACGGAGGTTATTAGATTTGTTATGGGCGATATCAGAAAAACAAGAAAAAGCTTGGGGCCAAGCATGGACCCTTGAGGATCACCACATGTGAAGTGATGATTTATCTCAGAACTACTCTTAAGAGGGTGGCGCGGTGAGCTGGTAAAGCGTTGCCCTCACAGTTCTGAGGTTGCGGGTTCAATCCCGGACCCGCCTGTGTGTGGAGTTCGCATGTTGTCCCCCGTGCCTGCGTGGGTTTCCTCTGGGTGGGCACTCCGGTTTCCTCCCACATTCCAAAAGCATGCAACATTAATCGGACACTCTAAATTGCCCATAGGTGTGATTGTGAATGCAGCTATTTGTCTCTATCTGTCTTGCGATTGGCCGGCGGTCAGTTCAGGGTGTACCCCCCCCCCCTCCTGCCCGTTGACAGCTGGGATAGGCTCCAGCACTCGCCGCGACCCTTGTGAGGATAAGCGGCAAAGAAAGTGGATGGATGGATGGATAAAATGTGATCATTAAAAAGTCTAAGCAGTTTAATTTTTTTTGTGTGTGTATTATTAGCCGCACACTGTAGTTGAAATACTATCATGCTATTTTGGACTGAGGTTATTACACATGTTATGTCGTGGATTTATGGATGATATTTCTCTTTATTAGAACACAATCAGAAAAACAGCATAAAATGCAAAAATCCAAAGATGCAGTTAAATATACCTGAAAGCTATTCGTAGTTGGCCAGAAAAAGCTTAGGGCCGAGCATGGACCCTTGAGGATCACCAGATGTGAGGTAATGATTTATCTCTGAAGTATTCATAAGAGTGCAATTATCTATAAAACAGGACGAAGAAAAACAACTTAAATTGCACAAGAGAACCACAGAAGGTGAAAAGTTCTGATCTCTGCTCTTCCAGGTCTACAAATGCAACAGCAACTACACGGACGGCAAGCTGTACCACCTCCCGTTCGGGGACTCGAGCCTTTCTCTGAACGGGACAGTTCAGAGCGCCAAGAGCCAGCACAGCTTCGTGCCCTTCGCCCTCAGGTAAGAACTCAAGAGCGGGCGTGACGGGGCGAGACGGGGCGAGGCGGCGCCGTCCGTGGCACCGGGATCACTTTTACAGGTCTGGTGTCTTTTTCAGGGACGACGGCCTGAGCACCAGCCGGGCCCACGTCGCCCTCGACGACCACACGTCGCTCTTCCACGAAACCGACGAGCGCGAGGACGACGGTGAGCTGACCGGATCCGGTTCTTTCGTTCTTTTGTCCCGCACCGCCCTCTCACTCTCGCCCCGGTCTCAGACCGGGACAGCGACTCGGAGAGCGACCTGTCCCTGGAGGACGACCAGAGCGGCTCCTACGCCTCCACGCGCTCATCAGACAGCGAAGACGAGGAGGGTCCGCTGCCGCCCGAGGAATGCTGGGAAAACTTGGCGTCCAATGGCGCCAGACATCCTCAAGTGCACGGTACAAAAACCGTCGCTCAGATGCAGTATCAAGTATCTGATGACTCGCAACGTGAGGTCGACCTGAACCCGATCTGCGTGTAGACAGTAGACTCTACTGGCCGGCAGCGGCGAGCGACGGAGACCTCAAAGATGCCGCCAGACTCGAGATGAATCCCAAGTTCTCGGACGAGCGCCTGCTCGACGCGGTGACGGTGCCCCCGGTGCCCAATTTACACGCCCATCCCCACAAAGGTAAATGGCTGCAATCGGTAGTTTTTCTGTGCCAACAAAAGTCCTGTGTAAATATGTTATAGACCTTAAAAGCGATTCGTAGTTGGCAAGAAACAGCCTAGGGCCAAGCATGGACCCTTGAGGATCACCAGATGTGAAGTAATGATTTATCTCTGAACTATTCCCAAGAGGGCGGCGCGGTGGCTCAGCTAGTAAAGCGTTGGTCTCACAGTTCTGAGGACCAGGGACCAAACCCCAGCCCCGCCTGTGTTGAGTTTGCATGTTCTCCCCGTGCCTACGTGGGTTTTCTCCAGGTGGGCCCCCCAGTTTCCTCTCCCAACCCAAAAACATTGCTTGGAGACTCTAAATTGCCCCTAGGTAAGATCGCGAGTGCGGCTCCACGTCCCCTGCGATTGGCCGGCAACCAGTTCAGGGTGTACCCCGCCTCCTGCTCAATGATAGCTGGGATGGGCTACAGCACTCTCGCGACCCTTGTGAGGATAAGCGGCTCATAAAACGGATGGATAATCAACCTGTACGAGCAGAAGCAATCTGTGATGATCGGATATCTCAAGTCAGACCGAGATATCTCCGTCGTATCTGGTGTGCCACAAGGGTACGTGCTTAGCACTCGATTTTTCTGACCGACATCAATGATTTAAAAATATCTCATATCGTAAATATCTCAGCTTTACCAAAATTAACTGCCGCAGAAAGGCCCGAGCCCAGCCGTGAATAACAAAAAACAAGAACAGTTGCACCGCCCGACATTTTGCTACACCACAAACTGCGATCCGAAAGCAGTTTACAACACCCTCAAATGCTCTCAATAATTTCTTCAATAGCTTTATTAATAATTCATGACGCAAAGACTCGGGCTAAACTTAGATCCGCCTCAACATACAAAGCGGACCTCGTAGTCAAGGTTTAAAAAAAAAAAAAAAAAAAAAATGAAATCAAAGTGATACATCACTTCAACAAAGGCCTTTGACGCCAATGAACTATTTGTCTATTAGACACGGCTTTGGCCTCATGTCGGAGCATGGGTTCCGTACGTAAAATAAATCCAACTGTCGAGCTTGTGAATAATAAACATGGGCGGGAAATTACTGCTCCTTACTGTTACATCTGGTGTGCCTCAGGGGTCAAGTCTTCACCCCCCGGCTCTTTGTGACTAAATCAATTAGAATCAGCACAGTACTGATGTTCTTTGAAATTTACTGATTTGTTGTTGTGGCGCGTGACCTCATTCAGTCCAACATAGTTGCCGTTTATATTTGGTCTGCCAAGAAACAAGCGGTTGGAAATGTGGTAGCCGCTGAAAAAATGAAATGCATTTGATTGCGGTTATGATTCTCCTCAACGGGTTTTTGTGTCACATCCGGTCACGCAGGCATTTTAAAAAAGAAGCCGCTCTCCCCGATCATCGAGCGCAACGGATTCAACCGCGACGGCGGCCGGGAATCGGCATCGCCCCCGCGCGGCGAGCCACCGGCCGGCCCCGCCGAGCCGATGAACGGCGTCGCCGTGAGCGTCAAGGCGGGAACGCCGGACGGCGACTCGTCGGGATCGGAGTGAGTCGCCGCGTCGCGAGCGCTCGGTAAACGTGGGAACAGAACGGGGCGAATGCAAAACCATAAAATATAGAACGCGTTATTCTCGCTTTTGTTCACTTCCTGTGGGTGTGCGGACCAGCCGTCCTGATACTTTTGTGCCAGTTTACCCAAACCCAGCCCGAGTGTCACCTTTTAAATATTTTGAAATGTTTCAAACTCAGCTGGTAAAGCGTTGGCCTCACAGTTCTGAGGACCCGGGTTCGATCCCAGACCCGCCTGATGATGTTTTTCACACTTGTATCGTATTTTTCTAAATAGTCCTTCGTACATGAGAGAGAAAAACGTGGCCTTCCTTGGGTCCAATTAACTTTTATGTCCTTTGAAAATGCCCAGAATGTCCTTCTAACTGGACTTTTTTCGCGGTAACATTTGTCATTATTATGCGAGATCATCTTTGCAAATTGAATTGTGGAAAACAGCTTAGTTCTTCCATATTGACGACACCCGTCCCCTGCGGTCGCTTCCCAGCGGTCTGTCGCTCGACGGAAGCGACCCGCTGACGACGAGCAAGGTGGGACATGAATTGGACATTCTAAATTGCCCCTAGGTGTGATTGTGAGTGCAGCTGTTTATCTCGATGTGCCCTGTGATTGGCTGGCAACCAGTTTCAGGGTGATAGGCTCCAGCACTCGCTGCGACCCTTGTGAGGATAAGCGGCAAAGAAAATGGATGGATGGATGGATGGATAGATATTTCAAAGGCTGCGATTGGCTGGTAACTACTTCAGGGTGTACCCCGCCTCCTGCCCGTCGACAGTTGGGATAGGGTCCAGCACTCGCCGCGACCCTTGTGAGGATAAGCGGCAAAGAAAATGGATGGATGGACGGCTGGATGGATGGATATTTCAAAGGCTGTGATTGGCTGGGAACCAGTTCAGGGTGTACCCCGCCTCCTTCCAGTTGACAGCTGGGATAGGCTCCAGCACTCGCGTGACCCTTATGAGGATAAGCGGCAAAGAAAATGGATGGATGGATATTTGGAAGGCTGCGATTGGCTGGCAACTAGTTCAGGGTGTGCTCCGCCCGCCTCCTGCCCGTTGACAGCTGGTATAGGCTCCATGTCTCCCCGCGACCCTTGTGAGGATAAGCGGCTCAGAAAATGGATGGCTGATATTTCAAGCCATCCAATTTGAATCCCTACAAAAGGATGGAAGAAATCCAATATTTCTGAGGTGGTGGGCCACGATTAATAATCTCGCTTTGTGTGTGTATGTGCCGCCGCCCCCCCCCCCCACCTCGAGATTTTTATGAATTCATTTCATCCCCTGACTTTTCAAGATCTTCCGAGTGCTTCTTCTTCTTCTCCTTTCAAGCATCCGCCATGCCCGCCCACCCACCGCCTCCGCGTTTTCTAGTTCCTCCTTTTTTTTGGGTCGTTTTTCTTCTCCCAGCAGCCACCGGGGCGGCGCCGTGTGAGCCCGCCGACCGAGGGGTGTGTCTTTGCAGGTCAGAGAGCCTCCTTCCTCGTCTGCTGCAACTTCCCCTTTCAGTTTTTGGGATTGATGATTTTTTTTTTTTTTATTATTAAGAATTGTGAACATACGACATATTGTGCAGTTGAGCCGCTGCGAACTCGTGTGCGGGAGGTAACTCCATTTTTTTGGGGGGGTCATTTTGCAGGAAAGCGGTTTAAACATTATGGCTGCGATTAAAATGTCGGGGATTCATATTTTTGTGATTGAAAAGGAAATGAGTTGTTCTTGTGTGTACTTGATTTTTGCAGAAATTGTTGTTCACCTCATACGTCCGTTATCCTAAACGTGCATCAATATCTCTTGAAATATGACAATTAAGCTTACTTTTTAAATTTTCTCTCCGTCTCTGATGCCCACTGTCGGGAGCGGCGGCCATTTTGGAAACGGGATTCGGACCATTTGTTGCGCTGAAGACGCAGCAAGTGCCGCTTTTGTGAACGTCGGTTTAGACCAGTATTCATCTGGAAGATGATATGTTTTCTCTATTTATTTCTGCACTTAATTATAAACTCATCGCCCCCCCTCCCCACCCAAAAAAAAAAAAAAAATGGAGTTTAGTCCCCTGAGGTACAGAAGCGTATTGCTGCCACACCCAAAAAAAAAAAAAAAAAGTTTGCTTTCACGTTATAATGTGATATGTTTCATGTTATAATGTGATACGTTCCACATTATAATGTGGTTAATTCCACGTTCTAATGTGAATCATTTCACGTTATAACGTAATTCATTTCATGTTATGTGAAACTTTCATGTTATAACATGATATGCTCTACGTTATTGCGTGATTCGTTTCATGTAATAAAAAAGAAATAATAAAAACAAATTGTTTTTTTTTTTGCGTAGTACGTGCGTATTGCTACCACACCCAAAAAATTACGTTATAACGTGATATGTTTCATGTTATGATGTGGATGTTTGATGTTATAGCGTGATATGTTCCACGTTATAACGTGGTTAATTACACGTTCTAATGTGAATCATTTGATCATAATGGGAAAGTTATAACGTAATTCATTTCATGTTATAACGTGAAACTTTCACGTTATAACTTGATATGGTCATTGTTATTGCGTGATTCGTTTCATGTCATAAAGTAGATCTGTTTCATGTTCTAACGTAGAAAATAATAAATAACTTTCATATCATGTCAGGTTATATAACGTGACACTGAGCTTTTTTTGCGTACTACGGAAGCGTATTGCTGCCACACCAAAAATAAAAAAGGTTGCTATCACATTATAATGTGATACGTTTCATGTTGTAACGTGATATGTTCCATGTTAATAATAATGATAATGTGAATAATTTCACGTTATAATGTAATTCATTTCATGTTATAATGTGAAACATGTTATAACATGATATGCTATACATAATTGCGTAATTCGTTTCATGTAATAACGTAGAAAATGAATAAATTGTTTCATGTTAAAATTATAATGTGATAAATTACGTTATAACGTGGTTCAAGTTATCACACGATCGGGTTCATGTTATAATGTGAAATGAATTATGTTATGACATGGAATGATCGATGTTATAACGTGTAATGAAGCACATTATAACGATTAGATTATAAAGAATGAGACACATCGTGTTATAACGTGAAATATCCACATTATAACTTGAAAAATTTCAATTAAAAAATGTGATAGGGACTTTTTTGGGGGTGTGTGTGGCAGCAATACGCTTCCGTACTGAGATTGACGTTCAAAGTTCATACTTGAGCTCACTTGACCCGTCCGCACATGACCTACGTATCTCCCTTCAAATAAATACTTTTGTCTACATACTTGAATTTTTAAGAATGCACTTTTTCTTTCATTTGCTGCCCTGTTTTCCTTTATTTGTTGAATTTTATACTTTTTTTTTTTTTTTTGTGGAACAATAAAGTCATCACGCCTCAGCGCGCGGCGGCTTTCGGACATTCAGGGAACTTTCAGCTGAAATGACGTCCTGACGAATTTGGACTGCGGGTTTGAAGCTGTCCCGTGTGTGTGTGTGTGTGTGTGCGATTTCCACACATCTGCATGCGTAGGTGCGCTTCAAGAAAATGACTTGATACATTTTTTTTTTTTTTTTTTTGGTCATTTTGAAAATCGACGGGCGCATTTTTACGGACTCCAAGCGCTCTGTTTTTCGTTTTTCATCCAACGGGAGGACGCCTTTCCGTCCGCGAATTAACAGCCGTCTTCTTCTAGAGTAGCTGTGGCGCATTTTGTCTTTTTGTAAAATAATTCAAATCATGAATATTTGCTGTGTGACCTGTTTTTACTTGTACAGATTGTGGCCTGGAAATGAAAGTAAAGCTGAAAACTTGACGTGATTGTCTCTTTTTTTTTTTTTTTTTTTTTTTTTTTGCCACCTTGGCCAACTTGAAATGTTTTCCCATCGCAAAAAAAAAACAAAAACAAAATAATTTTCTTGTTTGCATTATCAGATATTTCCCCTTCAAAAAAGTGCACTGTGCCTCGTTATAACAGAATAGCCAAAACGAGATTTTTGAACAATTTGAAAAAGCTTCTGTCTCACACTTACACAATATTTTCATAGTGCGTATTCATTATTTCCTGTCATATATGCGCAGTCAACGCAAATATGGAAAAATCTTATTTACATGTGGAAATTCGGGTTAGGGCCTTCAAACCAGGGTAACCCTTGAAGATTGTCGAAGGAGGGCAGCCGTTCGGGTCGGGCGCCTGCGGGGCCAAACGGGTAACGTATGAGACCCAAAACCAAAAAAAAAAGAAAAAAGAGGACTTCAAGATGTTTTCTTGCCACTCCCAGTTGAAGTTGAGTGTCAAGCCAAAAATGCAAGACAAAAAGAATTACACATTATTTAAAAATAACCACAAGTTCGTCGCTTAATGCTAACAACGGAGAATGCTATATGCTAACGAACGGCATCGTTGTCGCGCTGTTACAACCCTTTGAGATAGTTCAACACAAGTGGTGAAGTAACATCTGCGCACTGACAATAACGCTGAGGTAACCCCAAAACTGTTTGGGGTTACAAAATGGAGTTAGGGTTTCAAAATTGTAAAATGGTTTCGGAGTAGGGTTTCAAAACAGGTTTAGAAATGGTTTGGGGTTAGGGTTTCAGAATTGTAACATGGTTTCAGAGTAGGGTTTCAAACCAGGTTTAGGGTTTCAAAGTAAGATTTAAAAACTGTTTGGGGTTACAAAATGGAGTTAGGGTTTCAAAATTGTAAAATGGTTTCGGAGTAGGGTTTCAAAACAGGTTTAGAAATGGTTTGGGGTTAAGGTTTCAAAATTGTTAACATGGTTTCAGAGTAGGGTTTCAAACCAGGTTTAGGGTTTCAAAGTAAGATTTAAAAACTGTTTGGGGTTACAAAATGGAGTTAGGGTTTCAAAATTGTAAAATGGTTTCGGAGTAGGGTTTCAAAACAGGTTTAGAAATGGTTTGGGGTTAAGGTTTCAAAATTGTTAACATGGTTTCAGAGTAGGGTTTCAAACCAGGTTTAGGGTTTCAAAGTAAGATTTAAAAACTGTTTGGGGTTACAAAATGGAGTTAGGGTTTCAAAATTGTAATATGGATTCGGAGTAGGGTTTCAAAACAGGTTTAGAAATGGTTTGGGGTTAAGGTTTCAAAATTGTTAACATGGTTTCAGAGTAGGGTTTCAAACCAGGTTTAGGGTTTCAAAGTAAGATTTAAAAACTGTTTGGGGTTACAAAATGGAGTTAGGGTTTCAAAATTGTAACAGGGTTTCGGAGTAGGGTTTCAAAACAGGTTTAGAAATGGTTTGGGGTTAGGGTTTCAAAGTAGGGTTTCAAAATTGTAACATGGTTTCAGAGTAGGCTTTCAAAATAGGTTTAGGGTTTCAAAGTAAGATTTAAAAACTGTTTGGGGTTACAAAATGGAGTTAGGGTTTCAAAATTGTAATATGGATTCGGAGTAGGGTTTCAAAACAGGTTTAGAAATGGTTTGGGGTTAGGGTTTCAAAATTGTAACATGGTTTCAGAGTAGGCTTTCAAAATAGGTTTAGGGTTTCAAAGTAAGATTTAAAAACTGTTTGGGGTTACAAAATGGAGTTAGGGTTTCAAAATTGTAAAATGGTTTCGGAGTAGGGTTTCAAAACAGGTTTAGAAATGGTTTGGGGTTAAGGTTTCAAAATTGTAACATGGTTTCAGAGTAGGGTTTCAAACCAGGTTTAGGGTTTCAAAGTAAGATTTAAAAACTGTTTGGGGTTACAAAATGGAGTTAGGGTTTCAAAATTGTAAAATGGTTTCGGAGTAGGGTTTCAAAACAGGTTTAGAAATGGTTTGGGGTTAAGGTTTCAAAATTGTAACATGGTTTCAGAGTAGGGTTTCAAACCAGGTTTAGGGTTTCAAAGTAAGATTTAAAAACTGTTTGGGGTTACAAAATGGAGTTAGGGTTTCAAAGTAGGGGTTTAAAATTGTAACATGGTTTCAGAGTAGGGTTTCAAAATAGGTTTAGGGTTTCAAAGTAAGATTTAAAAACTGTTTGGGGTTACAAAATGGAGTTAGGGTTTCAAAATTGTAATATGGATTCGGAGTAGGGTTGCAAAACAGGTTTAGAAATGGTTTGGGGTTAGGGTTTCAAAATTGTAACATGGTTTCAGAGTAGGGTTTCAAACCAGGTTTAGGGTTTCAAAGTAAGATTTAAAAACTGTTTGGGGTTACAAAATGGAGTTAGGGTTTCAAAATTGTAAAATGGTTTCGGAGTAGGGTTTCAAAACAGGTTTAGAAATGGTTTGGGGTTAAGGTTTCAAAATTGTAACATGGTTTCAGAGTAGGGTTTCAAACCAGGTTTAGGGTTTCAAAGTAAGATTTAAAAACTGTTTGGGGTTACAAAATGGAGTTAGGGTTTCAAAGTAGGGGTTTAAAATTGTAACATGGTTTCAGAGTAGGGTTTTCAAAATAGGTTTAGGGTTTCAAAGTAAGATTTAAAAACTGTTTGGGGTTACAAAATGGAGTTAGGGTTTCAAAATTGTAATATGGATTCGGAGTAGGGTTGCAAAACAGGTTTAGAAATGGTTTGGGGTTAGGGTTTCAAAATTGTAACATGGTTTCAGAGTAGGGTTTCAAACCAGGTTTAGGGTTTCAAAGTAAGATTTAAAAACTGTTTGGGGTTACAAAATGGAGTTAGGGTTTCAAAATTGTAAAATGGTTTCGGAGTAGGGTTTTCAAAAAGGTTTAGAAATGGTTTGGGGTTAAGGTTTCAAAATTGTAACATGGTTTCAGAGTAGGGTTTCAAACCAGGTTTAGGGTTTCAAAGTAAGATTTAAAAACTGTTTGGGGTTACAAAATGGAGTTAGGGTTTCAAAATTGTAAAATGGTTTCGGAGTAGGGTTTCAAAACAGGTTTAGAAATGGTTTGGGGTTAAGGTTTCAAAATTGTAACATGGTTTCAGAGTAGGGTTTCAAACCAGGTTTAGGGTTTCAAAGTAAGATTTAAAAACTGTTTGGGGTTACAAAATGGAGTTAGGGTTTCAAAGTAGGGGTTTAAAATTGTAACATGGTTTCAGAGTAGGGTTTCAAAATAGGTTTAGGGTTTCAAAGTAAGATTTAAAAACTGTTTGGGGTTACAAAATGGAGTTAGGGTTTCAAAATTGTAATATGGATTCGGAGTAGGGTTGCAAAACAGTTTAGAAATGGTTTGGGGTTAGGGTTTCAAAATTGTAACATGGTTTCAGAGTAGGGTTTCAAACCAGGTTTAGGGTTTCAAAGTAAGATTTAAAAACTGTTTGGGGTTACAAAATGGAGTTAGGGTTTCAAAATTGTAAAATGGTTTCGGAGTAGGGTTTCAAAACAGGTTTAGAAATGGTTTGGGGTTAAGGTTTCAAAATTGTAACATGGTTTCAGAGTAGGGTTTCAAACCAGGTTTAGGGTTTCAAAGTAAGATTTAAAAACTGTTTTGGGTTACAAAATGGAGTTAGGGTTTCAAAGTAGGGGTTTAAAATTGTAACATGGTTTCAGAGTAGGGTTTCAAAATAGGTTTAGGGTTTCAAAGTAAGATTTAAAAACTGTTTGGGGTTACAAAATGGAGTTAGGGTTTCAAAATTGTAATATGGTTTCGGAGTAGGGTTTCAAAACAGGTTTAGAAATGGTTTGGGGTTAGGGTTTCAAAATTGTAACATGGTTTCAGAGTAGGCTTTCAAATAGGTTTAGGGTTTCAAAGTAAGATTTAAAAACTGTTTGGGGTTACAAAATGGAGTTAGGGTTTCAAAATTGTAACAGGGTTTCGGAGTAGGGTTTCAAAATAGGTTTAGGGTTTTAAAGTTAGGTTTAAAAACGGTTTGGGGTTACAAAATGGAGTTAGGCTTTCAAAGTAGGGTTTCAAAATTGTAACATGGTTTGGGAGTAGGGTTTCAAAATAGGTTTAGAGTTTAAAAGTTAGGTTTAAAATGATTTGGGGTTACAAAATGGCATTAGGGTTCTAAAGTAGGGTTTTATAATTGTAATACGGTTTCGGAGTAGGGTTTCAAAACAGGTTGAAAAATGGTTTGGGGTTACAAAACAGGTTTAGGGTTTCAAAATTGTTCTACGGCAGCCATAATTGTCAAGTTGAAAATGAAGGTCAGAGGTCATATATGCCCCCAAGCGGAAACGTGAAGGACCACCAAGGACTGCAGACCTTTGCGCCCGATTTGGGCAGCGGAAGCGTTTTGTCTCCCCCGGCGTGATGCGACGAGGCCGACGATTGCCCCCGTCGCGCAACGGCGGCCTCGTGTGTGCTCATCAAAGCCGTTTCTCCAAATTGGCGTGACCGATTTGCCGGAGGACGCTCGTGACGTGCGGAGGCGAAACGGATGCGGGCGCGCCGGACCCAATTTAGCAAGAAACAATAATTGCTCCGTAATTGTTGAAGTGACGGACGCGGTCTTAGAGAAGGGCAACGCGATTGACTGGTTGGACTTTGTAATTACAACGTAGTAAGCTTTCACAATACAGTTGGGTTAAGATTACCACAATATTTATTAATTATTTACCATATGGAGCAGTTGAAATGGGCCATTCGTTCACTTGTTGTGGGTTAAAAAAAAAAAAAAAAAGTAAAAATTCTGTCTTTTAAATTTTTTTTTAACTCATTCATGGTCAGGGTGGCAATTTTTTGCCTTATTGAGATAAAAGTCTCCTAACAGGCCACAATTAAGGAAATAACACTTCTTTTTCGTTTATGGTTATGATATATATATATATATATATGATGATATATCTTTACTAATTTATAATCTCGTCCCAAAAATGGCACGCTGCCCGCGAGAGGGTCCTTGGGTTTTCTTAGTAGATCGTCCCAAAAACCAGAATCAGAATCAGATGAAAAAACTTACACATTTTGATATTCTGAAGGATATAATGCGTGAAAATCAGGATGTCCCAAAAATGGGACGCTGCCCACGAATGATGATAATTTGACACATATTCCACTACTTTATGTCATCTTCTTCTTGTGCTAAAATTCCTCATTTGAATAACAGAAGTACATTTGAAGCACAAAATTAGCAAACATGAAATAAAGCCACATGGCATTTATGTTCATTAGCATGTGTGCCTTCAACACAAAAAATATATGCATAATTTAAAAAAACAACAATTTTTAAAAAAATAAATGTAAATAATTTATTATTGTAATTTAAATAAATTAACATTTAACTACATAAAAATTATGTGCTCAGAAAATGACTGAATGTGTGTGTGTGTATATATATATATATATATATACACACACACACACATAATTTATTTATTTAATATTTATTTATTTATTTTCCCCGTGGTCCGGGTTCAATCCCGGACCACCTGTTTGCATGTTCTCCCCGTGCCCGTGTGGGTTTTCTCCGGGTACTCCAGTTTCCTCCCACGTCCCAAACACATGCAACATTAATTGGACACTAAATTGCCCGTAGGTGTGATTGTGAGTGCAGCTGTTTGTCTCTATGTGCCCTGCGATTGGCTGGCGACCCGTTCAGGGTGTACGCCGCCTCCTGCCCGTTGACAGCTGGGAGGGCCTCCAGCACTTCCCGCGACCCTCGTGAGGATAAGCGGCTCAGAAAATGGATCAAAGTGCCTCTCCTTGGGCCAATTTAAAAGCTGCTGTGAATGTGACATCCCGGCATTTTTAGCCCGATGAATAATTTCATTTCGTTATTTTCCTTCATATTCATCCATCTATCTGTCTATCTCGTGAATATTTAGGATGACGCGACCGTAATTCATTCCCAGGAAAGAATTCAGTTGCACACGCGGCAGTTCCGTTTATTCGGCGCGGCAAAACGTCCAGTCGGAACCGTGACACGATTAAAGAACATCACCAGGAAGCGCCGACGCTTAATCTGCAAAGCAGATTTCATCTATTTTTGGTCTTCAAAGGGAGTCCTAATGGACGACCATGCCTTGTTTGTCAAGCGGAGAAACACAAATGCTTATTTTAATCTAGTATCAAATTTTGTTTGAATTGCTTCGGGCCTGCCAGGACGGTACAGTGTTGGCCTCACAGCTCTGAGGACCGGGGTTCGATCCCGGACCCGCCTGTGGGGATTTTGGGTTTTCTCTTGGTGGGCACTCGGGTTTCCTCCCACATCCCAAAAACATGCAACATTAATTGGACACTCAAATTGCCCCAAGGTGTGCTTGGGAGTGCGACTGTTGTCTGTCTTTACGTGACCCGCGATTGGCTGAAAATGGATGTTTCAAAGGCTCCAATTGGCTGGCAACCAGTTGAGGGTGTGGCCCACCTCCTGGCCAAAGACAGCTGTGATAGGCTCCTGCACTCCCGAGGCCCTCGTGAGGATAAGCGGCAAAGAAAGTGAATGTTTATGTCCCAAATTCCAATTTATAATTATTTAATTAAATAATCTATTTATTTATAATTCCTTCTCATTCATAAATGGCGCAGATGTTGCGGAAGGCAAGCCATATTTGGGGGACTTTTTAAATTTTTTTATTAACAAAATCCTGGACTCATTCAACTTTTTTGGGAGTTTTCTAGTTAGGACGTATACGACAAGGCAGCAGCGGTAATTTTCATATTTTTTCCCCCCTCCGTAGAGCGATTTCACCTTTGACCCGAAGGTCGGATTCTCACAGACTCGGCTGAAGGCGCCTCTGACCTCCGACCACATGTATCTCCTTTTAACGGGCCCTCCTCCTTTCTTTCTTTCTTTCTCTTTTTCTTCAACATATCCATTTCATCAAGAAATGAGAAATGGCGTGACGGAGCCTAACAGAAAAGGAATGCGGGAAAAGAATAACACTTGCACTAATATTCATTTGTTCCACTGGGGAGGGGAAAAAAAAAAAGGGACAAAGACAAAGTCTGTTGAATGTCGGGCGTCACATGACAAAGCCTGGAAAATGATTTCAACGCCAATAACGTCACGACCCCTTGTAACAGATCATTTTATTTAAAAAAAAAAAAAGTGTTTGTGTAGATGCAGACATTAAATACGATCTAAAATGTTTACCTTAAGTCTTTTTTTTTTTGTTTGTTTTTTTCGCTCGACACTTAACGGACAACATTTAAAAGTTGCATCTAGTAACATTTTTTTGTGAATGAGTTGCAGTTAGCATGTCAACGTGGAGGACTTCTATACAAATAATAAAACAAACTTTGCAAACGTCGGTACCCTCTCATAAATTACACAAATCCCACACGTGAACAAGAAGGACGGCCATCGAGCGCCCGTTCATAAATACGACAAAAATACCTTTGACGAACCGCGATCCCCCCCGTGACGTGCGCGCTCGTTTTTTTCCCGTCGGGAGTGTTTTCAGTTCGAGTCCTCCAGGCTGCTGCTCTTCTGCTCCGAGTCGTCGTTGCACAGGCGGACCATGATGCTCTGCAGGCCGGGCTCCACGATGCCGAGCAGGGGCCGCTGGGACGGGTCGCCGTTCCAGCAGGCCTCCATCAGCTGCCAGCACTCCTCGTCGAAGGAGGGCAGCCGTTCGGGTCGGGCGCCTGCGGGGCCAAACGGGTAACGTATGAGACCCAAAACCAAAAAAAAAAAGAAAAAAGAGGACTTCAAGATGTTTTCTTGCCACTCCCAGTTGAAGTTGAGTGTCGAGCCAAAAATGCAAGACAAAAAGAATTACACATTATTTAAAAATAACCACAAGTTCGTCGCTTAATGCTAACAACGGAGAATGCTATATGCTAACGAACGGCATCGTTGTCGCGCTGTTACAACCCTTTGAGATAGTTCAACACAAGTGGTGAAGTAACATCTGCGCACTGACAATAACGCTGAGGCACGGGTGTCAAACTCGAGGCCCGGGGGCCAGATTCGGCCCGGCACATGATTTTATGTGGCCTGTCAAGGCAAGTCATGTAATGATTTTTGTTCACATCTGTAGCAAAATTTCAAATCGTCAAACCATAAACGATAACACTGAGATATTGCCAGCATTTTTGTGATATCAAAAACCTAATACATTTGATTTCTGATTCCTAATCTTGTTCACACATTTCATGTGTAAACATGATGAAGCGATTAAAGATTTTTATGGTTTCACAGTCGTAACAGCCCTTTGAGGGAAACTCTACCTACAATGTGGCCCGCGACAAAAAATTCGTTTAACACCTCTGCTTTAAGGCATATACAGTAAAGCCTCAGTTCTTGAACGTCACCCTTTTCGGGTGAAAACTTTGAGAATTTTTTGCTTCTGTTTTCAAACAAAAATCGGTACTCGAACACCCCGGCAAAACCCGGAAGCGGAACGCGTTATTTCTTTATCCATTCATTGTAACGGAAACCATCGATTTGGTTTTCGAACAAACCACTTCTCGCAACGTTTTCCGGAACGGATTGTGGTCGGGAACCGAGGCACCACTGTATTCTTTGTCCTTTACTTTCTGGGGGGAAAAAAAAACTGCAATTACTACTGCAACTTACGTAACAGTTGTCAGCGTCACAGTGCACGGATTAATCATGATGCACCAATTGTTGACAATCTATATTTATGTCATTAGGGTATATCTTTATAAAATACAACACTGTAGTGTTATTTTTCCATTTCTAAAATAAAGATTGGGTTTTGTTGTTGCTGTTTTCAATGGGAAAGATGATTTGAGATGCAAGTGTTTAGAGTTATCACCATGGTTACTGAATGAATTTACCTCATAGTTCGAGGTGCCACTGGATCTATAGATCTGTGGACTGTACCTGACAATCTACATCAGGGGTGTCAAACTCATTTTTGTCGCGGGCCACATTGTACTTGCGGTTTCCCTCAAAGGGCCGCTGTGGTTGTGAAATGATAAAAATCTTTAACCGTCTCATCGTATATACAATATGAAATTTATGAACTTGTATTGGGATCAGAAATCGAGGGTAATGTTTTTTTTTCCAACTATGGCTGTTTGGTAACACAAAAATGATTGTAATAGCTCAATGTTATCATTTATATGACATGACAATTTGAAATTTTGGTACAGATTTGAAAAAAAATAAAAAATGAAAATAAATCATGGAAGTTGATACACTTGATTTGCCTCTGCGGGCCACATAAAATCCTGTGGCGGGCCAGATCTGGCCGCCCGGGCCTTGAGTTTGACACCTGAGCTCAATATAATTTGTGTGCATAACGAGAACTTTGTCACCTTTTTTAACGTTATTCCAGAGTTGGTCCTTGCTGCAGCATTTCTCAAAGGCTTCCGGGAGTTTCACGGAACCGGTGCACAAGTACCAGAAGAGGATCCCGAAGGCGTAGACGTCGACAGAGTTGTCGTACTTTCCTGCGGGGGGCGGGGGGAGAAGGAGGAAAGCTGGGATTGTTCAACGGCTCCGCGACGCATTCTGGGACGGCGCGGCCCCCCCCCACCGACGGTACCTGTAAACAGCTCCGGTGCCATGTGGATGGGGGTTCCGACGATGCTGCCGGACATCATGGCCTCCGGTTTGCAGAAGCCCAGGTCGGTGATCTTGGCACGGTTCTGCTTGTCCAGCTGCAATGAGACGGCACAATCACAATCTTACAGGAAATGCACACTATAGTGTTTATTTCATATTTCCAAAACATAATACACCTTATTTCATATAGTCTACCAATGTGTGTGATTTATTCTTATAATTTCTTGTGGATTGGTTGAACGGAAAAGAATTTAAACTATACATGTATTTCTACTATGCAGTTTATTTATTATCAGGAAAAGCTAAAAAAAAAAAAATTGCTTAAAAAAACTATTTTTTTAGGCTTGGAACGCATTATTTCATTTTCGATTCATTGTAATGGGAAAACGTGCTTCAGTTTGCGAACATTTTGGTTTTCAACCAGCCTTCTGGAACGGATTGTGTTCGAGAACCAAGGCACCACAGTATTTGTAGTTTTTTGGCAGTTGAACTTTTACAGGGGCAGTTTTTAATATTTCTTTTTATCCTCACAACGTTTAGATTCAATTCCAATTCCACCAGTGTGCAGCGAAAGTGAAGTGAATCGGAGTCAAAACATCTACCGCGCGGTCTAATCGACCGTTTGACAAAGAGTAAATGGATTCCGGCATGAATTCTTAAAAGGTGAATTGGGGTTCTGACGAGTTGTCGGCGCTCGGTCGCCATCTTGTTGCCGCTCACCAGAACATTTTTGAGCTTGATGTCTCTGTGCAGGAGGCCCTGACTGTGCAGGAAGCGGATCCCTTCCACCACATCCAGCGCGATCAGCAGCCTCTCCCTCAGCGACAAACCGGCCTGGCACGACAAGACAAAATAAAACAAAACGGCCTTGGACAAAAACTGTGCTTGCGTCCCTGCGGTGGAGCGACATCAATTTGCCTCTCTGCGTAAATGGCACGCAACGGCGAGAGCTGGGAAAATGGACGCCATAGATTCATTTCTCCTGCCTTGCAATAAATTACAACATCGAAGAAAAGTGTAGCTTGAATATCATATTATTTATTATTATAAAACCTAATTCAATGTTACAAAAAAACTCGTATGATTGTTTCTAACGCAAAATTTTCGAGATGGTGATATATATTTTTTTTTTATTTAGCTGTAACCTTGAAAAACATTTTATATTTTATTGTGTTGTAAATTCAATTTATCCTTCCATTTTCTTTTGCCGCTTATCCTCACGAGGGTCGGGGGAGTGCTGGAGCCTATCCCAGCTGTCAACGGGCAGGACACCCTGAACTGGTCGCCAGCCAATCGCAGGGCACATAGAGACAAACAGCCGCGCTCACAGTCACACCTATGGGCAATTTAGAGTGTCCAATTAATGTTGCATGTTTTTGGGATGTGGGAGGAAACAGGAGAGCCCACCCGGAGAAAACCCACACAGGCACTGGGAGAAACTTGCAAACTCCACACAGGGGGTTCTGGGATTGAACCCGGGACCTCAGAACTGTGAGGCCAACGCTTTCCAGCTGAGCCATCGTGCCCCCTAAATGAGTTGAACCTACAGGAAATGTTTCCATGATACTCTAATTATTCTAATTATTATTCTAATTTATTGAGATGCACGTCTATAAAAAAAAAAACAATAAAAGCACTGCAAAACAGATTTATTGAAAGTAGACCAACCACCGGGCCATGAATGGGTGTCAGGCTATGGAACATTCAGTACCAGGCCGCACAGAAAGAGACGAAACAAAAATGGGTTTTATTGCTCATCAGTATCTGAAAAGGTTTTGAGAAAAATCTGGTGCAGCCTCCTGCGACCCTGTGTAACAAAAACACCCGTGTACGCCATGTGATTGCAAAAATATTAAGAAAACAAGTCTTTTGAGGGATTCTTCAATTAAAGAATGACGCCAAATTGTAAGACAAAGAACGGGCCTTAAAAAAAAAAGTTACTCAGGAAAATATCAGCAGTCCTGCCTCAGTGAAATATGCTTGAGCAGGCTCGCAGATGACACTTTAATGTGTTCAACAACTGCCCCCAATCCACACGCGAAATCCTATTTCGTCGTGCGGAATTTGCCGTTGACCCAAACTAAATTACAGACTCGACTGGACATAGGTAACACACTTCAGATATCGTTTTTCTGCCTTCAACCCAAGACGGGATTGGTTGGTCGAAGGGAGACAAACGCGGCGCTCCCGCGAATCGCAACAACTGCAACCTTGAGTTTCTTCGCCAGACCGTCAAAATATCGCCTTCCCGCGAAAATGGCTCCGTCACCTTGAGTCCGGTGTAGAGGTCTCGGTGCAGCCGCTCCATGATGAGCAGCACGGCGATGCTGGAGCCTTCCCCGTACGTGTGGTCGATCACGGAGCCGTGCAGGTCGACGAGCCGCTCGTGTTTGGGCAGCGACCTGCGCACATCGGTTGTCACTGATGCGCCACGCGACCCGGCACGATGCACTGGTGTGTTTTCAGAAAAGCGTCACTGGCCCAAAATTTGTTATTCTTAGAAATAGCGGCGGCGCTGGGGCATTGCTCACATGATACGAAGAGCTGGTGGGTAAAACAGGTTGGCAAGATGTTGCGTCCTCACCTCGTGTAGTGAAACTCCAACGCCAGATCGTTCCAGTGTTTGTCATCCGGGGGCACCACGGACTTGAGGGCGCATGGAAAGCGGCCCCCCCAGCTGTCGCACAAGTACACCACGCCGTACTGGCCGCGGCCCAGCTCCCGGCCCATCTTTGGTTTTCCTGTTAAGAGGCAACAATCGTCTGTTGTAGAGGCTTCGGATTCTAAGTAGAAGGGTCAACAGCACATCACAGTTAAATCTAAGAAACAAAACAAAACAAAAAAAAAATCCACCAGAAAAGCATTTACGACCTGTTACAAAATCATCCAACCCTTTCAAATTTAACCTTAAAAACACTTAAAAAGAACTTTTGCCTTTGGGCTATTTTTTTTCCTGCTACTGCTTTTTCCCCATTTCTTGACACACTTTAGGAACCGACCGCAAAAACCGGTCTCGGGACTCAGTCACAGAACAAAGCCTCCCAAGTTCCCACATTTTTCTGGTAAGAAGGAAGCAGTTAAATAAAAACATGACAATGATTAGGGTGCAGTCGATCCAAAGAAAAACAACGTGGACCAACCAGCACCAACTGTATCATCTGTATCAGCATCATCTCCATAGATTTGATTATTTGTGCTAGGAACATTGATACAAACGGTGAACAATAAATAATGGTCCCTGAACAGAACCCTGAGGCGCACCATTTTTAATTCCTCAAGAGAGTCCGAAGCCTTCCGCCTGCACCCACTGTGATATGACTGACAGATAACTGTCAGACCGGCTCAGAAACTGTTCCTTCCTACTTATCCGAGGCATCAATAAGAATCACTTGACAATATTCAAAGATGCTACAGTTATGCTATGCCCCCCCCCCAAAAAAAAAAAAAAAAAAACCTGATTGAAAATTTCAAAAAATGTTTTTACCTAGTAAAAAAAATAAAATCTTTAAATTGACAACCTAACAAAGTCTTGACCAGATCTGGGAATTTGGAAATTGGCCAGTCATTATTTAAAATATTTGACTCCCGCCCTGTAGGTAGCACGGTGGATCAGCTGGTAAAGCGTTGGCCTCACACTTCTGAGGACCCGGGTTTGATCCCGGCGCCGCCTCTGTGGCGTTTGCGTGTTCTCCCCCCGTGCCTGTGTGGGTTTTCTCCGGGTGGGCACTCCGGTTTCCCCCCACATCCCAAAAACATGCAACATTAATTATTTTAATTTCTCTAAATTGCCCCTAGGTGTGATTTTGAGTGCGACTTTTTGTCTCCATGTGCCCTGCGATTGGCTGGCAACCAGTTCAGGGTGTACCCCGCCGGCCTCCTCCCCATTGACAGCTCGGATAGGCTCCAGCACTCCCCGCCACCCTTGTGAGGATAATCGGCAAAGAAAATGGATGGATGGATAAAATGTGATCATTTAAAACGTCAAGGAGTTTCATTGTTTTGTGTGTATTATGAGCCACATACTGTAATCAGGGATGAAAATGCCAAATGAGAAAAAAAAGTCTGAAAAGCAGCTGGGGGTCTGGGATGCAGCGGGATGCAGGGGCAGCGCCCTGTTGGGGGCCCAGGCGGCGAAGCCCCCGGAAGCTAAGTGATTTTAGCATTTTGTTAGCCCCAAAACCATTAATTTCAACACTGAATTTAACTGTATTTGTGGAAAAAATGTCCCTTGTTTGGTCCTTTACCAGTACAGCAAAAATTGAAATAGTTTCATTTCTTCAATGCTTGAATCATTGTACTTATTTGAAGCACATTACATATAAGAGTTTCATCATTTGCCAAACTTCAGAATGAATTTTCAATCTCTTACATTGTTTAATATGGATACACCATTATATTTTCTTTTCGATATGCAGTCAGTTATTCATAGAATTAGTATAGTGTAGAGATGAAGCACAAGTTTTTAGAACAATATGAATAAAAATGACCTTCAAGTTTTCAGTATTTCAATGAATAGTTTATATACAATTGAAGAATGGTCATTTTGGTCTGAAAAATTCGGAACTCCGCCAATCGGCGGAAAATTCTCATCTCTGTGTAGTTGAAATAGTGTTGTGCTCGTTTGGACTGAGGTTATTAGATTTATTATATCATGGATTTGAGAGGATAAGGGGCAAAGAAAAGGAATGGATGGATGGATGAATCTCGCCCTTTTAACAGGGGGAAATACAACAGCAGTTTTTCATATTGTATGTGAGGATTTTCACAAGTGGCTAAAGACAAAATGAAAAATAGACGTTAAAGCTAAAGCGGTAAACTCAGCGGCTACCTTGAAAAAAGCGGGATTCCAGGTTGTCTGGGCCTACCCTTGATTTGAAAGGCTTCGACTGTGAAAATCTATATAGTTTTTTTTTTTTAGCTTTTTAGGTCAACAAAGCTATTTGAGCTGAGGTTGCGTGGAAAGAAGGGGGAGTTGGTGACTCACCATGCAGCAGCACGTCTCGGAGGGAGCGGCTCTCCAGCGACAGGCGGGCCAGCCGAGGGGCGTGGTCCTTCCTCACGCGCAGCCACAGATCCTCAGTGCGCTCCAGTCGACCCGTGTGGCCTTCCTCCAGCTGCAACCGGGCATGCGACACAACAGTCTTGGCGGTTAGCATTCATTTGTCTTTGTAATTAGGCCTTTCATTTAAAAACCCCTCCAATAAGTGTCTGGAACGTAGACGCGGTCACGTCCGGAGGCCCGCTAGGTTTCTTTACTTGATCACCGTGTGGCCTCCCATTTATCACTGGCTACTAGCAAGAAGCATTGACCTCCCTGACGTCCGTCTCATTTGTCAACTTAGTCCCTCGACAACACAAACTTAGTCTGCAGCGAATGTTATTTTTCTGCGAGGACAGCGACCGTAAATCACTGTTTGTCCGAGCGTCCCTTTTCATAAACTCCCTCCTACAGGTTTACATTCTAATCTGTTTCATGCCAGACCTTCAAAGTTGACATGAGAGCGTCCGTAAAGCCAAGTTCACACCAGCGCCGGATCACGGCGGTGTTTGCGCAACTCGAATAGCAAATCGTTACTCATTCAACGGAACGTAATTTCCGGCCTATAATCCGCAACGTTTTTTCACACGCTTTCAACCCTGCGGTTTACGCGGTGATGCGGCTAATTTGTGCATTTTTTTCTTTCTAACGGCCACAAGGGGGCACTTGAGCGGAAAAGGTAAGAGTGAGACCGGTGGAATACATGCGCCGAGGAAGTGACTTTTACGGTTCCGGCCCTGTTAGCGCTGCGCTAGCGCGTTACTGCCGGGTCTCAGTGATTCTTACCAGTACGTATTTTTTTTTTTTTTAACCGGCCCTGCTAGCGCTGTGGTAGCGTTAACAGTAGCGCTAGCGTTAAACTCTGTGTACCGTCTTTCTTTGTAAATATGTCGTGTTTCAATGTGGGCACTTGCGGTTTTTACACAGCTGCGGCTTATGTATGTACCAAATGGTATTTCCTTTCCAAATGTACTAGATGAGGCTTATAACCAGGTGTGCTCTGTAGGCCAGGAATTAGGATAACTGTTGATGTTCATTTCAGCTCTTGTTTGCTTCTGGGGGCTTCTCCCTTCAGGAGGTAAAATGCATGCTCTATTGGGTTAAGGTCTGGTGACTGACTTGGCTGGTAAAAGATCTTTCACTTTTTCCCCCCTACTGAAGTACTGTGTTGTTTTGGGGGGGGGGGTGTTAGGAGTTATTGTCTTGTCGCACGATGAAGCGTCTCCCAATTAGTTTGAACGCATCTTTCTCTAAATTAACACATTTGGCTTGTATATACCATGAAATGAAAACTTTTCTTTCATGTTCATCTTTTGGTGTGCAACCCAAATGTCTTCAGTATACAACAAAACAAAGGAATTGACCTTGCGGTTCCAATACTTTTTTTTGTTGGGACTGAAGCACCATAAAAAAATTGGATGGATGCTTTGGAACTGGCGATAAAAATTGGACTGCGGTGATCAAATGGTAAAGCAGGTAGTTTTATGTGGTTCTTCAGAACCACCCTGAGGTTCTTCTTCTGTCTAGCTCGCGTATTGTAGCTCATAGAAATATGGCGCTTAACTGCGATTTGCTACACCACCGCGATAACGTGCAGCACATGACATAACTCAGCTTGTCACTGTCACGAATATCATACAGTATCACGCTCTTTGCTTTTCTGCTCTTGCTAAAAGCGACATGATGACAATTTCTGCTAATCTATTTCCACTCGGCTACAGTCAACCCAATCATCGAAAATGTGCTAAATGTCCATTCGTCAAACGTGTGTTCAAGCTTTATGAACATTTTTAGCCAGCTCGTGCAACTTTGGACTCTTTTTCACCAACCACGAGTGGTGTGAGGTCTACGGGGCTATACTGGGATGCTGTACGTCTCCTGCTTTATCATCCGCGACGGTCTCCGTTATCGGTCTCTGCGTGAAATCGCCCCATTGGCGGAAAATTGGGATCAGGAATGACATGAGGCGTTCCCTGACGTAACGAGCTATAACAAAGGCATGTGATTTCAAGAATGCTTTAAAGTGAAATGACTACATCTGATCCGCTTTCACGTCCTCATCAGAGGAACTGAGTGTGAAGAGTGATTGGGGATTTAGATGGCAAGTCTGGGCTCTAGTGAAAAGGGTCGTTTGTGACTTGGGGCTTCACTACATTAAAAACCAATATTGAGAAAATAGATAACACACCATAATCTTAAAATCTGATGGGCTTGATGCCACAAATCTTTTCAGAGACTAAAGTTTTCAACATCTCAGCCTATATTTGTGGTATAATGTACACACGTTCTTCCTTGCCTTGGTTTCAGAGGATGCGTCATTCTGCGCATATTTATTGTGGTAAATTAATGTGCTTCCTATTCATATTCAAAAATAAAACAGCTACATATTATTATTTATATATTTGAGCGGACCTTTCCGTTTATGCAATGACCTCGTGGAACAGAACGGATGACAAAAATAAAGCACAAATTAAACACGGTTTTAAAATAAATATCATAAATCCATTTAGAATTTAAAGGTCCACTGTCATGAAATTCATGATTTTTAGTATGTTATTAATGGGGAAAAAAAGGCAGCCGGAATGGAGCCATCCGTTTTTTCACCACACAAAATGATTTATGGCTTTTTGTCACTCCCGCCATGAAAATCCTCTCAAGGGATTTGTTTTGGAGAAGAAGCAGGAAGTGACATTAGTAGCAGACGCCCACTGAGGCGGTCTAGTATGTTTCTACTAGTTTTACCTGCGGGAAGGTAGCACTTTGTTCCTTTGTGTTAGCCAAAATGCCGGCTCGTTTTACTGCTGGATATGGTTTCAACACTCGGGACGATGGATTCATTCTTAATACTTTTCAAAAAGACCCGGTTCGTCGTGAAAAATGGATTGCAAGGGTGCAAAGATTGAGACCTTTCTGGTTCCAAATGACAGGTAGGTGTGTATAGAGCTACTAAAAAAAAAAAAAAATAGTTGGGGAGGGGGGTGGCGTAATCCTCTCAGAATGTAACAAAAGATCCGCGTATGTAAGTCCAGGGTGCTCATTGTGTCGATGTACCTGTCTGCGCCGAGCACGGCTTGGGCAGCGGTTCGTCCGCCACGGACAAGGCGCGGCTTTGGCCAGGCTGGCTCATACATACTGTCTGGGAGTCTGTTGTCAGTTAGAAGTTATCCGTATATCATCTGAATACGGCTCGAAACGTTGATTTTATCACCGCCGCGCAGGTGGTTCGGACGGGGAGGCGTTTTGGCCGCATGCAGTTTGGCCGTGTTCCGCATATCATCTAAATATGGCTCGAAATGATAGGGTGATATTGGCTCGATTGTGAGATGTTCGCTTCTTTGAAAAGAGCTTCCGTGCCCCATAGTAGGTGGGACAGCGTGTTTTCATTGGCGAATGACCCGCTGTGACGTTATGGAGAGACGTTGGAGACAATATGGTGACCACTTGGATGTCGAATGAGACTTCCGCAACTTCGCGCATGCCTGACAGATGATCTCCGCTCATATATATTTTTTCATATGGACATTGAAGTGAATAATGTTAACATGTATTTTCCATTACAACATCTATTTTAGAATGTTTATAGGCATGACACTTGACCTTTAAGTATGTATTTGAAATTTGGTCTAGCAGAGTACTTGTTGTGAATCTGCTTCGAGATTTCCTCTATTTGAAGTAAACGAAGGAATGGAAAAAACATGGACACGTGAACCTGACGCAGGGACGCCGCAAAGGCTTCATGGGAGCTGTTGAGCCGAGTTCTGAACTGAGAGCAAATGCTCCGGGCCAGTTTAGCAGCGCTGAGACTTTCGATGGCGTCCTGAGCCACTTTGCGCTTCCACTCGTGCGAGATGGCGGGTGGGTTCACAAACGTTATCCTGTGGATGATCTGAAAGAGGCACACGATCACTTAGGAGGCCTCCGACAGCGGTGTGACGACAAATTGTCTGCGGCGGATTCTTGAATGATTTACCTGCTTGATTTGCTCCCAGACGAGGCGCGTGACAGAAGATCCCGAATGAAAGGTGACCTCGACGTGGTAGGCTGCGTTTAGTAACTACAACACATGCAGACGCTAAGCTTCCATTGAGGATAACTCGCTGTGAAAGGTGGTTGCAGTCATCCAGAGTATTTTATAGTTCTATACACCGACTTTGTTTCTCGCCTCCTTCTTTTTCTGTGACGTAACGCTAAGGTATACCCACCTGTTTGAGGTGATTGGACGTGATGTTGTGTACCGACGAGTCTATGTGGGACTTCTCCAGACTACTGAGACATCGCTCCAGCGTTCCCACGAAACTTTCTCTCAAATAGTCCACAGAGTGGATGAGTTTATTGGCCACGGCCTGATTGAGACGCAACACGATCAGCTCCTGGATCTGATGGATGCAGGACTTGATCTCCTTGGACGTAACAGGCTCGCCATTGCTCGTCACGATTATGTCTGCAGTCGAAGGGAAAACCAGCGCCTTAAGTTATAGCGCTAACTACAAAGATTGCCTCCATAATTTGCCGTTTTCATTTCACTCAACAAATTTCTTGTTCACAGCAAGATGTTTTGCAAATATCTCAAGTCACTGTTGATCTTAACTTCATAAGAAATTATAGAATTGCATTGGTCATGGTGTACCGCCTCAAAAGTATGACGTGACCAAATCATGTGCTGGTGGAATCAACTGGAAAAAAAAAAGAAGTTGGTCGCGCCAGGGTTACTCATGAAAACGATAGTGTAGAGTCCTGAGCAATGTTCCCTCTAATTTTTGACGTGTCTGGGCAAACACACTAAGGCCATGAGCGCCCCCTTTGACCACCATGAGGAACATCAGACGTATGCACTGTGGTCAATCAGTGTCATCCATTGAAGCTAGATGGCTCATGAAGAGGTTCAGATTACATTCCAATCAGAACATTTTTAAGAACAATTTTGTGTTTTTGCTAACTTACACGGAAAATGTCAACAAGCAAAAAAATACATTGCTAACAAAACCAAGCCAACTATGAACTATAAATATCAAATGTCGCTTCCAATGATATCCCCGTCTCTTTTTCTTGGTGTAAAATTGAATTCCTGCTTGCAGAATATCTTTCGCAATGCATGTTGAAAGTGAATGATGCTCCCAAACGGTTTTCAGGTTAATGTTATGTTGCCTTCTATATTTCAAATACAGAATTAGCTTTTTGCGCACCGTATCGTCTGTGCTTTCATCGTCGATCCGGCTGTGGCAAGGTGGAATTTTAACATTATACACCATCTCATCCTGCACTTCCTACTTTGATTTCAGACCAGACCTTTTTTACTCAAAAAAGAGAAAATCTCATCCAGTTTCATCACTTTTTATTCTATTATTCACATACCCCGGTGTTTGTAATTATGAGGGTACCCCTTTAAAATGGGGGGGGGGGGGGGTGTCAGGTAAACCAGCAGCTCTTTGTGAGAGGCAGTGTGAAAAAAAATAAAAATAAAAAGACATCACGATGTAGTTCACTGCGCCGAATGTGTGTTTTCCTCGGTGGCGAGAATGTGCGACAAGTGCGCAAATGCACAATTGTGCAGCTTAGAGGGAATATTGGTCCTGAGTACCTTTTCCTTTCAGGATCGTACACATAAGCGGTCTAAACGTTCAAACTGTGAAATGTTAGTTCCTCAAACATTTTTTTTTAATTCAGTTCAGTGTACTTTTTTACTTTTTATGTACAGTACTTTTTTTTTTTAAATTTAAATAGATCAATTTAAGCTTCAACAATTGTTTGTCTTTGAAACATTTATTCAGGTATTCCGGGTTATGTGCAATACATTTCATTTTAAATAAGCAGTTTATTTTTCCCTATATTTAAAGTATCCTATAATGTTGAAACTGTGCATGGTTACAATGTGGCTTAAAATAATATTAAACATACTTTTATATGAATATGATCTGAACTAATCAGAAGGCAACCAGCATCCCACAATTGGATTTGTTTGACCATCAAGCTAATGTTTTTTTCCGCTTCGTATCTCGTGTCAAAATACTTCTCTTGGGGATGGGGGACCGCTACTTTTTTAGCATTGAGCATTTACCACCTGGGGCAACCATAGAGGATTAGCCAACCTCTCCTATCGTCCCAACTATTGCCACTTTCCAACAGCTTAACACGTGACTACAGCCACGTCCTGTCGTTTCGACTTAAATATTTTTCACTCCAAGTTTTAATAAAGCCACCAAGTAACAAGTACCAACAGAAAGGAGAGAACACTTCTGTTTGCATTGGGTGCTTGTTTGCGGTTTTTAGGTACACAGTGGAGAACAGAACATCCTCCTTGGTGTGTACGTTGCAGCGAGTAGAAAATTGAGGTTTACAGTCTTGAGTAAACGAATACCGGTAGTCATCAAAATTGTTATTAACTCGACATTTGAATGGCTGCAGGCGGTTGTGCTAGACATTTCTCGTCAGGGGGGAAAAAGCTGCGTCAAATGTTGGCAAACAATCTGCGATATCGGAAGTTATTATTCTGAAAGTGCCGAAATAAAGACAAGGGCTCCTTTTTATGAATCGCCCGGTGCAATTTAACTCACCCGTAAACTCCAAGTTAGCGGCGTCCTCCAGGAGCTGCTCCTTCATGCTGCTCAGTGTATCCACAATCATTTCCTTCATCTCCTCCTGTTTGCGGTTGGCAATAGCCATGAGGGAGGTGAACAATTCACCCTCTTTCTCGCGGGTGTACTCCAGCCTGCGGGGGGTTATCTGCAGGTCTCGCTGCATGTCGAAGGCCTGCAGAGGGCGAGGAGGAGCAGAAAGGACAAAGGCTGCATATTGTTTGGGTTCCTGGGCATGTTAAAGTCAACCTCTTGAATGAACACTGTGAATGGTCACATGTTTACAAGACAGAGATGATCTGACCTGGTTGATGAAAAGATCGAGGCTGCGACAGTGCAGCCCGTTGAGCAGGCTCGCGGCCTCCACCTGTTGGTTCTGAAGCACCTGGCGTGTAAAAGGCACCAGCAGCCTGTGCAGTCTTTCGAAAGCCTCGCCCAGCATGCTCTGCGGCTTGGCACCCGGGGTGGGCATTTGCGTGGGGGCCCCACAGGAGCAGTTTCCCGTCGGGCCACTAAGGAACCCGAGGGACAGCAGCTGTTTATGGAGCGCGCTCTTCTCCCGTTCCTTTTCCTTCTCTGGGCGGCGGCTGAGCTCCGGCGAAGCTGCGGGCATCGCGTTGGGGAGGCGGATAAAACAGATTGGAAAAGAGAGCATCTCTTTGACTTTCCAGAGCTCGGCCACCTGCTCTGCGTTTAAGGAATCCTCCGTGATGGCATACAGAATGATAGGGATCACGTTCCGCGTGCAATCCTCGAGGGC
This sequence comes from Syngnathoides biaculeatus, assembly GCF_019802595.1. Taxonomy (NCBI): domain Eukaryota; kingdom Metazoa; phylum Chordata; class Actinopteri; order Syngnathiformes; family Syngnathidae; genus Syngnathoides; species Syngnathoides biaculeatus. The sequence continues at coordinate 24,480,334 of NC_084649.1, forward strand.
CTCCTCCATGGGCTGGACGCTCGCACAAGGCACCACCATGACCTTTGCTTCCTGATGAGCAGGCACAAGCGTTTCAACACCTTTTCGATGTACAAGTGAAATCATAGCAGGAAAAGCACGGACATTCACCAAGCCCCGCCAAAATCTAATAATCCCGAAATAGAGCCCAATCTATTGCTAAGTTCCCACCGGATGCGTTTTGAGCCTTTCGTGTTGCGTGCTCAGATAGAAAAGTCAATGCAGTTCGCACAGATAGATATGAATATGTGCAGGGTGGTGCCGATGACATGGGTACACACAATTTCGCCTCCCTCACCCAAACACGACAAGATAAACAGTACAGGCATGAGGATTTCGGCAAGTATGGTAACCGATCTTTCGGTTCCGTTGATTTTTGTCCTTGGAAACGTTGGGAAACGATTTTTTGGTTCCCATTGATAATGCTCATGGGAACCCGTTTTTATATGTACTTCAGAATAAATCCGTAGCAGGCATGAGCATTTTGTTTTTTTCGCTTAGCAACCGACATGTTTGACTAGGGTTTGAGTGACCCGGATATGAATAACTCGACCTTGCGCATGCGTAGCGCAGGAGCGGAAACCGGTGCTGTTTGTAAACCACACTGACAAAGCTGGGCGTTTTAATCATTAAAAATAAAGGGGTTCATGTAGGTTCGTTTCATACAGATTGTTGTATTTCGTTGAGAACCTGTTTTACATTCCACATATGGGTGAATTTTATTAAAAGTAAGCCCTGAGATCTGGGAAACGCACTTTCGGTTCCGTGTTTTCTCAGGCTGGGTAACGACACGGTAACGGAACGATCGTTTCCGTGAAATGCTCATGCCTGCAGTACGTGGATCCACACTTCAACGCAACTCCAAACGAGGAGGTGACGCACCTCTAAGGAGCCCCCAAAAACTGTCTGGTCCTGAGCTAGCTGGTAGCTCGTACCTCTCCAAGCGCTATGGAAAGCCCAACAAGAACTCAGTGGGATATATTCTGAACCACCGTGGTATTAAGCCAAGATATATTTTCGTGGTTCAAACGTAGAAATGTGAAGGCATAAGAAAATGTTTAACACCGGGCACGGTTCCACGCAGTCAGTGGAAAGGCAACATGAACCCTAATAATATACAGTTAAATGCAGAGGGGTTGCGTCAGGAAGGGCATCCGGCGTAAAAACTGTGTCAAACATCTGAGATGACACGCTGTGGCGACCCCGAACGGGACAAGCCGAAAGAAATACATACTTACACCCAAATGGAAGGGGCATCCACAAAGTTTCATGGAAATGGATTACATTTTTACGTAATCCACCAAACAGATAAGGCACAATGAATGGCCTAAACCTCATTGATTGAGTTAATGACTCAACGCAAACCAGGATTCCAGATCAGTTCCACAAACTTCCAAGACTCCAAAGCAGGCAGAGACGTGATTGTTCCTCTATTCATTCCCGAAGCTGAACGAAAAGTCATTTTAGGCACAGTTTAGTCTGTAATGTGGAATCAGGTCAAGCTTCTAACAACGAGCCACGAAAAGCTGAACTTATCTCGCCCAATTAATTCCATCATTTGAAATGGAGAGACGCAGCAGCAAATATTGCTCAATGTGCAACTCTAAAGAACACAGAAGGCGGCCCGAAAACCCTTCGCCCAGAAACAGACATGAGCGCCAATAGTTTTACATCGTTTTGGTCCTCAGTTATACACTGCAAAAGCCATTTATGGGCACACTAGTCCACTTCAATGGTGGAAAAAAGATCAAATAAATATGCCACGGCTGAATAAAATAGCTTAGAAATACCTCATCATGTATGCTACGAGCGCCCCATCAGAGAAGGTAACTTTGTAACATGGAACCGAGCATGCCTAAAGCTTGATGTTGTAGACAAGCTTATATTCCTGTCTTTTAAAAAAAAAAAAAAAAAGTATTAAAATCAGGAACCTGTTTAGCATTTACAGTGGCTTGGATTGATAAATACTGCATGGAGGATTTTGTTCTCATTTTAGATACAGAAGAAACTTTTATATGAAAGCAGCACCTTAGATTCATGTTCTGATCAGTGACAGTTTCGCTGTTCTAAATGAATACAAAGGGAAAATTTTGCAAAGGAAGTGATGTTCAATTCTCATTTAAAACCGTTTATTAAAACGTATTAAAAATCGAGTTTAATCCTTTCCGGGCAGGGGTTGCAAATTTGCAACTGGTTTACTATAATCGAAAATTTAAAGTCCAGAGTATCATTTTCCTGAAAGTATCGGATTTTTCTCTCTGCAAAATTTTATTTGGTCCAGAGAGGGTTAATGGGCTAAAAGGTAGCAAATTTATTTTTACATTATAAAGAAAGAAAAAAAATTATCCAGTATTCTTTTTGTGGAACTTGAAACTGATATCAGTGGTATTTATAATTGACAGGGTGTGGAGTACTGCTTAAATGTCTCCATTTGATTTCATGATAAATTAAGCAAATCCTAGGGGAAAAAGCAAAATTTTCAAAATCAATTCATTCAACAATTTCAATTCATTTCAATGTCACGTTCAACGTTTTCCTTTTCTGGAATTGGAAAAAAAATATTGATTACAACCGAAAAATGTGTTTTAAGGCCACATTCACCAACCCTACAAGAGTGACTATTTCTGTCAATCTGATAAGAAACAGCAAGCTGAATAAATACATTAAAAAAACAGCTCTGATTTTAGGATCCAAAAAAAAAGTTGATAAAATGAATGAAAACTGGATGATACTGTGTCATCATGACACACCCACAAACTCTCCCGTGATTGTTTTAGGCGACCTCATTGTTGTTTTATGACTCAGCGTCTGACATTAAGCATGCGACTTGAGAGACGAGCCTCGAACAAAGCCGATGTAGGCAAACATGCAGCTAGAGAACAAGATTATCTCCTTTGGCGGGGTGTAGGGCAAAATGAGGACATTGAATGTACATTTGCCTGTTGGAAGTACTGCATATTCTAACAATTTGGTTACTTTTACCAACACCAGAAAATGCGCGTAAGCATTACAACTACTGTAATTTCCGGCCTACAGAACGCACTGGATTATAAAACTCACCCAGTACATTTGTAAAGGAATTAGCATTTGGTACGTACGTAAGCCGCACATGTGTAAAAGCAACAAGTGTCCACGTTGAAACACAAAGACGGTACACAGAGTTTTCAAAGTTTTAGTACCTTAGCTTAGCAACAACAGGATATCACGAACAGAGCTGGTTTAAAAAAAAAAAAAAAAAAACAGCCGCGGCGGCTACACAGTAGCAACACGGTACCACAGCACTAACAGAGCCGGTTAAAAAAAAAATAATAAAAAAAGCATATCTAAATCACTGAGACGCAGCAGTAACACAGCAGAAACACGCGAGCACGCCACCAATGCTGACCCTATTACGGCACCAACAGGTCTGGTAATAAAAAGCACAGCGCTAACAGGGCTAGTTTAAAAAAAAAAAAAAAAAAAACATACTGGTAAAACTCACTGAGAAATGGCAGTAGCACAGCAGCAACAGGTAAAAGTCACTTCCTCGGCACATATATTCCACCCGGCTCACTCTTACTTCCTTCTACTCGAGTGCCCCCTTTTGCGGCCGTTAGAAAAAATGCACAAATTAGCCGCATAACCCGCAGGGTTGAAAGCGTGTGAAAAAAGTTGCGGCTTATAGGCCGGAAATTACGGTACCTAACAGCAAACACACCTTGAGCTCACTGAAATAGTCAACACACCAAGAGGTAAAGTAAAATATAATTAGAATGGCAATTTTAGAAGGGTGAGGGTTTCAAGGGTGGTTCTTAGTCGATTGCTCCTAGTGGCGTGATAAAACTTTGGCCAAACAACAACGTCATTTCTAACGGTACACGACGTCTGTATCTGTTTAACACCGGACCAAACGTCATTATGTAAACGGATGACGTCCGACCTTAGAGGTTCCGCCGTAAATTCATATAGTTGCTGCGAGAAGGCAGTGACTCGTATCGACCGCAGAGCTGCCTCACACTTGGGTAAATTCATAACAAAAACAAGGCGCGAGGTCATGATGGCAAAGAGGCAGACGTGGCAACACAAAGGAGACAGTCAGTCCCGTCCCCAAGAAACACCAACCGAGTGGCCTCCCGAGAACAAAGATAGCCTCCAAGCATCCAGATCAATACACTGAATCTCTTCAACTCGGTTGTTTACAACAAAGACACTGGATGAACTAGTCAGTGTGGTTGGCCTTTTTCACTCCAGTACAAAAAAAAAAAAAAAAAGAGTTTGATGTTATTTTCTCTCACAATATGAAACATTAGGACAACAAGCCACTTTTAGAAATAAGAGCCATTGTCACCATTTGTTGACACGCCGCCTGTCCTGTGTGAATTCGTAGGGCGCTTACAGGTCATCTAGCTTTAAAAAAAAAAAAAATACGGGGATGGGTTCGGACCCTTTGACCTTTTGGGTGTTGGAATAGAGCCGTGCTGGGACAAGGAGAACCAATTAGCGAGTGTCTCCTCATCTGCGGGGGGCTGCGACTGTGGCAGCAGTGTGCGAATACCGCGGTAAGCAGAGAGATTCTGTGCCTTCACAAACTGACCCAAACACGTTAATCTCTCTTTCATTGAGCAGAAACCTCAGGCTGGTTTAGTCCCTAAGAAGGAACATGTGCTTATTAACTGGCCCGTGAAAAACTTCCACAACTTCTAGAAAGCAAATATTCAGGCATTTCCAGCAGCGCCGGCTGAAAACGTTCATCAACTTCAAATACACACAAAGACAAAACCAGTACAGTATCTAATGTTGTTGCTAAAAACTGCTAGAGATCCGTGTGAAAACGACCTCTGAACCAATTAAAGGATCTTGCACTTGAAGCAACACGTGGTTACGAACACGGAACATGAAAAATATTCCAGCAATGACTCAACCGATTTATCACAGTTAAACTTTTCAAGTAACAGGGAGAAATTCCAATTATAAATGGCAATTTGTAATATGAATGTCATCAGATGACAGGATGCGGTGAATATAGCAATATGCACCATGAACACGCTCAACTAAAGCTTAAAAGACACTTGTCGAGCTACGCAGCTCCACGACTTATTTATTTTTCTTCCAAAGATTTATTGTATCTATGGCAACTTCGTCATAGCAAATAGTTTGAGATTGTTTTTTTTTTTTTTTTTTTCTACGTGACCTGGTCATGTGAATCGCACCAGACCGGCAGCATTACGTAAGGGGGTTAAGGCGGGTGGGCTGCCCTGAGGCAGGCACCGGGCCTGGCGTCTTGGAGTTTGACATGAGGGGGTTTCGGAGCCACTGGATGACAAAAATGTTCGGCGGCACGCGCGTCTGAGAACTGAGCGTCCTAAAATCGATACACTTACCCCATCTTATTGGCAGAACTGTAAAAAATACGCATCATTAGTTGCGCAGAAAATGAGGTTGAAGCACCGTAGCGTGTGACGTCATGTGAGACGTCAGCTTATCTTGTGAGAATTTGGCTAAGCTACTACCGTAAGCCTTAATTGATGCTCGATCCATTAATAAATTAAGTAGATGACCATAGCTCAATTGAGGTGTTGTGCCACGGTCTGAAGCAGATAAATAACTGGGTGCGCCAAATTTTCCTTCAAATAAACCACAACAAAACCGAGACAATAGTTTTTGGCAATACCTAGAATCACCATCTTTAAAAAGCAAAAACCAAGTCCGACACCTTGTTGATCTGAAAGATTCTGACCTGACCTTCAAAAGTCAATCCAATAGATTACTAAAACTGCCTTTTACCTTCTGAAGATCATATCTAGAGTGAAGGCTTTCATGTGTCAAGCAGACCAGGAGCACGGATCCTCTTATCTCAAGTAGACTTGACTATTGTAATGGTCTTCTGACTGGGCTCCCCAAATAGAGGACTGAACAGCTGCGGCTCATTCAGAATGCTGCCGGTCGGATTCTGACCAGAACGCATGTAACTCCAATTCTAAAGTCTTTACACTGGCTTCCACTGCTACTGGTCTATAAATCATATCCAGTATTCATCCCGTCGCCAGCTGTTTCAGGGAGTTAGCAAGTTGGTGAGAAAAGACTCACCTTCTTAGGCACACAGCATAATCCCTTCCCCCTCCTTGTTCACCACAGTATCATCAAAGTGTTAGTGCGTATGCAATTTTTTTGCTTTTGGTAGGTCTTACTGTACAGTCCACAGTGCCTTATTGATAGTTATGTTGGTATTTACTCTGGGTCAATTGTTTTTGTTTTTTTTTTTTTTTTTTTGGGGGGGGGGGGTTTCAAACATGTATCATTTTTATAGTGGTTTTCAGAGTACTTGAAGAAGCTATGACCAAAACAACACAGAATCTCTAACAGGGGTGTCAAACTCATTTTTTGTCAAGGGCCGCATTACATAAGACAATTTTGAATTTTTCTACAGATTTTAGTAGGACTCCTGGAAGTTGACGCACATGATTTCCTTTTGCAGCCCACATAAAATGATCTGGTCCTCGGGCCTTGAGTTTGACACCTACGCAGTCTAGCCGGACTGTACAAAGAAAGATGGGTACAAACAAGAGAGGGAGGTACAAGGGGATGAGATAGTACATGAGATAGGGTGGGGGTGTTAAGGGAGGGTGGAGGTGAGTTGGGGTTGGCTAGGTTGGAGAGCTGAGTTTTAGGGGTGGGTTTGAAGGAGGGTGGGGGCAGCTCTGATGTTCCACAGCGGTGGAGAAAGCCCAGTCACTCCGGGTCTTGCCTCTTGCGGCTGGTTCGACAAGGAGGTTCTAGTTAACAAAGCTCTCTTGTTTCCAGCACAGTTAAGATTAAACAATGCTGAAAGTCTGACCCTAGAAGGGATTAACTGAATTATAATTACAGAGGAAACAAATATTTCGAAACATGAACATATTGGAAGAGGAACAGCGGCACAGAATCGTTTGCTGCTCCACCTTAAAGCAAAATACGGCTTGTGTGTGACAAAAAAAAAAAAAAAAACATTTCCCCTTTACACAAAGCGTTTCACTCTTCAAACATGAAGAACGTTTGAATTTGCAGAGTGAAAAATTCCAAACATTCTTCAAATAATACCTGAATGACTCACTCCGGATGAATAAAAGCCTGTACCGACATTCATGAGTGATTTTGCTCAAATCTAATGAGATTTTATTAAAACGGCTCATTAAACTGACATCAATAACCGACCACAAAAGGACGGCTGTTCACCGATGTAGATGGATGTTCATTTCATAAAAAAAAAAACAAAAAAACTTGCCTGAAGTAAAGGGTGATGCAGGGTGATCTCCAGCTCGGCGAGCCTGTGTGCCGGGTCTTCGCATTCCTCGTGGATCTCCAAGTCTTCACGGGGCACCGTATCCCAGCGGCCGCGGTTGGCCGCCAACTGGTGCACCAGCTCGTACTGGCCCGGCAGAGCCAGGCTGAGTCGCGTCTGCCTCCCGTGGGTGAAGCACAACTTGCGCCTCTTACACGGGGTGCCCCGGTCGCCTCCGCAGGCCTCCCCGGCCTCGGGGCCCAGCGGCAGCAGTCTCTCTCCGAGCAAGCAGTTGAGCAGCTGGTAGCGAGCGGTGCAGTCTTGGCCCAGCACCAAAATATACGGCAAAGCGCCCACGGTGTTGCGGAGGAACTCTTCTTCGTGTCTGGGAAAAGCGATGCAGCTCAGTTGCTCTGTGACATGAAATAAAAAAAAAAAAAAAAAGGTTAATAAAACCATAATCAATGTGCACATCCAGCACTACAGTGAGATCCTCATTTATTGCGGGTGTTTCAATCTTTTTCTGGCATTCATTCAAGAGCTAAAAAGTACCGCAATTTCTGGACTATAAGCATCACCCAGTACATTTTTGTACATACATAAGCCGCACCTATCTATAAGCCGCACGTGCCCGCTTTGAAACATGAGAGATTTAAAAAGAAAGACGGTACACAGAAAGAGTTTTCAAAGTTTTAATAATATATTTTAGCTTTTCTTTCCAAACAGTGCCTGTGACGCGGCAGTAACAAGGCACTAACGGGGCAGGGTTAAAAAAAACAAAAACAAAAAAAAACATACTGGTAAAAGTCACTGAGACACGGCAGCAACACAGTTCAGGCCACCTGCTTTTATTCCGTCTGGAAGTTTTTTTTCCCATCTTTTTACATTGCTTCAGTTTTTCCCGCTGCCGTTTCTAACGTCTCACCATCGATTCATTTAAGTTTACGTGCAGCAGCTCCGTTTCCTTCTGTTTCTCCAGCTCGGCTGCTTTTAACTTGGAAGCTGCCTCATATGGATTTCTTTTTTCATTTTCCACCCCCCCCTTCCAAAAAACATACATGATAGGTTCAGAAAAGAAATTGCCCACTCCCGTCCAACTACTAACCAGGGCCAAACCCGCTTCGCTTCCGAGATCTGACGAGATCGGGTGTTCTCAGGGTACCTTGGCCGTAAGCGTATATGCTGTAGATAAAGTAACAATAAATAACTACATTCACACTTATGGACAATTTCTTTTCTGAATCTATCATGTATGTTTTTATACCAGGCGCTGTAAGCTTCACTCCCTGTCTAAATGCGGGAGGGGGGGTGGGGGGGGGGGGGGTCAGGAAGGGCATCCGGCGTAAAACAGTGCCAAACAAATATGCGTTCGTCTAAGATGACACGCCGTGGCGACCCCTCACGGGACAAGGCGAAAGGAAAAGAAGAAGAAGAGTAGATTCGTGCTAATTATATTCATATTATATATATATTAAGTTACATTAATCTTACGTCTTCCTCGCGACATAGATTCCCCCTGTCTCACTCATACCTTTTCTGCTCGAGCGCCCCTGGTGGCCATGAGAAAAAAATACATAAATTAGCCACATCAATGCATAAGCCGCAGGATTGAAAGCATGTGATAAAGGCACGGCTTATAGTCCAGAAATGACGGTAAATTGTTAACTGAGGCTCCCCTTTAAAACAGGCTAGTATGTGAAATGTAGAAAACCATTAAAAAAAAATAATCCCTTTAAAAATGCGTTAGAGTGGGGGGGGGACACACACTGCATTTTACTACAGGAAATAACTTTTTGAAGCACATAATGATAAATGTGATCTGCTCGCACCTCTGAGGGGAATTCTGCAGGATGCCTCACATAAAAGAGGCGATACATAGACAGATAAATAGATGTGCAATTGGTAATTATATAAACCTAATCACCATACTGACTGTTTGCATTAGTGGGACTCAGCAGTTGCATGAGGAACAGATGAAAGCAGCCCAAGTCTAAAAATGTATCTCGCCGCTATCATAAAAACAAATTTTTTTGACCGTTTACTGTGATTCGTAAGTATCCCCAGACATAATCGCTCGAGAGTGTCCCGATAAACTCCGCCGCGGCGAGCGGACTGAACAGCGAGAGTAATCGCTTGACATCATGTGACGCAAATTTAAGTCGAGATATGTAAGGCCGGGATGAATCTGGCATTTTAGAAAGTGAGGACACGTGCTCGGCTCCTCCTATGAAAGGGAGCATTATTCCGAGCTTTGTGTTGAGTAGGACTCATCTGAGGCTCAACACTGTCCTGAAAGAAAGTTATACAGATTTTTTTTTTTTTTTTTTTGGGGGGGGGGGGGGTAGCAAGATACCAGAAAGCGCTTCACATCAAAAAAAAAAAAAATTAAAAACTGATCGAGGTCTCCCGACACAACACCGAGAGGAAATTACTAAATTGGTCACAACATAGCTCACATGTGCAATCTAATTATTGAAAACAACAAAATGGATTTCCATTGTGCTTTTCCCCATTTGGGTCGCCGACCCCAGCGGACTTTAGGCGGAGGAATTGAGAGACCCTGGACCGGTGAGCAGCCGAAATAGCAAAAGCGCGTAAAGACGTACAAACGTTCGCAATCACATTCACGCCGACCGACAATTCGGTCTTTGAGCAACCTTATATCCATCGTTTTGGAATCAATCTAAAATTTAAATTACATATATAAATATATAAGGAGATGACACATAACCACAACAATGCAATGACACTAAAATCAATCTAGACTACAGCCCAAAAAAAAAAAATAAAATAAAAAAAAATAACAAAATGACAGCAATTGTCTGGCAACCAGAGAGCTGGGATGGGCTACAGCACTCCCGCGACCCTTGTGAGGATAAGCGGCTCAGAAAATGCATGTGGAACACTAAAATTAGGAGGTAGGAATATTGATTAATCCACAGGTGTCAAACTCGAGGCCCGGTGGGTCAGATCCGGCTCGCCGGATGATTTAACGTGGCCCGCGAAGACAAATCTAGAGTTTCCATTTACATGATTCTTGGAAAAAATCTGTACCGAAATTTCAAATTGTCATATATCATAAATGATCAAGCTGCGCTATTACAAGCATTGTTTTGTGTTACCAAATATGAATAGCTGAAAAACATGTTCGCCTTGCTTTCTGATTCCAAAACTGCTTAATAAATTGATGTAAATATGATGAGACGATTCCATATTTTTGTTTAACAGTCAAAACGGCCCTGTGAGGAAAAACGCGAGCTACAACGTGGCCCGCGAGGAAAATAAGTTTGACAGCCCTGGATTAATCGATCAATTGCTATATTCCTCGGGATCGATTCACTTCTTGCCCAGCGGGGGCGCTTTGTGTGGGGATTCGACACCAAAGTGGCAACCAAAAGCTGGCAGAGCACGGCGAAGGCACCACCTTCCACTTTTAAATGTGACCTGTGTTGTCATTTGGATTCCTCTATAGATCCAGAAAATAGAAAGATAATGAGTACATCGATTATGATTATTCAATTACTGGTCTGGTCCGTTAACACGTCAGAAAATAGGCAAAATTTTGTTGTTTTCCAAAGTAAAAGATGTTTGTTAATGTCTTATTATGATGAAACTAATATAATTGGTCTTTATTATAATACATATTTATGAACACTTGATGATGAGAGGCTGAAATTCTGAGCAATCTGACGATTTTAAGTCAAACGAGGTCATTCAATAATCGATCATTACCGATTTTTTTTAATCAATTAGTTGTCAATGAATCGTTGCATCTCTTCAAATGATCGTCTCGAACCATATTCATTTGATCTTTTCCAGCGGTGGGTGAGAAAATGTTGGGTAAATAAAATAAATATGTGGATGCTAGCGAGGATGCTGCAGCCGGCATGATGTTGACCCACCTGCCTCCAGGGAAGCCGACTCCGAGCTCATGGCCGACGCACACGCGTTGCTGTAGTTCTGTCTGATTTCCCGGAAGAAGGCATTGGTCTCCTTCAGGTTCTTCTTGAGCAGAACCGAGTGCTTGTTGTAGCTGCCGAATATCCGCGTGAGCTCCCGGGTCAGCGGGCTACTTTTTTGCTGCACGTTCCCCTCCATGGCCAACTTGTGCGCGCCTAGCTTGTGCGACATCGCGGCGGCGACGACGACGACGACTAGCTTACCGACTCGACCCGAATCGTTACGTCTGCATTTTTGTCTCGTTCGTGGGAAGCCAATGAGATATATATTTTTTAAATTAAAAAAAAAAAACGGGGTGGGGGTCGAGAAGGGTGCTAAATAGTACGGCGCCCACAAGAAGGTGATCCCCGCCCGGGTTAGCGTAGCTAGCCGGTTGGCATCGCCTGTCCGCCCTCGTCTTAGCCTGGCGGCACACTCATAGCCTTTACCGTCCACTAAGCGAGCCCTGAGACGGCTTGACAGCCATACAGCTCGAGGATAACCGCCCCCCCCCCCCTTCCCCCTGCCCCTTGCAGTCTCCGGACCAGCACGACCCGAGTGCGGCGGCAGCAAGAACAACAACAACACCCACACACAAAAAAAAAACGTGGGAGTCTTCCTGGTGACGCTCCGATGGCAAAAATCTTCCTAAAGTCCCGACCAACTAATGTACGTGTTTCCGATAACGCCGCGAAATTAAAAATAAAAGTATGTTTAGGGACGACGAGGGAGCGGAGGGCGGTGGAAAAGGGGCGCGGGGCGACGGTGCGAGTCCCGCAGCTACCCACGAGCCATCAAATCACAGCAAAAACAGATACAGTCAAGTTATGGAAAGGAGAGGGCGGGGCCCAAGCGGTGAAAGGCACCATGGGAAATGTAGGCATGTACAGGTTTTTTTTTTTATATTGCGTTTCCTCATTCATCAGCAATTAAAATGGAAATCCAAATGTTTCGATTGCCCTTCGAGATTGTAATCTACCCACTCGCTCATTATTATGATTTATATGCGAAACTGGATGGATTGCATGACTAATTATGTCCGAAATTATTCCAAATAGCACGGTATATGGTATATTTAATCACATAGATCAGATCAAATATCGCACCAATTAAGATTGTTCCTCATTCTTTAACACATGCGAGTACTCGAGTGTAAAAACTCTCATAAAGTTCCGTCAGTGTTCGTTTAGCTCCCTCTATCGTCTCACTGGACAAATTACAAAAACAGCGACTTATAAATTTATAGAAATTCCCCAAATTAAATAAAGGATTGCATCATTAAATAATCGCGTCATTCATTAGTTGAAGTTGGATTCAATTTTCTTGAAGTATAATTCGAATCGAATGCAATCCATCCATCAGTTTTCTACTGCTTATCTGAGGTCGGGTCTGGGGCGCAGTAGTTTTAGCAGGGACTCCGAGACTTCCCATTACCCAGCCGCTTAGTCTCGCACTTCCAGGGGGGATCCCGAGACATTCCCAGGCCGGCCGAGAGACGTAGTCTCGCCACCGGGTTCTGGGTCATTCCCGGGGTCTCCTGCCCGGAACACCTCACACCGGGGGAGGCTTCTGGGAGGCACCTGAATCAGCTTGAGACCGTAGGTCAGGGTAGGAACGTAGATCAACTGGAAAACTGAAAGCTTTAGCTACAAAGTTTACATCACTGCGGACAGTGCTCCGACCCACCTGTCAATCTCTCATTCCATTCTTCCCTCGTTCGTGAACAAGAACCTAAGATACTTGAACTCCTCCCCTTGGGATAGGCTCTCACCCCTCAACCTGGAGTCCAAGAGGGCTAATACCAGAGCTCAAGTTGCGGGTGCAAGCGAGCCCGTCTACGTATATCTAATCAGAACTTCTCAACCTCACACACTACCTCCGGCTCCTTCCTTGTCAGAGAGGTGACGTTCCAGATCGCCAAGGTCGAGCTTCAGGCGTTCCCCTTTGAGCTCTACCTCCAGGCCCAGTTCCAGAGGGGGTTCCTGGTGACCCGTGTCTGGTCAAAGGAAAACATTTTCGTAAATTTGTAATCCTGATAAAGGTTTTTGGAGCTGTACTTTGTCTGGTCCCTCACCCAGGACCTGTTGCCAGAGACACACAAAGCCCTCAACCACGATAAGGTGACGGCTCAAGTAAAGGGAATTAAATCCATACAGCATGCGTTTATCCAGTTTTAATAATTTAACTGATTTAGGCGTTTCTTGAATTTGAATTGGGTGGAGCGGTGGAGCAGTGCGTTCAAATCCCGGCCTCGCCTGTGTGGAGTTTGCATGTTCTCCCCGTGCCTGCGTGGCTTTTCTCCAGGTGGGCACTCTGGTTTCGTCCCATATCCCAAAAATTGATTGGAGACTAAATTGTCCCTCGGTGTGATTGTGAGTGCCCTGCGATTGGCTGGCAAAACATTTCAGGGTGCACCCCGCCTCCTGCCCTGAAAATAGCCGGGATCGGCTCCAGCACTCCCGGCCGTGACCCTCGTGAGGATAAGTGGCTCAGAAAATAGATGGATGTATTAAATTCAATCATTAGAGTCTCCAATGAATGCATGTTTTTGGGATGTGTGAGGAACTGTGAGGCCAACGCTCTAACCAGTTGCTCCACCGTGCTGCCAAATTAATACATAAATGTCCATTTTCAATCAAAGAAATATGTTTATTTTGGTATTTAATATATGGATTAGGATTTCCATAATCAATAATTGTTTTATAGCTTGGTTAAAATCAGAAAAACACATTCACGCATTTAATTAGAATTTGAATTGAATACAAGCATGTACTGTATATTCAAATTTTAATTACACATTCATGCATTTAATTAGATTTAATACATTTGTTACTCATTCAATTTTTGATAGGTTTATATATTTCATGTTATTCCAATTATTGTTAATGAATTTAAATAATGTATTCATGTACGTAATGGGGTCATTTAAAAAAAACATTTCCAATGAAGTTATGACGTTATGTAAAACAGGATTTAAGACTTGTAAATCCTTTTTAACATATTTTCAGTTGAATACACAACAAAGAAAAGACAGTTACTGTTCGAACCAATCCATTTTTATAACTTTGTATACATACGCACATACAAATTGGGTATTGAGAACATTTTTTTCAACCACTGTCCGCCTGAATTATAGTCTGAAAATGATCATGTACTTATTTAGAATAAATGGATGTATATTTTTTATTCGTAACCATCGACGTACATTATAGCGCGAGAGCGAACAATTAAATTTTCTACCAGTAGGTGGCAGAAGATACTTTCTGTCGTCCACCGATTGTAGTTCATTTCATCCATCCATCCAAATTTGTCACTATAGGGTCGCGTGCTGGCTCAGTTGACTCTCGGGGGGAGGGGGGGGGGTAGTCACCATTAACTGGTCGTCAGCCAATGGGAGGGCACGCAACCCAAAAGGTCATGCAGGGAACTGCAATTCGCTTTTATAAAAGTTGAGAACAATCAAGATTTTATTTGTTTCGAACTCGCCTACGAGAACATCCTGGTCACTACCTCGTCCAGATCCTCCCCTCAAGTAGGCTCTATCGATCAATGCAAATCAAAACCGGCAAATATTCCAACAGCTTCTTCCCTCACGTTATTAAATTGCTTGAGCGGCCCTAACGACCAGAGAAATTCTTTGTGTGTTTGTGACATACTTCAATCGGATTCTAAGAATATACTTTTAAACACAGTTGTATGACGTGCTACACAAAAACATATTCCTAACCATGACACTGGCAAGTCAGAAGCTGAGCAACACTGTGTTGGTTTACGGCGTAGAATAGTAGCGAGACTGCAAAGGTGGAACATTTCCTTGGGAATTAGCTATGCCTCTGTACTGTACTGAAAAAAAATCTAAATACAAGTACTGTACATTTAATTTTTCACTGGCTGACTGCAACCCACCCTAAAATGGGTCCGCGCCCCACTTTTGGGTCTTGACCCACCAGTCGAGAATCACTAGTATAGACAACCTACTAAACCAGGGGTGTTGAACTCATTTTTCTAGCGGGCCACATTCTTGTTCCAGTTTCCCCCAGAGGGCCGTCATGACTGTGGAAAAAAAATAAAAAAATCATCTCATATTTACATCATCAACTTATGAACTAGTTTTGGAATCAGAAATCAAGGCTAATGTGTTTTTCAACTATTCACGTTTGGTAACACAAAAATGCTTGGAATATCTCAAATGTATCATTCATGACGTATGACAATTTGAAATTTTGGTACAGATTTTTCCAAGAATCATGGAAATTGACACTCAAGATTTGGCTTCGCCGGCCACATAAAATCATGTGACGGGCCACATCTTGCCCCCGGGCCTTGAGTTTGACACCTGTGTACTAAACCTAACAGGACTAAAATGGCTTGGGCCGTTTACGGTATGTGATATGAACAAAATAGAAGATTAAATAATTGATCTTGTGGGCAGCGTGGGATCGATTTCCGCACAGTGATGGGGTCGATATCTGCCCTGCGACTGACTGGCGACCAATTCGGGGTGTAGTCCGCCTTTCGCCCGAAGCTAGCTGGGATAGGCTACAGCTTTCCCGCAACCCATGTGAGGATAAGCGGCTTGGATAATGACACCAGTGATTCCCAAAGTGTAGTGTGAGTACCATTAGGGGTATGCGGGCTCCCTCTAGTGGTATATGAAAGAATTACTCAATTAAACGTTTCAAATTAGCACGTTACAATGTTTTAAACTTTTAGCTTACTTCTTATAGTACATTTGTTGACTACAATGCACTTGTACAAATGCGATTTCAGTAAATACGGGACGTTATGTTACGTATAAATAAAAACAGATTACAATGTTTTGCAAAGTATGTTTGACCTATATTTAATTGAATACACCACAATGACGAGATATTTGAAGTTCAAACTTATAAACTTTGTTTTTAGATGAACAATTATGTTTTTGCTTGGGGCTACCACGCTTATGAATGAGAATTTCGGTGATACAAGGTGGCACTTTGTGTAAAAATGTTTCAGACACAATTTGATTTAAGAAGCATCTGACCAAAGGATGCATTTCTTTAATTTTAAAGAGCTTTGATGGTTTTAAGCTTTTTTTTTTTTTTTTTTACACGTTTTGATCACCACCATCAGCCAACGTTGTTTGAACTTCACTGTTGATTCGAGC
This sequence comes from Syngnathoides biaculeatus, assembly GCF_019802595.1. Taxonomy (NCBI): domain Eukaryota; kingdom Metazoa; phylum Chordata; class Actinopteri; order Syngnathiformes; family Syngnathidae; genus Syngnathoides; species Syngnathoides biaculeatus. The sequence goes on from NC_084649.1 coordinate 24,496,674, forward strand.
TTTGTGTCGCAATGGTATCATTGTGTTTGTATTTGACCCCATTGCACACCGGTGACTTAGGGGAGGAAAAAAGTCTGAATTATTATTGTACCATTTATAAAACGTCAAAGGAGAAAACTAGTTTGATATCTATGAGAAATCCCCAAGACAAACACCGAGTGAAAATAAATCGTTTTACTGCTCAAACGGACTGTCAACTCACTTGTCGACCACTGATCTAAAAATAATAATAATAATAAAGACTGGATAGCGCATACACGTCGTTCGATATGTCGATTGGTTGAAGCCATCGGCCGCCATCTTTGTACTCCCACAATATGTGGTGTAAATGAGTTACAAGATGGATTATGGCGAGGATTTTCCTCAAAGTTTGCCATTAGAATTAAAATTGGTCATGTGAGCTTGACATTTTTTCAGTTCTGGTAACATGAAGGATTTTTAACAAAAAAGGCGAAGTGCAAAGGAAAGACATATAACACCGTGACTACCGAGAAACCTTGCATATTACCAAGGGCCCGATTTCCGTGACATGTTCACTTTTCCCAAAATACGCTGTGAAGCACTATAGCATAAGCATAACATACAAAAAACTAAGCATTTATTTTTTTTTTGGGGGGGGGGTCATAAAACGTTCAATTTTAAGTCAATCAGTTCGATATATTTTTTTAAATAAGGACTCGCAGTGGGCAAATAGATGCTAAACAAATTGTTCATTTGTTGTCTCTGCGACGTCCTGTTTCAGACAGATAATTTAAACTTGTTTCCTCGCGTTTAAAAATCAAATTCGAATTTGCACAGTTCTGCATTATGAAATTCATCAAAAATTTCACAGAAAATATTTTTTCTTGCTTATCCACTGTGAGGAGTTTGGGAAAATATCGACATCGCTTTTTCGCGAAAAAAACGTCGGCCTGTAAAGGTGAAGCAGAGAGTGAACGGTGAACAACTGTAAACAAAACTTTGTTCAAGAGAATTAAGCTCATCAGAAAAAAAAAAAAAAACCTTTACAAACAAACGTACACAGTGTAAACAAAATAAATCTCTCTAACTTACCTGTGGAATGTTTTCTCACATCCACGAAACTGGCGATTAACGTACAGGTCAACTTGCTTGTTTTGGGAGAAGCAAGATGGCTGATGACGACTTCAGTTTTGGTCGCCAACGAGCTATCCATTTTTTTGTTGTTGTTTTAGATCAGTGATGTCGACGTGTTTATTGCACCGCTTGGTATGAAATCGAGCGCTCCTTCGAGTTCCAAACCCCGCCCCCCCGTGCTGTGACGCGTCACTAAAGAGCACGCGCCTCCCAACCGGCTGGCTCGGACCTGCAGTTATTTTACGCGTCTCGCCAGTTCCAGCTTTCACTTCTCTGCCTTCCAACTTCTCCCCTAAACCCTCTTGGGGGGCTTGAAGGGGACGTTTCTGCGGTTCCACCACAAGAAATGCTGTTGGAGCCCCGCACCTGCCGCCTTCGCGTTTGATAGTAAACCCGAAAACAAAAACAAACAAACCCGAAGAGGCGCTCGCTCGTCCCGTCAGAAATCAGGATGGAGGGCTCCAGCGTCGGCCGGCTCCCGTCCAGGGGTTTTCCGCCCGGCGAGGGTTTTTCCGCCGAAGCGTCTGCTCCGACCGTGCCGGTCCAGGTGAAGAAGCAAGCCGTGAAGCGACACCACCACAAACACAACCTGAAGCACCGCTACGAGTTCCTGGAGACACTCGGGAAGGGAACGTACGGCAAAGTGAAGAAAGCCAAGGAGAGATCCGGCAGACTGGTACGATTTTCTTTATCACCCCCAAATAATCTTCAATTTGACTGCCTGAGCGCTTTATTGCCTCTCGGCCACCTGTTCAGATAATAAAAGTGCTATTTCTGAAGCAGCTGTTTGCACTGAGGTACTTCCATTGACAGTAAAAAGCCACAACACTGCACCCTTTTTACACAAATCCACACACAAAAAGAAGACATTAATGTCGTGGATATTTGTGCAGCTGATCTTTCCCACTCTTGTCACAATCAATTCGAAGGCAATTCTCGTCTCGGATTTTAGCGGCGGGCCTCCGAAACGTGCCAAGAATGTGTCGCGATTACAATGACGACACGCACACAAAAAAAGATTGAACGCTCCTTGTAAAACTGTCAGTGCACACAAAGCTTTTTCTCCCCATTTTGGGGTGAGTGAGCTACTGAAAAGAAAAGAGAGAAAAGGGTGTGTTTGTTCTTTTCCAAGGGTAAATATCAGCAAATAATAAATGCAGATGCAATTTCTTGTTTTTATGAACAGGATCAATAAAATGCACGAGATGTAGTCCGCCAAGAGCCATTTAAAGTATTTTGGGGAAAGAAAGAAAAAAAAAAAAAACGATTGGACAACAAAAATATAGCTAAATGAGTATAGAGCTCGTGCACGTGAAGTCACCGTTTTCACGGCGCCATACTGCAGGTCAAACAGAGCTGGTCGACATTGAACCGGAGGAGAATATTTACAATAGCCGAGACCTGTTGCGCAGTTGGTTGTCACAACAGACGAGACAGATATTGAAAGAGATCATTTTATGGAATACCAGCTGAAAAGACCGGAAAATATCGACAGATTTTTGGCAATTAAACATGATGGATGGTGCCCAACGAAAATACACACGCCTGTGTAGCGATCGCTTCATTTCAGGTCGGAATTATTCTTCTCAATCTCAAATGACCAAAAAGTATTTATAATGCCAAGTTGGCTCATTCGAGAACAATGCGTATTAAAAAAAACATGCCTTAAATATTGGTATTTGTATTGAATACTAGCGGAAAAGATCGATGGATTCCTTCAAAGGTTAACGTGTGGCCGAACACGCTTCCGCATTCATGATCCATCTACCCGTCACTATGTGGGATTTATTCCTGATGACAACAGATCCAGTAACAAAGTATTCGTATGCGTCCAGACTTTTATACGGTTTCAAACTTTTCGGTGTAAATCTCGACGACTTCCTCACCAGATCCATGTGTCGATCCAGTAGTCCAAGACAAGTCGAAGCGAATTAACAGTCCAATTTCTTATCATCGAAAACATCAACTTCGGCATTAAGTACGGGTTCTCTATATCGAGTTCATCACGTTTTTTTTTTTTTTCCACGTACCTTCGTTTAGTTTCAGCTTCTAAATATCTAACGGTATCGGACAAGACTCTGGGCGTCGTGCTAGAAAACATATTTTCGTGTCGTCTCCAACCGACTTAGCGTTGAACAATGCTTTGCTAGACCGGCACAGGTGCACGAGCTCTATACTGGGTGGCGCAAAAGTACAGATCATCCGAGTTGGAAGCGTTATACACCGTTCTTTATTAGTGACCGTTGTTGATTTTCTTTTCAGATAATCATGTCAGGGATGGTGTTTAACCAACAAAAGTGGCAAATCACACAGTCTGAGGGCAGAATACTGAAAAGGTTGGACATAAATCTGAAGTTTATCGGATAATATTGAAACCGTCTACTTGGTGGAAGCATCTTTTTGATTTCTGTTGAACCTTTTCAGCATTTTGTCTTCGCGTGACGTCACATGCTAAGAAAGCGTAACTGCGATTGGCTGGGTGTTCGATTCTGACCTGAAGTAAACCTGCCGGTGGCACAGACGGTGAATTTTAGACAGCAAATTGTAGCCAGTTGAGTTGGTAACACTGAAAAGTTACACTGAAATACAGCTATTGAAAATGCGATCACTTTACATTTCAAATCCAAATCCCGGTGGGACTGATTTACTTCCATATCTGACCCCCGCCCCCTTTCGGCCGCACCAGCAGCTCCGTTCTGCGTTGTGCAAATGTGTAACAAAGTCAGTGTGTCTTCCATTTTCAGAGCCTTTTGTCTACACTTTCTTTTTTTCTTTTTTTAACGCGAGCCGCTCTCCTAGCTACAGCTGGAATGTGAAGGGTTTTCCCACCCCTGCGTTCTGCCGGGCAGACTCGCCGCTCGGTCAATTTCACGACCTAAATGTTTTGTGCGATTGTCTCCGTCTAACTGGTCAGAACTCTTTTTCGCCGACACTGCCTGTTGTGAGCTTTCGGTGCGAAAGTGCAGTCAAAAAGGGGATTTTCCCCCTTGCACCTGCGCCCGTCACGTCACAGTAACATGTCGAGTCGTGTCCCCGCGCACACATGCATCGCAGGATGTGAGTTGCTGTCTGGGAATCACCCCAGCCGACGTCTTGCCGAGCCCGCTGTCATAATACTGATAAGACCAACCGGGTGGCCGCTCTGAATGTGCCGTCAGCTGAATCGCTTTTACCGTGGGTGTAAATGCAACTTTGTTGTTGTTTACCTGCCGTGCCGGAGCAGAGGGAGGGACGCCAGACCAAAAGGCGCGGCCTCATCTCACGTGCGAGCTGCCGCTTTGACCTGAGCCACGCTCGTCGTCATAGAATGCAATAACCCAACAATAGAAACGTAATCCTCATTTGGATCAGTCCCAAATCGAACACCCGAGTCCTATGTTATTTTTTAAAATGTCCCTAAAAGTATGAATGCTAGCTTAATGATGATCTTGTCTCAATTTGCTCACAATTATTGAATGTGGCGCTTGTTTGAAAGTTGAGCAGGTGGGTACACAAGTTTATTTTGCTTTCTCTCAGCCATTTAACAGTTCTACCTCTCAACTATCCGTTGCCGCCATCGATAACTGAACAAACATGCGTTATTCATGGTAAATAATGATTTTCGGACAAGTGAAATCATTTCTCACAACAAAGAGCTCTCATTCCGCACTAGCTGGGACTCACCGCCCTCGTTGAATAGACCTAAATTTGCTTTGTCACGTACACAGTAAATCACGGAGATGACATCAAGCAATGACTCACTTTCTTGACATTTCAGTCTACAAGAAAACAAGATAATTAAAAACACTCTTTATCGTACAGTCGACCTGCGATTAGCTGGCAACCGGTCCAGGTCGTCATTTGAAAGAAGTTCCAGCTCAGGTACAATGAGGAAAAGCCCTCGAGCTAATAGATGGACGTTTAAGTGCGAATGTTCTAATTTTATGCTTGGGCCGTACGCCACCATGCCATAAAATTTTGGAGAAATCACTTTTGCAGCTCTTGGGAATTTTGTGGACTTAACTGTTGCTTAATCACGTCTTACGCCAAATTAGAGTGCATCAAATGGTTGCTAACAGCAGAGGTGCTGTTGATTCTCGATCAACTGCTCTGTGGTCTAAAAGAACAGACACAGTGTACCGTAATTCCTGGCCTACAGAGCGCACCTGGTTCTAAGCCTCGGTACACAGAGCTAGCAGCGCGGTGCTAGCGTTTAACTCCTCCTGTGTACCAAGGCTTATAACCAGGTGTGCTAACCCTAGCGCCACATCAATGCATAAACCGCAGGGTTGAAAGCGTGTGAAAAAACTCGCGGCTCGTAGGCCGGAAATTACGGTATTCTATTTGGTAAACAATTGTAAAATAGTATTCTCTAAATAAATGGGGGGAAACGACATCCAAAAAAGACATTTCATAATTGTGTACAAGGTTGGGGGCTCCATGGATTCGTTGTTATTTTACTTTGTGGGTGGCGGCGTAAATTTGCAGTCTGGTTGCGTTTGTGCCAGAGCCCAAAGATTGTTCGCCTGTGGGTGCCGAGCACGTAGAACAAACCGACGGCGACAAAGGACGCAGACACACTCCGATAACCTCACATGGGTGTGAAGTCATCACGAGTCCCGCAGCCCCCCTCTGACAGCTATTCAAACAAACGCAGGAAATCTGAGTTCGCACGAGTCAGGAAAAGGGAGTCGGAGCGGCGAGAGCGCCACACTGACGCACGCCGTGCGTCCAGACCAGACGATGATTCACGGCAGGGTCGCCGGGTGAAGCGCTTATGACAAGTCTCCACTTTGTCCGCTTGTCTGTTGCGTAGCCCGGAGGCTTCGCAAAGACGAAGGCCGGCCCAAACGCAGTCTGGCGCATCGTCATCTTAACCTTGAGGCTGAGTGGTGAGGAATGCCTGGCATTCCGACACCGTCTGAAGCTTTTATTTAAATGACCCGATTTAGTACTACTTGCAAGTTTATACAGAGGGCAGCATTTGATGCATCATTACCACATCAACTTCATAAAAGCCGTAAACAGATGATTGTGTTCCTTTGCCGGGAAGGTCTGTTGATCTTCTTCTTTTCCTTTCAACTTGTCCCGATTAGAGGTCGGCACAGCGTGTCACCTTTTTCCATCTAAGACCATCTCGTCCATCCTCCTCTCGAACACCCACAGTCCTCATGTCCTCCCTCACAACATCCATCAACCTTTTCTTTGGTCTTCCTCTCCCGCTTTTGCCTGGCAGCTCCATCCTCAGAACCCTTCTACCAATATCGTCACTCTCTTGCCTCTGGATATGTCCAAACCGTCCAGGTCTGCTCTCTCTCTTGGACCTTGTCTCCAAAACGTCCAACTTTGGCTGTCCCTCTAATGAGCTCATTTCTGAACCTATCCAACCTGGTCACTCCGAGCGAGAACCTCAGCATCTTCATTTCTGCCGCCTCCAGTTCAGCTTGCTGTTGTTTCTTCAGCGCCACCATCTCTAATCTGTCCATCATGGCCGGCCTCACCACAGTTTTATGAAATTTCCCTTCATCCTAGCGGAGACTCTTATGTCACATAGAACACCAGACACCTTATGCCAACTGTTCCACCCCGCTTGGACCCATTCCTTACCACACCCTCCTTTGCTCTATATTGTTGACCCCAAGTATTTGAAGTGGTCCACCCTCACTATCAGTTCTCCCTGGACCTTCACTCTTCCTCCTCCACCGATCTCATTCACGCAGATATATTCTGTTTAATTTTGGCTAATCTTCATTCCTCTCCATTCCAGTGCATGTCTCCAGCTTTGTAATTGTTCCTCCGCCTGTTCCCTGCTTTCACTGCAGATCACAATATCTGCGAACTTCATAGTCCAAGGGAATTCCAGTCTAACCTCATCTGTCAGCCTATCCATTACTACCGCAAACAGGAAGGGGCTCAGCACAGATCCCTAATGCAGTCCCACCTCCACCTTAAATTCTTGTCTATATCGTGTGGTTCAATTACCACATTGGCAGATACTGATCAGAGCTGATGAAAAATATTAGTATCCATCTCAAACATGTTATTCTCATATACCATCTTTGTTTCTTTTTTTTTAAGGTTGCCATTAAGTCCATCAGAAAAGATAAGATCAAGGATGAACAAGACCTGGTTCACATCCGCAGAGAAATTGAGATCATGTCATCACTGTGTCACCCGCACATCATCACCATATATGAAGGTATGCGCACAGCGTAACGTTTTTTTCGTCTTGAATTTAGTCGATTTGTTTGGCGTCACGTGTCGAGCGAAACGTGATACCCGTAAATAGAGCTTTCTACATCGGTCTGATTGTTTGGAATCTGAGTGAGCTCACGCAAGTCTTTAGTGGAGACTGATGCTCTGTTACATAAGTGCTGACTCTACGTTGCATCACAACAGCAGTGTTGTGAGCCGGTGCACGTGGCCTTGTGTCTTCCAGCGCCCCTAATCGACATCGCCTCAATGCGCGCTTGTCACGATCCACTTGGGTTTATCCCAATTAGTTTGGCCTCAAAAATAAGTACATCAAAACAATCTAATGAGATGTGTGGAAAAAAAAAATGTATTTCAAAGGTGACGACTTGAGTCATCACGCCTTGGATTTGAGTCGACGCTTTGATGATTGCGACTTGACTTTCCAAAAACAGAAAAACTTGAACCTCGACTCAGAATTTGATTCGACACATGATGATTGAGAGGTTGTACATGCATACGTAAAGATGATCCAAATTGGCCAATCATATCATCATCCAATCCTGTTGGTCTGGAGTATTTATGAAGACCAGGTACTAAAGGTAAGACTGCATTAAGAAGGTGACTTGACTTGGCCAAGACAAAATAACTTCAGACCTGCTTGACATTTCTGCATCTGACTTCATTCCATCTCTGCTAAATGCTCATACCTCCATAAAATAATAATAATAATAATAACAACGAATAATGAACGTCAGACAGAAGTATTACTGTAATTTCCGACCTATAAGCCGCGACTTTTTTCACTCTTTCAACCCTGCGGCTTATGCGCTGATGCGGCTAATTTGTGAAATTTTTCTAACGGCCGCAAGGGGGCACGCGACTGGAAAAGGTAAAGAGTGAGAGCGGTGGAATATATGTGCCGAGGAAGTGACTTTTACCGGTATGTTTTTTTTATTATTTTTTTAAACCAACCCTGTTAGCGCTGCGTTAGTGCTAATGCCTTCATCTGTTCTTTTCAGTATTTGAGAACAAGGACAAAATCGTGATTGTGATGGAGTACGCCAGCCGCGGGGATTTGTACGACTACATCTGCGACAGGAGGCACGTCTCCGAGCGCGAGACGAGACACTTTTTCAGACAGATTGTGTCCGCCGTGCACTACTGCCACAAGGTAAGGCCGCTTTTAACTCTTGTGCGTTACCCAGTACCTTACAAAGAGTACCGTATTTTCCGCACTATAAGCCTTTAATATTCTCAAAAGCCGACAGTGCGCCGAATATATGGATCAATATTGAGCCTTTATTGCAGCTCCATGTAACGGATTTATCATAACATAACCCCAACCTCTACTGTAACGTCTATTCCATGCGGCTTATAATGTGGTGCGCCTTATATATGAAAACCGTTTTGAAATAGGCCATTCATTCAAGGTGCGCCTTATAGTGCGGAAAATACATTACATATATTTTGCGCTAGATGTACTTGGCAGCCATTTGCTTGCATTACCCCATCTTCCTTTGCGGCAGCTACGTAGACATGAAAGGCAAGAGTTCCTCTCGGACCAGTTGCTCAGCTCGTGTTCCTTCCAGGGCACCAGAACCCCTCCCCTGCTGTTGCATAATGACGATTATTAACTGTCAGATGGCTGATTGGAACGGGGATGCTGTGCGAACAATGCAGAGGAAAATGAACACAAGAGTTGAGGGAGAGGCAGGAGGGGTGGCGTTGAGGCCGAAGGCCAGCCGTCCCAAACACACACTTACAATCACTAATGAGGGTGTGATGGAACACAGTAAGCGCACTCGCACACCATCGGCGCACTCCAGCAGTCCGAAAGCTAAAGCTTCAGCGGGGGTGCTTTCGATGTGAGCTGGATAATACTTACAGAGTAAATTACCCCATCTTCTTCCATATCAACCACCTTTTTTGTTTTTTTACTGCGCCCTGATATAAAAGGCTATTGTTAACTGGTGGATATATTTGGCCCAACTGTGAATCATAAAAAGAAGGTGCAAACAATAGTTCTTTATATAAACTTTTTACGGGCACGACACAAAACATGTTCCTGGCCACGTGTTTCCATTCCTTTTTGGGAGCAGGTGACCTGCATTTTTTTTTTTTTTTAAAAGCAAACATCTGTGGAAGGCATGCCCCCCCGCAGAGCCAAGGACAATGACGCAGCAGGAAAAGAAGGAATGCGTTCTAACCTGGGAGAAAATAATCCTTTTATATAACATAGTTAGACGGCCTATATAAAGTGACAAGGCTAGAAATGTATGGAATTTTACAGATAAAATGTTGTGAAAATAACTGATATCGACTCCTTTTCCACCCACCTCCCCGCCCCCTCACCCCTTTTTTTTTTTTTTCCTCCTAGAATGGAATCGTTCACCGGGACCTGAAATTGGAGAATATTTTACTGGATGGAAATGGCAACGTCAAGGTATGCAAGTTTGTCACTTACTACAAGACACGGGAAATCTGCCGTAATTTCCGGCATACAGAGCGCACCTGCTTATAAGCCTCACCCAGTACATTTGTAAAGGAAATACCAATTGGTACATACATAAGCCGCACCTGTGTAAAAGCCGCAAGTTTTAAGAAATTTACAAAGAAAGACGGTACACAGAGAATTTTCAAAGTTTTGCTACCTTAGCTTAGCTTAAGATAGCAACAACACAGTAGCACGAACAGGGCTGTTAAAAAAAACATACCGGTAAAAATCACTGAGACACAGAAGTAACACAGCAGCAAGAAGCTAGCGCAGCGCTAACAGGGCCAGTTAAAAAAAAAAAAAAAAAAAACATACCGTTAAAAATCAATGAGGCACAGCCCTAACGCTAGCGCAGCGCTAACAGGGCCAGTTAAAAAAAAAAAAAAAAACATACCGGTAAAAATCAATGAGGCACAGCCCTAACGCTAGCGCAGCGCTAACAGGGCCGGGTTGAAGAAAAAAAAACATACTGGTAAAAGTCACTTCCTCGGCACATATTCCACTGGTGTCACTCTTACCTTTTTTGCTCAAGTGCCCCGTTGCGGCCGTTAGGAAAAAAAGCATAAAGTACCCGCATCGTCGCAGGGTTGAAAGCGTGTGAAAAAAGTTGCGGCTTATAGGTGCAAAAGGTGTAGGGGCACTTGATCGTTAAACTTGGACGTAGAAGAAAATATGGCCACAAACAGCAAGGGTGTTTGTGGGGAATTTATTTATTTTTTTATTCATTCATGCTGTGAGGTCAGAGGTCACTGATATTGAGAACCTGACTAGTACGCGCTGTTGTAGTTCATTCCAATGGATTTTTGGCACAAACCAATCCGAGTATGCCCTTGGTGTGTTAAATACGACACAGCCCTGCTATAAAAGGGCTCTCCCCAAATAGCAGATGGTGTGTCTCGGTAGATTTGTCCAATGTATTTGGTATATTCTGCTTAGAAAAGGATGCAAAGTTAAATGTACTGACTGGACTCTACTTCACACTTTTGTCACAGATTGCTGACTTTGGCCTGTCAAACCTTTACCACAGAGATGAGTATCTCCAGACATTTTGTGGTAGCCCGTTGTACGCGTCCCCAGAGATCGTAAATGGCCGGCCATACCGCGGGCCGGAGGTGGACACGTGGTCTCTCGGGGTGCTGCTGTATACTATGGTCCATGGCACTATGCCCTTCGATGGGAACAACCACAAGGCGCTCGTCCAGCAGATCAGCACCGGAAACTACCGAAAACCAAACAAACCCTCTGGTGAGTGTTCAGTGTAATTCGTACTGTTACATGGTTATGCTTTCATCTTTTAACTAGATATTTTTCTATATAGGATCCCAGTACAATTTGGTGGCAAAGCACTCACATCCAATCTGATGTGAATAAATATTTAAATAATGTGTACGAAGCGTGGCAGAAAATGTCCAGGAATGGTGTCACAAAAGCTGCATTTCAAATCCAAACAACAAATTCAACAACAACTGCAAAATCACGCACTCCTGAAAGGGTTCTTCGAGATCCTCAGAATATTGGTGTTGTCCACATCTTCAAAACAGGTCCCTCGAGAGCGGAAAATATCACTCGAGCCAGGTCAGGCGAGTAGGGAGGTTGCTCCGTGATGCCAATGGTCGTATTGGCCGTGAACTGCGGGGATGATCTGGGAATCTTGAGGAGGCTGACTGAATTAAATAAACCGGCACAGGATTTCTTTGAGAGATCCTTCCCCAAGTGGAGGAGTTCAAGTATCTTGGACTCTTGTTCACGAGTGAGGGAAGAATGGAGCGGGAGATCGACAGACGGATCGTTGCTGCGTCTGCAGTGATGTGGAGTTTGTATCGGTCCGTTTGTGGTAAAGAGGGAGCTAAGTCGAAAGGCGAAGCTCTCAATTTACCAGTCGATCTACGTTCCTACCCTCACCTATGGGCATGAGCTGTGAGTCGTGACCGAAAGAACAAGCGGGCGAAATGAGTTTCCTCCGTAGGGTGTCCGGGCTCACCCTTAGGGATAGGGTGAGAAGCTCGGTCATCCAGGAGGGGCTCAGTGTCGAGCCGCTACTCCTCCGCATTGAGAGGAACCAGATGAGGTGGCTCGGGCATCTGATTGAGATGCCTCCTGGACTCCTCCCTGGTGAGGTGTTCTGGGTATGTCCCACCGGAAAGAGACCCCGAGGACGACCCAGGACACGCTGGAGAGACTTTGTTTCTCGGCTGTCTTGGGGACGCCTCGGGATCCGTCCGGAAGATCTGGAAGAAGTGGCTTGGGAAAGGGAAGTCTGGGTATCCCTGCTGAAGCTACTTCCCCCGCGACCCGACCCGGAGAAGCGGTAGAGAATGAATGGATGGATGGATGGAGGATTTCTTTCTGGTCCACACTAAAGAGGATAGCTAGTTGTTTGGATTTGAAATCTATTTTGACATCAACTGTTATGACACATCTTGTATGCTGGATCAGTAGATTTGGGATCAAGGTAACATAAGTACAACAGTCTAATTGCTGTTGAATATTAATTGACAAATGATTTTTCCAGTGCTGAAAACAAACATAATTGTTGACGTTTCTTGCTCCCAATCAGATGCGTGTGGTCTCATTCGTTGGATGCTGATGGTAAACCCTGAGCGCAGAGCTACAATCGAGGAGATAGCGGGACACTGGTGGCTAAATTGGGGATACCAGCAATCCCTGCTGGCTGAGACAAAGGCCAACCAAGTTGAGGAGTCTACGTTGACGGGGTCTCAGTCAACGCAGCACCCGGCCGGGCTGGCTAGCGTCGCCAACTGGCTGCGGCGTACGTCGAGGCCTTTGCTGGAGAACGGCTCCAAGATGCGCTGTCTGCTCCGCTCGCAAGGTAGCGGCGGGGGCGATGTGGTGCGCCAACGCTCGCTGCGTAGGTCTCGGAAGGAGAATAACGTATCCCAGCCCATCCACGAAGGGGGTGCAGACATGAGGCCTTCCAAGGGTATTTTAAAAAGAAGAAATAGTGTGAAACAAAAGGTGATGAGCGAGACCCTTGTTGACAGTTCAGCTGAGCATCAGAACATTTTAGGCTTGTCAACCCCGGCCAGCGCCCCCTCAGCTGCAATGCTACCTCGCAAAGGTATCCTCAAGAAACCCACAGAGCAGGAATCGGGCTACTACTCCTCCTCTCCTGAGAACAGCGATTCTGGCTGGGTCGCACAATCCAAAGCATCCCCCCCAGCATCAACACACAGGAAAGGCATTCTCAAGCGAAACGGAAAGTTCTCCTCCGGGGGGCTGCAGGAGTTTGGCTCGTTGGATCAGCTGGCGGTTTCATTACCCAGCAGAGGCCACAGGGCAAGATCGAGCTGCGCCATCAGCGAAGACAGCATTTTGTCCTCGGAATCCTTTGACCAGCTGGATCTTCCGGACTGTGTCGGACTTCCAGCGTGCGCAGAAAAAGCCGGCAGGCCCACCATGAGAGGATGCGTGTCGGCTGACAATCTGCTGGACATTCAAGAGGATGCCATTCTTGGGGATGGGCTGCAGAGGCAGTGGAACTGCTTTGAAGCCGGAGTGGCTGACAGTGCCTTCTCTATTACAGACTGCGATAATGTCACTGAGGCTTACAAGCAAGCCTTGATTATTCACAGTCCTGCTAAAAGCTGAACAACGCATGGCGAGAGCGCATTGTGACAATATATCACCGCACCGTCGGCGTCGCCTTAGTGTCCAACATCAAGAATGCCGAAAAAAGGGAGGGGTAAAAGATATTTCATGGCTTGGTAAGGTTAAAAAAAATGTTCTAAGAATGCAGGTCGGAGTCTCAGGTGCTCAAACTGTGCATGATCAGATAGTCATCCAAAACCAAAACACCTTGAATTTTTTTTTTTTTTTTTTTGTACGACATCAGTCGAGAGCTCTTGCGCCAATTAAATAACCAGGTGGTTTTTCTCACTCAGGCAGTTGGAAAAGTATTTATGGCTTCACGGCTCTTTTATCATTTTGCGCCGTTGTCAGTCAGGTTCAACTGGAGTTTTGCTTTGCTTGTATCCCTCTGCCGCGGCTTTTACTGCGTTTTATGATACAATCAAACGACATTTCATGATGCCAAAGAGCGCTCTTGTGAACACGAGTGTGACCGTTTTTGTCTTTAACGGCGCAGGACAGGGATCTCGGTCGTTATTTACAATCCACGTTTCTCTTGAAATATGGTCCAAGTTTGACCGATAACTTGAATGACGACTTGACACACTGACGCGGAACAAGCCGAGCCTGTCGAACCTGCCGTCAACACCCAACTCTACCCCGGCGCACGTGCACAGGTAGACGGCGCTTTTCAACATGCACCATTTTCCAGCCGCAGCCCAAGAAAAACAGCAGCAAGTGTTCAAAGTAAACTGTGAGCTTGATTAGCCGAATGTTAATGTGTAACTGCCGAAGTCAACGACGGCGCTCGGGCGTCTGGGTTTACGCCTCAGGTCGTGGAAATACTACGGGAAATTTGTTAAAAGCTAGATAAAAAGTTTTACTCTCTCTCTTTTACCTGATATGCACTTGCTGAGAACAAAAAAACCGGGAATAAGCATGTCTATACAGCATAATACTATTCAAATACTTGGTAAATATTTGGCTAATATGCTTCAGGGGGTTTTCCATGACATCCACGGTAGTAAAAAAAAAAAAAAAAAAAAAAAAAAAGGAGACATCTTGTTTTTGTGTTGACTATTTCACACTGGAAGTCCTGACATTACTTGCTGAATAATAGAGAATATCAAAAAGTGGCAAGTTTTCACATCTGATAAGTTGGGTGAAATTACTTTGATTTCATGTAAAGATGCCCAGAATTCAGAATGGCAAACCTCTCCTGACACATCTTTTTTTTTTTTTTTTTTGTTTTGATATGGCAACATGTTTTGTTTTTCTTGAACAAACTGAAGCTTATCAGGCATGCAAAGCAGATGTGAATGTGTGTACAGTAACATGCAAAGTTGAAACTGTCCAAATTTCAGCGAGTTCTTGTCATTTCAGGAATGGAAGGAGGAGTGTTCGTAAAAGCAAAAATATCCCTTTTTTGGGGGACCATTTTATGTGCGTTTAAGGGTTTTCTTACCTTTTTGGAATCAAACTCAATTTGTATTTTTTAAATGTGCCAAAGTTCTGTTGTATGACTCTTGTGACTGGGATGGGGGCATCAATAAAAATAAAAGAACCTAAATGCTGCCTTTTGCCTCATTTATATGCGATATTTTTATTGTAACAATGTACTTGAAACCAAACAATTTTGACTCTTCAAGCAATATAAAACATTACATTCAAAACTAAGATATAGTTGTTAGCTTTGTATCCAATTTAGTGTTTTGTGAAAATGTGGAACAATTAATACCGAAAAACAATCTTCAATCTGTTGCAGCCCATTTGAGTGATCTAAACTATGAATCATGTATTGTGTGAGCAAAAAATAAAAAAATTCAGGCCTGTGCTACATTCGCACTTGCGTGTCGTGGCAGGGAGGAGTTTCCACCCGGCTATGACTGGCGTCACCGACCTTTGATCTGCAAACAGCGGCTCGGAAAAGGGAAGGCAGGACGAGTTCCAGCGCACGCTGTAGCCGGTTGTAGCAGAGGAGGATGCGGTCCTGGCCCAGGTGAAATGTCAAAGAACAAGAGTTGAGCAGCAGGCCGCAGATAGACCACATGATCACTGATCGAGGTTACAAAATTGCTGCAATTATGGATGTAGAGAACTTTATTTTTGTATGCCCGAGTTTTCATATGATTCAGTTTTCCACTCTTTATACTTATATTAGATTGATTTTTGTGTTAAACTATAGGCGTTGGCCTCACAGTTCTGAGGTCCCGGGTTCAATCCCGCACCCGCCTGTGTGGAGTTTGCATGTTCTCCCCGTGCCTGCAATATTCATTGGACACTCTAAATTGCCCCTAGGTGTGATTGTCAGTGCGGCTGGTTCTCTCTATGTGCCCTGTGATTGGCTCCAGCACTCTCTTGTGAGGATAAGCGGCTAAGAAAATGGATGGATGGGCTCTAGGTATTCTCTGAAATGTTTCTCATATATTTGGGTATTTACCTATGGAAAGTACTGATTTAGTTTTTGTACGATTCGGTTTGGGATTTGTGCAACTGATTCGTCGGGAAAAACGATGTTCCCCTGAAGTAGAAAGTGAAACGGTAAACACAGTGCTTACCAGCTCGATGACCAGGAAATTGGCAAGAAACTTGAGCAGGGAATCAGGCGGGTCCGCCAAGTTGAGTTTCTGTGTTGCGGCGCTCACACAAGCGCAGGCGAGGGTTGAGGGCAAAAAGTCACAATACTTCAGCTCTATGGAAAAAAAACAAATATGAAACTCAGTCAAGCAAAGACCTAAGTTGAATGTGTACATGTTGAGTCAAGTAATGGTTTAGTTACAGTGCAACAGCAAGGATAATGATCAATACTGATCATACATTAAAAAAAAAGGCAAATAAACAATTATGAGCAGTTTTGTCTTTAATGAATACGTCAAAGTTATTCCAACCACATTTTCAGACATTTTCTATGGGTACAAAATACAGAAGTCATATGTAAGAATGCAGAAGTACAATATCAAAAGACAGAAGTACTTTGTTTTGTGTACAAGCACAGTAGATGACAACATTGGGTTTAATCATCACATAAACGTTTATCAGACGAAATGAAAATATTTTCATTGCTTTCACTCAATCGAGCATCGGCTGAGTCACAAAACAAGCGAGGGGAATGGATCTTTTTTTAAACTTTGTACAGTGTACACCACAGCTACAATTAAAGAAAAAATTGTATTTATTTTCCTTGCTGCAATAGCTTTCCTGCATCTTAGAAAATGCCAACATAATAGCACATGGATATTGTGTTTATTTGCGTTTTCATTAAGTTTGTGTCAGTGGACCATTATTATATGCTATTGCCCATCAGTATTTTTAATAATATTTTATTCTTCTTCTGTGTCATCTTTATTGCACTTCTTGTATATTGCAATACTGTCACGTTGATTTCAGTTCCTCATTTGTGGTGTGCACATATTCATGGGAATATATCCAGCCATCCATCCATTTTCTTTGGCACTTATCCTCACGAGGGTCACGGGGAGTGCTGAAGCCTATCCCAGCTATCAACGGGCAGGAGGCGGGGTACGCCCTGAACTGGTTGCCAGCCAATCGCAGGGTACAAACAACCAGAATCACAATCATATCTAGGGGCAATTTATAGCGTCCAATTAATGTTGCCTGTTTTGGGGACGTGGGAAAACCCACACAGGCAGGGCGGGATTGAACCCCGGTCCGCAGAACTGTGAGGCCAACGCTTTACCAGTTGAGCCACCATGCCGCCTTATGGGAATATACTCATTCATTTTAGTTGAATACATGTTTATGTTCATACAATTCAATAATTGTACCATAGTCACTTCTTCAATTGTGCTGTCAAGTCTATTGTATTTCCCTAAGTAACGTTTAGAGCTGTAAGCAGAAGAGGGTAGAAAATTTGAGGGACGCCGCCATTGTCAACACACCCTGTCGGATAAAGAAAGCACTTTCAGAGCTGTCAATTTGCTCAAACATGCATATCTGACATATTATCTTCAGCCCCTCAGGGGGGAGAAGCGCCAAGACGCCAAGTCTACCATTCAATGGTTTCTCGCACACCTTTGTGAACGGGTCACGATGTCAGGGGGCTGGGAGTTATCGTAACTTTTTTTTTTTTTTTGGTAGGGAGTTAAATGTCACAGAAGGTCTAAAGCGGCCCGGTTGTCTCCCTGGGACCTGTCGCCCGGGGCAGTACCGCAGGGCTTCGTGAGAAGCGTGGGCTGAATAGGGGCAGGGCGGTCATTCAGCGCACACAATACTGAATTACACATGCTCAGCTCTCTGTCAACGAAATGAACTGCTGACGCGACACAATCAAACTTATAGCGGCATTGTGTCCACTGTCCCCGATGGCGAAAGTCACTTGACTGTAATTTCCACAGTTAACCCTCAATTTGGGAACCACTAAAATGACGGGAGACCACCGAATTTGACGATTTTGGAGATACCGAATCTGCATTCGGCCTGAATCAATACCGAAGATTCGAGAAATGAAGGCAAATGTTGAACAACACACACCGTACGATGTCATACCAAGCAAAGTAAGACCTGGAGTAAATATGAAATAAACACTAAACATGTGGCAAGTGGATGGATGGCGGGAAACTTGGTCAAATAGAAATTAAAAAAAAAAAACATTCACAAGAATGCGACACGGTGGAGCAACTGGTTGGAGCTTGGGCCTCACAGTTCTGAGGACCGGGGTTCAAATCCCGGCCCCGCCTGTGTGGAGTTTGCACGTTCTCCCCGTGCCTCCGTGGGTTTTCCCCGGGCTCTCCCCGTTTCGTCCCACATGCCCAAAAAATGCAGGGTGGGTTCATAGAAGACCCTAAATTGCCCATAGGTTTGACCGTGAGTGCAGATGTTTGTTTGTATATACCGTAGTTTCTCGGAAATCATGCGCAAATTTTTCCAAAAATATTGTTAAAAAGTTAAGAGAGACTGAAATATGTGTTAACAGTATTAATAAATTGTTGTGCCACCATTGAGCATTTATTTTAGTTGGTTGAGGGATTCTGACAATTACATGGACCAGGACAAGCGTGTCCTGTGGCCTTTCCCGAGATTATATTACCGCTACATAAAAACATGCACATTATTATTAATGATTGTTGTACGGACAGTTTTTTGAAAAACAATACAAGTACAAACAAAGTACAAAATATAAATACTGATCATTCCTAATATTCTGAGCATATGGGTAGCTGCAAATTGGTGGTGCGCATTGTACATAGGTAGAAGGGTTTTCCTGATTATTTTAGGTCAACTTTGGGGGTGCACATTATACACCAGGGCGCATTATACTCGAGAAATTACGGCATGTGCCCTGAGATTGGCTAGCGACCTGTCCAGGGTGTACCCTGACTCTCGCCCAAAGATAGACGGGATAGGCTCCAGCACGCCTGAGACCCTTGTGAGCACAAGCAGAACGGAAGATAAAGAAGACTGAAGGCAGCAAGAAAATGGAGCTAATGCACAGCAAAAGGGTAAGATCGTGAGTTTTTTGTTTTATTTTTAGCTGTCTACAAGCCTCAAAAGTGACAATAATGATCAGGCGACGACGAATCTGCTCAACCACCGAGCAGCCAATTTATGTCCAGCATATGGTGACTAAGAACTCTGGCTGACGCAGTCGTATCTGCCTGCAGGTTTGTAATCATTCGACATATCGGAGAGGAACTCTGGGCCTGATGTATTAAGTGCTTTATAGACTTGTAGCACCACTTGAAAACAGATTCAGTAACTTGGCACTAGTGTCATTCGCTCGATTTGCCCGAGGCAGAACTCTAGCAGCAGTGTTCAGAGTGAGCTTTTGGGGGAAGTCAAGTAGTAGCCGACCTTCCTGGAGATGAGGGCACGATCCACCCTTCCACAAAGTTAAATATTTACTTCAGAAAGGAGGAAAAGAAAAGGCGGTTAAGATAGCCCTGCAGGATGTAAAGATATCATTTGTTCAAGTGCAAGGGGTGAAATGTCAAACAATAATAAAAAAAATAAAATATTAGTTGGCACTGTGGTCACATAAGCACACAATTCATATTGACATTTGCCGGATTTTATGTAACTTAGTTATGCAACTCACCGATGGCTGCCAGCGCGACGTAGGAGTGGACAAGTCGGCGCACGTTGGGAAAGTGCTGGGCCCCGAGAAAGGAGAGCGCGTGGAGAATCGGCTCCAGGAAGTCGGACGGGAGCACGGCGGCCAGACGCCAGCCCAGCCGGGACCACACCGACACCTCCGAATGCTGCGAAAAACACGCAGACGGGCAAATATCACCACAAAGTGCCTTTGGTCTCCTCATCAAAATCACTCAATTGTCACGAAAATGTGGCGGAATAATGAAATTGAGGTTTTATTATCCAGTAAGTAGCCATGTACATCACCTCCCAGACTCCTCACTACAGTGTAATAGGTTGCTCAATGATTATAATTCATTTTTTGCGTGGCTTTATTGTCCGCAACAGTTGACTTTGATCGCGAACATTTTCATAATGACACAGAATCTTTTGTTGCTAACTGGCCGACGATTCACCACATCTCCGTGATTGCCGCAGCTTCAAAGTTTATGACTGCCGGCGAAGCCTCCATAAATGCAAGTTGTGGCCTGTCTAAGCAAAGAATTATTTCCAATATCCTTTTAGGGAGTTAGAAATAAATTATCCAGTTCACTGAGGTGGGGGGGGACAACACTGACGGAATACTTGTCCAGGTCAAATATTTTTAGGCTGTTCTGTCCTATTAACCTTTAGACTCTTGTGTCAATTTGGTAAACACTGCGAGTGTACCATCCTATTACTTATTTTCGTGAAAACAGGTCACGGTGGGCTGATTGAGGTTGCATTTTATACATGAGTATTAAATAAAGTATTTGTAATAGGTTGGTTACCTTGTCGCGCTGTGAAAAGCGACAAGCTGACACATAACTTTCACGACTACAACTGCAACAGTAAACATCCATCCATCCATTATCTTTGCCGCTTATCCTCACGAGGGTTGCAGGGAGTGCTGGAGCCTATGCCAGCTGTCAACGGGCAGGAGGCGGGCGGGGTACACCCTGAACTGGTTGCCAGCCAATCGCCGGGCACATGGAGACAAACAGCCGCACTCACAATCACACCTTGGGGCAATTTAGAGAGTCCAATTAATGTTGCTTGTTTTGGGGATGTGGGAGGAAACCGGAGTGCCTGGAAAAAAGCAACGCGGGCACGGGGAGAACATGCAAACTCTGCACAGCCATGCCGCCCCCAACAACAATGAAAATATTAAATTAAAATCGGCCTACAGTCAAGCAAGATGGACCACTGTTATTTTTTACATTCATTTGTGGAAGGGTGTGCACCAAAGAAGGAACCCAATCAAATGGTTACACATTTATCCCTATATTTCCACGAGCATACATCTTATTGACACACTCCAGACATATGCAGCAGGTTAATGTTAATAATGGTGTATAAAACGCGTCTGACTCACAATTCCAAGGTACGAAGTTTTGGCCTCTCCGTTCCGCGTGGGTTATCTCCAAGTAATCCTGATTCTTCCCACATTCCAAAAACATGCATGACACAACTTGTCCATAGGTGTAAATGCAAATGCGGGTTTGTTTATAGACTGTTTTCGACTGATGTCACACACCTTCAGGTCGAGAACGCGGTCGCCATTTTGGTTTGGTGAATTCCAGTAAACAAACCGTAACTAAGCAGGAATCATTTCAGAGAGGCCTACGAATGGGGGCGCGCTGCTACGTTATCGGTTCCTCAAACGAAAGTGGGCCTTGTAAAGCGTCTTTCTTCCGACTGCCAGCTGTGATCAAGAACCTCCGCGAGAAAACGGAGCAGTTAGCGACCAAACGGCGACAACTGTGACGGTTTCGTATCAGCACAGCCGATATTGTAGCCAAGCAAAATACTCGTGTGTGAATGCAATGCATGTCTCCAAAATCTGTATTTTCTGTTTTATTATAACAGGTTTGCAAAAACGGTTTACTGCACTGCTCGCTGTTTTGTGAGTTGTTAAAAATGTAGCCGTGGAAGTGGAGAAAGAGGTGCGGGCTGCACTTGGGACTCGTCCCGGTCCAACCTCTCTCTCTCTCTCCCTCTCGGACACAAAAACGAAAATAATAATCTACACTTCTTCCGTTGCTGTAATCAACATAATTTAACACAACCCAGACTGTAATCACGCGGTCCATATTGAAATCGCATTGTGCGGTACACTAACCTTAGCAGTTTGCTTAAAATGGATACCGCCGCATGACGAACCCGGCCATTAATGAATTGCTCGTAGGCCTCCAGACCTTTGTAGTTCTTCAGTTGGTCCATGTTATAAGCGCTTGTCGAGAAGAGGAGATAGTTGACGATGTCTGGATAGGTTACGGACGCCCACATTTGTGTGCTCCATTTGTGTTTCTCCAAGGCATACGGGTCGATACTGTCGATCAAAGCGCGCTTCTTGTCGTAACGGTTTCTTGAAACAACATTTAATGAGCCCAGACAACTTTCCAAAGTCTTCTTAGCCGTCACGCGTCAACTTTAACAGTTGTACGAACATTTGTGTAACTCCCGTCTGTATGCAAAAGCAATCGAGTGAACAGCGCGTCAGTAGAGTGAACCCATCCGACATGGCCGCGTGCCCCGGATGTAGTCACACGGTCTATATGTGCCCTGCAATCAGCTGGCAACCAAATGTAATGTGTGGATCAACTCCAGACCACCCTTTTTCTTAATGAGGAGCCGCCGTATCGGAAATTGATGAACGGAACTCTGGATGGATGTCACAGTGCAGGAGACATTTACCAGGATTTCTCGCGGCGAAATGGAGAAATTTGTGTAGATGCAGAGCTTGCTTGCTGTCAGAGGGACGATCTCTCGCATCTTGGAGGCCAGCAACATGGTGACGACACCTAAAAGCTGGAGCTGGAAGTCTTGCACAACATGGCGGCTCAGGTAAGAGTCCAGGTAGTGGACCGCCAACGGGAACACCTCCTCCTCACATTTCTGCTCCTCACACACCTGCAATAAAGTATACTTTAACCACCACAGAATCTGTTGTAAAATCACACGTAAATTGTTAGAATACTTGGAACATCCAGGTGACCAGTGTCCTTCTTATGTGGGGACGGATGTTCTGCTGGATTCCAGGCAAGTGAGAAGACACCCAGCTCGCGGTGCCGTCCTCCAGGGCTCTCAGATTCAGGACAGCCCGGAGATCACCGACGAACGCCAGGTCCCGACCCGCCCGTACAACCATCTTGTAATTGTTCTACTTGGATAAAAACAGATTCAAAGCAATCTGGAACTCACACTCAGCCGCCGCAACAAATTAGAAAATGGGTTTCAAAATACAGGGTGTCCTCAAAGATTCGAGTCATCTGAAATATGACTGGGTGAGGAAATAAACCCACTTGTAGTAGTCAAACTAAAATAAAATCACAAAGATGAACTATTAATTCATGTATATAATGTATGCAGTAATTTGATAAAAGCGTGAGAGGAAAATGTTAACTCCCGGAAACGGTTTTAAACTGCGGGGAAAATGACATCTTGCATGTTGGCGATGAATAAATATTTGGTGGTGGTCAGAGGGGGCACATGCAAATAGTTGCTGGCACGCTTCCGTCAGACGGCTTCAGGGCGGTTGTCGCTACACAAGTAGCTTGCCACCGCTGGGGTGTGAGTCTGAGTGCCTTAAAAAGCACTACATAAATCATGCACATTATTAAGATTAATATTTAGACTTATTTGTTACATGTCTCTTGAATTTAAGGCTATTTCAGCAAGAATTGGGTACTTTATTAGACCGAAAAAGTGCTCTGACAACTGGTCCTCAGAAATGTGGAAAAATGGTTTGTTGCCATAAATATTACAGCATATATTTTTTTTAACAAATTCAACATCTTGTATTTTTTTAAATAATATAATGAACTTATTTCAACCAAAAAAAAAAAAAGTCTCAATAAATATTACAACTTGTTTTTTTTATGTACTGTAACAACTAGCTTATTTTCTAAGCAACAAAAATAACTTCAGTTGCTAAGAAATTAATCTTCACTAGATGTAACAGATTAACATTTCACACTTAATTACAAATCATAGAAAATGTATCACAATTTTTGCATGAAAAGTAGATTTTGAGCCAAGTTAGTGCACATTTATCAAACTTAGATTTGAGTGATTGTTTCATTTCATTTCTAATTCTTATTGGAAATATGATTTATGTTCTAAATTAAAAACTTCTTTGAATCTTACCTGAGGACCGACTCAGGGTGGTCCTTGAGGACCAGTTGTCGTGTTCTACCATCGTATAAAATTGACGTGTAGCAACAGTTAGCTTAACACCAATTTAGCTTAGCTGCTTGCGTGTTTGACGTTACTTCCACATCACAGTAAATACTAGCTCAACTTATTTTACTCTATTTAAAACCCTCGAGGTATATTTCAAATCATAAAGAATACAGACAGGACTGTATTATATTTCGTCCACTTATTTGGAATCGCAAAACTCACCCAGCTAGCAGGCGTGGGACCCACCGCAGACATTTTGCTACGTAAATGTTAGCATTCTAATGAGGGCGGCAACTATTTACCGATAACATATATTTAAAAAAAAATCGATTATTAACGCTTTTGCCAATAAATTTAATTCTTGATTCGATGTGCCGCGTAATTATGAAATGCATCGCACACTTTTCAAGTCAACAACCCGTTCCATATTTGCATTCCTTAAAAAAAAAAAAAAAATCATGCGAATTTGGGTGGTGTCAGCACTGCTGGTTAATAATAATAATAATACATTTTGAATTTATTTTGAAAATGTACATCGTAATTAAAGTAGTGCTTTTATATTTTATAATTTCCAGCATGTGCGTCCAGCAGAGCTCCCTCTCACTATTATTGGCAGTCAAAAGAGATGTAATATATAAATATTTGTATGGTATTATATATTTTAAATATTTTTTCCTCCACATCACACTACAACAATAAAAGGATACATCTATTTTAATTGTAATTGTTATTTGTGTAATTTACAGGTTGTGGGTCCGCCAGAGCTGAGCATAATTCTGGCTGGCATCAAGTTGCCTGGCAACCAAATAAAATCCCCCTCCTCTGCAAAACCCCTGGAGGCTTCAGCTCTGCCGCAGAATTGGATTCTGACGTGCATGCTGACGACTTGGAAATGTTTCCCCACAGATGAGCTGTGACCACATTGCGGGCAAGACCAACCTGCAGGTTGTGGAATATTTTGAAGTACACCACAACAATCTGCAATGGAAAATACACGCGAAGCACAAAAGAGACAAACATGCCTGTATATAGAAGAAAGTTCATCCATTTTTCTCAAAATGTGAAAATGGTAGCTACAGAAATCGATGCCAAAATTATTTTGCCATCAAAATCCCATTCCCTGCATTGTTGATATATCTTAAGTAAAAAGTACTGTGCTGTTTAGGTTTTTGAGGTGTTAAAGCAAAAAAAAGAATATATATATATATATATAAGCATCAAAGTTCTGCTTAATACAAAACTTGTCTTCTATTTTAAATAAACCCATTCATGGGCAGGGTGGCAATTTTTTTTCCTTATTGAGATAAAAGTCTCCTAACAGGCCACAATCAAGGAAATAACACTTGTTTTTTGTTTATGGTTAAGTTATATGATAGCTTTATTAATTTATAATCTCATCCAGAGGGTACTTGGGTTTTCTTAGTAGATCGTCCCGAAAACCAGAATTAGATTAAAACACAATATTTTACTATTATATTAATATTTTGATATACTGGAGGATATAATGCGTGAAAATCATGATGTCCCAAAAATGGGACGCTGCCCACGAATGGGTTAAATGCGCCTTTTGGTGAAATTTAAGTTTAACCTGATTTTAAAAAAAGAACCAAAAAGAGAGAACCAACCTCATCTTTTCATTTGATAGTTTCTATGTTTAAATAGCCATCAAACAAAATATTCTGTAGGACATGCCTGCCTTGGAAGATCTGTCAAAATCCTCAAAAACAGTTGGCGATATGAGTTGATCACCTGATAA
Organism: Syngnathoides biaculeatus; assembly: GCF_019802595.1. Lineage (NCBI taxonomy): Eukaryota > Metazoa > Chordata > Actinopteri > Syngnathiformes > Syngnathidae > Syngnathoides > Syngnathoides biaculeatus. The sequence continues at coordinate 24,522,035 of NC_084649.1, forward strand.
ACTGAATAGATATTAAAAAATGAAGGGACTTTAAATTTAAAAAAAAAACATGTAGTTGAGATATTAATACCAATGAATTAAAAGGATACCAGTAAATTAGTGTAAAATATGAAGAGCTGATGTCAGTGAATGTTTTGATCGAGAAAAGCTAATTGGCACAGGTTTAGCATGAAGGCAAAAAATATACGCTCATTTTAATTTTCAGAACAGTGACAAGTGGTTAGTGCATCTGGCTCACAGATTTTCGGTCCAGGCTTCGACTCTCATCTCTGGTCTCCCCCCTGTGGAGTTATGATGCCGTTCCCATGGTCGCCGTGCTCTCACGTTCCACAAACGCGCACGTCGACTTCAGCGGAGACTGCAAATTGTCCACGGGTGTCGACCTGAGTGCGAATTGTAGTCGAGAAGTCCTCGGGAGAGAAAGAAGTGATCTCCACCTGTGACATGTCGTGATTCAATCCGTTTTTAATGCAAATTGCGGCTTCAAAATGTATTCATCAAACGTGCGCAGATTTACGGCATTTCCCTACAGCCCTGACAACTGGGGGGAAATTTGTTATTTTAGCACTTTGGGTGCTTTTCTTTTTTTAAACTCAGAAAATGAGCACACGGGGGAAACAAAGAGTTTTCAGTCCATGTCAATTGTAACCGGGATCCCGATTTCGATATCCCGCGACTCCGAGTTCAGCAGTTCTCTGCGAATCTCCGCTGAGATCTGAGGGTGGTTTTGTATCTTGAGCAGCTCCATCAGCGCCGCCTTCTGCTCGGAGGCCAGGTCGGCCTTGTACCGCTGAGCCAGCGTGAGTAGACTCTGGTGCCAGAGCACGGGAAGCGCTCGCTTCTCGCTGCGGAAGGACAGGAAGTGAGCCACCAAGGCATCCAGCACACGGAAAGGCAGGGCGTATTTCTTGTCGAGAAACAGACGCAGGAAAATGCTGTTGGCGCCGTTGTACTCCATCTCTGCCAACTTAAGCATCGTGGCGCTGAAAAATAAAAAAATAATAAAAAATTAAAAAAAAAATGAAGCATGCATGTTATGCAAAAGTCATGCGGCATGAAAACCGACACCTCGTCGCTTATCATGTGCACTTCATCTTCTTTTTGAGCTGTGACATAATTCAAACTCTTTTGTAGATTGCTTCATCCTGGGATGGCAGCTTTCTGCCAACTTATTTCTACACGGACCTGCGCGTACGTCCACAGTTAACACGATTCCGTGCGGAAAAATGATCGATGCAAAGCTTTGAAGAAGATATTTTGCGTTGACCTTTTTTTTTCTTTTGTAATTAAAGGGGAAATCCAGTGGTTTGCATTAAGAATGAATCCGATAGGTCATGTAATATGTACTCTATTTTGACAATGTGATGTTAAATTCCCTCTCATTTAATAGTGTTTTGAGAAGATTTTTTAATCGACAATTACGAATTTGCAGGGGCGCTTCCCGATCAACCGATACTGCTATTTCTTCATCAGATGAGGATAAATCCGGGAAATCAGCGCTGGGCCTAAATAGTGTCCCAAATTTGTAATTGTCGATAAAAATCTTCTCAAAACACAGTTAAATGAGAGAGGATTTAACATCACATTGTCAAAATAGAGTACATATCACATGTCCCATTGGATACATTGTTAATGCGAACCCGTGGATTTCCCCTTTAAAATACGAGATACTCGATTGTTTTTGCTTCAGTATTTTTTTTAACTTTTAGCAACACATTTGCATTTCAAAGCTATTTTCATTCATTTGAGGGCCATTGTCGTCGACAGTAGTGCTGATTGTGTAATACGGTGTAGTGTAGTACCGCAGCTGACAGTCTAAGACTACCAAGTGGCACATTTACAGACGAGACGATTTGCAGTCACTGTGATTTGACGGGCGTGTACGCCCCCGCGTGCCATCGCACTCGCAAATCTGTATAGTTGAGCACGAAAAATCACACGCATAAAATTTGTTACGAGTAGAAATGCATAGATATTGAAAGATATCGCTTATTTTGTGTAGCCTTGACCGATATTCCCTTTAAGATGCGCAACTGCACTCTCACCACACACAAAAACCGATCCAGCGCAGTGAACTACAGCCTGACATCTTTTTTTTTTTCTTAAAGACGGAAGCACACCGTCTCTAACAAGCTGCTGCTCAGCCCACTTCTACTTCCAAGTTTACCTGACACCACCCCCCTCCGCTCTTAAAGGGGTACACTCATAATTACACCCGTAACTTTATATCTGGAGGCATGAATGACCAGACCCGTACAGTCTTCAAATGCGAGCGACTGCGTTTGTCCGAGGAGTCACGACGCTCACCTGGAGTGGAGCACGGGAAGGGAACACTTTGTAAGGATGCTTCCGATGATGATGGCCTCTCTGAGGGTGCATGTCCCAGATTCGCAAAGAGGTATCAGGATACCTGTAGGACAAAGAAAAAGATGAAATACTTGCATGCAGTGTATCTCAACATTAATTCAAATACACACACGTATCTGGTATGTGGAAAAAAATGCCTCCTCTAAACCAGTCCACAGTGCAAAAAAGGTTGGGAACACTCTTTTATACAACGGCAATAAATTCCAACGGCTGGCTCAACAGCCATGTCGAGCACCATTGTTGCAATTTGCACACCGTTGACAAGGTCATAGAAGTCAGGGCAAAGAGCCATCTCGTACTTTGGGCGCACTTAATACTTCCCCCCAAGGTTAGCAGTACGCATCTGGAAAGCCTCATTTTATCTGGGGAATGATTGATTTTGTACAGTTGCTGTAGTTAAGATGATGGCAGTTCTACATTTCTATATCATCCTACAAATATGAAAGTATATGAACTATTGTTGAGTGTAGTGGAGTCAAAATTGGATGTTTTTGTTTATTTATGTAGGTAGAGTACAGTACATCTTTGAAAATGTCCATGTCGCATAAAACTTTCTTCAATCCACTGTTGGTATCTTTTGTCATTCAGTTTTTAGTAATTGTAAAAAATTATAATCTTAACCATAGACGAAAACCTTTTTAAGACTCACGAATGCCAGTTGAGGCAACCATGTTTTTTTTTTTTTTTTTTGTACGCAACACTGCCACCACGTGGACATGTTATACCGTGGGACTTTCAAAATGTGGGTCATCGGAAAATTGGATATATTCAATTATTAGCATAGTCAAAAAGTAAAAACCTAATTTAAAAAATTGGTGTGAGTGGACTTTATTCACTAAGCTGCTCTAATAAGTGTTTTCTTGAAGGGGATGACGAAAATATACGAGCAGGGTTGTACCGAAGTACAAGCGGAACTGTAAATATTAAATTTGCACCCGATTCGATTATATTAGTGCCCTTCTGTGTACCACCACTCAATTAATTTAAAGACTTTTAAATACTTTTGTAAAAAAAAAAAACCAACAACAAAAATTGCCCTAAAATGCCACTTTAAATTCACGTGTGTTTAGTTCTAGCCAGGCATATTTTATTCATTTTTCTTCTAGTTTGCATGAAAAAATGCAATTAAATGCATTTTTCCACAGTTTACAATATTCCAGTCTGTGTCAATTATTTACATTCAGTCATCCACTAAAATCCATTTCAATTAAATCATCTTCCTTTTTTAGGACAAATACTGTTTAATGATTAAAATGCAATTGATTGAGGTTCATTATTTACATAGCCTCCGTCTCACACGTAGTTATTAAATTTGTAAAGGTTGAATTTGGAATACAGCTCTCGCGTCTGATGGTTCTGATGAAAAAATGAACGTCTCACCTTTAAACCAGGCCCCCGGTTTAAACAGGGCCTTCTTCAGAGCACTATAAAGATGAAAGTTAAGTCTCTTGTACTCGGCAATGTCATCGCGAACTCTGGGCAGCAACACCAAGTTGTAAAATCTCTGCGCCATTCGCTCTTTCAGATTGGATGAGAAGATTCTACAACAAAAGAAAAAAAAAGAAACAAAATAGACCGTAAACTCTGACGAAAACGTCATTCAAGTCTCACGCGGAACTGACCTCGTCGCTTGATACATGGCAGCCGCCGTCCAGGTCTCGGGCTCAGTCAAGTAGAGGACCTGCTCCCAGTTTGAAAGCGCTGGGATTATCTTAAACGCCTTTGGCAATTTTCCACTGCGATATTTTGACAGGACCTGAAGTAAAAGTAGTGACAGACACATTTTAATTAACAACAAGAGATTTTTGGATTTTTCCGATGCCCTTTCTAACACGGACGCTGTTTTCGAAGAACATCTCACAATCGAGTTAAGTGAACGGGGCAATATTACCCTATCGTTTCGAGTCGTATTTAGATGATATGCGGATCACTTCTAACTTTAAAACAGACTCCCCGACAGTATGTGTGAGAGTATGTAGCGTACTCAGGAGGACCCACGCTGGGCGAAGTAAATCTTGTAATTTCAGGCCTATATGCCGCGATTTTTTTCACACGCTTTCAACCCTGCTGTTTATGCGGTGATGCGGCTAATTTGTGCTTTTTTTTTCTAACGGCCATGAGGGAGCACTCGAGCGGAAAATGTAAGAGTGAGACCGAATATACGTGCCGAGGAAGTGACTTTTACCGGTCCGGCCTTGTTAGCGCTGCGCTAGCGTGTTATTGCCATGTCTCAGGGATTTTTACCAGTATGTTTTTTTCTTAACCGGCGCTAGCGTTAGTGTGGCGCTAGCGTTAGCGCGGCGGCACTAGACATTAAACACTCTGTGTACTGTCTGCCTTTGTAAATATCTCGTGTTTCGATGTTGGTTTCAATGTGGGCACTTGTGGCTTTTACATGGCTGTGACCTATGTATGTACCAAATGGTATTTCCTTTACAAATGATTTTTACCGGCATGTTTTTTTTAACCAGCCCTGTTAGCGCAGCGCTAGCGTTAGCATTAAACTCTCTGTGTACCGTCTTTCTTTGTAAATATGTCATGTTTCAATGTGGGCACTTGTTGCTTTTACACAACTGCGGCGTATGTATGTACCAAATGGTATTTCCTTTACAAATGTACCGGGTGAGGCTTATAACCAGGTGCGCTCTGTAGGCCAGGAATTAGAGTACTTCATGGATGAACTACGACGCCGACGAGCGATTACAACGCCAAGGCCGCGCACATCAACACAATTAGCACCCTTGACTTACATACTTGATTAAGTTATGACGTGGATCTTTTGTTACTTTCTGAGAGGATTACATCCGACCCCAATTATTATTTTGTTTTAATAGCGCTATAGACACCGAGCTGTCATATGGAACCCACACAGCTCTCGTCTTTTGCACCTGTGCCATCCATTTTTCACGATGAACTGGGTCTTTTGAAAACGTGCGAAGAGTGAATGCATCCTCCTTAGTGTTCGCGCAATATCCAGTAATACAACGAGACGGCATTTTTGCTAACACGCAGGAATAAAACAGCTACTTTGCCGCCGGTAAAACTGTTATAAACACACAAAACCGCCAGTGTGGGCACCTGGAAAAAAACATCACGTCGTGCTTCTTCTCCAAAACGAATACCTCGAGAGGATTTTCATGGTGGGAGTTACAAAAATCCATTTATGACATCATGACTTGTGGTGAAAAAAACAGATGGCTGCATTCGGGCTGCCTTTTTTTACCCTTAAAAACATACTAATAATTATGCTTTACATATCGGTATCACTTAAAAGACAATTGACCTTTTTGACACCTCTGTAGACTTCTACAATCCTTGGGTCGAGTTGCTGCATTGGACAGCCGGACACTTCCGACATCACCGTTCCCACTTCAGTCTGTTTCTCCGTTATCTTCTCCATGATGATATCGGCAAGGGTCCGCCTGCGATCAAACCGCACCGATCGAGCGTTTTGTTTTTAGAATTGTGTGCGATTGCTTACGCACCTCATTGGCGGGTTCTTATTCATGAACATCTCAATGGCTTTCTCGTCGTCGGGGTCGACCACAACTTGAGTGTCATAAACGGTGTCGGCGTCCCCGCTACCGACTGCTCCCAACGCTGGCCACTCCTCATCTGAATCTCCATCTTGAGATGAGGGACCTCAATAATACATATTTGGGTTTGTATGTGTTAAGAGTCACCTCTTGCTTTACACCATTCATTTGTGAGTGACACAGGACAAAAATACAATACAACCACTAAAAATAGAAACATTTTCGATAAATATAGGTTACAATGGAACTAAATGTGTATGTATAAAACATAGAAAGCCACAGTTTGTCAATAACCTGTGCTAATGCAGTAATACAGTCGTCGTTAGGGTCAATATTTGTGTCAAAACAACTCATCGGCCATAATCAATCAAATTGAGATACAGTAAGCACTGCAATAACTAAGCGTACCTTCTTGTGGCTTGTGACAATGTTTTCTTATCCCTCAGCAAGTGGTTAGTCACCTTCATACAAACGTTGGGTTTTGTATGAAAAACACTTTTAAATCATATATGTGACAAAAGTCTAGCGAACGCCTGTCAGTATGGTGGTAAATGATCATGTCTTCTTGCGTCACATGACAATGTATTCTTCCACTGCACAGTTTGCAAGCTTGTACTCAAAAGTCCAAACGTGATACAACCACCAATAATCACCAATTAATACCAATAGTAAAGCACAGAATTGTAGTGCAATATGTTTTAACAATATCTGTACATCGTGTAGTGCATTACAAAATACACTACATACAAATTAGGTTGAATTGTTAAGTGCTCAGCAGACTTAAAAAAAAAAAACTCCCGCAAGTGCCCTTGATACACCAAACTTCACTAATAAATCAATCATAATCAAATAATTATAATAATAATCAAACGTCGTACTGACGAATCGTAATTTTCGTGTTTTTATGTGTAGCTCGTTTTACCGAGAAAAGTGACGGGTGCTTTCTTCTTCTCCGGCGCCAGGCCATATTCGCACTGAAGTTCCTCTTGCTGGATCCTGGCTTGTTTCAAGATCTTCCTGGACAGACGCTCGTCCACGTACTTGTCCTCGCTCTCGATCCGATCGTCCCTGCTCTTCATTCGGCTTTTGCCTCGGAGCGTGTCGGCCTGTAGCATCTGGTCAAGTAGCGTGTCGGACTCACCTCGCTTCTCACCTCCTCCTTTGGATTTTTTCGCTTTCGGCATGGCTACAGTTTATTTATTCTGTGTCAAAAATGTTCTTGACCTGACTAATCTGCAAATCCCCTAAATACTGTAAACAGAAGTTCGCCAAACACGTGAAAAAAAAAGGTCTTACATAGCGGAAGTAGCGTCATTTGGGTCATCCGATTGTTTCCGCCTCTAAAAATTCCCATTTTTTCCCCCTAAAGTATCGTGGAACTATATCGTTCAAATTGCATAAATATTGTATTACCATCAATGTTGTCTTACTACAAGTATAATTTAATTCATTATTTTAATTTTTAACCGGAAGACAAAATTTCACGTTCAATAAACAAGCCGAAGAAAAACTTCACCCGGAAGTATTAAAGCTAAACCGAAGAAAAAAGTAACTTGGAGGAAATTATTAATGGGGGTTACTTGGTGAGATACTTTCTTTATTTACATTTCAACTATCTACGGTTAAAATTGTCACATAGTATTTGCTAACAAGTTGCGTTTTAACGCGCCTCGCGCAAGCCCTCTGCATTATGTGTCGCGTTTTTCATTCACTAACCTCACTAAGCAATCATTCCCACTGAGCCAACGCACATATTTTACATGCCAGAAATCTCACAGCAAGCCACCAAATAAAATGTTCCTGAACAATTATGTATTGCATACCATAAGAATAGTGACCTCGTTTTAATTGACTCAAATTTGCTGGTGCATGAATGTAATCAGGTCGTGTACCTCCTGCGATTATTCATCTCCTTGTCACGATACATCACTGACATTGAAAGATGAACCGACGTCCATTATTCGAAATCAGCTAATAATATGTCCAGAAATGTTATAATTTACCCGTGGTACACCTAACCGATCTGGCGTAGTGTTTGCAAAACACTGACTTCAGGGATGCAATTGCAAATGCATGGTCAATTTGCTGTTTGTCGTATGTAAATGTTTGTTTTTGATGTAGCGTGTGCCAAGTCCCGGTGGCAGAGGGGAAGAGTGTGCAGCAGACAGTGGACCTGGTCCACAAGAAACTCGAGCAGCTGGGGGCTGTGAAACAGGGCAGCTTCTGTGTTGACTGTGAGACGTACCATGCAACTGGAAGTGTCGGCGGTAAATCTTGTTACTTATTTCATTTCGCTTGGGTCCAAACGTGTGCTAAAATATGCAATAGTTTACCGATTCTTTTTATTATTTTGCGCACTTCTTCTCAGCATAAGAAATCTCAGAAAGCACGGCTGTTTTTCTGACCCAATATTTTGTTTGCCCATTCAAATGATCAGAAACATACATGGAGGAGCTTTGTAAATTATGTTATTATACATAATTGTATTATTTGACTACTTTACAAACGTAAAAAAAAATTACATTTTAGCTATAGTTCAGGGGTCTCAAACATGCAGCCCGCAGGACGTAAATGGCCCGCAGGATGATATTTTGCGGCCCCCACCTTAATATGAAAGTGTAATGGTAGTGCGGCCCCTGAGTTTTATATGGATGGCACTTTTACGGTGTTGTGCGCGGAGCAAACCAATCACGGTGGGGTAGTTGGCTATCGGGCGTGTGACAGTGACCGGGGTTGATGCAAGCAGAGAAACAATCTTCAATGAGAAAGTTACAGCAGTTGCCAAGGAGTTTTTTTTTTTTTTTTTAAAGAGGTTTTACACACAGGTTATAAACACCAGCGTCCTTCATCTTATTTTGTTTAAAAAAAAGATGTTAGAGGAGATGGGATTGTTTTTAATTTCTAATTTTAATTCCACATAAATCCATGTGCGCCGAAGCTGAGCCGCAGTCAGGCTCGGGCTCCAGCACCCCCAAGTTAAATTGCGTTTGAGACCCCTGCTACAGCTGATTAATTTTCTTCACGTAATTAATATTTTAGTGAGGTGTGTGGCATGGATTTCAACTTAACAATTATGGATCTTTGCCCTCTAAAGTCCCCCCCACCTCTCAAAAAAAAAAAAAAAAATCTGAATTATCATTCCACCGAACATAAACCAGCAGTGAAAGTGAGTGTTACCTTTGTATTCCAGGTCAGCCCTCCAAGCTTTTATACGTGATGCACAACTCGGAAACTCCCCTGAGTTGCCTGGCTCAGTTCGAGAACGGACCGTGTCTGGTAGCTGACGCCAACTTTGACGTTCTCATGGTCAAGCTCAAGAGTCACTTCCAGAACGCCAAGGGTCACAAAGTGGAGTGTCGGGGCTCGCGCTATCGCTACTGCGACTTCCTGATCAAAGTCGGCACGGTGACCATGAGCTCAAGCGCCAGAGGAATATCAGTGGAGGTATGGACAAATATGCCCCCCCCCCCCCCCCCCTACCAGCCACCCCACCATGTTGTAACTGGACTTACTCTCTCCACAGGTGGAATATTGTCCCTGTGTGGTTCCAGGGGACTGCTGGAACCTCATGAAGGAGTTTATGCTGTCATTCCTGGGCCCCAGCGTACCGGAGTTGCCGTCTGCTTTTGCTGCCAAGCCCGAAGGCATTTTTGCACCGGCTGACTGCATTGACACCATGGCACAGTATCTGGAGTTGTTCAACAAACTGCGTAAACTGCAAATTCAAGGCAGTAACGTGCGTTGAATTGACATTACTGGGGGATGGGGGGGGGGGTGTTATATTCCTAATATTGATTGATTCTGGTCCTGTGGATCAAGAAACTATGCCTGGATCTGATAATAAAGTCTGGCTTTTTACTTCCATTGATGGAACCACAACATCTTGTATAAATCCATTTGATGAGCAGGTTTTGTATTTAAAAAAAAAAAAAAAAACAGGTGGAGAATAAAGAAAAATCATTTGTGAGGTTCACACGGAGAACAGATTTTGGATTTTTACATTTTGGTGGTGGGTCACGGCTGAAAACCTGACACTGAAAGGTTAGGTTTTAACTCGGGATGCACTGACATAATGTTTATATGATACAGTATCCCTATTTTGGTACTTTTCAAGACGAAACCCGTGCCATATTCCATAAAAGTTTGTTTTTGAACAGTTTTCATATGAATTAAACATTTTCATCACTGCATAATCTGGTGAAATCTTTGCATGTAAGCGGCAAGGCTGAAAATCAACATTGAACATTGAATGTGGCCTTCAATCGGTCGGGCGGAACTGGATCAAAAAAAATATGTCAGTGTGTAAAGGATATCACCACACGGGTTCAGAAATACTTCAGAAAAACAACATCGGGAAATACAGTTCAGCGCTACATCCATAAGTGCATTTTAAAACTCTACTATGCAAAACAAAAGCAATTTATCAACAACACTCGGAAACACCGCCGGCTTCTCCGGACCACAGCTCAACTAGGACAGACTGATGAAAAGTATTCTGTGGTCCCACGAGTCCACATTTCAAATTGTTTTGGGGAAATTGTGAGCATTGTGTGAACTCTAAAGAGGAAAAATAACCATCTGGACTGTTAAGGATGCAAAGTTCCAAAGTAAGCGTCTGTGATGGTAGGGGGCTGTGTTAGTGCCAGTGGCATCTGTGAAGGCATCATTAATGCTGAAAGGTACATACAGGTTTTGGAGAAACTGTCCAACCAACATTTTTTCCTTGGATGCCCGTGCTTATTTCAGCATGACAATGCCAAATCATAATTTGCACATGCTTCAACAGCGTGGCTTCGTAGTAAAGGAGTGTGGGTACCAGGCTGGCCTGCCTGCAGTCCAGAACTGTCTCCCACTGAAAATATGACAACAGAGACCCCGGACTGTTGAACAGAAGAAGCTGTACATCAAGCAAGAACGGGAAAGAATTCCACTTAAAAAGAAAAAATGATTCGCGTCCTCAGTTCACAAACGTTTATCGAATGTTTTTAAAAGAAAAGGTGATGTAATGCAGTGGTAACCATGACCCTGGCGGTCACAACTTTTTGGGAACGTGCTGCAGCCATAAAATTCCAAGTTAATGATTATTTGCGAAAAACAATCAAATTGATCAGTTTGAAAAGAGTCTTCAGTGTAATTAATGGTTATTTGAGTTATTTCCATGTAATAATCATCAACGGTGTGCAGAATGTTGCTGCTGCTTGAACGCTGCAACATCTTTCGAACGCGGAACGAAATGAACACGAACCAGAGCGGGTGACACCGGGGTCAGGCTCCTCCTCGGCCCAGTTCGGGGCTCCGGGCCGCGGTTATTGTTCCATGTGGCCTCGGTGGGAGGGCGGACGGACCGCAGACGGCCGGTCCATCCTGCTGCCTGTTGTTCCGCCGCTCGGCCAATGGGAGGCCGGCTGCCGCTCAGCCTCGGTCCAATGAGAGCGGCCGAGTCCGGGCTCGCGTCGAGAGTTGGGTTGTTCAATCTGAGTGAGGACAACAAGAAGCGATTTTTTTTTCTCCCCTCCCTTCATCTGTGGTGTGCCGGATGGATGCGTTCTGGCGATGGTAACGTCCCCCCTCCTCCCCTTAGCTAAATTCCTTTTATCACGATCTTTTCTTCGTTACTTGGCAAACAAAGCGTTGGATGTCAGCGGGGAGTTTGTGCACGCTTAGCGGCGCAGTGTGTTAGCTAAGCGGGCATTGAGCGTCGGCGAGCGACAACGGCGGCTAGGTCAACTTCAATTCACAACACGGGAGCGACGGGAACTCTCCGCTTCTGCGTTAGAACGGCACGCCGGCGACTCCCCGCCTCGCGTTTATCCGTCGGCGCCCTCGGGGACGGCTCGGCGCCGCTAGCCCGGCTGCTCCCTTCTCGCCAGGTTAGCATGGAGCGAGCGGAGTGGGGGGGGGGGGGGGGCGCTAACTTGGTGGCCGCGCCGCCTCAACAAAGTTGCTGGATGTTCTCGGGAAGAGAGAGAGAGAGAGAGAGGGAGCGAGCGGGGCTCTTCTCCCTCACGCCCCTTTGTTCTGCCTCGACGCGGAGGTGGAGGCGGCGAGGTAGCCTAGCATGGCGTTCGCCAGCCGGTGGCAAAAAGAACCGCACGGAACAATCGGGATTAGAACAACCGCGGCGGACGTGCGCTCAATCCGATCCCACGCGGGATCAGCTGCGGCGGTCCACGTAATTCTTTGATTTTTAAACATAACATTATTCACAACATAAAAGTGTCGAGCTCAACAGATGTGATTAAGGAAGACTTGCGCTTTAGATAATCAGCCCCTAAGAACATATTCATGACCATCAGCATGCTTCTTTTTTTTTTTTTTTTTTTTGCGCGCGCGCGCGGAAAGCACAAAATCAATCTTTGTTGTTGTTTTTTTTATTACATCAAAACCTTCCAAGACTGCACATTGCTTTTTTTGTTTTTTTTTTTTTTTGCACAAAAGTGCCACAAGGGTTGTTTTGATCATCTGCTTGTTGAATCAAAAAATGTGCATTCAAAGTATTTGATAGTGGACCATCCGGGGTGCATCAGGTGTTTTTTCTGTGCATTTGCAAAGAAAAAAGTCAGCAGTTGTCATTTGCATGTCTAGAGAACAAAATTAGTATTTAGATTTAAGGATATATCAATTTTGTAGTTGCTGTCCAATGAAAAACACCATTTCAAACTTCACGTTTTAAATTGTTACCTAAAAACAAAAAGGATACGACAAATAGTTTTGCATTTCTTTTCTCAATTGCCGATGCTTTCCACTCGTTGTCGGAATCCCCTGTTCCTTTTCAGTTAAAAGTTGAACTGCTGCGCATTTCGCACAATGGCGCCGCTAATGTGAACCTTGAAGTGGCCGCACGATAAGCTCCCCGAGTCCCAACTAGTTTTGTCCAAATCCTGTCCGAGGCATGCAGATTAAACTCGAGAGTTCCTGGAGAACACAAGACGCTCCGGCAGGAAGCGTGACATGAATTTGACGGCGGGGGTGGAGTGGTTTGGGTCGGGAGTGTGGGGGGGGGGGGGGGGGGGGTTTGAATGTTCTGCACACTTTTTTTTTTACCTTTGTGTGCATTTGAAGTTCTATTACGCCGACTCACGTTTGACTCGTATCTCCCCTTAGAATGTTCCGGTAGGTGCTGCTGCCGACGGTGGATATGGCTGATTGCTCCGAATGCTGCCGCTCCCTTCGAACTTGGTGATGTTCTGCCTGAAATCTGACCAAGTCAACCATTTGTTACAGTAAGTGCGTCCTCTTTTTCTCCTCTCACTTATAATCTGTATTTTTCCCAATTCCAGATAACGTTGCTCACTTTGTGAGAGGTCATACGTATATTTACTTATCACGTTCAAGAGAATATTTACAATACCCGAGACCTGTTGCGGTGTTGGTTGTCACAACAGACGAGACGGATGTTCAAAGAGATCATTTGATGGAATACCAGCTGAAAAGACCAGAAAATATCAATATGATTACGGTAATTAAACATGATGGATGAAAATACAAACGCACCTGTGTAGCGATCGCTTCATTTCAGGTTGGAATTATTGTTTTCAATCTCAAATTACCAAATAGTATTTATCATGCCAAGTTGGCTCATTTGAGAACAATGCGTGTTTAAAAAAAAAATGTCTGTCGCAGAGAAGTTTACGGAGGTTAAAGTGTGGCCGCAATCGCTTCCGTGTATGTTCCATGGAGACCACTCCTGTCCTCTTTTTTTTTTTTTTTTTTTAAATCATAGTTAATGAATGCGAGTTTGTGTAAAACCAGGGGTCATTTATTTAAATATTGGTATTTGTATTGAATACTAGCAGAAAAGATCAATGGATTCCGGCAAAGGTTAAAGTGCGGCCGAACACGCTTCCGCGTTCCTGAGCCGTCAAAACCGTCACCATGTGGGATTTATTCCTGATGAGAACAGATCCAGCAACAAAGTATTCGTATGCGTCCAGACTTTTATATACTTTCAAACTTTTCTGTGTACATTTCGACGACTTACTCACCAGATCCATGTGCACATCCAGTTGTCCAAGACAAGCGGAAGCGAACTAACAGTCCAATTTCTTATCGGAGAAAATTTCTGCATTAAATACGGGGCCTCAATGTCGAGTTTATCAAAATTTTCCAGGTACCTTTGTTTATTTTCACCTCAACGGTATCAGACAAGACTCTGGGCGTCGTGCTACAAGACATATTTCCGTGTCGTCTCCAACTGACTTAGCATTGAACAATGCTTCGCTTGACCGGCAATATGGCGAGGAAAACAAAAGTCACGTGATTTTATGATGTAGTTGCACGAGCTCTATAGGGGCACCCACAAGTACAATCATTTACAGGAGGTAGCTTTGAGAAAGTATTAAAATAAATTTACACCTATTATAAAGGAAGAGGAAAAATAAACTAAGATTTTGCATCTTGGTGCTGTGGTAAGTAATAAATATAGTCCATTTATGCTAAAGTAATATTGGGACAATGGATGCAATGTAGCAAGTAAAATATTACTGTGGTATAGAGCTCATGACTTCCAAAATTTATTCTGTCGTGTCGTCCAATCGACATAACACGACAGTTGCCGTAAAAAATAACGAATGACCACTAATCAGAATGACATCGTTACACTTTTTACTATTCCAAACTAAAAACGTCATCGTCTAACAAATGAAAAATCCAATTTGATATCTGGGTTAGGCTCCACTGCCCGCAACTCTAGTCAGGGAGGATAAGTGATATGGAAAATGATGGATGGATGGATAATTTCTTGTTTATTGCATGGATTATATTCCGGAGCACTTCCGCATTTGGAGAAATTGGGAAGTAGTGGCCACAATTTTAGGGACATTCTACATATTTTAAAACTGTATGACCCTCGTCAGACTCATTAATCTTCCCCACCTTCCTGTTAGTCTGTACCATCATTTTAAAAACGACTCATATATTATTAGGCACGTTTTCAACTCTTAAGAGTAGTATGTACATTTTATTCCTTGTAATGATTTTTTTTTTTTTTTTAGGAAGTTTTCCACAAAATATAACATACCGTCAAAGTCCCGCGATATGGTGAATTTTGCCCAATGTATTTGATTTTTTTCACATCTACCTGAATCTTAATTGGAGTCATAAAGAGCTCTGTACGCAGTAATTAGCCAGAGCCAGCTGCCTCTACCGTATATTTTATATGCAGGAAAAACCTGGCATTCACTGTTTATGAATCTATGGTCATTTAAGAAAATATTCCCACTCTGGTGTGTCGTCTAGCGCTTGTGAGTCAGCACCCCAAAAACAATGTTAAATACATTTTTAGTTTGTCTTCGAGGACTGCCGAAACATTTATTATTTCGGTATGTGTTTTATGTACAATGCATTTGAATTGAATATTTAAGTACAGTTTTTTTCAGCACTTAGCCCTAATTTGATGTTATTTAGATTTTTTTGTAGTATTTTTTTTTTAAAGTTTTATCTAATCAAACGGTGCGGTTGCATCCCGCAGAATGACCTGCTGCTCGGCAAGAGGACGCGCGTCCTACCGCTGAGGCCCCCCCCCCTCCCACCCCCCACATGCGCACGTGGAGCGATGGAGCGCTGTAAGCACGTGGTGCGCCTCCGCCTGGGCCAGGACCACTCCATCCTCAACCCGCAGAAATGGCACTGCGTGGACTGCAGTACCACCGATTCGGTGTGGGCCTGCCTCAAGTGCTCCCACGTGGCCTGCGGACGCTTCATGGAGGAGCACTCGCTCAAACACTTTCAGGAGTCCCGCCACCCGCTGGCCATGGAGGTGCGGGAGCTGGACGTCTTCTGCTTCGCCTGCGGGGACTATGTACTCAACGACAACGCCGAGGGAGATCTCAAACTCCTCCGGGGGGCCCTCTCCACCGTTAGGAGTCCCGGCACGCGCTCGCTGCGCTCCTCGGCTTGGCGGGTGTGCGCCCAGCGGGGCGGGGAGGGCGCGCCGCAGGCTCCCATGCAGCTGGCCTTGCGTCACAGGAGGAAAACCCTCCTCGCCAAGATGCTTCAGAGGTGGACGCGCAAACATCAGGAGCTGCAGACGGAGCGCCAGGAGAAGCTGGAGGAGGCGAAAAGGCAAAAGAAGGAGGTGAAAAGGAGACTCTTGGAAGAGCTGGGCAACGTCCCCCCAAGAAAGAGCGCTCGGCTACTTACTCAGGCGCCGCGTTCGACCATCACGCTCATCCCTTGTAAGTTTCGAGACCCTCCGGAACGGCTACCTCCTCCTCCCCCGCCTCTTCCCAGGAAGCCTTCTCTCCTGTCCCTGCCGCGGAAGCCCCCGCCGAACGGCAGGGCCGCAAAACTGAGACGGTACTACTCGGCCCACTCGGCGACCCGCCGTCGGCTCGCCCCGGGGGTCACGGGTCTGCGTAACCTGGGGAACACGTGCTACATGAACTCCATCTTGCAAGTGCTGAGTCACCTGCAGAAATTCAGGGAGTGTTTTCTCACTTTGGACCTGTGCGAGACCGAGGAGCTGCTGGCCAAGACCAACCACTCGCAAGGGGTGAAGGCGGTGGCCGGGTTACCGCCGCTGACCTCGTGTCCCCTGGGACGCGTGGGAAATCTGACGGCGGGCAGGAAGGAAAGCGCCCCGCCCAAACCACAAACTGCCGAGCTGGTCCAGCCCAAGGAGCCTCGCGGCTCCACCCGCCAGCAGATGTCTCTGTGCCACGAGTTGCATACGCTTTTCAGGGTCATGTGGTCAGGGCGCTGGTCGTTGGTGTCCCCCTTCGCCATGCTGCACTCCGTGTGGAACCTCATCCCGGCTTTCCGCGGCTACGACCAGCAGGACGCGCAGGAGTTCCTGTGCGAGCTGCTGGACAAGGTGCAGCAGGAGCTGGACACGGAGGGCTCCAAACGGCGGATCGTCATCCCCATCACCAAGAGGAAGCTTTCCAAACAAGTGCTCAAGGTGCTGAACACCATCTTTCACGGGCAGCTACTCAGCCAGGTGAGACAAAAGAATGCAAGGTTTTCTTTGGAAAGGCAGAAATTCTGCTACAGCTGTGTTATAAGATCCGCTGAGGGCCTGTCTGGGCCGTCTCTCCTGGCCTAAACGCAATCAGAAGCATTTACCTACATTTACAACCTAAAGACTACTTTTCTTTCCATGAAATCTGAATATCGTTTCAACCGTTCATTGTCTATGTTGTGAGATTTGCCCATCAGATTTCATCCTCTGTTTTTCTACGTCAGTCGAATCTGCTCTTCAGAATCGCCAGCACTTAAACTACTATCACAGAAGAAGGACTGTTTCTTTAACCAATGGACATTTCCGACTGGCGATCTTGAGCTCCGCCCCCTTAGCCGTGTCCCACAAGCTTCCAAAATGGCGATTGACCAGAACATGTTTGAAGTCGATTCTCTATCGCGTATTCCAGATCATTTTGGGTTAGAAGTTGATTTTCTATCGTGTATTCCAGATAATAGTGGGGTATGTTTTTTTTTTTTTTTTTTTTTTACGAAATACGTCAGACTTGTTGAAGAGAGTTCTCCAGAGAGGTCTCAACTATTTCACGCAAGGATTTCTACACGGAATTAAGTTTTTGGACGGAGCAGGACCTAATGTCAGAGTTATAATAAATTGTTGGCGATCGATGCAAAAAAAGTTTGACACGGCACAATCTTCATATTGGAATCCAACAGGATCAAATAGTGGAATCGTACTGCGCATGTAAAGCAGGGTGAGTACTTCTTACTTGGAAAGATCACGAGTTTATTCGACTTGGCTCGTAATGGAAGCCAGTGCTCTGTCTTAAATGTCCGATGTGATACAAATAGGAAAATGGACATTTCTCTTGCATGACATGGCGCATTTCTGCATCACTAACCCGACTCTTCGGCATAAAACGTGACGCACTTCACTCAGCAGGTCAGTGATACGCTAACAAAGTGTAAGTTGTTCTCCTGCAATGTGTAAAGCACTGAAAGTAATTCAATCAAACTCAGAGAAGATACTTCTCCCTCACTTACCTTCGAACATACAGTTGATATTATTTGATATTGTCCACATTTAGTTGTACGTGCGCTCTTCCGCGAGCCTTAATCCGTCGTAGACACTTCGTTAACTGTGTTTTAGGCTTTGGAAAATGAATCCAGCGGGCCCCTTGTTACCTAGTCGGATATCTGTCATCGGAATTGCGCGTTCCCCAAGCGGATCCGAGGACCGTTTTTTCCGTAACAGGAACTTTTCCAAGCGCACGCTACTGACAACCAGCATTTCTTGTGGGACAATACGGCGAGAGGGGCGTGTCAAGACAATGTGGCTATCTGATTGGCTATTATTGTACGAGTGATTGACAGGTCGGAAAGGTTCATTGGATTTCGCCTCACAGGGCCACTTAGCTATTCTCCAATCACGTCTCCACTTTTCCATTATCTGATTTGGTTTCAGCAAAACTGTTCAACTAGCAAAACACATCAAAGCAATCTGCTCACGTTGATAAAAGTGATGACTGGTGATTATAATTTTTTTTTTTTCCTTCTTAGATAAGTATTGTATTGTTTCTGAACCGCTCAAAGTGATGCATGTGCTTTTGTTTTCCTCGCAGGCTTGTTTGATGTTTTCCAAAAAGCGAGACCAGCTTGAATTCCCTGACTAAAAGCAAGTTTTGTCCCTTTCCGACGCTTCTCTCTCCAGGTGACGTGTCTGTCCTGCAAGCACAAGTCGAACACAGTCGAGCCTTTCTGGGACTTATCTTTGGAGTTTCCCGAGCGCTACCACAGCGTCAACAAAGGCTCCGGCTCCACGGCCTACCAGCGCAGCTGCACCCTCACCGAAATGCTGTCCAAGTTCACCGAGATGGAAGCGCTTGAAGGCAGCATTTATGCCTGCAACCACTGCAACAGTGAGCGCAGCCTTGCTGCTCCGATAACATCTGATTTCTCCAGCAGGAAATGGCCGTTGTCAATTGAATACATTTCCTGATGGATTCATTATTATATACAGTAATGCCTCGGTTCTCGACCGCAATCCGTTCCAGAAATGGGGTCGAGAAGTGATTTGTTCGAAAACCCAATCAATGTTTCCCATTACAATGAATGGAAAAGGAAATAATCCGTTCCAAGCCTAAACATTTTTTTTTAAGGATATTTTTTAGCTTTTCCTGATAATAAACTGCATAGTAGAAATACATGTATAGCTTTAATACTTTATATAATAAAATAATTTAAGGAATAATTATTTTTTGCTTAAAATGTATGCTTTAGTAGTCAAGTAGGCTAGGCTGGGAGTGCATTGTTGTATCTGTAGCGACTCGGCCCCCAGCCTTGTAAACTTTTTTTTTTTTTATGATTAACAAAAGTGTAGAATAACTAAACAAGAAATAACGAGGAGGAAAAAAGCATTTTTTTTTATTATTACAAAAAGTAACACAAAAAAGTAGATTGTTTATACTTGGGGTTCACATGACCTGTTTATGCAAAATGTAAGAAAATCCTTTTTCCTTCCACTGTAATTGTAGTTTACACCGCGGTCCAAGTACTTCATTAGGATTTAAAAATGCTCGAGAACACGTGAATTGCAGCTGCACAAATTCAAGTCCAACGAATAGAAATTGAAAATTAAACTTTCAAGATGTTTGCCCCATTGCTATATTTTTTACATTCCTCTCCAGTGATGCCATTTCCATATAATAATTAGTCATCTCTGTCTCATGTGATCAGAAAGAAGAAGGAAAACATCCCACAAGCCTTTAGTTCTTTCAGAAGCTCATAAGCAGCTTCTGATCTACCGCTTACCTCAGGTTCTACGGCTGCACCTCAAGCGCTTCAGGCAAGTGTCTTTGTATTCTGCTGAGACGCGTGAAATCTTTTAATAAATGTGCATTCTTTCATGTAGATCAATGTTCAACAAACTCTTTAAATCTGTACTTTGAGTAATTGTAGTTTGTTGGTGTGCAGTTTCACTGCCACTCCCACTGAGATATTTTGCACAGACTATCATAACAAAGGGCGACATTGTGACCAATCAGTGGTGCACAAGCAGTGATTGACATGTGAGACCGTCCAATGAGCCCATGGACAATGACGTGGGGGGGGAACCTGTTGAGGATGGTGTGACGTCTACATATTCAAGTCACCGTAGACGTGGAAGAATAATATTTGCCACTTGTATAGAATGAACAATTTCATCCAATTTACATCCTTGCATTTTGTAATGCACTTATCCTCAATCGGGTCTTGGCTGTGGAAGTAAATATGCCCCACCAGGATTTGAATTTGAAATGTAACGTGATCACATTTTCAATAGTTGTATATCAGTGTACCGTATTTTCCGCACTATAAAGCGCACCTTTAGTAATTGGCCTATTAAAAACAAAAAAAATCCATATAAGGCGCATAGAATAGACGCTACAGTAGAGGCTGGAGTTACATTATGCAACCATTAGATGGAGCCACACTAAAGGCTCAATATTGATCCATGTATAAGGCGCACCGTTGGCTTTTGAGAAAATTAGAGGCTTTTAGGTGCGCATTATAGTGCGGAAAATACGGTAACTTTTCAATGTTAACAATTCAACCGACAAAAATTTGCTGTCTAAAATTCACCGTCTGTGCCACCAGGCAGGGTTACTTGAGGTCAGAACCGAACAGCCAGCCAATCGCAGTTACGCTCTCTTAGTCACGTGACGTCACATACTAAGAAAGCGTAGCTGGATCGGCTGGCTGTTCGGTTCTGACCCGAAGTAACCCTGCCTGGTGGCACAGACGGTGAATTTCAGACAAGGAATTGTAGCATCTATAGAAAATGTGCTGACTTTACATTTCAAATTCAATTCCCGTCATCTACACGGCAAACTTTGAGGAAAAACCCCGCCATAATCCAAACTGTAACTCCTGTCCTCCACACGTTTAAGAAGTACCAAGATGGCGGCCAACTGGCTTTCTTGGTCACGTGACGTCACATACTAAAGGAAGCGTAACTGGATTGGCCGATTGTTCGGTTCTGACCTGAAGTAACCCTGCCTGGTGGCACAGACGGTGAATTTCAGACAATGTGATCACGTTACATTTCAAATTCAAATCTTGTTTTCTGTGGCATTTGAAATTGAAATCCCGGTGGCACATATTTACTTCCAAACGTGGCTGCCGATCCCGACTGAATTTTGAGCGAGGGGCTCCAGGGCACGTAGGGACGGGCGACCATTCCCACTCGCATCTTCGTTCTTCGATTATCTCCCGAGCTACGTGGACTAATAAGAACTTCCCGACGCTGACATTCACGAGCGCCGCGTCGCACTCGCAGGTGGTCGGGGAGAAACCATCGGGAGAAAATCGGCGTCCACGTGGCCTTCGACCAGGTTCTGAGCATCAAACCCTACTGCTGCACGGGCTCGGGTCACCCTGTCCACAGAGGGGGCTACACCTACGACCTGTCGGCCGTGGTCATGCACCACGGCAAAGGCTTCGGCTCAGGGCACTACACCGCATACTGCTACAACACAGAAGGAGGTGAGCGCGCCGGCGCGGAGCCCGAACGAACGAGCTGTCTCGAACGCCACACCGAGGCTAACTGCTTTCCTGGGCCCCCCTTCAGGTTTCTGGGTCCACTGCAACGACTCTGAGATGAAGGTTTGCAGTGTGGAGGAAGTGTGCAACACTCAGGCCTACATTCTCTTCTACACCCAGAGGTCCGCTTAGGGGACTCGTCGCCGCGAGCCTGATTTCGCATTCATGAAATTAGTTTAGCGCGCAGATGTCACCGAAAATAGCAATAGGGACTAACGTTTGTGTCGTGCTCCCGGCGGGCACAACGATCGCGTTTCAGGCCGTCGTGGACGAAAACGGGACGGAATCTGGCGGGGTGAGGTCGAGCGCACGTGGGAAACCGCGATTGTTGCCACAGGCGAAGCGATGTGGATTAGTACGCGTGTCGGCCTCAGTGAAATGCGGTGAAGCCGAGAAACGGTGCCCGCGTGCACAAAACGTGGCGCAATGGGAAGCAAATTTATCCGACCAGCGTCCCGAAGTCCCATCGAGTTTTCTCACGTTCTGCCGCGACCGACCGATGCACGTTTTTCCCGTGTTTGGTCGCAGTTCTCGCGGGAATCTGCAGGCTGCACGGTCGCCCCGAAGTGTAAACGTAGCATAAACTGACAAATGTCCAAACTGGAGTTGCACAGACCTCCGCCAAGGTTGCCACAAATTGACAAGCCATCTTCTTCTTTTCTTTTTTTTTTTTTTTTTTTTTTTCCTGTCTGTCCTTCCATGTCGGACTTATTACACGGCAAAATACATTTCTTAAAGGTCCCCTTCCATAACGTATGCTAGGCAGTTTGGAACCACTCGCAAATGATATTTGAAATAGCTGACGCTGTGGCGTCCATTTCCATCCATCCATTTTCATAGCCGCTTATCCTCACGAGGGTCGCGGGGAGTGCCGGAGCCTATCCCAGCGGGCAGGAGGCGGGGCACACCCTGAACTGGTCGCCAGCCAATCGCAGGGCACATAGAGACAAGCAGCCGCACTCACAGTCACACCTAGGGTCAATTTAGAGGCTCCAGTTAATGCTGCATGTTTTTGGGATGTGGGAGGAAATGCAAACTCCACACAGGCATCCGGTGTGACTGTCTCAGCGCTCCCCCGTGCTGAAACGTCTCCTTGTGATTAATTCGCTTGTGCGCATATTTTGTAAACATCTGTGCTTCAACACGTGCCATCAGACAACTTGTCGCCGAGCGTTCAAGTTTGCTGTGGACGTCTCAGATAGACGAACACAACAAACGCATCTTTTTTTTTTAAATCAACTTTTGTTTTAATGTTAGGATATAACGTATGTTAGCTCCCTTTATGTAGAAGAAGGGGAACTATGAGACCGGGAGATTTCCCAGTAAGCATCCGCTACGTACCCAGAGTTCCCCTGTTAGTAACGCATGCGCATTCATCACGAGGAGACTTTTCAGCACGGGGGAGCGCTCAGACCATCACACCAAGAACCCGAGACCTCAGAACTGTGAGCCCTGATCCCACCGTGCCGCCCAATTTAATAATGACAAATCTGACCGTCTCAAGTGCCTGGCAAAAAGGCCAGTCAGAAGGACATTCTGGGCATTTTCAGCCCAAATTCTTTTAAAAGGACATAAAAGTTAATTGGACCCAAGGAAGAGGACATTTTTCTTTCTAATGTACGAAGGACTATTTAGGGCCACGGCAAAATCGAAAAGTACGATACAAGTATGAAAAACATCATCATAAAGTAAAGTTGAAGTTGTGACTTTAAGCTTGTCCTGTTAAGTCATCACAGCGAGTCACTCGTATGATTTGGAATATGAACTACCAAAAAGAAACATAATTTTACAACCGTATAACTATTCCCATCTGTATGCCTTTTCCCCCACATGCAGTTTGGTTCCAGTCCTTTGTCATCAAAAATAGATGCGTGCCACCACAATGTTGATTTTTAAAATATGTTTTCTATTTTTCGTAATCCCGACAACTCAAATAATAGCCAACCAACACTTGGTGGAGGTGAATCAGCCACTGTGATTCGAACCTCATTTGCTCGCGTCTGCGAAGAAACTTCCGAAATTGAAGCCACAGGTTTGTCCGCCAGCGGGACCAGCGGACCTCGCGCGCGGGTTCGGTTCCTGCCCTGCTGAACATCCACTGAAATGTTTGCTTTTAGAACAGGAAAAAAAAAAAAAAATCTCATTTGTGTCGGGTCTGAGAACCGAACAGGGTCATATACCCGAAACTGCATTTTACATGTAACACAGTACAACGCCGATTTTGGATTTCAGGATTTTTATTTTTTATTTTTTTTTATAAATAAATATCACTAGAGATGATGTTTTATTTTGTAGCTTTACGGAGGATCAACGCTCCTCGAAACGGACCAGCTTACTTGAAAGACGACTCGTAGAAGTCCAGACCGTGTTGCGTCGGTTTCTGCTTTTTGTTGGGTTTTTTTCTCTTTTTTTTTTTTTGCCCATTTTTGAATATTTGATTTCGATTGAGGAAATGTCACTTTTTCCCGGCGCGTTCCTGCGTACTTCGCGATGTCGTCTCGGCGAGTTCGTTGGGTGGTGGGCCGCCATAAAGGAAGCGGAAAGAACGTTCGGAGCGACGGAAACTTTTCGGAAGAAGGCGCTCGTCTGGCTGGTCCCAACTTTGTGATTTTTGTTCTTATTTTTTAATTTTTATTTTGTTTTCGCTCCTGTATTTTCTCTACATGGCAGCTCCCAAACAAAAACTCTCTCACCCTCTCCCACTTTTGAGTCGTCGCGTAGACGAGGCCGACGATGGAAACAAGCCACTGCAGAAGTGATTATGAATGTTTTTTTTTTGAAATCTTTATTTCCAAGAGACATTTGGTACCTTACGTTTTAGCACCTCAAAGCAATATATTGTAAATCTTAAGCCTTGAAAGGAATTTAAGATCAAATCAGGAAAGTTTTTGTTTTTCTTTTCTACTCTGCTGTTTCTATCAAAGTCTCTAGAATTTGCTAGCTAATCGAGAAGAAACGCTTGTTTGATACGAGTCGAATCCACACTACATTTGTCAGCTCCAAGTCAGAAAACAATCTTAATGACGATGAATGTCCAACTGCTTAGAGGTTCAGGTGAGTTCTGTTGTGTACTGTAAGAATACATGTCATCGATGTAAAGGTCATATGGGTTTGCCTGACAGTAATTATTAAAAACATGAAGCAATTTCTCCAGTGCGTTTCACCCGTTTTTGCCTCCTCCAAATCCCCAATCGCCCTTTTCCTCTCGTCGCAACATAACAGCGCGGTGGTGCCTTTGAGATATGAGTGACCCGACTTTGGAGTTATTTTGAGATGCAAGCTGTCTACGGTCAGTCAATATGCGCCACTAGAATATTAATCAAAAATGGCACTGAAAATTTGATGTCTGAAATTCACCGTCTGTGACCCCAGGCAGGGTTACTTCAGGTCAGAACCAGACACCCAGCCAATCCAGTTACGCTTTCTTAGGATGTGACGTCACGTCACTCAGAAAGCCAGCTGCCCGCCATCTTGGTACTCCCAAAAAGCGTGGAGGACACAGCTCACAGCGGTGATTTCCAACCTTTATAGAGCCAAGGCACATATTTTACAATTGGAAAAATCCCACGGCACACCAACAAAAGTAAATGTCACCAAAAATGGATTGATTAATTACTGCGTGTACTTCCCGATATCTAATAAAGGAGGATTTTTTTTTTTTTGTTCTGTCATTGTGCCTCACTGGCATAAATACATAAATAAAGATACATTATTTCTTGAAATAAATGTTTGGGTTTTTTTTTTTTTTAGCAATTACATAAAATTGGATAACTTTCCACGGCACACTAATGTACCCTGGCACACTGTTTGGGAATCACTGGTTTACAGGTTGGATTATGGCGGGGATTTTCCCTCAAAGTTTGGCATGTAGAATTAAAATTTGTCGCGTGAGCTTGACATTTTTTCACTTTTTGTTCTGGTAACATGAAGGATTTTTAATTGGTAAGCCAAAAAAGGCTAAGTGCAAAGGGAAGACAGAACACCGTGACTACCAAGAAACCTTGCATATCTCAAAATACGCTGTGAAGCACTGTCATCATCATGTAGCGAAAAACTAATCATTTTTTTTTTTTCATAAAAACATGAAATTTTAAGTCAATCAGTTAGATATATCTTTGTAAATAAGGACTGGTAATGGGAAAATACATGCTAAACGCATTGTTCATTTGTTGTCACTATTTCAGACAGAAAAGTTTAACTTGTTTCCTCGCATTTGAAAATCAAATTCAATTTGCAGAGTTCTACATTATGAAATTCATTTTTTTTAAATCACAGAAAAGTCTTGCTTATCCACTGGTGAAGTTTGGGTAAATGTTGACATCACATTTTCACGAAAAACCGTCGTCTTATAAAGGTGAAGCAGAGAGTGAACAGTGAACAACGACAACCGCAAACAAAACTTTGTTCAAGTGAATTTAGCTCATCGAAAAATAAAACAAAACAACCTTTACACGCAAACTTGTCAAAGTAAATCTTTCTAATTTACCTCTGGAATGTTTTCTCACAGCCACGAAACTGGGGATTGACGCAGTTAATCGCTGTCGCTGCACAGGTCGCCATGTTTGTTTTGGGAGCATCAAGATGGCGGATGGCGACCTTCGTCTTAGTCTGGTTTGTGGTCCCAGCAGGGAGGGGTAGCACATTTCTCACAATTTGCAAGAAAACAGCAATATTTATTTGTTCTTTTTTTTTTTTTTTTGCAAACTGGATCCAAACTTGGACACAAATTGACATGCCAGTTCATTCGACGAAGGTGGCGGAAGCGGGTCGACAACAGCGGCGGGGAAATTGTTTACGCGGTCGGGAGACATTTTTAGCGACGAAACGTTTTGTTCAACGGCAGCTGAGGCCAGAAATACGTCAACGATTTGACAAAAGGACGCCACAAAAAATAAAGTCCACAGAAGAAAATAACACCACATGCCGTAGGTGTTCATTCGCCTGATTGGTGAATTCAGTAAAATATAGAAAATTGAATTGAAATTTCTTTCATGACGATTGGAACGATTTTCTGGATCGGGTCGCATTGCATTTTCTGTCCGGGTCTACCTAATAAAGTGTCCAGCGAGCGTATCCCCTGGCGTCGATCGGAAATCAATATCGCCGTCGATTGAAATGTCGACATGTGCTAGCGCACACGCGTAAACATTCACAAGAAGAAAAAAAATAATAATCCTCCGTTTCCTTCAACGTGAAGGTTGGCCTTCGTGAGTCCTTCCCTGCTAATTCGTAGTGCATCCTAAAATATATTTTTTTTGGGGGGGGGGCAATATCTGGGCCAGAGGGAGTGTTTGGAATTCCATATTTCATTTCATATATCCAAAATATTTCACTTTTATCGTTAACGTGAGCTGTAAGTTGCACAATTCAATTTTTTTTTTTTTTTTTTTAAGAATAAGGACGAGAAATAAATGACGGCGTACGTACAACAAGTGCGCACACCCTCTTACAAGATCAATGTTCAGAATGGACCAACCAACCATTTTCTGAGCCGCTTATCCTCACAAGGGTCACGGGAGGGCTGGAGCCTATCCCAGCAAACCAATCACATTCTAACTCATGTTGACTGAGTATCAGTACGCAACTTCCGCCGTGTGAAGTACTTTTGATGACCCCCCCAAATAAAGTTCTGATGTTATCGCTTTTCATGAATTTATTATTACATTTTTGGGGGCTTTCTATGAGATTGTTGAAGGTTTTGTGGCAAAAGGCTGCTATTTCTTTCTTTTTTATATTCATGGGTATAGCACCCCCCCCACCACCACCACCAACACGTTTCAACCCCATCCCCCCCATCCCTTTGGCTTTCTTTACAAACATCACCGCAGAGCGTGTCAAATACTATTTTAGCCACTGATAACTAGAGTGGCCTAACTCCTTTTTTCTTTTGTCCAAATTGCAGGACAATCAGTAGAACGATCACGGTTGTTAGTGCAATACCGTAATTCCCGGCCTACAGAGCGCACCTGGTTATAAGCCTTGGTATACAGAAAGAGTTTAATGCTAGCGTGGGGCTAGCGTTAGCACAATGCTATGTTTAGCGTGGCACTAGCGTCAGCGCATGACTAGCGTTATCGTGACGCTAGCGTTAGCGCGGTGCTCGCGTTAGTTGGGCACTAGCGTTGAACTCTAAACTTTTTCTGTGAACCATGATTTATAACCAGGTGCGCTAGCGGTAGCACGACGCTAGCCTTAGTGTGGGGCTAGCGTTAGCGCGGCACTAGCATTACCGCGGCACTAGCGTTGAACTATTTGAACTTTTTCTGTGTACCGTGGTTTATAACCAGGTCTGCTAACGCTAGCGCCGTGCTAACGCTAGAGCCGCGCTAACGCTAGCGCCCCACCACCGCATAAACCGCGGGGTTGAAAGCGTGTGAAAAAAGTCGCGGCTTGCAGGTCGGGAAATGACGGTAATTATATAAAATCAATCATATGTCAAATGTAACTGTATTCCATAAAAGATGAAGAATAACATTCACTTATACGAGCATGCAGACATGCCAAGATTTGAAATAAGTGCTGATCGCAATCATGGGCTGACCCCTATAAGTCAAAATATGATTTACACCAATCTCAAGGATGTCTGTTAATTTCTGCGGATGACCAATAAACGAGTTAGCCCGCTTTAGTTCTCAGTGACTCATTTGTAGTAAATGCTAAAGGTGAAAAAAAAAAAAATGAAAACGGACAGTGGGCAGCAAATCCGCCAAAAAAAAAAAAAAAAAAAAAAAAAACGGTTTCTTGCTTGGTAGTTTTTTTTTTTTTTTTTTGGAATTCTGAAGTGGTTTGAGTGATTTTCCAAAAGAAGGAGAAGGAAATAGGCCAAAGGTGTCTGAATTTGGGGAGGGGGGACGACTCTCCGCTGGTGGGCAGCTCAGCCGGGCAGAAGCCAAAGCTCCACAAAGTCCCAATGCTTCCACAGACCCAAGAGCAGCACGGTGAGCAGGACGGTGGCCCCCACCCGCGCCCGCGTCTTCATCAGCGGCGTGATGAAGTTGGCCAGCGTGGACACGAAGACCAGCAGCACGGCCATCAGCGCCAGGATGACGTTGATGAGCTTGCCCAGCAGTGCCCGAGCGTTGGCGTTCTCCACCCCCTCCAGCTGGACCACCTGCTGCTGCTGCTGCTGCAGCTCCAGCTTGGTGATGCGCGTCAGGCACGACTCCACCGCCTCCTACGAGCCGGGGGGGGGGGGGGTACGCCATAAACATCGCAAGCAGCGCACGCCGCTTCCCGTCCGTCCCGTACCTGAATGTCTCTCGCTCTCTCGTAGGACTGGTAGGCCACTTTCTCCTCCATGCTGGCCAGCTCCTGCTTGAGATTGCTCATTTCGTTCTGGTGGAGCTCCGTCAGGTCGCTCAGTTGCTCCTCAAGTCGTTCGTACCTGGATTGCAATTTCCAACAAGTCACTTTTGTACTTCATTATCATCAACGTTTTCCTTCAGATTGGCTTTTTTTGTGCGGGTGTGCGTATGAGATTTCAGTCACTCCCCTCCAGTCATGCCCGCACATATAAAACGTACGGGTGCGGTCCTACAGTCATGCCCGCGGATATAAAATGTACGGGTGCGGTCCACCAGTCATGCCCGCAGATAAAAAAACGTACAGGTGTGGTCCACCAGTCGCGCCCGCAGATATAAAACATACAGGTGTGTTCCTGCAGTCATGCCCGCACATATAAAATGTACGGGTGCGGTCGACCAGTCATGCCCGCAGATATAAAATGTACGGGTGTGGTCCACAAGTCATGCCCGCAGATAAAAACGTACAGGTGTGGTCCACCAGTCGCGCCCGCAGATATAAAACATACAGGTGTGTTCCTGCAGTCATGCCCGCACATATAAAATGTACGGGTGCGGTCGACCAGTCATGCCCGCAGATAAAAACGTACAGGTGTGGTCCACCAGTCGCGCCCACAGATATAAAACGTACGGGTGTGGTCCACCAGTCGCCCCCGCAGATATAAAATGTACAGGTGCGGTCCACCAGTCATGCCCGCAGATAAAAAAACGTACAGGTGTGGTCCACCAGTCGCGCCCGCAGATATGAAACATACAGGTGTGTTCCTGCAGTCATGCCCGCACATATAAAATGTACGGGTGCGGTCGACCAGTCATGCCCGCAGATATAAAATGTACGGGTGTGGTCCACAAGTCATGCCCGCAGATAAAAACGTACAGGTGTGGTCCACCAGTCGCGCCCGCAGATATAAAACATACAGGTGTGTTCCTGCAGTCATGCCCGCACATATAAAATGTACGGGTGCGGTCGACCAGTCATGCCCGCAGATAAAAACGTACAGGTGTGGTCCACCAGTCGCGCCCGCAGATATAAAACATACAGGTGTGTTCCTGCAGTCATGCCCGCACATATAAAATGTACGGGTGCGGTCGACCAGTCATGCCCGCAGATAAAAACGTACGAGTGTGGTCCACCAGCCATGCCCACAGATATAAAACGTACGAGTGTGGTCCACCAGCCATGCCCACAGATATAAAACGTACGGGTGCGGTCCACCAGTCATGCCCGCAGATAAAAAAACGTACAGGTGTGGTCCACCAGTCGCGCCCGCAGATATAAAACATACAGGTGTGTTCCTGCAGTCATGCCCGCACATATAAAATGTACGGGTGCGGTCCACCAGTCATGCCCGCAGATATAAAACGTACGGGTGTGGTCCTGCAGTCATGCCCGCGGATATAAAACGTACGAGTGTGGTCCACCAGCCATGCCCACAGATATAAAACGTACGGGTGTGGTCCACCAGCCATGCCCACAGATATAAAACGTACGGGTGCGGTCCACCAGTCATGCCCGCAGATAAAAAAACGTACAGGTGTGGTCCACCAGTCGCGCCCGCAGATATAAAACATACAGGTGTGTTCCTGCAGTCATGCCCGCACATATAAAATGTACGGGTGCGGTCGACCAGTCATGCCCGCAGATATAAAATGTACGGGTGTGGTCCACAAGTCATGCCCGCAGATAAAAACGTACAGGTGTGGTCCACCAGTCGCGCCCGCAGATATAAAACATACAGGTGTGTTCCTGCAGTCATGCCCGCACATATAAAATGTACGGGTGCGGTCGACCAGTCATGCCCGCAGATAAAAACGTACAGGTGTGGTCCACCAGTCGCGCCCGCAGATATAAAACATACAGGTGTGTTCCTGCAGTCATGCCCGCGGATATAAAAAGTACGAGTGTGGTCCACCAGCCATGCCCACAGATATAAAACGTACGGGTGTGTTCCTGCAGTCATGCCCGCACATATAAAATGTACGGGTGCGGTCGACCAGTCATGCCCGCAGATATAAAATGTACGGGTGCGGTCCACAAGTCATGCCCGCAGATATAAAATGTACGGGTGTGGTCCACCAGTCATGCCCGCAAATAAAAAACGTACGGGTGTGGTCCACCAGTCGCCCCCGCAGATATAAAATGTACGGGTGCGGTCCACAAGTCATGCCCGCAGATATAAAATGTACGGGTGTGGTCCACCAGTCACGCCCGCAGATATAAAGTTGCAGGTGTGTGTTGTGTTTGTAATTATGAGTGTACCCCTTTAAGAGCGGAAGGGGGTGGTCTACCTGTATCTCTCCTCTTGCAGGCACTGCGTCATGTAGGAGTAGTCGCTCTGCAGCTGGCCCTTCATGTCCTCGATGGTGTCCTCCATGTGGGCCTGCCCGGCTTTAATTTCCTGCAAGGCCTCCAGGAGCGAGTCCCACGAGCCGTGCACGTGATGGTGGTGGTGGTGTGGTGCCCGTCCAGTCTGGGACTCCCCATCGTGGGGACCAGCACGCCCCCTCCGCCCCCTCCCGAGTTGCTGCCCGGGGCCGAGCCGGACGTCGCGCTGGAGCACTCGTCGTCGCTGCCGTACTTGGGGCTGGACACCAGAGTGGCGCTCCCGCTGAGGGCGCGGGGGGTCGGGGCGTCGTCCGAGTGGCCCCCGACGCCGTCCTCCAGGGTGTCCTTGAGGTGGGCGATGTTGTCGGCGCTGCCGAACTTATTCCTGATGAGGCTGGCGAACTCTCTGGGCTTGGACACCACGGCGGTGTGAGTGAGGGCCGACACTCCGCCCTTGACCCCCTCCACCACGCCCCCGCCGAAACCGCTTATCCCCGCTCGGACGTTGGCCCCCACGTCCTTCAGTCCTTGCTGCATGTCCCGCAGGACGTCCTTGGGCTGCCGGGCCGGTCCGTTCTGGACAGACGGAGGGAAGCAAACGGGAACATTGGGACCATGGAGAACAAGACCGGATCCAGTCCCATCTTTGTGTACCACTCCAGCATCAGTAACCGCAATTTTTCATTTGAGAAAGAAATTGAGACAGTTCCTCGTTACTGTGACCAAATTCAAGTCCAAGAGAATCTTCCCGGCAACCGGCATTGGTTCTAAACGGTCGTGGGCGGCTTTGGCGACGACTCACCTGCTCGATCTCCTTCAGCTTCTTGTGGTAGTGCTCGAGCTTCTTGTGCAGGTGCGCGATGGTCTGCGCGGACTTCTGGTTCTTCTTCTCGAAGACCTGCTTGATCCTGGAGGCCTGCTGCTTGTCGGCGTTGTGGGCCAGCTTCAGGTACTCGGCCACGTTGTCGTCGCGGGCCTCCTGCTCCACCCGGATCTGCTCGGTCACCTTCAGGATCTTCTGCTGCAGGTGCTCCAGAGCGGCCCGCGTCCGCTGGGGCTCGCCGCAGCCCGCCCCGGCCTCGGGGGGGCCGCCGGACGCCGACCCCGCCGCGCCGTCCGCGCTGATGTTGCTGTCGGAGCCTCCATGGCTGCCGGCGGACGGGAGGCTGAGAGTGGTCACCTCGCTCTTGTCCAGCTGCGGGGACGGCAAGCGGATCCGGAACGTGACGCCGATGCTCAATCGTCTTTTGCCGGTGAAATGAACGGAATGCCAATGATCATGATTAGCCCACAACCCCCCCCCCCTCAAAAAAAAAATGTAATCCCCACACTTTTTGCATCAATTAATTGGCTGTACAGTACTTAATTATGACTTAACTTTTTTCACACGCTTTCAACCCTGCGGTTTATGTGATGATGGGGCTAATTTGTGTAAAAGTGCCGAGGAAGTGACTTTTACCGGCCCTGTTAGCGCTGCGCTAATGTTAGTGCTGCGCTCGCGTTAGTGCTGTGCTAGCGTGTTGCTGCTGTGTCACTGGCATGTCTCAGTAATATTTACCGGTAAGTTTGATTTGAACCGGCTCTGTTAGTGTTAGCACTTGTGCGGCGCTAGCGTTATAGCGCTATCTTTAGCGCGCTGCTAGCATTAGCATGGCGCTAGCGTTAAAGTCTTTCCGTGTACCATTTTTCTCTGTAAATATCTCGTGTTTGAATGTGGGTTGCGGCGTATGTATGTACCGAATGGTATTTCCTTTACAAATGTACTCGGTGAGGCTAGTAATCAGTTGCGCTCCGTACGCCGGGAATTACGGTAGATACTGATATACTACATGGATGTAGAGGCCCCGTAACTCAGTGGTTAGAGCATTTTTTTTGGGGTGGGTGGACCAGGGTTGGGAGTTCGTATCTCACTGGGGCCTCTACACCCCCCCGAGGGTTTGCGTCAGGAAGGAAATCCGGCGTAAAAACTGTGCCAAACAAATATTAGCGTTTATCTGAGATTTTACGCTGTGGCGACCCCTCACGGGACAAGCCGACAGAAACTGATACACGACACGGAGACGGTCACAGATCCTCTGTAAGCCGCAGTACTAGTCCTTTTTTTTAGAGGATAAACAATATGCACATGTAAGTATTATATTATTTATCTCCCGTGGTGGTTTTTGTACAGCTAGACACATGAAGTACTGCGTGTACTTGTCGCTCGGTTCTGCTCTATCTATGTCTCTCTCTGCCTCTTTTTTGTTGTTTTAAATAAGTGGGGAGTGCAGTTTTTGATTGAACGGAATCGACAGGTGTCGCTGCACCGTTTGTGTTCAAGAGGGATTACAATTGCCCGTCCGTGGCGTTTTACAACCTTTGTTATCCTCCGCTGCGCTACACCGCTAATCACTGAGCAAATATAACAAACGGCAAGCTCACATCGAGTTGTTTTTTAACGAGTTTAAGGTGACGACTGACCCCCCGCGTGGGAATACGCGCGGCCTGGCGGACGGCCCGTTCTTTAATGCCCGCCCGACGTCAAAACAGTGTCATCAGAGCCTGCCAACAAAAGCATGACACCGAACACGTCGGATGCTCTAATTTCTCTCGACGGGTAACTGGGAGGATTTATCGGCGTTTGAGTGGCGTGGCGGTGTGACGGCGCTGAGGGGCCATTAGCTAACAGCCCCCCCCGCGAAAGTAGGTTACGATCACGTTGTAACGGAGAGCCGAAAGCTGGACGCGGGCGCACGACCGCAAAGAGACAAGAACGCCGCCACGGACCCGACTCTGGTCTTTTTGGTTTTGACGGGCGCGAGCAGAAGGGGGCGTGCGATGAGGATGGAAGTGGACGCGCGGCGTGAAAACAAGAGGGCACAAAACCGGCACCGCCGGGACACAGCGAGGGTGGGTGAGGACATGAGGACATGAGGGCGAGCGGGCGAGGAATCGAACGATGGGGGGGGGGGGGGGACCAAAAAAACGTTACCATACTGCTTTAATCCAATTTGTGCCGTTTGCGTTCCAGGCCCATTTTCCTCCCCCACCCCTCCCCGGCCCTCCTCCTCCTCTTCCTCCCCCCTGAGCCCCCCGCCCCCCACCCCACCCCGCTCAACCTGGACGATCTTCGCCCTCGGCCGACGCCTGGCAGACGATCGCCTCAGCTCGTCCTACGCGGCTCCATCGTCGACGCCGTCGACATCTGCAGCATCCTCGCCTCCTCTCCGTCGCTCGGATCTGGTTCTCTCTCTCTCTCTCTCCCCCCCCCTCCCATCCCCTCTTTCGGTGCCAACGCTGCGCCTGTCCTGCCCTGTAATGGAGGTGGGAGCAAAGGAGCGGATGATGGCGGGGGCGGGGATGGGAGAGAGCTTAGCGCAGGCGTACCGCCGCCGATGGTGGAGCGGAGGTGTGGGAGGGGCGGAGGGAGCACAGAAGGCCCTGTGGCGAGGGGGGGGGGGAGTGCGGTGGGGGGCAATGATGATGCGCCAGCAGTACAAGTCCGAACAATATGTATCTTCCACGTCCGCCAAATTCTTCATTCATTGCCTCCAGGCCGGATTGTAACCAATTTGACTTATTCTACTTCTTCAAAAAAATGGCGCTTAAAGCTGTGTACTGCCCCCCCCCCAAAAAAAAAAAAAAAAAAAACAATTACAAATACACATTTGGTATTCAAAATATCCAAAATGAGTCTCAGGGAACCTGAGGAAATGCCACTGCTAGCTTAATGCTAACACATGATGGAAGATGGCGGTCACAGGCTAGCACAAAATATTGAAAGTTGTGGAGTTAAAACTCCATTAGCAACACACACACACACACACATATCCACCCATCCATCCATTTTCTTTGCTGCTTATCCTCACGAGGGTCACGGGAATGCTGGAGCCTATCCCAGCTGTCATCAAGCAGGAGGCGGGGTACACCCTGAACTAGTTGCCACCCAATCGCAGGGCGCATCGAGACAAACAGCCGCACTCACAATCACACCTACGGGCAATTTAGAGTGTCCAATTAATGTCGCATGTTTTTGGGTTTTTTTGGGATGCGGGAGGAAACCGGAATGCCCAGAAGAAAAAAAAAACCCACACAGGCACGGTGGGGGGACATGCAAACCCCCACACAGGTTGGGCTGGGATCGAACCCAGGACCTCAGAAATGTGAGGCCAACTCTTTACCAGCTAATCCACCGTGCCGCCCCCCCCTCCCACACACACGTATATAAAGAGTTATAGTTATATAAAGAATTCAGACCCAAAAGCTGCTCTCCACAGCGATAGATAGATAGATAGATAGATAGATAGATAGATAGATAGATAGATAGATAGATAGATAGATAGATAGATAGATAGATAGATTTTCTTAGCCACTCATATATATATATATATATATATATATACGTGTGTGGAGAGAGAGAGAGAGAGATAATATTGCAATACTCAGGAAGATATTCTTCTTCCTGTATGAAAAAAAACTATTCTGGATGGACGGTCGGATCCCTGAGAAGTAGCTGGTGACACTGCGTGACCCTATTGTACTGCCCCCCAGCGGCCACGGCTGGCACACCAGAAGGAGCCGCACAACAAATTGGATTTCAGCAAATATTTGATCACCGTTGACAATGATTTCATCATAATAATCATAAACAATTTCAAATGTCCATAAGATTACGAGAGGCTTCCTTTGAAGGCTCGCTATTTGCAAAGAGTTGGTCTCCAGACATTTGCTGACAGAACAGAAAACGAGCGCGACGACAGCGCCGCGTTTAAAATAGAAGCCGGACCGACAGAAATCAGGTCGAGTGCTCGGAAACGTCAAAAAAGCGGCGAAACGGTGGATTCGTCTGTGGGGGGGGGGGGTTGCCATGGTGACGCTCAGAACCACGTTGCCCGGGAGAAAACGACTCCATTTAAAGACACAGGTGGGGCACCTGCAGCCCGTGAGCCGGTTCCGGCCCGCTTAACATCAGGGGGGATGTGGGCCGACCAATTACGAGGCACATTGAGACAGACAAACAAATCATCGCGTCGACGGATAGTGTTACGGGCGGCGCGGGATCGATTCCCGCTCAGTGACGGTGTCGATATCTGCCCCGCGACTGACTGGCGACCAGTTCAGGGTGTAGTCCGCCTTTCGCCCGAAGCTAGCTGGGATAGGCTCCGGCTTTCCTGCAACCCCCGTGAGGATGAGCGGCTTGGATAATGGCAGCACCCATTTTCTTTGCCGCTTATCCTCAAGAGGGTCATGGGGAGTGCTGGAGGCTATCCCAGCTGTCAACGGGCAGGAGGCGGGGTACACCCTGAACTGGTCGCCAGGGGACATAGAGACAAAAAGACACACTCACAATGACACCTTGGGGCAATTTAGTGGCCAATGAATGGAGGAAACCAGAGCGCCCACCCGGAAAAAACCCACACAAGCACGGGGAGAATATGCAAACTCCACACAGGCGGGGGGGGGGGGGGGAATCGAACCCGGGTCCTCAGAAATGTGAGGCCAATGCTTTACCAGCTGTTCCACCGTGCTGGCGGATGACATATGGATGGAAAATTTGGTCTCCAATCTGAGGCAATTTTTTTTTTTTGGGGGGGGGAGGGGGGGCACCTTTTGTCATGTTTGTTAACAGCAACTACAATTTAACGGTAGTCTTTTTTTTTTTTTTAAACCTTTCGGCTTGTCCTTTTAGCCACTGCAAATAACAAGACACGCATATTAAATTCACTTTTTTTTAATTATTATTTGGAATTCTTTCACAAAAAGTCAATTGACAAAAAAGGTACAGTGCAATAAATAAAGGATAGAGTTTTCATTTGTAGCTTTATGTCGTCGGCCCTGAGCACGAGCGTCAATAAACGAGAAATGCGGTCAGCGTTAGCGCTCATCCTCATCATCATCATCATATCCAAAATGACAGTTTCTTAGCGTGATGTTATGCCGGACCGCCACTAAAAGACGGTGCGACGGTCTGAGCGCTCCCCCGTGCTGAAAAGTCTCCTTGTGCTTAACGCGCATGCGCGTATATTTTGTGAACCTCCGGCCAGTCTGAAACATCCCCATCCGTCCTTCCACGCGAGCGTTCAAGTTCGCTACGGATCAACTTTTGTTCTAAGATTAGGTGATAACGTATGTTAGCTAACTCTATATCGAAGAAGGGGAACTATGAGACCGGGGCATCTGCTCCGTACCCAGAGTTCCCCCTGTTAGCAACGCATGCGCATTCATCACAAGGAGACTTTTCAGCACGGGGGGGAGCGCTCAGACCGGATGAGACCAGCGGACGACGTGCCCGTGCAACACCGCAACAGTTTACAAATCTCTCCGATACGTTTCTTTAAATAAGACGCTAACCGCTACGGAGCACGTTCGAGCCAGGCCGCTTACGCACACAAACACAGGGAGAAAAAAAGAGGCAAACGTGAAGGCGGAAAACGGAAGACGACGGCGCTCGTGTCGCATCTCACCCGAGCAAAGCCAACGTGTGGAGACGACGTCGGAACGCTTCACTTGTGCAACAGGATATATGAAGTAGAACGCGCGCGAAGTGCTTAAAAAGGAACACAAAATATTCGGGTGACATCATGATGAAAAACAAGAACAAAGTAAAAAAAAAAAAAAAAAAGTGGATTGTGCGGAGAGGAACCGAAGGCGCTTCCGTCCTCCGGCCGTCCTCGATTGCGGCGTCGGCCTTTCAAGTAAACGCGCGCCGCTGCTTCGCCTGCTCCCGCACGCAAGGAAGAATTCAGCCGACCCTCGGACGTCCGCGTGGTCCAAACGAGTACAAATCCGCCGGTGCAAAGATTAGCGGTAACCTCCGCAGATTAAATGTCTCCCCCCTCCCCCCCCCGCTAAAAATTAATACAGCACCCAAAATAACCGTAAAGACGCGACGGGCTGAGGTCGCTCGTATTGCGTCCCTGGGAGCAAAATGTGCAGTCCGGGCCCGACTTGGCTTTCCTGAGCGTTTTTGTGAGGTTCTGTTGGAATATTGTCAGTCTCTGTGGAATGCTGCACCGATGGACCGAAAAATCACTTGCTGGATGTAAGCGGCATCCCCACGACTCTTCTTTTCGACTGATAGAAATCTGTTGGGAGAGACGGAGGAGAACATTTAGGAAGGTTTCACCTGGGTCGACGTCGGGATGTGCCGATGTTTTGGTTCGGAACCGA
Organism: Syngnathoides biaculeatus; assembly: GCF_019802595.1. Taxonomy (NCBI): domain Eukaryota; kingdom Metazoa; phylum Chordata; class Actinopteri; order Syngnathiformes; family Syngnathidae; genus Syngnathoides; species Syngnathoides biaculeatus. The sequence continues at coordinate 24,560,212 of NC_084649.1, forward strand.
GTTCAAACGGGCTCAAGTCTTGCACGTGAGCGTCTACGAACCGACGTAATTACACATTTGCACAACGATGGACGATGAATTATTGGAGAGGAAGCCACGCGTCGAATGTTTACCCGTAATGTTGGTTTGTTTCCTCTTGATCCCGCCGCTCTCCTTCTTCCTCGGCGTTCTCTCCACGTTCAAAGGACATCTGTCGGAGTCCTTTTCCGGGATGTTCTCCTTCTCGCACTCCGGCGGTTCCGCCCTGACCTTCTTGGGGCTGACCGCGGCCTCCGTCGCCCTCGGAGCGCTCGCCCTCCCCAGCGTACGGGGCCTGTAGAGCGCCGGCACCTTGGCGCCGGGGACCCCCTCCCACTGGAAATCTCCGTGGGCCAGAGGCCGGTCGGACAGGAAGTCGAAGCTCCAGCGGCGGGACGCTTCCTCCAGGTCTTTCCTCAGGGCGGCCTGGCAGTCCGCCCGCAGCTGCTCCCTGTCCACTGGGCCGAACAGGCTCCGCCGGGTGGGGCCCTTCCCCGGGGGGCTCGGGATCCGCTTGACGCTCGCCATCATTCTACACTAAAAAAAAAAAAAAAAAAAAAAAAAAAAAGTGACATTTGTATGAAACTTTTACTTTCAATTATAATTCGTAAATGTGGCAACATTTGTTTTACTTGAATAGGATTGACATGAATTATTATTATTATATATTATTGTTATTTAATTTGGGTGATAATGCCATAAAATGTTCCGTTACTATTCAATCACCAGGAAGTATCATGCAAAAAATAAATAAATAAAGGAAAATGCAGTACAGCCTCGGTCCTCGACCGCAGTCCGTTCCGGAAAACGGTTCGAGAAGTGATTTGTTCGAAAACCCAATCGATGTTTCCCACTACAATGAATGGAAAAAGAAATAATGTGTTCCGAGCCTAAAAAAACAAGTTTTTTAAAGCATTTCTAAAAGATTTTCCTGATAATAAACTGCATAGTAGAAATACATGTATAGTTTAAATACTTTATAGGGTAAAATCATTTAAAAATGTATTTATTTTTTGCTTAAAATGTATGCTTTAGGGCAGGACGGTGATTCAGCTGGTAAAGCTTTGGTCTCACAATTTTGAGGACTCGGATTCGATCCCGGCCCCGCCCGTGTGGAGTCTGCATGTTCTCCCCGTGCCTGCGTGGATTTTCTCCGGGTACTCCGGTTTCCTCCCACCTCCCAAAAACTTGCAACATTAATTGGAGACTCTAAATTGCCCCTAGGTGTGATTGTGAGTGCGCTCCGATTGGCTGGTAACCAGTTCAGGGTGTACCCCGCCCCCTGATAGCTGGGATAGACTCCAACACTCACGTGACCCTTGTGAGGATAAGCGGCAAAGGAAAATGGATGGATGTATGCTTTAGTGGTAGAGTAGGCTAAACTCTTTTTTTTATTAACAAAAGCGCAGAATAACTTTAAAGAAGCAATAATGAGAGTTTAAAAAAACATTTTTTTTTACAAAAAGTAACACAAAAACATTAACTCATAACTCAAGTTAACGAAATCTTTGAAACAAAACAAAAATGCAGAAATGCATGAGCATTATTAAAAGTTCACAAGAAAAAAAAGCAATGCAAAACTGTCAACTACTGTATAAAATGTCTTCGGTTATGTTTTGTCGGGGGCGTTCGAGTACCGATTTTCGTTCCAAAATCGATTTTCACGGTACCACAGATGAAAGCAGAAATTGTGAAAAACAAAAAAGTAATTAATCCCCGTGACTTGTCTGAGATAGCGAAAGTATGACATGTCACATTTTATTTTTTTTGTAAATCCAATACCAAGCGAGTTAGTAACCTGCCCCGAGTATAAAAAAAAATGAAGCTGTCTTACCATGGTTACAAAGTTTCCTCCTTCGGAGCAAAAAAGTGACTCTGCGACTGCTGCTACTGACAGTCTATTTATAAGAGAGTGAGAGTGACTCACAGGTCTGCGCCCCTCCCACGGGAACGTGACTGCTACATGCCCGGACAAGGTCCCGCTCGGGATATGTGAGGACAAGTCCTTTGGGCAGAAGCCGGAACGGCCGCTAGGGGGCGCTTTAAGGTCTGCCTTAAAGGGAGTGGAACGGTCCATTGGTGGGGATCAGACGCGGTGGGGGGGGGGGGTATCAGGGCTAGGGAGTGACAAGCAAATTGGGCGAATAAAGCAATATCGTGATGATCACGATAAAACATTCGTGGGGGGGGGGGGGCGGCGAGTACTGTCATGGTACTTTTAACCTCAAAGCTACACAGGAAGGAATAGACTAGAATAATGAGTCATTACACCCATCCAGGAAAGGTGGGGCAGGTCCTAAGAGAATAAAAAAAATAAAAAAAAAAAAACTTAAATGAACCTAACATGCATATTTTTGGAGAATGTTGGAGGAAACACTGCAGTCGAGATTCAAACTCAGAACCCCAGGACTGTGGAGCGTGCAGGCTAATTAATTAAACATAAAAAAAAAATAGGTGGGGTCATAAAAAGTGAAAAGTGTTTTTTTTTTTTTTGCCGATGAGATGGTAATGAGTTTGACTTTTGGATTTTATTACATATTTCCCAAGTATAATTGTAAATCATTTGCACTATACAATCTGGCCACACGATGGAGCCAAATCAAACCGGTGCCTTGTCATTTTTTTACTTTTCAGGAATTCACATCGAAATATTGCATTGCAGCGCATTTTAAACCGTTTCAAGTTACCTTAAAATCATAAAACATAAACTAATTAACCCGGGCACCGTTTTTTAAGACGTCTGAAAAAGTTTTGCAGCCAATTCGAAGTGTCCCCGTACGCCAGGTCGAGCAACAAGGTAATCAGAACCAAGACAAATATACATTAGCCTGCCAATAATGCTGAGAAGCACAAGTGGCATCAAACGCAAATCAAGAAAATTATTGAAAATTCCGATGACTGTGAAAAGTTGACTTTTGGCAGTCATAAATCCAACTGCTAGACCCCACCCACTTTTCTACCGAACTCTTGACGTGATTTCAGTTATTCGACTTACGTTATTATTTTTTTTAATTTAAAAATACACATTTTGTATTGAATATTTAGCATATTCCACACCGATCCGGGTGTAATTTCACATTTTTAACAAGCGTTATTATTTTTTTTAAATAACTCGAAGAGGAAATGACGCAAGGGGGATCGCTGGATGGGCGGGACAGTGATTCAAGGCTGCGGCGGGAGAGGGAAGCTCCGCCCACTTACTACGCCGGTACACGTGAGGCCAAAACTCGTGTCGGCGGGCTATGAACTCATTTTATCCAGCGACAACAGTGGCGCAAAAGTCTTTGCTTCTATATTTGTGTGACAAATTAAATTCAGAAAGTAGAGGATAATAAATAGTCACTTAAACACAGTGGAAGTTATCCATATCGGTTTTGCAAAATGGGCACACTTTAGACAGCACTCAATTCAACTTGCTATTTCTATCTAAAAAGCACTTGGAATCACTTTACTCACATTCTCAGTGGTCTGGTTGTAAGTCTCGTTGCGTGCCGGTCGAGGTCTTTCGGCGTCAGCCTCGAAAACCAGAAAAAAAGATGCCAAAATGTCGCGAAGGAAACTCGACGTCGTCTTTAACTTTTCGCTCTTAGTGTCGGTGGGCCAAGCAGGAGGCTTTTTATAAACTCCGGTGGGCGGGGTTTCTTGTCCAAGGGGGCGCGGCCAGACGGCTGCGGCACGTGGACCGAGTCCCGTAAACACATGAGCGAACGTGACACTTGGCCCGCTCGGTTCTTGGAAATTCCAGGACAAGAGAGGCCCAGAATGTGCCGTGCGTGTTTCGGTTCTTTCTCTCCGACGTGTGAATGCGGTGCAAAATGGAACATGTTTTTCTTGCCTACCGGTCCAAGTTACACTGTTAAAAATATGTAATGCAACTATTTCAATGACTTTTGCAAAGTAATGTGTCTCATTACATTTTGATAACTTTTCTTAATTTTGAACAAAAACGTATCAACAGCACCCTTAAATGTCCATTCATCCATCCATCCATTTTCTTATCCGCTCATCCTCACGAGGGTCGCGGGGAGTGCCGGAGCCTATCCCGGGTTTCAACGGGGAGGGGGCGGGGTACGCCCTGAACTGGTCGCCAGGGCACAAAAAGACAAACAGCGCACTCACAATCGCACCTAGGGGCAATTTAGAGTGTCCAATTAATGTTGCATGTTTTTGGAGATGTGGGAGGAAAACGGAGCACCCGGAGAAAATCCATCCAGGCGCGGGGAGAACATGAAGACTCCACACGGGGGGTGTGCCTGCGTGAGTTTCCTCCGGGTGGGCACTCCGGTTTCCTCCCACATCCCAAAAACATGCAACGTTAATTGGACACTCTAAATTGCCCATAGGTGTGATTGTGAGTCCGACTGTTTGTCTCGATGTGCCCTGCGATTGGCTGGCGACCAGTTCAGGGTGTCCCCCGCCCGCCCGCCTCCTGCCCGTGGACAGCTGGGATAGGCTCCAGCATTCCTCGTGACCCTCATGGGGATAAGTGAGTAAGAAAATGGACGGATGGATTTAGTTTATTATTTATGAAATTATAATAATCTTATTATTTAATTAATTTAATTTGGGGGAAACGATTTATTTATATATTTATCTTGTGTGATGAGGGGTTGGAGAATCTTGGATTTAAAAAAATAAAATAAAAAAAAAACAACGCTGACTTTCTGATGAACAGTATGGTTTCTACGTGGGCGTCACGTGACACCCATCACGGACTGTGAAAGTTACATAACAGCGTGGAGGTGGATGATATACCTTCAGTAACTGAGTGGATTCCCGCCGCGAGTTCCTCGAGGCCCCCCCCCCGCAATGGAGACCCGCGAGTCAGACGGCCCACAGTGACGTCACTAACGCTGAAGCCAGACATGGGATACTTTGCGCAAGTCGGCGGAAAAGCGCGCGCAATTTTTCAGGGCCGGCCCCGCGTTTGCGCGTATTTGACGGCACTTCACGTGGGATGTATGCGTGAACATACCAGCCGTGGGGACGACGCGGGGTGGGACCGAAAAAAAGACCATTGGATAAGTGGGATCGCGAGCCGGCGATATGGGAAGCGCCGTTTCGGAACACATGAGCCCAAAGAAGGAATTTCTGAATATTGGTGAACGGACACTTCATTGTCATGCACATCATATACGGAGGAAAAATTCAACTACAAATTATTTGCTGGAATATATTGTAAATCTGTAGTCCATAGTCTGCTTAATATATGAAGAAAAAAATATTACAAAACCAATGCATGAGAGCTCTTGATTTGGCTTAGTCTAGACATTGAAGCCACCGTATCTTTAAAACAATAACAAAAATAAAAAAATGCTTAGATCTCATGAAAACGCACAATGAGTATATTTTTAAAACTATTGGACACACTTGCAATTTATGACTGTGTTGAATTATGGCTGAGCTCGTTGAGGTACAATATATTCAGAAGCAAGAAAATCATCAATATCTACTGCTAATCTGATAATAAATTCCTCATATTAATAATTGCTAATGTTGCTGTGGGGGCCTACACTGTGTTCCACTGTATTTTTAAAAGACTTGGAAATATTTTTGAACCCTTCTTCTGACTTGAGAACTTTAAATATTGAGGTTCCTGCTCTCCAAGGGACCACAATATCCATCCATCCATTTTCTTAGCCGCTTATCCTCACGGGAGGGACTACAATAATGTTACGAAAAGCCTGCCGGTACTCAAACATTCCAATTTTATTTGAGGTTAACCAGATGCATTTTAAACGGTGGCGGGTGTGTACCAACTCCCACTTAAGATGAGTTTGATTGGGTAATTCTAACCCTAACACACATCACCAGTTAATCGCCAAGAGGGTGTGCACACTTTTTCAACAACGCATTTTTTTTTTAAACAATTGTGTTTCATAGATTATAGGTCACATTAATGGTGTGAAAAGTTCCAAAATGACTCACTTTGGTCACACTTGGCATTTGGACAGAGGTGTGTGGACTTTTGATATCTGATGCATTTTCTATATTTGAGCAGATACGTAGGCTGAAAATGGCTCGTGCCTCGAACGAGTTAAGTTCGCGATTCCAAAAGTCCAGACATGTAGTAGTGGTCTTTATCGGCCGCACTAGGACACCATTATTTGGATGTCTTATCTTTCAATGTGGAAAGGGTTAAAACCCACACACAGGCAACCGCCATTGTGTAAACAATCTACACAATAGTGTACAACGTGCACAGTTCTGAGGTTCTGGGTTCGGTCCCCAATGAACAGAACTCTTACATGTAGTGCAGCATAGTTGGTATATATATATAATTTTTAGCAATGGATAGATAACATAATTGCAGGTTATAGGGAGGCACACGGAGAATATAAAACTCTAAGATGGATTATTGACCACATTGTATGTGAGCATTTGTGGGTTGAAATTATACAATTAATATTTCAGGCTACATCTCGTGAAATAGCCAAAATACTCACCAAATTTGAAGTGCTACGCTTCCTGTAGTTTGGCTGAAGTCGCTTCATTGCAAACAGCGCCCTCTACTGGGGAATAAAAGGGTCACTTATTTCCACAAATACGCTCCCCAAAAACCCACCAAAATCCACGGTCAATTTTGAGTAAATACAGCTTTGTGATATAAATATTTAGTCTATAACGATTGTCTTATGATGCTGAATTTTGAAACAAGGGCTACAAAGGGTTATCGTGTACAAAATGCATCAAAACAGCAAAATCTGAGGCGTGTAAATCGTGTAGTCGTCCAGAATCGCTTTGAATTGAGCAATGTGATCACAGCTACGGTGGTGTTACTCATTATTTTAACATAATCTACTACATAGTTTTGATTAGCATCTGAGAAGATATGAATATCTGCAGTAAAAATTGAGGTTTTTCCCGACCTGAAGGATCGATTTCAGGCACCTGCCAGCGGGACTGCGTCCATTTGCGGAAATACTATCACAGTATTCAAATCAAGCTAAGAGGTGTGAGGGTCGGGGGAGAAGTATAAACGTTTTAAACAACGGGTATTTTTAATTGAGAGAATTTCATTGTATCAAAGCACAGAAAATGAAAAATGATTTCGGTCTCCAGATACATCAAACGTCTTCCTCGTAAACCAAAACATCCACCGACGGAATCCATGATGAAAAAGTGGCACGGTCGACGCTTTTCAAATCACAATTAGGATGCTCCTTGTAATTAATCATTTTTTTTTTCCACATTCTTAAAAATCAAATATACACAATGAAAAATGAACTCTCACTATGGGTCAAGCTACACGTATGCATTTATAAAAACTGAAAAATAAAGAACGAGTGGCTGCGTGATAACTGGTCGAATGCGAGGTGGCGCAACCTTTTCAGGACTTGGATGAGGAATCGCACCCAAATAAATGTGAAACAACCACAACAACATCCAAAAAAAAAAAAAAAAAAAAGTGACTAAAACCTGACAGATTAAAAAAAAAAAACAAAACAAAACCAATGTCCATCATGTGAAAACAACATAGTACAGTATAACTTGTTTTCGTCATCTCTCTTCCTGTTCCTCTTATTTTCTGTCATTTGACCTGGAACGACTGTTTGGAAAAACAAAAAGCGACAAGTTAGCGATTCAGTCACACGGCGACCGAAAATCTTAATAGCGTTTATGCGGCTAAAAGATGAAAAAGGTTTTGTACCTCCTTGACCGGGAGAAGGACCTTGAAGGTTTGTGGTTCCTGTCCCGGGAGAGGGAACGTTCCCTCCTCCTGTCTCTAGAGAAAGACCTGTGTAAAGGTGGCCAGAAAAGGAAAAACAAAATGTTCCATGAACTCTACAAATATCTTGTAAGGTTAAGGCATTTTGCTCGTTTGAAAAATGGGGACGTGAGTCTAAATTCACACGTAACACAGCAAACGCAAGTATGTGTGTCTTATCTTTTTTATCAACTTTTGTTTTAAGGTAAGGTTAGGCTATAACGTATGTTAGCTCCCTCTATGTAGAAGAAGGGGAACTATGAGACCGGGGGATTTCCCAGTCAGCGTCTGCTACGTACCCAGAGTTCCCCCTGTTAGGAACGCATGCGCATTAATCACAAGGAGACTTTTCAGCACGGGGGAGCGCTCAGATCGTCACACAGCAACTTAAAAACTGCGACTACATATCTGTTTTTAAGGCTGCACACACACAATACTATTGTACTCTAGTATTTATTGGACCACAAAAAAAAAACGTGTCTCAATTGTCAACGAAAAAGTGGATGACCCAAAAAATAAAATAAGAGGAAAGTGGTGAGAAGAGCAAATATTTTGGGAGGCTGCTGGCAGTGACTGATCGATCACCCCACTCAATTTCCGGCCTATAAACCGCGACTTTTTTCCACACGCTTCCAACCTTGCAGTTAATGCGGCTAATTTGTGCGTTTTTTCTAAAGGCCGCAAGGGGGCACCCGAGCGGAAAAGGTAAGAGTGAGACTGGTGGAATATATGTGCCGAGGAAGTGACTTTTACCAGTCCAGCCCTGTTGGTGCTGAGGTAGCGTGTTACTGCAGTGTCTGTTATTTATTTATTTATTTTTTAACTGGCCCTGTTAGTGCGGCGCTAGCGTTAAACTCTCCGTTTACCGTCTTTCTTTGTAAATATCTTCGGGTTTCAATGTGGGCACTTGCGGCTTTTACACAACCGTGTACCAAATGGTATTTCCTTTACAAATGTACTCGGTGAGGCTTATAACCAGGTGCGCTCCGGAGGCCGGGAATTACGGTATATATAATCAAGTTCTGCCGGATTAGACCGCGTGACTCACTGTATGACGGGCCAAAGATGTAAGAAAAAAAACGTATCGATAACATTCACCATCAACGATCACGTCGACGTTTACGTACCTGCTGCGGCTACGACTGAAGCTCCTCCTACGTGGAGATCTGTGTGAAGAAAATGGCAAGATGTTAAGAACAGCAACTGATGCATGCGTCGCGGTTAGACCTTCACACACACAACTCATGTTAGTTTGTGGGTCCCCATCAGAACTGCACAAAAAAACAAAAAACAAATAAAAAAATAAAAATTGTTTTGAAACTATATAAACCACTAACATCAGGCGTGCGCCAATAGACCCCAGAACTTCTCACCTACCCCACAGTAGAGGGTCCATTCAAAAACTACGTTATGAAGGCCGAGCCTCAAGATGAGCCGACTAACACCGACTGTCCCTATGTGAAGATGGAACCCTACACTGTGGACCGACACTTTGTAGGATTAACATCTTAGCGGTCCACTGCTTGTTCACCAAGACAACATGTGGAAATACAAGTGAATAGACGAGCTAACAGGCTTTGGGTACGATTTTTTTTAACCAACTACGCTCAAAACTCCCATACGTAACTTCTAAATCAGAATCTCTGGACAAGTCCCAGATATTTGGCGGTGGTGGACCATTCACCTTTGGAAACGAGAACTAAGAGTAACGGGTAAGGACATAAAGACAGAAGCAAAATGTGAAAAAAAAAAAAAAGAAGGAAAAAAAAAAAAAAAGAAAGAACAACCTTTGTAAACCAGCTGTCGCTTCACTTTGAAAACTGTTATCAGTGTACTGAATGAAGCAGGAAAACTTACTAGTATTTTTGGTTTTCAACAAGCTAGATATGACGAAAGGGAGGCAGACTGTCGGCCGGGTGGGAAGAATTGGCAGAATAGGCCTGGCCAGATGCTGCGAGGTGATAAAGGTGGCAGGCAGGTGTGTGGGGGGAGGGGGCTGGCTGCGGCTTTTTTCCTGCTTTAATCGGTTAGCCGAAGGCTGCCGCTGGTAGCTTGTCGACATTTGGAAACGCGAAACGCCGATTGGAATGTGAGGTGGGCCGCTGCCGTTTGGGTTAAGGTTGAAGGAGGAGGTGGTTGAGAAGAGCATGATGAGGAACCAATGGCCTGGTGCAACCTGACGACTGGCCCGTGCCTGCCGGGTCATGTGACAGCACCAGTCAAGCTGATTGAGGCACGGTGGTCAGCAGTCACATGATGCTGAAAGAGGACTAGTTGATTGACTCTGAGGGTGGTGAGAAGAGGCATGGTGGTGGCTCTGCAACGGGTTTCATTCTTATTAATATTTATGGAAAATAAAAAGCATCCTCAAACAAAAAGGAAAAGCATCACATTTGGCACTCTCAACCCTCCCACTTTTAAAACTACTTTTGCTGGACTTTGTGTCGTTTAGTCAATGTGGAAGCCTACAGTCAATTGTAGACTTGGCGCTGAAAGCTTACAATCCAGAATTAAAATAGAAAACTGTTAGCCTGTGTCGTCCCTGCAAAGTGATTAGCCTTCTGTCAATCGCCGCTCATCCTCACAAGGGCCGTAGCCATGCTGGCAGGCTATCCCAGCTTGTCAAGGTACACCCTGAAGTGGTCGCCAGCCAGTCGCAAGGCACATAATCATTCGCACTCACATTCACACCGACGGTCTATTAACCTACACCTGCATGTTTTAGGGATGAGGGAGAAAACCCCCCCAAAACACAGCGCGAACATGCGGACTGCACGGTGGGGGCTGGGATTTGAACACCGATCCTCAGAAGTGTGAGGCTGATGCCACCCTGGTTAGCAATATGAAAATAAGTAAATTCAAATTTATTTTATTTTAAATTTAAAAACATGTATGATTCCATTGGTGAGTTATCGTGTTCCCATCAGTACTTTTGCAACTAAAAATCTCAGAGTTGGTTGACGCAAAGGACAAAAAAAAAACAAGATTTCAATAGATCAAATATTCAATAGAATGCTTTCACATGCCTCAGTTTTTCCCAAGATTGTCTTCAAACCATTTTTATTGTTGCAAGTTTGTCCCTTTTTTTAACCATATTTTTACTTGATTTCTTCAATGAATTAACTGTGATATTTAATGTTCTTTTATCACTTCATTAGTGATTTATTTACTCCACACTGTTTTCTGTACGACAGAACTACAATTAGTCTCAATAAATCTTTTTTTTTTGTAAAATCAAACTCTCGTTTCCACTGTACTGTATAAATATTACCCAGCAAAAACCGGAACCATATTTTCTGTATCTTAAGAACGACAAATGAGATGGGTCCAAGTACAAAACCATACAGTATGCAGTCTAATCACTTTGCAAGGACTACAACAATGTAACAGAACCAACCAACCAAATATTAAGCCATTTAAATTGTCCCAATAAAGTTACAGTGCCAATGACATCGATAGCACGATCCTTACACATAGAACGAGGTAAGAATGCATAAAAAAAGACAACAACTAACCCCAATTTGGAAACAATACTGCCAGGAAGTATACTGTGAATGAAAGTGATCCGAGCAATCGCCGGGATTGTATTATAAAACGTAAACTAGGGTCAACCAATGTCAGAAACATTTTGTAAGTCACCTTCGCCTTGCCGGTGGACTACGCCGCCTGTAATCATCTCGGTCTCGGGGGCGCCTGCTCCACGATGGCGGTGCGCCGCGGGTGCGACTGCGTTTCTCCCCATTGGACAGCTCTACTCGCACACGGCAACCACATAGAGTTCTAGACAGAGGAAAAACAACACATAGGAGGTGAAAAATTGTCTCCACAACATCATTGCAACTGTGTCACCCACACACAGTTGTTCTCACGTCTTACCTCCCATCAAGCTCTCGCACGGCATCAGTAGCATCTCTGGGGTCTTCAAATTCTACAAAGGCGAACCCTGGGGGGTTCCGCGCCACCCACACACTGCGGAGAGGCCCGTAGTAACTAAACGACCTTTCTAACTCGGTCTTGTTTCCGTTGTTGCCCAGATTTCCAACGTAGACCTTGCAGTCAAGTGGACATTCGCGGTGCATGACTGGGATCTGTAGACTGGGAAAAACAAGTTTAACATTTAAGGAAGCAATTATGTTCGAGATCATTGTACTGGTTGAAGTAGTGTTTGCAACCTTGTTAAATCTACAGCCGGTTGTGTTAAGAGAATTAATCTAAACATTACAGACAAGGTAAATTACTCAAAGTGGAACATTTTCAATTGACTGCAACATTCGAATCAGTCAAAAGTCCATCGATTAGATAAAGCACTGATGTTTGGCTTGTTCGACGTTAGTTGCAAATTTGTTTGTATAAATTGATAATCGCATTTACGATCTTATTTCTTGTCAAATAAAGACATGTTCAGAGAGGGGAAGGAAGGGTTCGGGTCGGGTGGGGTGGGGGGGGGAAGCTATTAGCCTTAGCTTACAAAGCCATTGTTCCAACTGTCTCCCAGCAAACAAAACATCAATGGGTAACGTTTCAGATATTTGTTATACCAATTAGCTCTGCTCCACCGCATTCATTAAAATATATTGCATACATAAAACGGCAGGTTTTTTTTTTCCCGCCGACGGTATTGTTTCGTCTCCTCGAAGCTAAAGGCTAGCTCGAGCGAGCTAAAATGGCCGTCGCCTTTTTCAAGGCCTCGTCCTCCGGCAACAGAAAATCTTAAAAATGGTTCACATTCTCACCAACTCACCGGAGCAGTACAACGCGTGTTGCTAAGCTAGAATCTTAGTTAACACTCTAAAACAAAGATCCGTACCTTATCGATGTTACTAAGAGGTTTGCTGGGGTCTGGGCTTCTTCGAACGCGAGGTACTTCCTTGCTGGTGTCGATGGAAAATGGCGTGTTTTCTCCTAGTTCGGGCGCTGTTAGCCTCGGGAGGGCGGGGGCAAGCGGATCTTTCTCGCTCATAAAAGAAAATGGAACTGCAAGCTTTTCATACGACTCCGCTCATTTAGCCAGCGTTATTGTAAAGTGTATTTACTGTTTCAACAAATTAATCCGTTTCATTTTACACACTGGAAGTCCAGGATAGAGAAAAGGACGCTTCGATATAAAAACAAAACAAAACACCACATTTTTTTTTCAAGCCACTTATCCTCACTCCATAGCTCGTCATTTTGAAACTGACCACATATTGATTCTTTAGAAAAATAAAAGCATGAAATATAAGTAGCCTACATAAAAAATGTACTGTGTACGGTATGTAGGAAACCATCATCTTCTTTTCCTTTCGGCTTGTCCCATTAGGGGTCACCATACACTAATACAATGATGACTTGAGGACAAATGTGCACATTTTAGGACAACAGAAATAAGTGAAGATTCGATCCATCCTTGATTGGTCTGCTCTGCACACAACTCTGTAAAAGTGCCATCCATATAAAACTCAACGGCCGCACTACCATTACACTTTCATATTAAGGTGGAGGCCGCAAAATATCATCTCGCGGGCCGCAAATGGCTCGCGGGGTGCACCTTTGAGACCCCCGTTTTAAAAGCGCTGACATGGTTGTGATGTATCACATAAATCGGACATGTCAGCATGGGCACAACACACAGTAAATATTTTGTGAGTGAAATCTCAAATCAAACAACATGGTAAATATTTTATGAGTTGAAATATCTCAAATCAAACCGTAAAGCCAAATCTTGGTCGTTTTATTTCAAACACATGAGTATAAATGTATTTTTCTGCTAAACACGGACGGACACAAACGGACCTCCATACACGGCTCATGTTCCCCACGGTAAGACAATTTGTGATCCAGTTCTTTCTTTTGTGCAAGAGTACTTTATGTTTTGCCTGAGCGATGAATGTGCGTATTAAAAAAAAAAAAAAAAATAGAATGAACTTGCACATTTCTTCCTGGACAGAGGAAGCAGTTTATTAAACTAAATGGGGATTTGTTGAAATCACATGAAAATTGAAATGAAACTCTCCTCTGAGTTCATCTGTCTTTGTTGTTATTGCCCAGGTCAGCCTGGATCTTCCTGTTGGCCTCCATCATGAGCTGACAGGCCTTCTTGTGTTTAGGCCAATGTTTCACCTGACATTCCCTATGAAAAGCATCCGGGAGATCAAAAATCATTTGACAGCTTGCGTACGTCACGGGACAAGCGTCCTGTCGGTGGACGCCCCGTACCTGTGACAGTACCACTCCCCTTGGCATCGGGAGCATCTCTTCGCAGCCTCTCTCCCGCAACAGCCACACTTTGGTTTCTCGGGGAGCAAATTCTCCAGCATGTCCAAATTGTACGTCTGCGCCAACCTGGTCGGAGAAAAGCAATTATCGCTCGAGAAAATGGAAAACTTTGCTTCCCACGTCTTTGTCCTTAAGTCTGCTATTTGTATTTATTTAATTTATGTAGTAGTACCTCTGCGCCTGCAGCCTCAGGTCCTTTTCAGAGGCGTTAAATGTTTCTTTGACTTGGTACTTGGCGATGGCCTTCCATTTATCGGAATTCTCCCTCACGATGTGGTTCCACATTTCGGGAATCTACAAGCAAAAAAACATAACAGGATGGGGACAGATTGTTTATAATAGAAGGAAAGCACTGCTTCAACATTAGGAATAAACAATTTAATGAGATCCAGTTCAATATTGTAAGCTAGGAACACCATAAACCACAGGTGTCAAACTCAAGGCCCGGGGGCCAGATCCGGTCCGCCCCGCGATTTTATGTGGCCCGCCCAGGCAACTCATGTGTATAAACTTCCATGATTTTTGTTCAAATCTGTACCAACATCTCCAATTGTTATATAAAAAATGATGAGAGATTGCAAGCGTTTTTGTGTCACCAAACGTCAACAATACAGTGAATACTCGGTTCTCGAACGTCTCCGTTCTCGAACAACTCTGTTTTTGAACGCAAATTTCAAGATTTTTTTGTGCTTCTGTTTTTGAACGAAAATCGGTACTACTAACGGATGCGACAAAACCCGGAAATAACATGTTGCGCAGAGCCCGACCAGTTGACCCACGACGGGCTTTGTTGTGAATTCCCGCGCTGCCAAAAACTTTGAAATAAGGTAACCTGCGCGGCCCGACCAGCTGACCCACAACGCGCATTGTTATTGTGAATTCGACCGCACCGCGAAAAAACCCGGAAATAACATAACGCGCGCGGCCCGACCAGCTGATCCACGACGCGCGTTGTTATTGTGTATAACGCAGCCTCTGTACGCAGACGTGGGAGATATCGATTCAGTTTTCGAACAAATCAGTTCTTGAACCGCCTTCTGGAACGGATTGTGGTTGAGAACCGAGGTTGTGCTGTACTGGAAAAACCCATTACCCTTGATTACTGATTCTAAAACTGTGTATATGGAATGATGGGTCAATTCAAGCTTTTGATGTTTTCACAGTCGTAATGGCCCTCGGACAGAAACCGTAACTACAATGTGGACTGCGCTAAAAATGAGTTTGACACCCCTGCCTTAGACAGATTGTCCCAGCTGACTTTTGGTGAGAGAAACTGGTGCATGCTGTAGTGGTTGCCACAGCTGATCTTTTGGCAAGAACAAAAACAAAAAAAAAAAACATGCAAATTGTACCTGCTCTAAAACGAGTTCCTTCTTCGGAGGTTCAGGGTCTGTCACGGCGAGATGAGCCAGGACCCGCTGGAGGTCCGCCAAGTTGGGCAGCTGGTCGATCAACACCTCGGTCAGGAAACTGCGCAGCTGCGAAACGTAGCGGGACGATTATGGCGGGGAATGCAAAAAGCACGACCGTCACCACAAAAACTAATGAGCACATAAGCAATGAGGAAGTTGATGGAGGTGTCATGAGCAAGAGCAGGTGGCGTTTTTGTCACTGGCATTTGCCAGTTCATTGCCCTGAGTTAGTGCGTTGTATTCACTGACAGTCGAAATCTCCACCGCTGAAAATAGTGTAGTGTTGAGCTATCCTCGTCACAGCGTTTCCGTGCCACCGCAGTTTAGTCCTGTCTTAGTTTATTTTTCATAGTCATAGTCAAGTCCGAGTTCATGTTTCCTCGTTTGTCTCCTAGTCATCAGACCTCGCTTCACGTTTTTCCTACCCTGTTTTTGCTTAGCATTTTGTGCCTCTGCCTTCTCGCGACCGCTTACACCGTGTACGACCTCGGCTCTGAATAAAACTACGCCTAACATCATGCCCTCGTCTCGGAGTCCTGCATTCGGGTCCATCCCTGCACCGAAGGTTCGTGACAGAAGGTTAAGATCGTGTGCTTGTACGGTGATGAGCGGGAAGTTGGTGAGTACCGTCAAAATAACAGAAGACTCTGATGAGTGCTTAGCAACATTAGTCATTTTTCACAGAGGGGAAAGATTATATGCTTGCAAATATTGTTACTATATCATCGGTTGACAAGTGTTCCTGGACTGATTGTGCTTAAATATCCGTTTGTGTAAATGTTATTACACAGTAATATCAATACGAGTTTTGTTAGCGTATCTAAAGTGTTTTACATTATTAGCTTTAAGCTGTCAGTGCCAATGGCGTTTATACAAGTCAAATATACTTTGTAACTGGGACAGCAAGGCTTAGTTATCTTTGTTTTATGTTTAGTTTCGCAGTACTTAGCTCAACCGGGTGTGGCAGTAAATAGCTTCAAGGAAACTATCGGTCTCTTTTTTTGGGGGAAAAACTGTTTACTATCTGCCAAATTGCTTCGTGTTATGTTCGCTGCTGACGCCTAACACTTCTAACTCAATTTTTTGCAACTTTTTTCCTGAGCAAGAGATGGTATCTTAAAAAAAGTATCTCACGAAGACAATCTGTGTACTACACAGAGGTTCACCTTTAGAAGCTGACTCTTGTTAAAACTGTTGAAGTCATATTTCCGTTGACAGTCTTCCTTGAGGAGCAGATTGTGCAGCGAAATCCAGACCTGCCCGTCCAGTTTGGTCATCTTCAGGTGGTCTTCCGCTGGGATCTTCTGCCATTTGCCATTGATGTACTTCTCCATGTCGCCTGCTTTTTTTTTTTTGGGGGGGGGGGGGCGAATTGAGAGGGAGCGGGAATATCAATGCGCTGAGGAGGAAAGTTAAGGACACGGGTGGCGTGAGGACGTTTTGCCTGCTGTGCAGCGGCTCCACGGGCAGGACTCAATCAGGCGCACCAGTAAACAAGGCATGTTGTGTGTGCACAGCAGCCGGTTAATGGCACTGATGCTATAAAGAGAAAAGAAAGGCCAGTTATGTTTTCTTACATGTTATCAGGGTTATATCCTCATCTGTGTGGTTTCATTGGTTTGATTAAAAAATGTGGATTTATTTATACATATTAGGGCAGCATAGTGTGCTTGTGGTTAGCAGGTCTGCCTCACAGTGAAGAGTTTCTGGGTTCAATTCTCAAGTTTGGCCTTCTGGCGTGGATTTTGCCCGCTTGAAGTTGGTTTCCTCTCACATCCCCAAAACACACAGGTTGGGTTCACAAAAACAAAAACTGTAAATGAACTCATCGATGTGAATTTTGAGTGTGAATGCTCGTTTGTCTGTGTGACTACGACTGGTTGGCGACCATTCCTGGGTGGACCACGCTTTGGGATCGGCTTCTCAAAAAAATTAATTGACTAATCCGTAGTGCCTATCATGCATCAATGTAAAATGAAGTGTGAATCATCCATCCATCCATTTTTGTAGCCGCTTATCCTCACAAGGGTCACGAGAGTGCTGGGGGCAATCCCAGCTGTCACCAGGCAGGAGCCACAGTATATCAGGGCACAAAAAGACAGACAACAGTCACACTCACAATCACACCTTGGGGCAATTTTAGAGTGTCCAATTAATGTTGCATGTTTTGGGGATGTGGGAGGAAACCGGAGTGCCTGGAGAAAAGCCACACAGGCAAAGGGAGAACATGTGAACGTCATCCAGGCGGGGCTGGGATTTGAACCCCGGTCATCAGAACTGTAAGGCCAACGCTCTAACCAATTCCTCCGCTATTCCACCCGCATGCATTTCACGTGATACTCAAATTATTGTTGTCCATTAAGAGGGACGTAGCTCCAGATTTTGTGAGTTTTTTTTTTCCTTTAGTCCAAAATCTTTTTTTCAACATCAAATATGAGGAATGATATTAATACCCACTGCTAAGGTAGAATCATTAATCTATACATGTATAAGAAGTTTGTTTGTATCCAAAAATCTGGTGAAAATTCATGTACATTTTCTTAAAAATTGGAAATCTTTGCACAGCTGGTAAAATGTTGGCCTCGCAGTTCTGAGGTCCCGGGTTCAATCCGGACCCCCTCCTGTGTGGAGTTTGCATGTTCTCCCCGTTCCTGCGTGGGTTTTCTCCGGGTGGGCATTCCGGTTTCCTCCCACATCCCAAAAACATACAACATGAATTGGGCACTCTAAATTGCCCCTAGGTGTGATTGGGAGTGCACCTGTTTGTCTCCATGTGCCCTGCGATTGGCTGGCGACCAGTTCAGGGTGTACCCCGCCTCTTGCCCGTTGACAGATGGGATAGACTCCAGCACTCCTCATGAGGATAAGCGGCAAAGAAAATGGATGGGAGGGATCTTTGCAATATAAAACTGTTCATATTATTTTCAGAAAAAAAAATACATACTGGTATATCACAGTCCAGGGTTAAGTATTAAAAATGGTTTTATTCAAAATACAAAGAAAATGTTATGTATTTTGGGACGGGGTAAAATTAAAAAAAATACCTCAAAAGGTGTTTTTCACAAAAAAGAAAACGTTTTTTTACTACCAATAATTCAGGTAAAAAAAAAAAAAAAAAAAAACAACTAAACGATTTCATTCGAGTTTTGTGATGGTCTGGGGACCAGTCCGGGGCGTCTGTACCCTTCCACTTCCCCAAGGCCACTTGCGAAAGGTCTCCAGCTCACCCGTACCCCTAAAGCGGGGAAGCGGTATTCCGCAATATTGTACCAGTATTAGAAGTTCAAGTACCTGTCAGTGTGGTCAGTGATGTAGCGCAGTACAGACAAAGCCTTCAGGGAGATGTTGAACTCCAGCTCGGCAGCTTGAATCTGCAACTCCTACAAATCAAACAAAGACACGACGGACTCATCATCATCACCTTGTTCTCTTACCCAAATCCCGACCGAACCAGCACCCGTTCACCTCTTTAGAGGACAAAACCGCCTCGCCGGCCGCCTTTTGCGTGTTGCGAGCACCGTTGCCGTCCCTGTCGGTGTTGGCGGCCAGCAGGACCAGCTTCCGATGGCAGTAATCCACCAAATCAAGGATGGCGTCGTCGCTGGCGTCGCACGAGTCCTGCACCAAATGACGTTCAGTCGTTGGTAAATGCAGAAGGTACAGGTAAGTGTACGCGCTCTTTTTTCAATGCATGGTGAGCTCAATAAAATGAGACCAAGATGAATTGAAAGCAGACTAAAACATCTGAACTTGATTCAGAGGCTCTTCAAATGGGGTCAGGTGTGAAGTGACTTCCGTTTGGCATGAGTTTGAATGTGGTTAAAAGAGGGTGTGGACACTTGTGCAAGCACATTTTCTCCATTGTCATCAGCAAGGCACTGACCTTGTGAAACATGACAGTCTCCAGCAAGTTGATGATGGTGGCCTCGTGGTGGATCTTGGAGGAAGATGCGAGAAGACATTTGAGCGTCAAGTCTTTCTTTTGCACTCGATAGTTGTCGCCGCGCTTCCACTTCTTTGGCTTGATTTGAGTTGCAGGTACTCACCACCATGTAAAGCGGAAACGTGTTCTTTGGCGTGAAGTCCTGCAGCTGGCATAAGATGGGGAAAATTTTTTGCTTCCACACTTCCGTCAGGATCATTTCATGCACCAGAACCGAGATCTGCAATGGAGGAAAGATTTTCCTGGATCTTAAAAAAAAAACAACAACAATACTCCCCAGGAACAGTGGTGCCTTTCGCGAGTTCAATTTGCTCCGTAACGCATCCATCCATCCGTTTTCTTTTGCCGCTTATCCTCATTTCATTTCGAATGACGATTTTAACATAACTCACTGTCACAAGGCGATAAAGTTAAGCAGTGTAAATCCATCCATCCATCCATCCATCCTTCCAACCAACCACTCATTTTCTTAGTAGCTTATCCTCACAAGGGTCGCGTGGAGTGCTTGAGGCGGGGTACATACACCCTGAACTGGTCGCCAGCCTATCGCAGGGCACATAGAGACAAACAGCCGCACTCACAATCACACCTAGGGGCAATTTAGAGTCTCCAATAAATGCGTGTTTTTGGGATGTGGGAGGAAACCGGAGTGCCCGGAGAAAACCCACGCAGGCACAGGGAGAGCATGCAAACTCCACACAGGCGGGGCCGGGATCGAACCCGGGTCCTCAGAACTGTGAGGCCACCGCTTCGCCAGCTGGGCCACCGTCCCGCCTCCGTAACTCATTCGTATCTCAAATCAACTTTCCCTATTGAAATGAATGAAGAAACCATTATAGCGAAAATACGTTTAAAAATAATTAAACCTTTTTTTTTTTTTTGGTCACACTTTCCCCTTCATTTGTGCTGCTCATTCTGGTGTACACGCTGTGCCCAGCTGGGGGCAGTATAAGACAAACTGATATACTGTACTTGAAGCTCAATTCCTCCTCTGATTTGTCATTACGGCAGAAATATTAGTTCCTCGCAGAGGATAAAGACCATATGCTTGTGAATGTTGTTATACGATCAGTCTACATGTGTTTCAGCACTGCTTGTGTTCAAATATGCATTGTTTAAGCCACAGGTGTCAAAGTCAAGGCCCGGGGCCAGATCTGGCCTGCCGCAGGATTTTATATGGCCCGCAAAGCCGAATCTAGAGTGTCAATTTCCACGATTCTTGAAAAAATCTGTACCAAAATTTCAAATTGTCATATATAATAAATGATAAAGTTGAGATATTACAAGCATTTTTGCGTTACCAAACGTGAATAGTTGAAAAAAACGCATTACCCTTGATTTCTGATTCCTAAACTAGTTCCTAAGTTGATGATGTAAATATGATGAGATGATTAAATATTTTTGTACCACAGTCATAACGGCCCTCTGAGGGAAATCGGAACAACGTGGCCCGCGAGAAAAATGACTTTGACACACCCTGTTTTAAGGGGTAAACAAGACCGCCACACAAATGCTAAATGTTAGCCTGCGTCCATATAGATTGTATTTTAGCATTGAGGTACCAGAGGCTCGGCTATGCGGTTGCTTTAAATACACACTTCCAATTCTCTTCTTTGTATGTTTAGCTTGGCAGGACCCTTAGCTGAGAGTGATTTAAAAATATGTAAGATAAAACAAAAATCTCTTCTTGCAATTTAGTATCATTCGGCCAAATTCCCCAAATGTTGCAGATGTTTATCAAGGTACTTGACCTGGATTTGTTTCAAAACCAAACAGCCAGCTTGGGTCATGGGCCCCATTTTCCACAGTGCTCACTAAGACGCCCCTCGTCACTAAGTAACTCTGATGAGACGCGGCGATCGTAGCAATTACAAATAATTCCTGAGGGAATTTTAATCATCTTTTAATGTGTGCGTCACCTTTCCATGAGACACCAGCATCTCCTTGATGTACTCATCCAGTGTGGCGGAAGCACTCAGTATTGCTTGCATGTTGAGCTTCTCAATGTGCTCATGCTGTCTGAACCACCTGGAACGGGGAAAAATATTCAAAGTGCCATTTTTGATCAGCGCTTCAATTGTCATGGAAGCATTTTAAAAACGCTTTTCCCATACGAGTACAGAAGAACATTCACCCAATGGTTCTCACATAGACTGTTTTCGATCATGTGACTACATCCGGGCCACCTGGCCATGTCGGATGGGTTCACTCTACTGACGCGCCGTTCGCTCTATTGCTTTTGGAGTTACACAAATGTTCGTACGACTATTAAAAGTGATGTATGACGGCTAAAAAAGCGTTACGACAAGAAGTGCGCTTAGATCGACGATATCGAAACAGTAAAGGAGCAAGAATTTTGAACCGTGGGCGTCGGTAACCTATGACAGACATCCTCAACTGGCTTCTCTTCTCGACAAGCGCTGATACAGTGGACCAACTAAAGAATTACAAAAGTCTGGAGGCCTACAAGCAATTCATCAATGGCTGGGTTCGTCATGCGGCGGTCTCCATTTTAAGCAAACTGCTAAGGTTAGTGTACCGCACAATGCGATTTCAATATGTATCGCGTGATTACGGTCAGCGTTGTGTTAAATTATGTTGATTTTTATTTTCGTTTGTGTTACCGAGAGGGAAAGAGTGAGAGGTTCGACCGGGACGAGTCCCAAGCGCAGCCCGCACCTCTTTCTTCACTTACACGGCTACATTTTTAACTCAACTCACAAAACGGCTAGCGGTGCGGTAACTCGTTTTTGCAAACTTATCATAATAAAACAGAAAATACAGATTTTGGAGACGTGTAGCATTCACACGCAACTAATATGTAAGCCCTTGGCCCTAAAAAATACTTCTCCTTCACAGAACTTAGTTCTTGCTAAGTTGTTGTGAAATCCTAAAGCGTATCCAATACTTGCTAAGTAGGTGTGAAATCCTAAAACGTATCCAGTACTTTGAACAAAACGCTCCGAGCAAACTCAGACATAAGGGAATGACTCGGCCGCTAGATCGGCTCTGCTAATACGTCACAGCCACAGTTGTCGCCGTTTGGTTGCTAACTGCTCCGTTTTCTCGCACTGGTTCCTGATCACAGCTGGCAGTCGGAAGAAAAACGCTTTACAACGCCCACTTTCGTTTGAGCAACCGATATCGTAGCAGCGCCCCCCCCCCCGCCCCCATTTGTACAGTTTTCTGAAATGATTCCTGCTTAGTTACGGTTTGTTTACACGAATTCACCCAACCAAAATGGCGACCGCATTCTAAACCGGAAAATGTGTGACGTCAGTAGAAAACAGTATATTTGCAGTTCAAGAAAAAGGATCCGTTTTCCAAATTCAAGCTGGACTAAATGGGCCGCGAGCTTATGAAAAATTCCTCCTTGAATTGAGTAAGTTTGACAACCAATATTGCAGCCGCTTTTAGTCAATAGTTCGCGCATAGATTGTGGAGTCGGTCGACGCTCATTTATTTACCCGGTCGAGCCCACGTCTTTGAGCGCAAAGATCTCCAAACTTTCAACGAAAGCCTCCGCCTCCACCGGCAACAGCACCGAGCCCTCCATTTGTTGCCGACAACCTGTCGAGTGGGGAAGGGACAAAACAAAACAGTGACTTGGTGGAGTTTACCAGCGATCTGTTGTCACTCGGTCATCCCGAGTGCGGGTTTTGTCTGTCGTCATGGCAGCAGCACTTGCACACCGTGGGCGCAGTACCTCTGTGTCGTCACTAAGAGGCGCCCCATCATAAAGGTGCACAACGCCAAGCTCACGGGGACTCGAGAGCAGACTCGAAATACCCACCTCGCCGTTTCATATTTTACATTTTGACCGAGGTGTTCGTTTCCAATGCACTTTGCGGCGATACAACAGCACTGCGTCAGTGCGTCACACGGAGTACCGTTGTGTTACTTCACAGTTTTTGTTGTGAACGTTGATGTAAATGCGTCACAAATCGTCACTGGCCAAAAACATTCATCCATTGTCCAAGCCGCTGATCCTCACAGGGATCGCGGGAATGCTGCAGTCAAGCATTATGGAAGTAGATTAGTGCCACCGGGATTTGAATTTGGAATTTAAAGTGATCACATTTTCAATAGTTGCTGCAATTCGCTGTCTAAAATTCAACTGGCTACTAAATCCTATTTCACTTTACATTTCAAATTCAAATTCTGGTGGCACTAGTCTACTTCCATAATCATTCTTCTCCCCCCCCCCTTATTTTTTAAAAGCTAGATATCATCTTTTATTGGAAAGCAAAAATATTTTTGTTTTGCATTAGGAAAAGCATTTATTATATGCATTTATTCTTATCCAGAAAACTTTAAAAGGACATTTACCTTTTTTTTCTGGCACATTTTTCAGTTTTTTTTTATAGCTATAAAACAAAACAAGATAAATCCTCTTTTTATATTGTTTTTAAAAGCTAATCTTATTTTATTTTTAACTGAACAAGTTTTGTTTTGCATTTGACTATTTAACCATTTAAAGCACACACACACACACCACACACACACACACCACACACACACACACAACACACACACACACACAAAACGATCTTTTTGCAAGTCTGATGTTTCTTTTACATTTAATCATCAAACCATATAAATCCATCCATCCAGCAATTTTCTTAGATGCTTATCCTCACGAGGGTCACAGAAAGTGCTGGAGCCTATCCCAGCTGTCAATGGGCAGGAGGCAATTAATGTTGCATGTTTTTGGGATGGGGGGACTGGAGTGCCTACCCGGAGAAAACCCACGCAGGCACAGGAACAACATGCAAACTCCACACAGGCGGGGCCGGGATCGAACCCGGGATCTCAAAACTGTGAGGCCAACGCTTTACCAGTTGATCCACACTGCGCTGCCTTCTATAATCCATCAATAGCCGTTTATCCTCACTAGGGTTGCGACGGAGTGCTGGAGCCTATCCCGGCTGTCATCGGGCAGGAGGCGGGGTACACCCCGAACTGGTCGCCGGCCAATCGCAGGGCACATGGAGACAAACAGCCGCACTCACAATCACATCTAGGAGCAATTTAGAGTGTCCAATTAATGTTGCACATTTTTGGGATGTGGGAGCAAACCGGAGTGCCC
Source organism: Syngnathoides biaculeatus (assembly GCF_019802595.1). Lineage (NCBI taxonomy): Eukaryota > Metazoa > Chordata > Actinopteri > Syngnathiformes > Syngnathidae > Syngnathoides > Syngnathoides biaculeatus. The sequence goes on from NC_084649.1 coordinate 24,584,637, forward strand.
GCCTGGAGAAAACCCAAACAGTAAAAAAAAAAAAAAAATGGATTCTGGGACCTTTTAATGAAACGGAGCAATTTAACAAATACTTTGGAGCACTTTCCTTGACGACTGTCACTCCTCTAACAAAAAAAAAAACAACAACTTTGGTCTGTAAAGCGTCATCTTTTCTGTCACTTCCAGCACACGACGATGTTGGGGTCATTTTCCAAACGTTCATCCAGGTCCTTGTAGGTGACTCCTGGCCAATGAAAGAAGCGTAATGAGCACAGCGACTTGAGGCCCCCCCCCCCCCAGAACCCCACAGCCCCCTTTCTACACGAATCAAAAAGTGAAGACATGCCCGTCTTGCAGCAGATCTCATCATAGCTGTGGCAGCCCGTGTAGAGGCGATGGGGCCTGCTCTTCTCGTCGCGCGTCATCCTGACCGGGTACTTCTGGAGCCGTCGAATGAGAGACTTCATGAGGCCGAACTGAATCAGCCTTCTGAAAAGGGGAACATGTGACGGAACTCGGCAGGACCTCGTCTTGTCATGCTGCAGCGAGCGTCACTGACCTCTCGTCAACCCTCTGCAGCTGCTGCGAGTAGCGCGAACAAAGGTCGCGGACGGTGGTTCCGGGACTGAGACCGCAGTAGAGCTGGAACACGTCTCGGACGCTCGGACGCTTCTGACCTGAGAGTCGCGGCGATATTTGCTATCATTGGAAAAATAATACGACTCTCCTCGGTTCACCAATTCACCATTCAGGAACTCAACTAATCGTAAAAAACAATTTCTTGGGGAAAAAAAAAAAAAATTTTGCATTGTTTCTATAACGACCTAATTCCGTCGATTGAATTTTTGCGCAGTGTGCGTGATTCGGAAACTTCTCCTCATGAGCGGCCAACTGTCGGCCATTAGTTTTGCCGCATTTCAAAATTTTTGGGAAAAAAAAAAAAAAAAAAAATCGCACGTCGGGTCACATGAGCCTTTCAAATAAAAAAATAATTTCCGGGTATACGTGAGATTCAGCCAGCCGCAGCTTCGGCGAACTAAAAATCTGTACATAATTGATGGCCATTTTATATATCCTGGGAGGGAGAGCGAGAAATCCGCGAGTTCCACTGTACATATCGTATTTCCGAATACTGTAATATTTACTGAATTCATATATTTCATATGTACCTGTGGCTAAAAACTGATGTGTGTCTGTCACCAAAATAAAGAAGCAAAGCGTGGAACGTCTCCGTCAAGGAAATACATGCTTTGCAGTCTTTGGAGTTCGGCCGGCAGCCTCACAAATATCATAACTATATCCAAATATCATTTCTATCTGCGATTCTTGCGCATTTCCTTTTTTTTTTTTTTTTTTTTATTAATTAAACCTGCACATTCTCCAGGGAAATTCACTTTTCCCCCTGACAATCATGCCATGTTTTTTGTGATTCCATAAAAAATTTAAAAACTAAATTCAATTTAAAATAAAATAAAATGCTCAGAGCATGTGGCGCATCAAACAGCGGCTTTCCGGCCCACGGCGATGGTCCTTGTGGCAGTGATGGAAGTCAACAGCTGATGATGAGCTGGTCTCGGTTAGCTGTTGGGTGTACGTGGAGTGCAATAACTTTTTGCGATATTTGTGCAGCATTTTAAAAACAAAACGATGTATCACTGAGTCAAAAATGGAATTAAAGTGCTAATATGGAAAGTAGTAATTGAAAAGGGCATCCAGCACATCCTTGCTTTTTTTTTTTTTTAATGTCAAACAATCTGTAAGGCATTTAATTTTAAGATTATTGTAGTATTTTTGGGATAATATATGACTGTTAGTCATTGCACTATTAATACAGGCAATTCAATTTAAAAAAATGGGGCATCCATTAATCGCACATTTGTGTTCTTCATGTCAGTGCTTGGTCTCCAATCCCGCTAAATTTCGAGGTGTTATATGTACGACACACTCTTACAATCTTTGTATCTTTTTTTTTTTTTTTATATTTACCTTGCTTGGTGACGTAGTTGAGACACTCCTCCTGGATAAGTTTGTCATCGATCAGGCTCTGCACTTTGGGGGTGGTACAGTACACATTGGAGTACTGGAAGTTGGCAAATTGCAGCAAATGAAGGCCACAACAACAACAACAGCGACAAAAAGATCAAGCAAAGTCAACCTAAAATATGTTCTTACTTCTACATAAAATGCATTTCTCACTTTAAAAAACAAACAACAACAACAACAAAAATGGGGAGCTTGTTAATGTACAAACCCTGGAATTCATCCCAAACGGCTACTTCAAAATCAAAATGGTCATCTACTAACTACTGCAGATGAAAATGGAATTATTTGTCGCCATAATGTTAATTTTCCTTCAACCAAAACAACAGCAAGAGAATAAATGCAAACCATAAAATGTATAATGAAGATTTCAGCTTCTACAATACCTGGAATATGGAGACCAAGGTCACGATATCATAATACCTGTAAAATAAAAAGGTAAACACATCATCTTGTGATATAAATTAGCGACATAGTCCAGTCTCCGTTTACAGACACTGGTTTCAGGGGTACCCAGACTTCTTTACCCCAAGATCTACTTTTTAAACAGAGCCATCGATGCTCCCAAACCCTTTTAAGGTTAATGTTATGTTGCCTCCTATATTTAAAATACAGAATTAGCTTTTTTGTGCACTGTAGTGTCTGTGCTTTCATCTTGGATCAGGCTGTGCCAAGGTGGAATTTGAAAATGACACACCATCTCATCCTGCACTTTCTACTTTGGCTTCAGACCAGACCTTTCCTACTTGGAAAAGAGAAAATCTCGTCCAGTTTCACCGCTTTTTCTTTGATTATTCACATACTCCCACAATCATTGCATCTTAAAACAACAGCATTTCTTTTTTAACTTTCTCCATTAATATCGAAGGTAAACATAAGCAGCATGTCTAGCTCATCTTTACTCTACGTTGCCCAGATTGTGTTGCTAACTAAAGGAGCGGTGGTGGACGTTGTCATTATAAAACACATTGATGGGCTGCGTAAGTACTGTAACGTTTGTCATTATGAGTGTACGTCTTCAGGTGGGGCGGGGGGATTTGGGGGGGGGGGGGGTAAGGTAAACTAGGAAAAAGAGTGTGCCGGAGAAAGTTCCGTGTGCTGCCTAAAAGAAACCAGTGGCTTCTTTTTCTCCCTCACTCATTGAATCACATTGCAAAAACTTAATAGCTGTATGTCATACTTTCAATTTGCATTGGATTATTTTTGTTTTGTACGCAACGCAGAATATCTGCGAAGAGACGAAATCAGCCGTGTACAATTGCGCACGCACGCAGTTTAGAGGGAACATTGGCTAACGTCTTTTTTTTTTTTTTTTTTTGGCACGCCTTCCCGCGATCGACCAAGACTCGATCGCCATCGACGCATTGAGCACCCCTGGTTTTAATCTTTGGCCAAACTATATGTTCCTCCAAACACTAGATGGCGACAGCACACTTCAGCTCGTGTTAAACTGAGAATTTCTCAGGAAGAAAGAGGTCGAATCTTGTTCATATTTGCTGACTGCAAGTAACAGTGAGGGGTTAAAGTGATTCCACTAAGTTTCTTCCACATGCACCAACATATTTTTTTTTTTGAGCCCCTGAAGCGTTTCCTCATAATACATGACCACTTTCACATAAAAAAAAAATGGATAAAGAGCACATTTAACGCTTTCGTAAAGCGTACTCACAGAAGATTCTGCACAGCAATACGAACTATATTCAACTCGACGTCGGCTTCGGCAGAGATTTTTTGCACGTGTCGGAAGCCGTCGATGTAAGGCAGAATCTGCAGGCGGGATAAAGGACATGAGCGGATCGTCTGGATCGCAAATAATCAATACATTAAAAATATCAATGCGTATTTTTATAGTGGCGTATGCAACCATGCAATCCTCACACTCCCACGGTCTGTTGGCTCTACAGCAGGGGTGTCAAACTCATTTTTGTCGAGGGCCACGTTGTAGTTATGGTTTCGCCTCAGAGGGCCGTTATGACTGTGAAACCGTAAAAATCTTTCCCCTCGTCATATTTACACGTGAAATTTATCAGCTAGTTTTGGAATTAGAAATCAAGGTTAATGTGTTTTTAAAGTATTGCTGATGGTTGGGTACACAATATTGCTGGCAATATTTCAACATTATCATTTATGATATGACAATTTGATATTTTGGTACAGATTTTAACAAAAATCATGGGAGCTCAAACTCATAATTTGACTTAGCGGGCCACATAAAATCTTGCGGCAGGCCGGATCTGGCCCCCGGGCCTTGAGTTTGACACCTGTGATTTAGAATGACATAACACACGGCATGGCTCCAATCAAGAGAAATCAGTCAACCCAAATGATTTTGAATAATAATGTCTGATATTTCCAAGATATCTTATCTGAAATTAGTAAATGGGCAATCTATCTTAACTACCGTAATTTCCGGCCTATAAACCGCGACTTTTTTCCCCACACGCTTTCAACTCAGCGGTTTATGCAGCTAATAATCTGCATTTTTTTCCAATAGCCGCAAGGGGGCACTGGAGCGGAAAAGGTAAGAGTGAGAACGGTGGAATATATGTGCTGAGGATGTGACTTTTACCGGTCCGGCCCTGTTAGCACTGCGCTAGCATGTTACTTCCATGTCTCAGTGATTTTTACTGGTGTATATATATATAATTTTTTTTTTTTAACCGGCCCTGTTAGGGCGGCAGTGCTAGCGTTAGCATGGCAGCGCTAGCGTTAAACTCTCTGTGTGCCATCTTTCTTTGTAAATATCTCGTGTTTCGATGTGGGTACTAGCGGCTTTTACACAGCTGCGGCGTATCTATGTACCAAATGGTATTTCCTTTACAAATGTACAGGGTGAGGCTTATAACCAGGTGCGCTCTGTAGGCCGGGAATTACAGTACTCGTCAAACTTTTAAGTACAGAACTTTAAATTCCAAGGCACGGGTGTCAAACTCGTTTCTATTGCGGGCCACATTGTACTTATAGTTCCTGTCAGAGGTCCATTACGACTGAAACCATGAAAATCTTTAATTGATCCATCATCTTTACACATTAAAATCCATCAACTAGTTTTGGAATCAGAAATCAAGGTTAACAGGTTTTTCAACTATTCTTGATGTTTGGTAACACAAAAATGCTTGCAATACATCAACGTCATCATTTAGGATATGAGAATTTGAAATTTTGGTCCAGATTTTAGCAAAAATCCCGGACGTTGATAAACATGAGTTGCCTTCGCGGGCCACATAAAATCATGTGGCGGGCCGCATCTGGGCCCCAGGCCTTGAGTTTGACACCCGTGCTCTAAGGGATTGTTTCACTTGGTCAAGTGAGGAAAACATTTGAAGTTGAAGATTCCGTAAAGTAAGTTTCATTGATTTGTTTCTGACACGTAAATACGCACGCGTTCATAATCCTGTTCACCGTTGGATGATGATCCCTTATCAACAATGTACAGTAATATTAAAATCATTGTGGGTGACTGATTAAAAGGCCTTTCAGCCGATGTCCGAGCCTTTCTTAGGGTGCTTAGTCTTCACGCGTCATTTCACGACATTGTATGCGACAATGGCGTACCTGCTGCGTGGTGAGATCCCACTGAGACTTCATAAAGTGGTCTTTGCACTGAACAAAGACAGGAACGTCGTACTCCTGGACCACCGGGGGATCCTTCCGCAGCGGGATCAGCTTCAAGTGGATGGTGTTGGATTCGTCTCAAAAAAAACAAAACAAAACCAAAAAAAAATAAATAAATAAATAAACAAGGATCTTTAACAAAGACTTCAGTATTTTCATTAACTAGGCTGTAAATAATCAAACATTTCCACAAGCCGTTTCCACAAATAACTGAAACGAAATTTTCCAGTCCAGATTTATCGGTCGACAAGACGAGATTTATCCCTGATAACTCGTCTTGAGACGTGATATTCAACAACCACCTTATCGTGCCAGGAATCAGAATGAGTGGACATGAGATTCTGATGGTCAAAGAGGCCCTTGTGTGTGCGCTGTCTTGCTCTTACAATACATATCATAAAACTGGAAAGAGTCAAAGCACTTCTGCATTGACAGAAATGACAAACAATTGCAATTCTATGAATTAGATATACCGGAATTTCCGGCCTACAAGCAGAGGGTTTAGGGTTAGGGCTTTCAACCCTGCGGTTCATGCGGTGATGCGGCTAATTTGTGCATTTTTTTTTTCTAATGGCAAGAGTGGTCAGGTAAAAGGTAAGCGTGAGACCGGTGGAATATATGTGCCGAGGAAGTGACTTTTACCGGCCCTGATAGCGTGGCACTGGCGTTGGCGCTGTGCTAGCGTGTTGCTGCCGTGTTACTGGCGTGTCTCAGTGATACTTACCAGTAAGTTTTATTTTAACCGGTCCTGTTAGCGATAGCGTTAGCTCTGTCTGTGTACCGTCTTTCTTTGTAAATATCTCGTGTTTTAATTTGGGCACTTGCGGCTTTTAAACAGCTGCGGCGTATGTATGTGCCAAATGGTGTTTCCTTTACATATGTATTCGGTGAAGCCGATGTAACCGGGTGCGCTCTGTAGGCCGGGGATTACGGTGATGAACGGTACCTATGGGCAAGGTGCAGGCCCCCGTGGCGTTGAGCGCTTCCAACAAGGTTGACATGATGGGCAGGAGTTTCTGCTTGCTTTCCTCGGTGGATATGAATCCACTCTCCAGCTGCAGCACAACAAACGCATACACATGCTGAAGGGGACGATATGGTCTAAAATTCGCATCACTGATGATATTGAGGTGGCACGTGGAACAACTGTACAGCGTTAGCCTCACAGTTCTGAGGTCCGGGTTCAAATCCCGGCCCCCCCTGTGTGGAGTTTGCATGTTTTCCCCGTGCCTGTGTGGCTTTTCTCCGGGCATTCCGCTTTCCTCCCACATCCCAAAAACTAAGAATACTAATAATTGGACACTCTAAATTGCCCTAAGGTGTGATTGCGAGTGCGACTGTTGTGCGTCTCCACGTGCACTCCGATTGGCTGGCAATCAGTTCAGGGTGTACCCCCGCCTCCGGCTCCAGCACTCCCGCGACCCTCGTGAGGATAAGGGCTAAGAAAATGGATAGATTTTCTATTAAAAATTATAAATTAGCCAGCCTCCTTCCTGAATGACTCTAAAGTATTATTCCTGGTGCCAAGGTCATCCTCCCACTTTTCCTCTTTGCCATCACTCCCTGGTATGAGCCCCCTTTTTTTTCCCCAACGTTAAAGAAAAACAAACACAGTTCAGTAAGCTGAAGTCTCACAAGATTGGCTGACATCTCACATGGACTCCCGCATGATAACAGTTCAGCCTTTTTTCCCAGAAACTCTCGTTCGTATGACTCGCTTCAACGTACTGTCGTGTGAAGATTAAATACTTTACCTCCAGTGTGGTAAGGTATCCGGAGAGCTTCTTCACAATCGGCTCCAGGGCACACGTGTTGGTTTGCGCGTCACAAACAAAGCCCAAATTAAACAGGAGAGCGTTGCGGCTGTACTTCTTGTGCTCAATGCAGACCGGACATCCGATTAGCTTTTTTCCCATTGCGGTGCTACAGACAGAGAGACAAGCAGGATGTTAGCTTGGATAACAACGTGACACAAATACAGCGTGATTTGAAAAAAAAAAAAAAAAAAAAAAGTTCCATACACTGTTATTAATTTGTTCTGCAGCTCCTGTTTGGTGATGATGTAAACCTGAACCGTGTCAAAGAGTTCCCGTGAAATGTACTCTTCCGGGACCTGTCAGAAGACAACAAGGGACATAATCATATTTTTTTTTTAAATCATATAACATAGAATAACATATCAAAGTGACTGATGATTGTATTTTTTTTCATTTGACATAGTATTTTTGCAAAATGTTGCACTACTGTGTTTGAATCATAGTATCATTTAGTGATATTGCAGTGATCGTTATAAACACAAAAACATAGAAAAAAAATTGCGCTAAAAACTCGACACACCCCCGTTGAAAATGCTTAGTTTTTATGATACAAAAATGTGTACAAGATAAATAATTCCAAATGTTTTTCCTACAACAGATGACAGGTGCGTGGTGATTCCCACCGAACACAGGTACATCCATAGTTATAAGAGGGTGTGGACACTTGTGCAAATATGCATCGATTTTCTTTACTGTGATCATCATCATAATCACGCCTGCTGGAGCATATCCCAGCTGACTACGGGGTAGAAATACAGACGCATGGAAGAACGAGCATAAATTGGCCAAATCGCCCAAAATGATATCTCACCTGATATGTTATTTTGGGTCCCAAAGTCGGGTGAAACTCGCTAAAGAATATGCACTCGATTCGAGTGTCCATGGCCGGCCATAATTTGCCGACAACTTGCACGCGACGCTGTCGACTTCAAACTGACTTTAAACCGGCGAAGTTCGGGTTCTGTTTACTTCCCGTTTTAAGCTAGCTGCTGAGCTAAAATTGTCGTTTTGACACGAACCCTTTTAGAGAACGCGTTTAGACATTCTCCCGTCGTACGTGCGTCGGAGTAAGATAAAACAGTATCAGTGTACTGACGATCAATAATACTAATATGATAATAATATTATTTCACATTTGTTACATTTCCAGCAACGTGACGTGCTGCAAAAAGGACGGCGGTGTCTTTAGAAGCGCCTGGGATAAAACACAATTGATAACTGGGTAAATATTTTAATCCTAATTTATGCAATACGATATGAAAAAAAATATCTGCATCAAAAAGACGATCATATTTGAGATCTAGGTGGCTGTTTTACTGCAAAACACAAGTTTACGACTGCTTTCAAGAGAGTCATGACTGCGCAGCGGTTTGCGCAACGCAACCAGTGACGTCACTTACAAAATGAAGAGGTTTGCTCCTGCGCCTTGAGCAGCGACAATGACTCTCATGTTCTCGACGTGAATGTCGAATAAATGCAACAATAGACGGCTACAAAGAACTTCAGTGGGTAAACATATGACCAGATGTGTTCCAGTGAACCCGAGGGGACCTTAAGTGTGATTAAACATGTGGAGAAAATCAGTAAACAGAGGATATATTTGGTTCATGGGCAGGAGTGTGGGGTTGAAGGTAAGGCAAGTTGGTTATTTCGTTACATGAAATCCTGCATACTACTGAATAAGCCAAACGTAGGAACAATACCTTGTGTTGTACTTTCAATAGATTTCAACTTATAACATATATTAAACAGTTTCAATGTCCTAAATCCGCAAAACGCCCAATTTGTAAATTATCGTACACACAGGTAAGGATGAGGGTTCCCAAAATGGCGTTTCTGGGTTTAATGTTACAAAAGTAAGGTTTCAAAATCAGGTTTATAGCCTGGGTTAACGTTTGTACTGAGGGTTTCAAGACCAAGGGTTTTGTCTCTGTTGACCTGTTGAAGACCTGGAAAGTGGGACTGAGCCCCTTCCTTTCTTACTTAATTTAGTTCAATAAAGAACTGTATACCAACTCTCAGCTCACTCCGTATGCACGGTGAAGAAAATAAATATTCGAACACCTTGCTATATTGCAAGTTCTCCCACTTAAAATTCATGGAGGGGTATGAAATTTTCATCGTAGGTGCATGTCCACCGTGAGAGAGATCATCGAAAAAAAAACAAACAAAACAAACCCAGAAATCACAATGTATGATTTTTTTTTTAATGATTTATTTGTGTGATACAGCTGTGAATAAATATTTGAACACCTGTCTATCAGCTAGAATTCTTGACACTCAAAAGACCTGTTAGTCCGCCTTTAAAAGTCGACATTCTACTCCATGTATGATCCTGAATCAGATGCACCCGTGTGAGGTCATTAGCTGCATAAAGACATCTGTCCACTCCCTACAATCAGTCAGGCTCAAACTTGTAACATGGCCAAAACCAAAGAGCTGTCCAAAGACACGAGAGACAAAATCGTACGACTCCACACGGCTGGAAAGGGCTACGGAGAAATTGCCGAGCAGCTTGGTGAAAAAAGGTCCACTGTTGGAGCAATCATTAGAAAATGGAAGAAGCTAAACATGACTCTCAATCTCAATCGGAGTGGACCCCATGCAAGATATCACCTCGTGGGGTCTCAATGATCGTTAGAAAGGTGAGGAATCAGCCCAGGACTACACGACAGGACTTGGTCAATGACCTGAAATGAGCCGGGACCACCGTTTCCAAGGTGATTGTTGGTAACACCTGGTGAACAACTAACTACAGGAAACGTTTGACCTCTGTAATTGCAAACAAAGGCTACTGTACCAAATATTAACATTGGTTTTCTCAGGTGTTCAAATACTTCTTTGCAGCTGTATCACACAAATAAATTGCTAAAAAAACCGTACATTATGATTTCTGGGTCTTTCTTTTTAGATGATCTCTCTCACAGTGGACATGCACCTACCATGAAAAATTCAGACCCCTCCATCATTTCTAAGTGGGAGAACTTGCAATATAGCAGGGTGTTCAAATACTTATTTTCTTCACTGTATTAGCCACACCTCTATGTACTTGGGATGTTTTTGTTCTATGTACTTGTGATGTTTTTGTTTCAATATCAAGGTCAGATTCCTTACTATTCATTTAAAACCCTCTTTTGCCACTTGTGCGCCCATTATACTAAATAAAGTTATCGTCATGCAATTTTTTTGTGTGAATAATGGTAGTAAAATTGTGTCAATGAGACTTTTTTTTTTTTTTTCCCAACCTACTCTTAATACTGTTAATTTCAGGAATTTTGGGAGTCCTGTGGAGGGCGTCCGTGCAGTTCCCAGGCCCCACCCTCAGGCAGGATAAATGCACGACAGGCAGCGGATATTTGGAGGAAATGCTTCGAGGCCAACGGTGTGACTGAGGCCGACCTCTCCTGTCAGTACATCGTCGCCCACGTGCTCGGGGCTAAAACCGTGAGTCGAGGAATGTGCTGCACGATCTATTCCCCTGACCCAAAGTCACTCTGTTCTCCATCTGTAACTGTTAGATGGAAGGTATCGAGCGGGAGAAGCTGTCCGCGTTCCTCACTGAAGAAGAAAAACGGCAAATATGGAAGCTGTGCGAAAAACGCCTCTCCAGGTTAAAAGTCGATACGGAAACGAGATCCGTTCGCAGTTACTTACAATGATGTGTGCGTTTCAGGATGCCTGTACAATATGTGATCGAGGAGTGGGACTTCAGAGATGTGACGCTGAAGATGAGGCCTCCCGTATTCATCCCGAGACCTGAAACAGAGGTTTGACACAACTCTTCAGAGCGGGGCTCAACAACCTTTTTGATGCCGAGGGCGACTTCGTGTTCACCGATCGTGCGGAGGGCTACGTGACGTGTTTGCGGCAAATTTCAGACTCCGTTCGTTACACGTACATAAAATATTTTTGTTTTCATTTATTGTAGTAAATGACATTACAGGTATTTAAAAATTTTAATTCACGTATGCAAGTCAGACTCAGAATTTCATGCACAAATAATAGTAACAATTTGTGGCTTATGGTATTTTTAGAACATACCTCACGGGCGCCTTATATGGTTCTTGCGGGCTACCGTTCGCCCGCGGGCACCGGGTTGGTGACCCCTGCTTTAGAATACTTAAGTGAAGACATGCACTTTAGTATCATGAATGATGCGATGCACACAGCCAATAGATGCACTCAAATGTGGGTTCAAGTGAAACCTCCAAAATTGAACGACATCTGTTCTGTGACGCTAGTTGACTTGACTAAGTAGTTCTAATTTCATATACCGTATTTTCCGCACTATAAGGTGCACAAGCAATGAATGGCCTATTGCAAATCTTTTTTCATATATAAGCCGCACGACATTATAAGGCGCATGGAATAGACGCTACAGTAGAGGCTGTGGTTACGTTATGCATCCGTTAGATGAGGCTGCACTAAAGGCTCAATAGTGATCCACGTATAAGGCGCACCGTCGGCTTTTGAGAAAATGAAAGGCTTTGAGGTGCGCCTTATGGTGCGGAAAATACGGTACATTTTAGAGTGTCCAGTTAATGTTGCTTGTTTTTGGGATGTGGGAGGAAACCGGAGTGCCCGGAGAAAAGCCACACAGGCACGGGGAGAACATACAAATTACACATGGGCGGGGCAGGTGTGACAGTCTGAGCACTCCCCTGTGCTGAAAAGTCCCCTTGGGATTAATGCGCATGTGCGTACAACTTTTATTTTATTTTATTTTTCTACTTTTTCTACTTCCCTGCCAGTCTGAATCTTCGCCATCCATACTTCTTCCGCGTGTTCATTTTCGCTCCGCGTGCATTTCGCAATGGACGTCTTACAAAGCCGAACACAGCGGATGAAAGAATACAGAAACAAATGCAAACGTATTGTTTGAAGCGGAGCGAAAATGAACACACGGAAGGAGCATGGATGGCGACGGTCCAGACTGGCACGGAAGTCGAAAAATAAAAAAAATTCTCCACGCATTAACCTGAAAAAGACCTTTCAGCACGAGGAGCGTTCAGACCGTCTCACTGGGATTGAACCCAGGTCCGCAGAAGTGTGAGGTCAACGCTTACCATCTTATCCACTGTGCTGCCGGCGCTCGTACCATTACTGACTAATTTAATCACATCCTTACTGCTAAATTAGTCACCACTGGTTAATTTGAGTTGGTAGTTTCTGAGGTGTTGAAAATACAGTACAGTAACGGCCGAGCCAATTAGTCATGTGTACTACATTCGACATTTAAATCTTGATCGATTTATAGCTAATCACATTTTTGGCATTTCACCCATATGGTGTAGTCACTGCACTTAAATACTGCGGAACAATGTAAATGCCTGACCAGCAAGACGACCGTCTTCGTAAATCATTCCGGGCGGGTCCAAGAGTCAGGAAATAAATGAAACTGTGTCTCAACAGTAGTCGCAGTACGGCACGCTACGCCGTGCTACAAGAGTGTGGGAATATTTGACCAAAACTGAGACCTGGGAGCGCAGTCACTTTCAAAATATGCAAGTCCATCCTCGAATACAATGAAACTACAAGCGGAATAGAAACTGTCAAACAGAGAAACGCTCAGTTCTTTGGAACTTGGTTACGATATGGCGTTTTGCAATGTTTTTTTATTTTTTTTAATTTTTTTATTCGACACAACACCAAACTAGCTCGTTGAAGAGGAAAACATGCTCAGGGCTCCCACAAATTACAATTATATTTAGTGTAATGTGAGTTGTGAGTTTAATCAGTTGTTTTTATTTGTTTCTTTGCCCAAAAAATGTCTTTACATGAAACCAGGTTGCACCACAAAAATAAATAGGGACTGCTATACTGGAATGAAAAATAGTAATGAAATAATGAAATAATAATAAATAATAATGAGAAAAAGTAATTGATTAATTGACTTGGATTTGACATTTATTTCATTATAGTCGACTATAAAAAATATTTTGTCATTTGACTCTAGCAGTCCAGTATCATATCACAAGTGTTGTACTGTGTGTTGATGCAGGAGTTGGTAGAATTGGTCCTGACTGATCTGCAGAAGAAAGCCGGCTCACTTACGTGTTTGGAAGTGGGATGCGGCTCCGGTGCCATTTCCCTCAGCCTGCTGAAGACTCTGCCACAGGTTTGCAAGGCATTCATTTATTTGGAGAGGTTAGTTGGATTATCGCCCACGTTCACTGTTGATGTACGTGAGCTCGAGCGAAGATGGCAACCGTATGATTTGTTTTCACTTGTGGAGGCAGCACTTCATCACTTCATTGGTCCTCAGTCACAATACCGAGACCGTTGCCGTAGCGGCGGGTTAGGAATACATGAATTGAAGGTATTTGTCTTTTTTTTCAAGTGCGTCTCCTTATTAAGTTGAAGAATAGCAGATCAGTGCTGGTCTCGACCAATCTCGTTGGAAAATCCCACAGTCCAGTCCAAATCCAAGCCAAGACCCAAGTTTGAGACAAAACCAAGATGTTTAAAATGCAGCCTTGAGACTTGTCTGGAGACCAATACCAGTCTTGAGTCTTGCAACACTAGTAGCTGATATAAAATGTTCCGACAACTAACGGTCTAATGGTTCCCCAAACACAAATACTGTACACCACTCACTCACATTTGAAAAATGTACAAGTGTGGTCAGTCATACCCGCAGATATAAAGTTACAGGTGTGGTCCACCAGTCATGCCCGCAGATATAAAGTTGCGGGTGTGTGTTCTCTTTGTAATTATGAGCGTACCTCTTTAAGAGCGGAGGGGGGTGGTGTCAGGTAAACTGGGAAGTAGAAGTTTGCTGAGCAGCAGCACGTTGTTAGAGACCGTGTGCTTCCGTGTTTAAAAAACAAAAAAGACGTCAGGTTGTGGTACACTGCGCTGGATCGGTTTTCAAGTGCGCATTGGCGCAATTTTGAGGGAACATTGGTCAAGACTACACAAAATAAACGACATCTTTCAATATGTATGTATTTCTACTCATAACAAATTTTACGTGCGTGATCTTTCGTGCTCAACGGTGCAAATTTACGAGTGCGATGGTGCGCACACGCCCGACAAATCACAGTGACTGCTGCACGCTCACCCTCCACGTCAACAGCTGAGTTGAAAACTTGAGTATGTGTTGCTTATCAGAAGCTAATGCGAATACAGTAATCTTGTTTGGTTAATGCTAAATGCTGCTAATGTTGCAGCTCTGTTGACCTTTCCGGAAGATTGATTGATTCGATTGCCGTTTCCGTCAGACTAGCCGCGACTTGAAAATGGTGGCTCTTGGAGGTGTCTAGCTGCCAATTCACGGGCTGAAAAACTCAAAATATCGTGCGGTCTTGTTCACGAGTGAGGGAACAATGGAACGGGAGATCGACCGGCAGCTCGGTGCAGCGTCTGGAGTAATGTGGACTTTGTGTCGGTCCGTTGTGGTGAGGAAGTAGCTAAGTCGAAAGGTGACGCTCTCCATTTAGCACTTGATCTACGTTCCTCCCCTCACTTATGGTCACGAGCTGTGGGTTATGTCAAATTCCATCCATCCATTTTCTTTGCCTCTTATCCTCATGAGGGTCACGGGGAGTGCTGGAGCCAATCCCAGCTGGCAGCGGGCAGGAGGCGGGGTACACGCTGAACTGGTCGCCAGCCAATCGCAGGGCACATCGAGACAAACAGCCAATCGCCCTCACAATCACACCTAGGGGCAATTTAGAGTGTCCAATTAATGTTGCATGTTTTTTGGGATGTGGGAGGAAACCGGAGTGCCCACCCGGAGAAAACCCACACAGGCACGGGGATTAAACCCGGGTCCTCAGGGTTTAATGTGAGGCCAACGCTTTACCAGAGGATCCACCGTGGCGACTTAGTTGTTTTATTACTTTTTTAATGGAATGGCATTAATCTCTGATGATTATGAACTCCGGTTTGTATGCCGGTGATGTAATAATCAGGATAATAATTATTATTATTATCCCATTCCTGTCTCTAGTACAGTATTCATTGTCATTGCCCCCCGAAGTCACAAAATAGTTTGAAGCAGTAAGTAAACAAAGCTGTGAAACAAATGGCCATTGATGACAAATGACCACATTGTAATTGTTTTCCGCTGTAGCTCAGAGCCATCGCGTTGGACCAAAGTGCAGACGCTGTGGAATTGACAACAGAAAATGCATTGAGGTAACGTTAATTACAGTACTGTCATTCAAATCACAATGACAAAATAATACGTGTTTTGATCATATGTTCATTCCAGTTATTTAATCTCGACAGGTTAGGACTTCATGACAGATTAAAAGTTTTTCACGTAGATGTCACCAAAGGTAACTGCATGCTCATCACGACAGTTATTGTACCAAAATGACCCCGGATGTAATCATAAATGAATCCATGCTGATTTGCTATTTTCCTCCAGATGCAGAAACCGTGCTGAAGCTGTGCAGCAACGTCTCTGCCTTGGTCAGCAACCCTCCCTATCTCTTCTCAGAAGATTTGTCTTCGCTTGAGCCGGAAATTTTGAGGTAACAAACGAAGGGCGGGGGGAAAAAAAGGAAATTGATAATATTGTGTAAGACTTTTTGGGGAAAAAGGAAGTATTTACAGATGTGTGGACAATTTATAATTGCAACGGGAAATGAAACTTCCACAGTAGCGCTGTATGCTGACTTATGAATGTTTACCACCTAAAATAATAATACAGTGTGTATATATATATATATATATAATGTGCACATTCATGATTAGCATTAATGAGATCCAATGTATTTCTTAAATAGGCAAGGACCCTATATAAAGAAATAGCAAAGTAATGTTTCTACGGGTGCTCGAAAATGGTTCATAGAGGAAGTGAAAACAAAACAAATTATCAGTTCAAATAAGTGAAAGGTTGAAAATTCAAAGACATGATGTGCTAGAGCTAGAGAATAGGTCCTTAAATTGTGTGGAATCTCTAATTTCTCACGCAAATTATCTTATCTAGACGAAAATATATGTTCAACTCCTCCATAAAATGCATATCCTGTTCCACGTTTTTACCCCAAAAAAATGAAAGTGTTTATGAGTTTAAGTTCACGGACTTTAATCTAACTTCTGTTACCTGCAAAACGGCTAATTTCTTGGGCGGACCTCTGACGTCACAAATTCTGGGGTGGACTGTTTTGGAACGACGATAAGGTGGGAGAAACCAAATCACTAAATGTACGGCGTTTGCATCATTTCAAAATAAGACCAAAAACTTCGTATATACATTCAGAGTATCAAAGACTTGACTATTTATCAGTTTATGACTAATGAAACTAAACAAAAACGCTTACCGGTCGATATTTCCAACACGAGGCATATCCTCCACGATGATGAATTCGAACATGTGTCCTGTGTGCTAACTGGCTCAACTTGATAACCTTTAACGCCTTCATAAAGTTCGTATTCTTCACCCTCTTCGTGGGACCATTCATAATAATGTTCCTCGCTCGAATTATCGGAAAATTCATCGCCGTTCTTCCAGTGTATTCCTACGGGATCCACGTTGTCGTCACAACGTCCTCCGTCACGCCCACGGTCGGCTTTCTCCGCCACGCTTCCGTCCTTTTCCGGCGGATACAGCAACGTGCGATCATTTGTTACAGATAATCAAAAATGACAACATTTTTCCTTCATAACGAATTTAAGATTCGTATTCAGCATAAAAACTGTATGATATTAGCAAAAAGGTGCATTGCGGTCCTTCCATTCCCTTTAACTGATTAAGATGGACGCATGGCTCTTTAGATTTAACAACAAGCGAGCAATGTTGTCTCCACTCTCGTTCTTTGTTATATTGCGAAAATTCTGACACTTTTTTAGGGGCGCTAAAAACTTGTTTTAGCTTACAATGCTAAATTTCTGACATATTTGTGTTAAATCAGAGGGATGAGTAATACAATACTGAACATTCCTGTTTTTGTTCTTGAGAAAAATATTTCAAATTTGATGTTCCACTTGCAGACTTGTTAGGACAGGCAGCGTAATGATACTTCCTCCTGCCTTTTATGCAAATGCCGCGGGTTCGATTCACACCTCGCGCACCAATAGCCAAGACCAAGCCTAAGGCAACTAATAAAACAATTGAAGTGTCATGCTTTATTTTATTATTTAGTTTTACGTAGATGTCTGCTCATCACAAAGCACAACATTATTTATGCTTGAATGATCCATTTCAAAAAAATTCCCTGGGTTAACTATCCATGGAAATTTACTGGGAACTTTCCAGAAATCTTCCGCCCTTTTTCCAAACCTAGTATGGGCTTGAGACTTTTGCAAAGTTGTACTGTTGATTGAATAAAATAATCAGTGTTCATTTTAAAAAAAGTGAATTAAATGTAACTATATATGTTGGCAGGTTTGAGGACCACGCCGCCTTAGACGGGGGCAACGATGGCATGAAAGTCATCCGCAAGATTTTAACGCTGGCCCCACAGATTCTGTCAGATGACGGGTAATGACCGGACACAATTTATTCTCCCAAAGACTCGTGTACGGTGTTGCCCCGAACCATAATTAATAAGACATGCTAGTTTTCTCCACGCTAATACTGCTCGAGATAATCTGGAGCAATTGTAATTACATTTTAAATCAATCCCGTGCTCTCTCCCCCCCCCCTTCCCATGCATAAACAACAGCTGTGTTTACTTGGAGGTGGACCCCAGACATCCCCTGCGCATTCTGCGGTGGGCGGAAGCCAACGCGGAGCGGCTGCGTTCGGCCGAGACGCGTCACGACGTCAGCGGCAGGTCAGTCCGGAGAGCGCGCTGCTAAATTTAATAGCGGGCCCGTGGCTGTCAATTAAGTTTCCCCGCTGCACGGACAATTTTAACTTCATTTCACAATTAGACGCGGAGCGCGTGTAAACGCTCTGTGCTGCCTTCACATCCAAAATCCAAATTTGGGAAGGATGACACTGATTTTTTTTTTTTTTTAAATTTTGTGTTTCCCAGGCCTAGATTTTGCATCCTTCGGACAGACAAGTCAAACGACCGCAAGCCGCACCTGGGTTGAGAAAGCGAGATCTTATTACGTTGGCTTTAGACCAGATCGCCATTGCCCCCACGCACTCCCCACCCTCTTCCCCTCCACTCCAGCTTTAGCTGCACAGAATTTTGTCATATTTCTTGCAGCGGGAATCATATAAATCAATCCCACGGCCCTTTTTAATCTGATTATGTCCCGTGCCACAGTAACACACACGCGCAAAAAAAAAAAATGTGCGCGCGATGGCACAAAAGAGGCTCAAAGCTGAAGGTAATTACCAAGGCTTTTCTTAGAAGCCTTCCTCTCAGAATCGTACCCTCCTCCCTGGAAGCATTTTGTAGTTCTGTGAATTGCCTGATGAATGGTCCTCCCCTTTGCCCGTCCACTCACTGACTCAGATGGAGGGGCGCGCGCACACACACACACACAATGTGGCCTTTACTGCCTCATGCAATCTCGCATACACTCGAAGCTCAAAGGCCGCGAGGTCGCTTTTTTCTTTATGTTTTATTCCAGAGCCGATCAAAAGGCTCAATTAATTCTCGCGCCCTGGTAAGCCCAAAACAATCGTCGTCTTAGAGCAACTCCATAATTATCACCATCAGCGTATGACTGAATACATAGCTGCGATCCAAACGGGGAAAGATTTGAAATTCGTCATTTCGTGGCGATCAGTCGAGCTGCCGGAGCGGAGAATCCGTTTGAACGCAAAAAAAAAAAAAAAAAAAAAAAAAAAGCCAATTGCCAAAGTAGCCCTCGCCGCCACGTACGAATAGATGGAAGTATTTTTCTTTTTGAAGGATTAAAGCTTTAATACAGGACATCAAGATTATTATATATACAAGCGTTCAAAGGTTGAGGTCAACCAGACAATTTCACGTTTTCAACGAAAACACATTTTGTATTATACATTGTACGTATATACAGTATACACTACCGTTTGAAAAGTTTGGGGGTCACATGGAAATGTCCTTATTTTTGAAACCACTTTTATTTCATCGTGTGAACAACGTTTATATTTTATTTCAGATTAGCGTGATCTTCACTGGAAAAACAACAGTTCTCCTTTCTGGTTTCCAAGTGACTCCAAACTTTTGTCATGTGATAGTTGTGCTCGTAAGTTGACACACCCTGGCATTTTATACCATTCTTTAGACATAAATGATCAGAAAAATCACTCTTATAACTCAAATAAAACTGTAAGGCATTTCAGAATATCACAATCATTGAATTAATTATAGTGACAAAGACAATAATCAGATGGGCCCCCATTCAGTCATCAGTTCCGTTTTCCCCCAAATTGTACATTTTTCACAAATTCCGCTGGGGTGTGTAAAATTACGAGCGCGGCTGTGTCTACTTCTGCTTTGTTTCCAACAATAAGGACATTTCTAAGTGAGCCCAAACTTTTGAACAGCAGTTTTTATATATATATATATATATATATATATATATATGTATATATACAGTAATATGCTATTCAAAAGACAAAAACTGAATGGGAACGGTTGCAAGTAGCCCCAAAACATTTAATCATATAAGTATATGTATGCAGATGTAGAAAAAAAAAATGAAGAGGCCCCTGCAATATGAACATTTTATGCCAATAAACGTCAAGCCAGCAAATCTTCACTAAGATGTAAAGAGACAAAAGTTTGTGGGATGTCATATCATGTCTGTAAATGTCTATATCAGCAGTTTTTTTGTTTTTGTTTTTTTAAGACCAAGTACCACACAAAAAAAATCACCTGGCTCGCCAAGTACCACCATAATGACATTCAAATACTGATTCCTCGAAAACGAGAGAAATGTTTTAGTCCGAAAAAGTAAATAACGCGTTACGCAGGATGAACAGCAACACAACACCACTTAAATAAAATCATTTTAATAAAAATTGGGTGTAAAAAAAAAAACAAAAAAAAAAAAAACAAGATGCTCTCCAAAATTCAATGCTAATTTACTAAAAAGTTAAATATAACAGAACCGGAGGGAGCCCACATACTGTAATTTAAAAATACTGATTGGCCCTAAAGTCCATTCTAGATTATGAAGTCTGTTTATTTTCCTTTTCTTTGTTTCATCTTTGTCTTTTTTGTTTTTGTTTTATTTATTTACTTTGAATTTTTTTCATGGTTTTAGCTCTATTCTCAAGACTGAAATGGCTGAACAGGTTAATAAAAAAGTGGGGGAAAAAAACGACGTTACTCATGGAAAAGGTAGAAAAAAAGAGTTTTTACTGAGACAAATATCATCGGCAAAGGTGTGTATTGGAGTCACTGTACGTTCATCTCATGCAGGCCAGTCCAAATGTGATACACGCACACACGCACAGTCGTGCTCGCTGGTAGGAACTGAATGTATTGTGTGCATGTTTTGGGGGGGGGAAAAAAAAAAGACCCTGTGTCCAAAGTTCCAAAGCAGCAAGTGTCATTTTGTTGTTTTTTTTTTTTTTGGTTTGTTTTTTTAGGAGGGGAAAAAAAAAAAAGGACCTGTTTGTTTATGTCCTCCTTTGCACTCGAGATAAGACTCATACCTTGAAGGGGTATTCCTGTAAGAAAGACAGCAGAGGCCTGGGGAGTGGTAGCTGGTCGTGGCGCTCCGAATGCCGGTTGATGACCATGCGGGTGAGGTGCTGCAGGGAGGGCAGACTCTGCGGCTTGTACACGGGCCGCTTCAGTTTGAGTACCACCGACGCCGAGGGCTCTTGGATCGTCGCTTTGGAAGGGGCCTCCTCGGCCGCCGTGCCCCGCTCCTCGTCTTCCGCTCTCCTCTCCGGTCCCATGTAGTGCTGCACCAGGCTGGGGACGTTGGGGAAGGAAGACAGGCTGGGCCGGGCCGGCGAGCTGCAGTCCAGCAAGAAGCGCGTGCAGCTGTACTGGATGCGGATGCTGGTGGGGCCGCGCGCCGTCTTGACCGAGAGGGTGAGCATGTACAGGGGGTGGCTGCTGTCCCGTACCAGGAAAGCCCCTTCAGAGGCCTCTTGAAGTGCACTGTGGGCCTGGGCCGCACTTATTGCTCCCCAGTACCACCCTGCGCACACACACACACACCGCCATGTTAGTTCACACCTCTGTTAAAAGAACTTAAAGGGCAGGCAAACCTAACATGATATTTCGAGAAAAGTATGCATCAAAAGTTACAATCGTTCTCATTTAAGACTGATAAAGAACATCTGTTAGACTTAAGCCGGGGAAATATGTGAATTTTCGCAACAGTTGGAATACAAAGGAGCCTCGGTTTCGACTTTGAGGTTACGAATAGTGCGCCGCTTAGGAATCGAGTCACGCAACACGAGACTGATCTTGCATCCTTACTATTCATTTTTGTTTTGTGGTCTTGGAAGTATTTTTTTTTTTTCATTTTTAAACCACAATTTACTGTCTTTTGAGGTTGCAAACGGTGCGCAATTAACGCCTTTCTGCGGCGGTGTGGGGATACTTTGTTATGCAGGCTCAATAACCACCGTCTTAATTTTTATGTTCGTGGGCTCGTGGTCTTTTTCATACAAATATGTAAGCTCGTTTTGTCGTTACTACATTACCTTGGGTTCGTGGTTGTCTACAGCATACAAATTGCTGCTGTAAATTGCAGCGCCCTGAATTTAAAGGTCCCGTATTTTGGCTATTTAGAACTCCGTAGAGCACAGAGGTGTCAAACTCATTTTTTCTCACGGGTCACATTGTTGTTCCAGTTTCCCTGACTGCGGAACAAAAATATTTAATCATCATCAATTTATGAACTAGTTTTTGGAGTCAGAAATCAAGGGTACGGAGTTTTTCAACAATTCACATTTGGAAACACAAAAATCCTTGTAATATCTCGAATTTATCATTCATGATGGATGACAATTTGAAATCTTGGTACAGGTTTTTACTGGAATCATGGAAATTGACACTCTAGATTTGGCTTCGAGGGCCACGTGAAATCATGTGGTGGGCCAGATCTGGCCCCCAGGCCTTGAGTTTGACGTCTGTGCCGTAGAGTGACTCTTGACATCAATTTCATTAAAAAAAAAAAATAATAATTTTTGTCATAAGAATGTCGAGAAAAGCCCCACTTAAAGCTACCTCTGTTTGACCCAGTTTTTTATCCGCTTTAGGTCGGGAAAATCGAACCACCTGATTTCATCTCGGCTGAAAAATGTGATATTTAGGATTTTGCAGATGACTTTAATCCATATTTCAAATTTCCAGACACAATATTACATCCCAAAAACTAGAAAAAGTTAGTTTTGCAAAATGTCTCCTTTAAGAATCTGCTTCCATTATTTTTTGCTGACCGATTTCCAATTAATGAATTGGTAAGAAGTGATCCAAAAAGAAAGGACAGTCAAATGTGCTGAGTTTGTATATTTATGTTTTCACTTCATAACCGAGAGTAACCTTTTTAGTTCCAATGCGATCCGCCACAAAAACAAGTTCGACAATCCCGAATCTGAAAGATGACCACGCTGTCCACAGATGTGGTTGGTTTTCTTTCTTTTCTTTTTTTTTGGTTTTTTTTTCCCGCCGCCAATACAAACGATACAACAAAGGGGGAAACGTGTGACGATGATAACTGAAAACAAAATGTAATTTATTGCGGCGCAGGACTATATGAACACTGCAGCTGATTAAATATCACTTTCATAAATGCACATATTTGCGACAGAGATCCGTTCCTAGCGCGGAACACGATTTTGTTCATAACTTGTAACGAACGTCTATCAGCAACATAGACATGAAGTTAGGATTACAGAATCTTGAGAAAAATACTTTAAAACCGTAAATATGACATTATCATATGAAAAATGGTCAGTGCGGTAAAAAACTGAGCCTGCCTTCTTGTTCCTAATGACTATTCTTACGCCGCTGCACAAACTAGTTCGCCGCATGCTGTTCGTGACCTCAAAATGTTGTATTTCGGGACCGTCGTAAAGTAGTGACCCCCCCCCCCCACACACACACACACTTTACAAGTTACTGAGCACATGCTGGGTTCACTTACACCTACAGTTGATTTATCCCCCCCCCCAAAAAAAAAAAAAGTCTTCAAATACCAGTTTTGTAATATACAAAATTCAAACCAAGATGAAACTTTTCACCACTAAGCAAAACTGCATAACTGCTCAATGGAAAACTTTAAAAATATATATATATTTTCAAAGGTGGGGGGAATAGAAATAACCGAGATAATATGGTTGCACAAGTGTGCACACCTGCATATTAACTGGGGGCGGGACTGTGTCAAGACTCAAATGGGAGTCGGCACACCCCTGCCTCCAATGAACCCAAAATGTTCTAGTCGGCTTTTCCTGACAGTCTTTCCCTTTGCAGCGGGATCAGTTCATAATTCCCTCCACCTTGATTTAGGCCCCCAGTTCCAGCTGGAGGAAAAAAAAGAAAACAGCCCGAACCATATTGCTGCCACTACTGTGCGTCAGTGTCATTATGGTGTCGTTTTGGGAATGAGCAATGTTGTTTGCGTCAAACAAGGCTTTCTGTCTCCCATTATCTCAGTTGTGTACTTTTTCTCCCCCCCCCCGCCCCCCCCCCACTCGAAATATATTTTTTCTCTCAAATTTGAGTTGTATTGGACATGGATCCTATGATGGTCGCAATGTTTTTGAAGCAATTTAAAAATGCGACGATCCGCGTCATTTGAACAGGGGTGTGTAGACTTTTTATAATAGCCGTGTAACTCTTTTACTGCCGAATCTTCATTCCAGAACTCCCATCTGAGCAGTTTGAGTTTAACAAGAACAACATTTAGGGTCTGTCCTGTTTGTAGTGTGTACAGTGGTGCTGCACCTGATGTTTCCAGGTAGCAGAAGTTGCTCGCAATGGCCCGCAGATCCTTCGTGGGGTCCCATAGCGGCGGGCTGCTCTGAAGGCAAGGCGCAGGCGCGACCGACCCTGCCCGCATGCCCCCCCGGGGGGCCTCAGTAGTTGGAGCGGCGGGCAAAAGACCTCGGGGACTGAAAGTGACATGACACTTTCATTAGCTTTAAGTGGTAAACAAAACAAACCCGCCCTCAAAAAAGAAGACAATGTATACATTAGCTTTTGAATGCGTCGGCGCTAATGAAATCATCAAACTAAACAAAGTGCACACTCCTGGGAGTCAAGATAACGTGTTAACTTTGTTACAATCAGGCTAACAAGTCATACTCTCAATTTGCAAACAAAACTCATTCACGGCCAGCTAATGAGTCAATCGGATGTGTTATTCGGGCTATAACACGGTTATCATAATGATAAATGTTATCATCACGAGCATAACACTGTAATAGCAGGTTAAATGCGACTTATTGACAAACACAAGGTTTCTTAACAGCAGAGGAGTGGACAATTACGCGATTTTACGTCCCAAAACTTGAGAATAGTTTGGATTGAACACGGATGATATGCTATGAAGAAACAAACGCATCCTCGTTTCCTTCAAATGTCAACGTAAAGTGTTATTTAGGCTTTTAACGTGGCCCCGAGCTTCCCAAGAGTGACAATTCCATGGTGATAATGTCCGTTGAAAAGGGAAACACAACAAATGTTAAAAACTGTTGACTCCCCCCAGCAGTCGACATGATGCGTTTTCTCGAGTTTTTAAAATGGCTTAAAACAATAATTGTTGGCATTTTGGCTGATGTTATCAGTTTAATCTGATTACCAAACCCCGAATGTTAAAAAAATACAGAGTTCCTTTTCTTAGTGTGCTGTTTAGGTTTTAAACACCAGACAAAATAGTGATGATATTTAGATTTATATTTATTGAAGAGCTGTAGGACAGCAAATGTTCAAAGGCAAGTTGACGCTCATCAGTAATTAGTTGAGGTTATAAACTGGCTCAAAACTTCACAATGATCAGGTTGCAACCTCAAATTTGTAAGCAAAAAAATGTATTAAATATATCTTTATACTTATGAGCCCTCAAATGTTTATCATAACGAGGATTACACTGTAATACTGCCCGTTTTACAAACACAGCAAATGTCTACAAACGTTTCTCCCGACAAGCAGTGCAGCGTTTGAGCCAAGTTATTAAAATGTATTAATAATACTGTTGTACTAGTTTAAAAGCAGACGCAATAACACCCGTTTTGAGGGCCGAAAACAAATGGCACAATTTTACCCCATGTTTACTTTATTCCGGAGTTACGCCTTATTTGGGTCCAGTGTGGATTGTGTGTTGATTTAACATAAAAAAGTCAAATATAAAACAGTATAACAATAATGCTTGGAAAGAGAAATAATCTCAGGTGTCGGAATTTAAATTTCAAAGTCAGGCACCTGAGACTATTGTTCATTCCAAGTGGAAAAAAAAAACCGCGTGCATCCAGTGTTAGTCACAGCATTACTTTAGTGCAGTACTTGAAAATAAACAACAAAAGGTGTGACGTTTAAATCAGAATCACCTTGCTTGCTTTTTTTTTTTTTTTTGAGTCATAAAATCAGAACGCTACATAACCAAAATGTACACAAAATAATAAACGGATGACGAGATTATTTTGTTGAAATCTACTTCGGTCGCATCATGGATTCGCACGCAGGTCTCTTGTCATAAAAGCAAACAAAGACATGATGTACTCACCCTGGCACACAGAGAATCATGCTATTTCTTCAACCCACACTTTAATTCCAGTCGTATTTCCACCCCCGACCTTGTTTTGTGTAGAAAAGACGACGGAGCTAAGAAAATGAAATCAAAAATTAAAAAAAAAAAATTGGGGAAAAAGTTTACGTGAAAATAACCAAGCGCAGGTTATCAAGTGATATCGGTTGCCCCCCCCCAAAAAAAAACTCCGAAGGCCAAAAGACGACGTTCGCTTTTTTAAAAAGTGTTGACTTTTTTTTTTTTTTTTGAAATAAGCCAGTTTAGTGTTTTGCGGCGGCGGCGGCGGCGTCGTCGTCGTCGATGCGGAGTGTGTTGTCGCCGCGATCGGAAACTTGCAATGCGCGAAGGGGACGCAAGCGAAAAGGCTTGGCTTTCTTCAAATGGACTCTTTCCTAGAAGTCTATTCTGAGAACGCCTCTCGGCACCGGCGGCTCTGACG
Source organism: Syngnathoides biaculeatus (assembly GCF_019802595.1). NCBI lineage: Eukaryota > Metazoa > Chordata > Actinopteri > Syngnathiformes > Syngnathidae > Syngnathoides > Syngnathoides biaculeatus. Next base: position 24,611,097 of record NC_084649.1, read on the forward strand.
TCACAGACTCCGGCCGAAGTGCGTGCTCGCGCACGAGGGCCCGACACGCTCTCCGTCCGCTCCCTTTTATTTATATATTTATTTTTTAAAACCCAACGCTTTGTGGTGAATAATCCCACCTTTATTCAGTTTTTTTTTTATCCCATGTTTTGATTTTATTTTATTTTTTTATTCAACGTCGTGCCCGCGCGCGTGTGTAACCGCGTGTTTTTTTTTTATGTGCCCGCCCGCCGGCTGCTGGGTTCGCTGAAGCGGCGCGCGCTCCCGGAATCTATCGCCGACTTCTCCCTACACGCTTTCCAGGAATAAGCTTGCCTGCGCTTTGACTCCGCCTTTCCCCCCCTCCTCCCCCCCCCCCCCCCCCCCGGGCCGCCCCCAGTGCGGGCTTCATTCTGGGAATTCACCGCCTCGACATTAAAGATACTAGTCGTGCCCGGCAGGGGCGTTTCTAGACCACCTGGGGGGGCCAAGGCAAATAAGGACCTCGGAGGCCAAACTTTCACATGAATAAAAGCACAACCGAGATTTCAAAAAAAAAAAGTGAATGTAAAACAGTATTTCAATTGTCTACACTACACAATAGTGTTGCTTTAGGTCTTTTTTTATGCAAAATTGCAGTGTGGTAGACAATTTCCATGTGAGTCGTTTATGCGGATTAGCCATCGCTCCGAGCCCTCTGGGCGAGTGGCTTCGTGCAGCCATTTTTTTTTTTTTTTTTGCATCAGCTGTCCAGCCCCATTGTACTCTCGCGTCTATTAAAAAAAAAAAAGGTGGTGGTCAGGGGAGGGCAGCAAGCTGTCACTCGTCCTCGGTTTAAGGCTCGGAGCGAGATGTGGAACCGTTTTTGTTTACCTGCCCGACAGTCAGGAGACGCGGCGAAGCAGCTTCTTGAACGGTATTAAAGAGATGAAAGAGGGGCAAGTTAGCAAATGTGACGCAATTTTAACCTTTAAAAATATGGAAGTAAATTAGTGCCACAGAAAACCGGATTTGAATTTCAAATGTGAAGTCATCACATTTTCAATAGTTGTATTTCAGTGGGCGGCACATGGCTCAGCTGGAAAGCGTTGGCCTCACAGTTCTGAGGTGCCGGGTTCGATCCCGTCCCTGCCTGTGTGGAGTTTGCATGTTACTACTTGGTCATTTGTCTCTATGTTCCCTGCGATTGGCTGGCAACCGGTTCAGGGTGTACCCCGCCTCTTGCCCGTTGTCAAGTGGGATAGGCTTTAGCACTCCCTGCAACACTTGTGAGGATAATCTGCTAAGAAAATGGATGGATGGATTTACACTGCTTAACTTTATTGCTTCGTCACCGTCAGTCATTTTAAAACCGTCATTCGAAATTGTCTGTTTGGTTAATAAAGATATTATGATGGAGACCCTGCCTGTGTGGAGTTTCCATGTTTTCCCCTGCGCCTGCGTGGGTTTCCTCCGGGTGGGCACTCCGGTTTCCTCCCACATCCCCAAAAAACGCAACATTAATTAAATTGCCCCTCGGTGTGATTGTGAGTGCGGCTGTTTGTCTCGATGTGCCCTGCAATTGGCTGGTGACCAGTTCAGGGTGTACCGCTGACAGCTGGGATAGGCCCCATCACTCCCCATGAGCATAAGCGGCAAAGAAAATGGATGGATGGATGTATTTCAGTGTAACTTTTCAATGTTAACAATTCAACCGGCTACAATTTGCTGTCAAAAATTCACCGTCTGTGCCACCAGGCAGGGTTACTTCCGGTCAGAAGCAAACAGCCAGCCAATCGCAGTTCCGCTTTCTTCGTCAGGTGACGAAGAAAGCGTAACTTGGCCCTCTTTCATTTCTTTGAATTTTAGACAGCGAATTGTAGCAACTATTGAAAATGTGATCACTTTACATTTCAAATTCAAATCCTGTTTTTTTGTGGCATTTCATATTCACATCCTGGTGGCATTAATTTACTTCCATCCAAAAAGAAGTTAACAAATGTGAAGTATTTTGTGACAAGCGACCTTGAGCCCAGCTGAGTGCATTTGACAAGGAAAAATAAAGTCTTTTTTGTAGATGAGAGAAAACCAACGGCACAGCTATATTTAGTTCTACGTTTGTTTTTTTTTTTTTTAATTAAAACATAATTCTAAATAATCTACAATATATCTCTCGTTTACACTAATATAGTGAATTGTTAATTTGGACTCTGTATTGACCAATACTCAAAATTAAGCGACTGGACACAAAATGTTGCGATTGTAGTGTAAAATCTATAATTGTTTTGCGATCGATATGGACCACGAACAATCAATCGTTGGGTCATTCTACACGCACACACAATGTCGAGTTTGAGGTACATTTTCTCTCAGCGGCAGCCCGCTTGACCCAACCTCGTTTGCGAAAACACGTCGCAGGAAATGGGAAAACGGAATCGTTCCGACGGACCAGGCGACTTGTTTTCGAAGGCTTGAATTCAGCCGTGCGCCGCGCCGCGAGGCCACACGAGGTTGAGCGTGCACCGGACGACCTTGCCCCTTAGCCCACTTACATTTTGTTGAGCTGCGGTTGTGTAGAAGAAAAGGGGGGGGGGTGAGGGGGGAGTGTGGAATCCATACGTTTAGTGCAGAACATGAGCCAAAAAAGTGGCTGCGCCAATGTTTACAATTCATATCTAGCGATGATGTGGTTTGAAGAGAAAATGAGTCTTGACGTAAATGAAAGCAGCAGGTTAAATGTAGGGGAAGCGGCCCGTTTCCCCAAATTCCCAAATGTGTCATTTGGGACAAAACCGCTCAGCGCGGTACACTCGCAGTTGAGGGTTTGAATCTCTGGTGCGACCGACTGCCTTCCCGTCTGGAAATTGCACCTTCTCACCGGGTTTGCTCCCGCATTCCTAAAAAAAACTTCCAAAAGGTTCTCTGAGGCCGCATCAGGTTGATTATATACTGAATGACCTTCGCCCTTACCCTATCTATGTTTTGTTCGGGTGTTGTGTAAAAATACATAAAACCTCAAGTGTACTTATGGGTAAACTGCTTAAGCAAAATAGTTGCTGTGGTGATGATATAAGAGCAAGCGCAATATGCTTTTAAGCGGACATATTATGGTGACGGGGGGGGGGGGGGGGTTCCATACATTTTTTGTGAGATTTCATATCTGTGAGCAAGCCGTTGTGAATTTTTGCTGGGTTGCGGCGGGTCGACCTTAACAGGCGTCGCGTCTCTTTTCAAACAAAAGAGTTGCTGAGAAATCTTCAAAGCTGTGCCGCCAACACGTGTCACGGCGGCTGCCGCTGCTGTTTCGGTTAGCAAGGGAGTGGAAACGGACTCGGCAGTTACGGTGAACGGCTGCCCCGGTTCCAGGTTTTAACGTCTTAATACGAGCAACGCCTGACTATGACAATGATAACAAAAGAAGAGCGGAATGTACAGCGCGTGTCGGCGTGCGACGTGTGTACACGTGAAAAGACGCAACGCGCCCGCCAAACACGACTACTGTAATCGTCCCTCTGCCTCCTGCCAGATTTTTATTGTATTTTAGTTTTACTCTACACTGCTTGCAGCACGGTGTCTCGGCTGGAAAGCGTTGGCCACACAGTTCTGAGGTCCCGGGTTCGATCCCGGCGCCACCTGTGTGGCGGTTTGCATGTTCTCCCCGTGTCTCCGTCGGGTTTCCAACACCTGGGCACTCCGGTTTCCTCCCACATCCCCAAAACACGCAACATGAATTGGACACTCTAAATTGCATCGTAGGTGTGATTGTGAGTGCGATTGGCTGGCAACCAGTCCAGGGTGTACACCGCCTCCTGCCCTTTGACAGCCGGGATAGGCTCCAGCACTCCCCACGACCCTCGTGAGGATAAGCGGCAAAGGAAATGGATGGATGGATAGTTTTACTCTACACTGCTTGCAACACGGTGTATCAGCTGGTAAAGCGTCTGAGGTCCTGGGTTCAATCTGTGTGGCAGTTTGGATGTTCTCCCCTTGCCTTGTGGGTTTTCTAAGGGTGGGCGCTCCAGTTTCCTCCCACATCCCCAAAACATGCAACAATAATTGGACACTCTAAATTGCCCGTAGGTGTGATTGTGAGTGCGATTGGTCATTTGTCTCCTTGTGCCCTGCGATTGGCTGGGGGCCAGTTCAGGGTGTACCCTGCCCGTTGACAGCTGGGATAGGCTCCAGCAGTCCCTCAGACCCTTGTGAGGATAAGCGGCTAAGAAAATGGATGGATGGATTTACACTGCTTAACTTTATCGCTTTGTGACAGTGAGTACTGTTAAAATCGCCTTTTGAAATTTTCTGTTCGGATAATTATTATTATGGCGACGGTCCGACTCCAAAACTGATATTTGTTATCGTGATGCAATATTTTTTTTCTCAAATTCAAATGAGGTTGAAGTTAAGACCATTTCATTGTTTTAACACAATTAATCATAGAAAAGAGTGTTGAAATGTTGAAGCATTGTTTTGGTTTGATGATGGCAAATGTAATCATGATGTACAAATTGAAAATAAGAACATATTAAGATGGTTTTGTACATGCCTGAGCAGTTTATAAACGATAAACTGTAAGCCTTAATGACTGCATTTCAGTTTCAAAACAACAACATGTTTTTTTTTTTGTTTTGTTTTGTTTTTTGATTTAAATTGTAAAGGTCGCTGCCGGAAAGATTGCGACGGTAACAGAACTTTTCCAAATATTCTTGCTCGCTCGCATGTGCTGGACTGGCCTCACACCAACACGTGCAACTATTTAAGTCTTAATCATTGCCATTTGCACCGGAGTGCGCTGATACAGTACCGCTCAATAGGAACTCTTTCCTAGAAATCCTGAAGCGAGCCGGGTTCTCAGAAGGCCCGTGGACTAATGTCTACCCGGATGCAGTTAAATACGTGTTTTCTAACGCGAAGAATACATAAAAAACGTCCGCGTCGTTTCCTAAAGCGCGCCGACGTCGAGTTGGGGATGTAAATTGTCGTCTGTGGGCAGAAGTTCAGGTCCGGGTGACCTCGTAAAAAGTGGTTCCAGTGATGATTAACGTGCGTGCCTGCGAGCGAGGTGGCCTGTTCTGAGGAATTCTCCCCTCGAGGCATTTTTCTGGTAGTTTTCCAAGAGCTCCAGAAGGAGTTGTTGTTGAAAGCGGTTCCGGCAGGCTTCACAATATGAGCTGTGATTTTGGATTTTTCTTTTCTTTTCCTCTTCTTTCTTTCTTTCTTTCTTTCTTTCTTTCCCATGTTCAGAATACACGAAAGCAGATTCTCGGAACATCGGGGATGATTCGACTGGGAGATCTAACGAGAAAGCGGGACGATATTTACACGGTAGACGGGGGCCGCACTACCGAGAAGCTTTGAGGGACAATGGCGCCGTTGGTGGGAGATGACACATTTATGGCTTATGTTTTATGAATGTCTATTTATGGGTGACTGTCTGTTTGTCTGCAGTCTGCGACAATAACCTTATTAGTGCTGTTCGGAGGAGTTTTATGACGTCCCCAAAGCAAATGTGGGAAAAAAGGTAAGTGTGATTGTGCCTATTGGGTAATATTCAAATTATTCAATATTTTTTTAAAAACATTTTTAAACCTATTTTCTTCCTAATCTCTCATTTACGGCTATCGGCCTCGAAAAGGTACAGTCTAAGAATCAAAATGACAGGATTCATCTATTCATCAACTCCCAACAACCAGGAAGTAGCTTGGTAAAAATAAACAACTGAAAAATGTAGGATTAGGCTCGTTAAACCATCAAAACAAATACATAACTTCCAATTAGAGCGGCGTTTTGAGCTATGAGTTTAATTTGTTCCAAGGCCACGCTTGTGTGATTTGAAACACTCGGATCTCAAATCATTTTTCCATATTGCAATGAAGGAAAATGTCAGAAGCCTCCCAACAAAATGACAATGGAAATTTTCGTTTATATTGGATAAATAGCACACAATGATATTGTGCTTTATCTAGAAATAAATGTTGATATAATTAAATAGTAAAGAGTTTTTGCTTCAATCCAGTTCAGATTGTGGTGCAGTTCACCTGTTGTAGTTGCTTCCTTAGCCACCTGGGGGCAGTAGTGTGATGTACATGAAGACAAGCTACAGAACTGACTCAGAACTGCTGTAATATTAATTTTTCAAAAAGAATAAACAATTTAAGCTTGCAAGTGTAATGTCTGGCTCCAAGTCTTGCTAAACTGTTTGTGTTCAAAAATCCGCCGTGACACTGATGCTATTCATGTATGTTTAGTTTGACAGTAAATGTCATTTGGGTCGGCAAAAAGCAACTCGTAGCCTCATTTGTTTAAGAATTGTTTGTTGTTTTATGCAAAACTCAAACTTGTGAAGTCAGTCGAGTCGAGTCCGCTGCCGCCAGAAATTGTGTCGAACCTTTTTGCTCCCAAATCAAAGCAAATAAAATCATCCTAATCTCAGGAAACTCAAACTCGTATCTCAATGCAGCCACAGATGTTTGTGTGTTGTTGGGTTTTTTTTTTTATCTCATGAGAAAATATTTAATATTATTAATAATATATTTCAGCCCTTTCGCTGCGTTAGCGCCGTGCTAGCGTGTTACTGCTGTGTTACTGGCATGTCTCAGTGATATTTAGCAGTAAGTTTTATTTTAACCGGCCCTGTTAGCGTTAGTGCTAGCCCGGCGTCCGCGTTAGCGCTATCTTTAGCTTGAGCACCGCGCTAGCGTTAAACTGTCTCTTGTACCGTCTTTCTTTGTAAATATCTCGTTTTTCAATGTGGGCACTTGCGGCTTTTACACAAGTGTACGCAGCAAAATTATTTCTTTTACAAATGTACTCGGTGAGCCTTGTAACCAGGTGCGCTCTGTAGGCCGGGAATTACGCTATGGATTGTGTTCCTCGCATGGGTCAAGACGATGAATTACCTTACTGGGACTACTCGGAGGATTTTTAGTTGCTTCCCAGGTAGAGGTTATTACCAAAAATGCCATTGTTGCTTTCCACCCAAAAATGTAAATAATATAAATATATATGTAATAAAAATAAATATATAAAAAAATATGCACATTTTTGCTTATTACCATGAGCCAAATGACTGTCAATTTATAGTGTAAAACTATTTTTAGCAAGAACTTGGGCAATTTTGCTATTAGGTTAGCATCCTGAATTTGGGTATTTTATACATGAAGTTTTAAAACATATACAACTAATAAAATTAATATTTGGCCGAGACTTAACGTATTTCTTCTTTTGCGGGCATGGTCTGGAACATAAACGAGGGATTACTTTATCTTGTTTATGACAAAAAAATAAGACCATTTAATGGTATATGCACAAGTTGAACATTCAATTGCGTAATGTTTTTGCATACCACTTGGGGGAGCCCACGTGCCACAAGTGGTGCTTGGACCCCATTTTGAGAATCAGTGCACTACAAAATGAGTGTACCGTAATTTCCGGCCTACAAGCCCCAACTTTTTTCACACGCTTTCAAACCTGCGGTTTATGCGGCGCGAGCATTAGCACGCCTGGTTATAAGCCTTGGTACACAAAGTTTAATGCTAATGCTAGCCCCGCTAACGCTCTTTCTGTGTACCAGGTCTTATAACCAGGTGCGCTCAGTAGGCCGCGAATTACGGTGGTTATTTATCATTGGAACAATTTCATATCATGGCTGTTGAGGCTGAAAACAGAAAATGTTGAATGCTTTTCTTGGTCAGTTGTTCGTTGTTTCAAAATATCTGCTGGCGATGATGATGATGATGATGATGATCATGTAGATGACCAATTCCAAGGAAGTATTGGTCACATGTAAAAGCACGAACTTTTCCAAAATGCGGACTCCCCTCGCGCACACATGACTCTTTTTTTATGCAAACCAATTTTTCCGTCTGCTAAGTTGAAATGAATGAAAAATGAAAAAGACCAATGTTTTCATTTCAGTGGCGTTGAAAGATTCAATTGGGTCAATTTGGAAAGGTACTGATTGAGGTCACAAATGCGGCAGCCCGGCGAATACTTGATTTGGGATTTGCGGAGATGGAATGTAATGGGGGGGGGGGGGGGGCTGGGGGGACCTTTCTGGATACATTCAGAGAAAAGTCTTTCATGTAACAAGTGAGAAAATCTTATCTTACCTTGCTTATGTCCTCATGTAGCCTCGGTTCATCACATTTGTACTGTAACAAACACGGATTTTCTTTTTTTTTTTTACCCTCACAAATATGTCACGTCGCTCTCACGCGGACCACGTCCTTCTCCGGGTAATCTTTAATACATAAGACTCTCCGCTCAAGTTCATGTACGACGCTGTTTATAATCAATAATGGCCGTATGTGGACAACAGTATTTGGTAGTACGTTTTACTCCGTCTGGACCAGCAGCCTTCCGGGGGTTCACGCTGTTGCCCCCCCCCCCCCCCTTCGCCCCCCATCTGCCGATGACTCGCTTGTGTCTCCTGGGGTCACCTCACAGCCTCTGAAGTTTATCAGGTGGGATAGGCTTCAGCACTCCCCGCGAGCCTCGCGAGGATAAGCGGCTAAGAAAATGGATGGATGGATTGTTTTACTCTACACTGCTCACAGTTCTGAGGACCCCGGTTCGATCCCGGACCCGCCTGTGCGGAGTTTGCATGCGTTCTCCGTGCCTGCGTGGGTTTCCTCCGGGTGGGCACTCCGGTTTCCTCCCACATCCCCAAAACACGCAACATTAATTGGACACTCTAAATTGCCCCTAGGTGTGACTGTGATTGTGAGTGCGGCCGTTTGTCTCAATGTGCCCTGCGATTGGCTGGCAACCAGTTCAGGGTGTACGCCGCCTCCTGCCCTCTGACGGCTGGGATAGGCTCCAGCGACCCTTGTGAGGATAAGCGGCTAAGAAAACGGATGGACGGATTTACACTGCTTCACTTTATCGCCTCGTGACCGTGAGTAATGTTAAAATTCTCATTCCAAATGTTCTGTTTGGTCCGACTCTAAAACTAATATTTGTTACCATGATTTTTCTGAAGTTTGTGAGGGCTCCGTCGACCTCCCGTGGTCTGTTGTTGGCAAGACAGGACTCTATCCCCTTCTTCTAGTCCTATTTGCCATTTTTGAGGAAATGTTCTCTCCAAGTAGCGGCACGGTGGTTCAGTTGGAAAGCGTTGGCCTCACACTTCTGAGGTCCCGTGTTCAATCCCGGACCCGCCTATGTGGAGTTCCCATCTTCTCCTTGTGCCTGGGTGTTTTTTTTCGGGGCACTCCAGTTTCCTCCCACATCCGAAAAATATGCAACATTTATTGGAATCGTTCAATATGTACCATCATTTCTCATGTATAACGTGCGCTCATGTATAATACGCGCAGTCAAAAGTTGACCTCAAAATTCTCCGGGCACTTCGGTTTCCTCCCACATCCTAAAAACATGCAACATTAATTGGACACTCTAAATTGCCCATAGGTGTGAATTTGAGTGCGGCTGTTTGTCTCTAACTGCCCTGTGATTGGCTGGCAACCAGGCCAGGGTCTACCCCGCCTCCTGCCTTATGACAGGTGGGATTGGCTCCAGCACTCCCGTGACCCTTGTGAGCATAAGCGGCTAAGAAAATGGATGGATGGATGTTATCTCCAACCTGTCAGATGTTTGTTTTTAAGTGCTATTTGATCACTATTCTGTGGAGCTGTTGTGCCACCTATGCACAAATATCACCATCATTATCTGCATTTTATGTTTTTCTCCGTGTCACTTCCTTGCACATAATTTCACAAAATTTGGCTTTGCACTTTTTTTTTTTTGCAGTATGCTGAAAAGAAAATGACGAAAAACCCTTGCTTTGCACTTTGAAAAAGTAATAAATGATGCCAGATAGGTGATTTTTTTTTTTTTTAATCTCTCCGGGGTTGGCCGATAGGAGGCTTTTTTCATCCCGTTTATCTTCTTTTTATCATTTTTCTGACGCTTCTGGGAATTCCGGTCCAATCGTCTTCAATTATCCTTGTGATCTTGAGCGATAGCCATGCGATAGTCGCAGGGGTGCCAGGACGGTTATAGCGGCTACCGCATGCTTTTGAAGTCACTTCTAATCAGCGAAGAATGTGGAAGTCGCAGCGGAGGAGAATCCATTTCGGATCTCGGGATCCTTTTAATGGTTTGATGGTCGCGCATTTCTGCTGTGGGCTCATACCTCAGCCCTGCAGAATCGATTTGTCGGATGGTGATTCACCACACTGCGGTCTCTCAACATGGCCGCCTTATTACCTTGACGAAATCTCCTCGCCGTCGTCTCCAAAGGTTTCGCCGAGTTTGATGCAGTGAGCTGAAAGGGACTGACTGTACGCGGTACTGCACGTGCTCCGCAGTAAAAAAAAATTAAAAAATTCAGAATTTCATTTTGATTCTGCTTCTTCGAAATATTGCTGGTACGGAAATATCTGTTTAAAATTCCACTGCAGGGGGGCGTTGGGGGGGACTTGGTTTCACCTTGGTTTGCGTTTATGCTTGTTTTGTTTTTTATTCTAGAACGATAAGAGTGAGTAAAGCAAATCGTTGAAAATGTTTTTATTTGCATACGCTTGAATGCAATGGGAACTCTCCATGTTCCAAATTGACAAATTAATAAAATGGTATATCCCGCGACCCTCGTGAGGATAAGCGGCAAAGAAAATGGATGGATGGAAAATCATTTATCAAATGATTTGTTACAGAAAGTAAAGAAAATGGGAAAAATAGACATTCCACAATTCACCTGCATTTCATGGTTTTTTTTTTTCCTCGTAAACCACAATATTAACGTCAGTTCTAGTGCTAGTTCTCTATTGGATTTATGTCTGGGCGTCGGGCTGGTCAAGAAAGCAGCATGCTGTTTTTTTTGCGGGCAATAAAAATGAAAAATCCCATCCATCCAATTATCCATTTTCTTTGCCACTTATCCTCACGAGGGTCGCGGGGAGTGCTGGAGCATACCCCAGCTGTCAACGGGCAGGAGGCGGGGTACACCCTGTACTGGTTACCAGCCAATCGCAGGGCAGACAAGACAGACAAGACTCGCACTCACAATCACACCTTGGGGCAATTTAGAGTGTCCAATTAATGTTGCGTGTTTTTGGAATGTGGGGGGAAACCCACGGAGGCAAGGGGAGAACATGCAAACTCCACACAGGCGGGTCCGGGATTGAACCCAGGACCTCCAAACTGCTTTACCAGCTGAACCACCGTGCCTCCCCCCCAAAATGTAATTTACTGTATAAATTGAAAACTGGTCTACATTTTGCTTCCTTACGTATCACAAAACTCATATTAGGTACTATTTCCGAATTGCTTCACATGTGTGTTGCATCGAGCCATATTGAATTGCTATTCCGGGCCAGGCCCAACGGAGTACAATCCATAATTCCTCTGCATTCCACGATTTTGCCTTAGAACGATCATTTTTTTTTTAAGCGCTCCATTCGAGTTCTTCATTGGGTTAAGGTCTGGGGATTGAGCTCGCCACTGCAGGCGCCAGAGTTTGTTCAGCTCAGGGTTGATAAAACCTGCATTCATTTGGTGATTGGAAAGAAAAGCAAAAATGCAAAGTAAATACATATTTTATCAGCACTGGACTTCCTTTCACAATTCTTCAGAATTTTGTGCGTTTTTTGGCTCGGACAGCATTTTTAAAAGCCTTCCCAAAATTCTCTGTTGGTTTGGGTCTGGGGATCCGGCCGCTGATCGTTACTTTAAATTTCGGGCCTGGGTTTTGCAGTTTATTCATTTGAGAAATCACAGGTAAGCAAAAGTTTTGGAGTTTTTAATACTTTTAATAAGTATTTTTTTTTCAAACAGTGAAAAAATTCCTTTTCCATCACTTTCTGAAAAGGAACAAGACATTTCTTACATTTTAACTTTTCTTTTGAACATGCAGCAATGCATCGTGTGCTCGAAAATAAAATGTACTATAAGGATGTTAATTTGTGTATATATATATATATATAAAGATTTTTAAGCACACTGATATTATTTTGAACTGTATACAATGCAAGAAGCCTTATACACCACAAATGTCTCCTGCAGTCACAAAAAGTCTTTATGGGCCGGACGAGCGTTGTTTTTTTTTTTTTTTCTATCATTTTTTTCATTTTTTTTACAAGGTGCGGGGCCTCGGGAAACGCCTCGGCCGAGCGGTTCCGTCCGCCTCTAGCCGTCCTGCGGGCCGGGCCCCTTGATGAGCCGCTTGTGACCCCTCTTCCCCGCGGGTCCGCGCGGCTTGGCGAAGGCCTGCCTGAACGCGTGCTGTTTCGGGTGGACCTCGTCGTACAGAAACTCCTCTGTCAGCTCGTCCCCGTCGTCGATTTCCAGCTAAAAAGGGAGGCGGAGTGGGGGGGGGAGAAAAAAAATTCATAATGCATTTGCCACGCTGCGGCTTCTTTTTTTGTGAGTCTATAAAATCCCCCACCAAAATACACAGCATGTAATGTTTCTTCGAGCTCCGAATTCTTAGAAAAGACAAATACAGTGAACATGACCTCAGTGTCCTCAAAGGCATTTTTTGTTCCTGCAGCTGCTTGATCGAATGTTTTCGTGTGTGTGTGTGTGTGTGTGTGTGCGCGTGTGCATGTGCAACTTAAAAAAAACAAAAAAAAACCCGTCCCCTTTTACCTTTTTGGTGACCTGCAGATGGTAATCTCTCTCCACCTCCTCCAGGAGTCGACTCTTGCAGCTGGAGTAAAGCATTCGCTCTTTGACGCTGCAGCTGTATCCAGGCATGGAGTAGATGAACACTACAAACACAATGGAAGACCCTTTTTGTCTTATTGACGTCAGCACCCAAATCGTCACTTTAGGTAACTACTGAGCCCTTTTCGACAGATTTGTATCTTAGTTAGGCTTAAAAAGCCGAACCGTATTTGTTTCGATCCCAGAAAATAAATCAATGAGTAAATATGTGCCACCAGGATTTCAATCAAAAATGACACTGAAAATTTGATGATGTAAAATTCGCATTCTTATTTCAAAGTGATCAAATTTTTCAATAGCTGTATTTCAGTTTAACTTTTCATTTGTTAACAAATTCGCAATATAAAAAAATTCAACCAATAAAATTCAAATGCAATATTTTCAGTCCAATTCAACGCTGCAATTCGCTGTCGGAAATTCACCGTCTAAATTCAGTGTTAAGAAGGTGGGGTTACTGCAGGTCAGAACTCGAACAGCCAGCCAATCCCGAATTGTAGCAACTATTGAAAATGTGATCACGTTACATTTCAAATTCAAATCCTGTTTTCTGTGGCATTTCCAATTGAAATCCTGGTGGCACTAATTTACTTCCAAACAATCCAGTTACACTTTCTTAGTCAGGTGACGTCACGTGACTGACAAAGCGTAACTGGATTGGCTGGCTGTTGGGTTCTGACCTGAAGTAACCCCGCCTTCTCAACACTGAATTTAGACGGTGAATTTCAGACAGTGAATTTTACCCAGTTGAATCTCAGGAGACTAAAAATATTGCGTTTGAATTTTTTTCTATGGCCAATCTGTTAACATTGAAAAGTTAAACTAGAATACAGCTATTGAAAATCTGATCACTTTGAAATATCGATGTGAATTTTAAAACATCAAATTTTCAGTGTAGTTTTTAATTAAAATCCTGGCGGCACATATTTACTTCCATCCATCCATTTTCTTTGCCGCGTATCCTCACAAGGGTCGCTGGAGCCTATCCCAGCTGTCGACGGGCAGGAGGCGGGGTACGCCCTGAACTGTTTGCCAGCCAATCGCAGGGCACATAGAGACAAACAGCTGCACTCATAATCACACCTAGGGGCAATTTAGAGTGTCGAATGTTTTTGGAATGTGGGAGAAAATTGCATTGGCTACCCGGAGAAAACCGACGCAGGCACAGGGAGAACATGCAAACTCCACACAGGCGGGGCCGGGATCGAACCCGGGTCCCCAGAACTGTGAGACCAACGCTTTTACCAGCTGCAGCACCGTGCCGCCATATTTACTTCAGTACCATCACTACCATGTAAACTCAAATATTAACAAGGCCCAACAATTATTGTTTTTTTTTTTTTAGCTTTACATTTAAATACAATGTTTATTTGGCTAGCAACATCATGCAAGGTTATTAAATATAAAATGGAATTTAGCCAATGAAGGAAATGTCATCTGTGTCACAGTTGACTTACTGACAAATTTCCCAAAAATATGTATGCTCGGGATCTTGAAGACTCTAAATTGTCTGTTAGTGTGATTGTGACTGCAATTGTGCGTGTCTGCTAGGCTACCAGGTTCTTTTGCTGATGTTTACATATTTTGTGTGTATTAAAATGTACAGAGGGTGACGCATGATGAGCGCGACATGGCTCGATGCACGGATACGGGTTATAATTTGTAATCGTGTACATTCGCGCAGATCTTCGAATTCACCCTTGACGCCGTCCCACGATTGATTCAGATAAGCCACGAGCTGTTTATATTTATATTTCTATTTATCCGTTCATCTTTTTACTGTTTCTGTCTTCGTTAGGGCGATAGATGAGCCGGCGTCTAAGCCATCTATCTGAGTTTGGCGTGAGAGAAACGAGGGCCACCCTGGACTGGTCGCAGGCCAATCGCAGGGCACGTAGACAAACAACCGTAGACGCTCACATTTATATCTATGGAAAATTTGTAGTGGTGTGCAGTGCGCGTTTATAGAATGCGGGAGGAAGCCAGAGGACTCGGCGAAAATCCAAACAAGTCAGACCTCACCCAGGGAGGCCAAAGACCCTCCCAACGCTGAGGCAAACGTGTTAAGTGGGGCACTAGACGAGCGCTGCTCATGGTTCGGGGAAGAAAAGCGTCCATCCGTTTTCCGAGCCGCTTATCCCCATTTCTCAGAAATCAAACTTGACGCCGGTGCGCCTCAATCGTCTGGCCTATTCTAAACAGCCAAACCCGCCCGCCCGTCGCTAAATATAAACCCGCCGTCGTCACATGCGGAGACGTTCCACCCAAATAGGAATAAAACACGGGAACGGACGACGTCGTACCGACGGATTCGAGGTAGTCGCCTTCGTGGCGGTGTTTGTAGAGGAAGAAGTGATATCTCGGCGTGTCTTTGGGAACGCGGCACGGTAAATCCCGGGTCTCCGTCTGGTGGGAATGAACCAGCTCGATGGTCTCCTGCTCCATGTCCAATCTCTGAAAGAGCGACGGAGGGTGTGTTGGTCACTCGGTGTTTAAATTCTTTGGAATTTACAAAGTGACCGGCGGGGGCTGACCAGCTGTACGTAGTTGATCTGCTTCTGCGCAAGTTGCCGGAGGGCCCGTCGGGCCGTCTCCTGCAGCGGGAAAGCCAGGCCTTGGAGGGTTTGCTGTTTGCTGTCCACGCTGTTCTCCGTCGTAACCTGCGGGGGGCAGCAAGCACGCGTCTTACTTGCAAAACGGAGAAGGAAATGTTTGTTTGAAGAAGATTACCAAAGAACAGAGCGGCTTCGGATTCGAGGAAGGCATTTGGCTCCGATGAGAGAGGCCTTCCCTGGAAGTCGCAAACGCATCGCATCTTCAAAACCATCCTCCCCTCCATCCGTTCATCCGTTTTCCGAGCCACTTATCCTCACAAAGGGTCACCCCCCGCGCTCACATTCATACCTACGGGAAATTTAGAGTCGTGTGGGAGGAAACAGGAGTGCCCGGAGAAGGCTGGGATTTGAACCCCGGTCCCAGAATTGTGTGGCAGATCTGCCCTGAGCAATTGCCCCGCCGTTCCGCCTCGTCATGACCCGACGGTGCAAAAACTGACACCTGCCCCAGTGTTTCCCAGCCCAGTCACATATTTTAAATAGGAAATTAAAAAGAAATCAAAGCACAAAAATGACAATATATCATGTCAGTACTTCTACCGAATGTACTAATTGGACACTCTAAATTGCCCCAAGGTGTGATTGTGAGTGCAGCTGTTTGTCTCCATGTGCCCTGCGATTGGCCGGCAACCAGTTCAGGGTGTACCCCGCCTCCTGCCCAATGGCAGCTGGGATAGGCTCCAGCTCTCCCCGCGACCCTCGTGAGGATAAGCGCCGAAGGAAATGGACGGATGGATGCACTCACAATTCAATCTGGGCCACTTCCTTTGAAGACGAGGCTAATATCTTTGGTATGAATGGCAGCAGGGTAATTGAACCTTCTGACAGTGAGTAAGAGACGGTCATTAACGCCAATGGTAGAGAGTGAATTAATAATCATTTACAAACCAATTAAGTGAAATTTGATCAAAACTGGAGAGGTGGGGGGCGTCCTTTGATCCAAACATATCGGCTGCACATGATTCAAATGTGTACATCTACGTGGTGCAGCACGTCGATTGCGAGTCCCTGATCTACCCGACTATTGATTTCACACTGTGCCCAAATCCGATGTTTTTGTAACGTCTGTTTACGTGTACAAGTGACACATATCCAATATCACTATGTTTACATTTCTTGCGTAACCAAAGTACAGCAACAACCGAGTCCACATTGGGCTCCGACCACACGAAGTAAACAGATGAGCTTTTATCGGCTAACACGCTAATAGTTGCTTCCAAAATGACCCTAAAATGCATTCTACGGAACACCATCTGAAAAGGTTGGAATTATTCTTCTCAATCTCAAATTACCAAAAAGTACTTATAATGCCAAGTTGGCTCATTTGAGAACAACGCGTATTAAAAAAAAAATGTCTGTCGCAGAGGTTTACGGAGGTTAATGTGTGGCCGCAATCGTTTCCGTGTACGTTCCGTGGAGACGACTCCGCCCTATTTTTTTTTTTTCAATCATAGTTAATGAATGCGAGTTTGTGTAAAACCAGGGGTCATTTATCTAATTATTGGTATTTGTATTGAATACTAGCGGAAAAGATCGATGGATTCCGGCAAAGGTTAACGTGTGGCCGAACGCCCTTCCGTGTTCATGAACCGTCAAATCCGTCACTATATGGAATTTATTCCTGACGAGAACGGATCCAGCAACTAAGTATTCGTATACGTCCAGACTTTTCTACGCTTTGAAACTTTTCTGTGTAAATGTCGACGACTTACGCACCGGATCCACGTGTGGATCCAGTTGTCCAAGACAAGCGGAAGCGAATTAGCAGTCCAATTTCTTATCGGCGAAAACATCAACATCGGCATTAAATACGGGAGTTTATCTTATTTTTCCACGTACCTTTTGTTTATTTTCACCTTCTGAATGTCTGACGGTATCGGACAAGACTCTGGGCGTCGTGCTACAAGACGTATTTCCGTCGTCTCCGACCGACTTAGCATTGAACGGCAACGCGGCGACGTAAACAAAAGTCACGTGATCTTATGACGTAAGTGCACGAGCTCTATTCAACGGAGGGGTCTTGGAACATCTTTGTGGGTCACATGATAGACATCGATAGTAAATTTTAGGTTGGCTGAATTCAATAAAAATATAAGGATGGTTGGGAGATACCAATCATAATTCATTAATGCATAGGGCAGTTATCGGTTTCTGAAATAAAAGCTTTGTCATCGACGAGTTTTACATCGGATTCATCTGGCTTTGTGCGGTTGGACAATCTGCTAGTAGGCGTGTCTTTTTTTTTGTGTCCGCTTTTCTGTCCGATTTCAACCCGAAAACAATCAAAATAACCCTCAAAAGTCCAAAATGGCGGACTTCCTGTTTCTTTTCAAGCGCGGCCTCATCGATTTGTTTTTTTAGGGCTCTGCTCGTGATAGAAATCTAACCTTAAGGAAAACTGACTTCGGGTGTAAACTTAAAAAAAAAAAAAAAATCTGGATGGTTGGGAGCTAGATGAACATGCCGATTACATTTCACGTTTGTCAGGAAAACTGTCTTTTTACAATATGTACCGGTCACGGTACAGTGAAAGTGGGTCAAGAAAAATAATGTTTTAAAACTTGATTTGCTGCACATTAGTAATCTTCGTGTTCTATCGTCTCCGAGTACACTTGTGAATTTAGACTTCTATTAAAACTCATGCTCCATAGTGAATTTCCATATTTTAGGGCCCATATCCTGTATCCACTTTAGACTACGTGACATAATTATGAATTTGACGCTCGTGTCGTGATACTGTACCATGAGAACCGTTCCTTAGGTCCCGATACATGAAAGTGATCAGTCCCGATTGATACGTACCCGTTTGACTCTGCCCTGTAAAGGCAAAACACAAGTTCGGTGTCAGAACCATTCACTCAACAACCGCGCGGACGCGTAATGCCTTGCTAAAGTATTCACACCCCTTTGATGTTTTCAACATTTGGTTACATCCCAAATTAAAAAAATATACAACAACAGTCGTTTAGATTTGACACATAAATCCGCACAGTAAGGAAGTGTCAGAACCCAAATAGGGCAGCGCGATGTACTGTACAGCGTAGATAAATATTACAAAGGACTATTTAGGCCAAACTGAAATGAAAAACTAAATCACATTATGAGATCAAAGAAAAACACATTTTACTCTCAAGAATCAAACTACAGTACAACTGTTCTGTTCTCGACCACAGTCTGTTCCAGAAGCCGGTCCGAGAAGTGATTTGTTCGAAAACTGAATCAATATTTCCCATTACAATTAATGGAAAAAGAAATAATGCGTTCCAAGCCTAAAAAAGTTTGGCTTTGTAAAGCATTTTTTTTAGCTTTTCCTGATAATAAACAGTATAGTAGGAATACATTTATAGTTTAAATACTTTATATAATAAAATAATTGAATTATTTTGTGCTTTAAATGTATGCTTTAGTAGTAGAGTAGCCTAGGCTGGGAGAAAAACATTAACGCGTAACTAGAGTAAATGTCGCTACTGGGACATGTTTGCGTACAGAGGCTGCATTCTACACAATAACAAAGCGCGTCGTCGGTCAGCTGGTCGGGCCGCGCACATTGTATTATTTCCGGGTTTTGTCAGGGGCGTTCCAGTACCGATTTTCATTTGAAAACAGATGCCAAAAAAATCTCGAAATTTTCATCCGAAAACCGATTTGTTCGAGAAGGAGGACGTTTGAGAAACGGGTATTCACAGTATATATTTTGGGAGGGAGGGAGAGAACAAGATAGGACATAAAACAAGATATGTTTTGTATTTTCAATGAAAAATAATTTTTTTGAAGGCAGAAGGGATTTTTTTTTGGGGGTGGCAGTGGGGGTCACATTTTAGTTGAGACCGAGTTGGGTTTGAGATTCAAAATTATAATCTTATGATTTTAAAGGGTTAATTTTATGACTCCTATTATAGTTGCAATCATACAGTAACAATATTGTCCTCTTAAAAAAATAAATTATCTACATTTTACAAATACTGTAGTATCCCTCCATCAATCCAATTTTCAGAAACTTGTTTTCATGATTTCACTTTGTCATCATTAAGCATTATGTGCAGTATTTTAGGGAGGGGGGGGGGGTTTCAGGGAATAATTCCGTCCATTTTGGTATACAAAAATGAGAGTGAACGTAAAGGGGGTGTATACTTTTGCAAGGACAACGCCACCTGGGTGATTTAGACGTCCCACCTCGGTGATCTTGATCCTCTGCAGCTCCCGCTCAGCGAGCGTGAGCGGGGCGGGACCCGAGCACGACGACACGTGACGTTGGTAGCCCGACAGGCAGACGTCTTCCTGTATTATTGGGGGTGGGGCGGGGGGGGGAGGGGGGGGGTTTAGAAGGTAGACAGAGGCCCATTTGAAGCTCACATCGGTGCCAGAACACAGCCGAGCAAATCGTCTGACCTCCAGCGTGCCGAACATCTCGTACTTCACGTGGCCGCCGCCAAACTCCTTCTTGACGGCGCCGCGAGTGGCCGCGTACAACATTTTGTCTTTGACCTGCAGAGAAGCAGACAGAGCGTGACTCCGGAGCTCGGGTGTAAAACTTGAAGCCCGCGGCCCAGATCTGGCCCGCCGCATCATTTGATGTGGCCCGCTGAAGCAAATTACGCGCGTCAACGTCCGAGATTCTTTGCTAAAATCTGAACAAAACTTCAATATTGTCATATGTAATGAACAATAATGTTGAGATAGGGCATTTTTCTGCTTCCAATCCCCTTTTTTACAGTCACTTGATAAATAGTTCCGCAAACTATTATCATTGTGATTTGAAAACTAGTTATGCCTTAATTTGGATACATTTGTGCATATGAAAGAATATGAATGAGGTTTGATTTCACTGTCAAAATGGCCCTCTCAAGTTTTTTTTTCTTGAACATGAGTTTGTCTTGTCAATATTTGACACAAAATATTTGATACAAAATGATTCCTTTTTTCATCAAAAACAGCACGTACAACTTTTTTAAAATCTGCCTGTTTTGAGCGGGACTTTTTCCAAATTGGAACTATTTTCTCCATAACATGCCACTTTTTGTGAACATGCTGCGTATAACTTTTTTTTCCCCATAAATATATGACCTTTTCTGAGTGTCGCTGCGTTAAACCACAGGTGTCAAACTCAAGGCCCGGGGGCCCGATCTGGCCCGCCACCTGATTTTATGTGGCCCCCAAAGTCAAGTCTAGAGTGTCAATTTCTATGATTATTGTAAAAATCTGTACCAAAATTTCAAATTGTCATATATCATCAATGATGAAGTCTAGATATTACAAGCATTTTTGTGTTACCAAACGTCAATAAATGAAAAACACGTGATTTCTGATTCTAAAGCTACTTCATAAATTGATGATGTAAATACGATGAGATGATTGAATATTTTTGTCCCAGAGTCATAACGGCCCTCTGAGGGAAACCGTAACGGCAAGGTGGGCCGCGAGAAAAATGACTTTGACACCCCTGCGTCAAAGAAACATTTCCTACAGGGACATTTCGCAATAATAGGTGACTTTTTGCATTGACAAAACATATTAAAGACTATATTTTATCGGTATCAAAATCCGCTAAGTATGTCAGTTGGATCCCCTCTAGTACGACATAAGATTACGACTTTAAACATTACCACTCTAAAATCAAACAATTACCACTTTAAGGCCTTAAAATTATCAGTTAAAAATCATAGGATTATAATTTTTAAATTACAAGATTGAGGATGGTGAGATTATTACTTGAACCAAAATTGTGTCGGGTTAAGCGTTGGCCTCACAGTTCTGAAGTCCCGGGTTTGATCCCGGCGCCGCCTCTGTGGCGTTTGCGTGTTCTCCCCCCGTGCCTGTGTGGGTTTTCTCCGGGTGGGCACTCCGCTTTCCTCCCACATCCCCAAAACATGCAACATTAATTGGGCACTCTAAATTGCCCATAGGTGTGATTGTCAGTGTGGGGGTATTTGTCTCGACATCCCCAACGATTGGCTGGCGACCAGTTCAGGGTGCCCATTGACAGCTGGGATAGGCTCCAGCACTCCCGCAACCGTCGTGAGGATAAGCAGCAAAGAAAATGGATGGATGGATGGATGGAGTTGGGTTAGCCGGTGGTTTTTAAAACTTATTTGGGCACCAGGAGGTGCTAGTACTGAAAATTGTAAACCAGGGGAGGGTCCTTTTAGCCTTTTAGAGTACGCAACG